>NC_034187.2:47981400-48728900 GCF_002021735.2 Oncorhynchus kisutch | reverse complement strand
GACGAAAATGATCCCGCTAATGAGATGGGTGCGTCAAGAAGTTAAGGTAGCAGTGACACATCCACAACCTGAGTGTAAAGCAGATTTCGTACCAGAGAGAATACTATAGACATCAAGAAAGCCAGTCAGTTGGTTATTGACAAGTTTTACAACAATTTTGATAAACACGGCAAAATAGAAATAGGCCTATAACAGTTATGATCAACTTGATGTCCCCATTGAAATAAAATGACAAACCGTGGCTGCCTTCCAAGCAATGGGAACCTCCCAGGAAAGGAGAGAGGTTAAAAAGGTCAGAGATAGGCTTGGCGATGATAGAGGCAGCAACCTTAAAGAAGAAAGGGTCTAAACCATCTGTCCCAGATGTTTTTTGAGAGTTTCAGGAGCTCCTTTAGCACCTTGGACTCAGTGACTGCCTGCAGGGAGAAATTTTGTAGCGGGGCAGGGGAAAAAGAGAAGCATCAGGGATAGTCGCATTAGAAGGGTTGGGAGATGAGGAAATGTTGGACGGGCAATGAGGCATGGCTGAGTCAAATAGGAATCCTGATACCACTTCATTGAGATTAAAGAGCTCAGCCATGTGCTTCTTGTCAGTAACAACCACGTCATCAACATTAAGGAACATGGGCAGCTGTGAGGAGGGTTTATTCTCCAGGTCTTTAACTGTTTCGCAGAACTT
This sequence comes from Oncorhynchus kisutch, assembly GCF_002021735.2. Taxonomy (NCBI): domain Eukaryota; kingdom Metazoa; phylum Chordata; class Actinopteri; order Salmoniformes; family Salmonidae; genus Oncorhynchus; species Oncorhynchus kisutch. Next base: position 48,728,221 of record NC_034187.2, on the reverse strand, counting down.
CTTGGGGTTAGACCCACAGAGAGAGAACGGCTCCTTAAAGTAACTAACTTTGGCCTTCCGGAAAGCCTGAGCACACTTATTTCTCATTTGCCTGAACGATAGCCAGTCAGCCTGAGTATGCATGTGCTGAACATTTCGCCACTGCAATTCTTGAAGTGGAGCAACTCTGCAAGATCACGGTCAAACCAAGGACTGAACCGGTTTTTAATTCTGATTTTCTTTATGGGGGTGTGTTTGTTAACAATACCACTGAAAATATCAAAAAAGAAGGTCCTCGACAGAGGGGATCAAGCTGATTCTATACCATTTTACAGAGTCCAGTTCATGAAGGAAGGCTTGCTCATTAATGTTCAGCAAGCATCAATGACAAATCAGGACAGGTTGTTTCACTGAGCAGCCATTACAAACACATGCTGTAAAACAGTGATCATTAAGGTCATTACAGAAAACACCAGACTGATACAAATAATCCTGATGGGTGAGGATAACGTCGAGGAGAGCAGCCTTTTCTGGGTGTTTGGAGTCATACCTTGTGGGATTGGTAATAATCTGAGAAAGATTTAGGGAGTCCCATTTCTTTACGACTTCGTCAGGTGGTTAAGCATGTCCCAGTTTAGGTCACCTAGCAGGACAAATTCAGACTGTGTGTAAGGGGCCAGGAAAGAGCTTAGGGCAGGTAAGGTACAGGCCAGTCCTGATGGAGGACGATAGCACACAGCCAACAAAGAGCCATTTGAAAGCTTAATGCTTAAAACCAGCAAATCAAATTGTTTTGGGACAGACTTGGTGGAGACAACTGAGCACTACAGGTGATCCTTGGTAAAAGATTGCCACTCCCCCCACCTTTGGAAGATCGGTCTTGCCAAAAAAGGTTATAATCAGAAAGGTTCACATCAGTATTCAAAACACTCTTCCTTAACCACATCTCAGTAATGACCAACACATCTGGATTGGAGCTGTGAAACCACACTTTCAACTGATCCATTTCAGGTAATAACCTTGGTGTTAAAATGCAGAAAACTCAGGCTTTTATGAGAGCAGAAATCAGTGAAGCAGATTTCTGACTTCTGCTCTGATTTGGGGATAGCAACAGTAGATGGGCCAGGGTGAACATGCATATTTCCATGTATCATCAACAGTAATGCAATCAAGGCATAGGAAATGAAGAGCTCTGCAGTGCTGATTTATGAAATATAAATGTGCATCAGAAGGCAACAAGATCATATTGTACAGCAATTTCATCAGGTAACATAAATACAAAGCCGGCAAGAGGTAGTTCGAATAGGATGGGAGGCCAAAAGTCTGTAACCAGTAGAGTCAGAGTCCCGAGTGAGGGAACAAACAGGCTGTCCCACGGTTGGGTAAATAAAGTTCGTAGTCCAAGCATGCAGAGGTCAAAATGAAGATTTTTATATATTTATATATATAAAAATCTTGTTCATAGATAGATAGATAGATATAACAACTTCGGGTTAGCCATTGTAAGTTCAGAGTCACTTGCTCCAAAAGTGTGTGTGTGTGCTGAAGGCGAGCGAAAGCTCGGGAGAGGGAGTATGGTGGTGGTACCTGTACCAGACAGGGGGAGACAGGCCAGGGCAGACAGTGAACAGATCACCAGGTGGAATCCAAGCAGCAGGCAACGGGAGCAAGTGTCACACCCACTTGGGAGAAGCTCTTATTTCTGATGGCAGATTTCTTGTATTAAATGCCAGTGGTCTTTGAAGAGCAGGAGGGGGCTTCAAAGGGGTCTTGAAAGACTCCTGACACTTGTTGGGCCCAAAGGCCTCAACACCTTTCACTTCACACTTCAGTGCTAATTAAAGTTGCATCTGGTCTGTCCTAGGCAAGCCTGGCAGCCTTAACTCAGCATTCAGTCCCCATAAAGTAAAATATATAATTGTAATGTACTTTATTTTTATTCTTGGCTTTCAAAATAGCATCAGACCAAACACTACTCACTCAGTTCCAGGTTGGATGGTGTCCTCAGGTCTCTGCCGTTTGTTTACTAGAGCACCCTCTGTAATGCTTGGAAAAAGGAAACCTTGGTAGCACTAATCTCACCGGTTAATTAAGTTGATCTAACTCCAAATCTATATTTTTCTAAAAAAAAACATGTTGAAAACTGAGCGCTCACATGCAGCTGTGTCTCTCTCACCACTCTTATGAATGCTTTGTCAATGTGGTATTGTGTGTTGATTGATGGTAACAAAAACCATTTAATCAATTTTAAAATAAGGCTGTAACGTAACAAAACGTGGAAAAGTCAAGGGGTCTGACTACGAATGCACTGTAAATCTGAACACACTACCAGCGCTTTAACAATTTTATTTAATTAGGTTTTCCTGTGGATAGTCTCACAATCCTACCACCAAAAGGACCAATCGCACGGACAACTAGTACTCTAAAATGTACATGCGTTAAACATTCTGGCTTGTAGGTGTCATGGGAAGAAACTTTACAGATTAAAACTCATTTCTGCCAGGCACAATTCAACGCCGGGTTTCCAGGCAAGCAGACAACAAGCTTGTATCCAGCTACGGAGACGTTGGCTACCGCAAATTTCACCGCCTAAAGTAAACGATTGTCAAATATTCTGGTAAAGGTAAAGTTAGTCGGTCTAGGAGATGGTCAACCTTGGATAGGTTGTCACTATGTTACCTACTAGTTTGTCAACTTGCCACTGAGTAGTGGATTGGTAGCTAACGTTAGCAAGCGTTGAAGTTAACAATTGTATCATTTAGATATAAAGCTACATAGCTAGCTAACGTTTACTAGCCCAGGTATGAACGTTATCGCGAACACTTGATTCTCAATATCACCTATATTACAGAAAGGGCTGTGAAACATGCTTAATTGGGTCTGTGGTGTGGGGCTGGTACACAGTGCATGGCTTGGAAACTCACCTCACTCCCGCTTGAGTAGAAACCCGCCTCGCTCTGGCGCCTATGTTTCTCGGCAATCCCGAGTAAGCGTAGCAGTGACGGGTCCTCGCACAACGTTAGTCCAATGTTGATTGGCCTCGGGCCTCCAGTGATTATCTCTCCACCTTCCGAGTCCAATCGTCCCCGCTGCGGACGTTTCTCAGACCGTAGCCGAATACGAGATGTCCATGGCCGGCCCGGGAAACGAGACCGGGCCACGACCGGAGTGTTAAAGCCAGTTACATTAGCAGGATATGTTAATCCCCCCCCCGATTCCGCCATTATTCACTTGCTGCTGCTGTTGCTGCTGCTACTACAACAACAACAACGACGACGGTGGTACGCTGTTGATTTGTGGTAAAACAAGATGGAAAGGCGCGAGATAGGAAGGAAATACCGTTGCATCATGGGAAAACGAGTTTGTTGTATTTCATCATTCTGAGCGTCCTTTCGAGTGTTAGTGAATGTGAATGAGTACATACATAGACAGCTTGTTTTATTCGTGTTTTATATTTCAATTAATACAAAATAATTCAAATGAAATCAAATAAACATAAATTATAGTAAAATAATATCTAAAATGTTATTATTCAGTCCACTTACAGTAAATGTTTGTAACTGTGACCAACAGATGCATATCTGTATTCCCAGGAATGTGAAATCCATAGATTAGGGCCAAATGAATATATTTAAATTGACTGATTTCCTCATATGAACTGTAACTCAGTAAAATCTTTGAAATTGGTCCATGTTGCATTTATATTTTTGCTCAGTATAAAATTGTGCAGGTAACCACACAGATTCTTATTTTAAATGACAACCATAAGCGGTGAGCACAGCAATGATATAAAATACCCTCCCCCCAAAAATGTCTTTCCATCTCTCTCTGCACTCCTTCTCCATGATGCTCATTTTCATTTGACTCACCACCTGCCAATATTCAGGAAGTATTTTTGGATGGTGACTTCTCCAAAGCATCCATCTCCTTCAGCAGCATCATCCCTATTTCTCTGCTGCTCCTCTCCATCTCCAGGCTGGCCTTGACCCATCCCTCCTTAACCAATCTCCTCTCCAATTAGCCAGGATCATCTCCAGCTCACGCTTTAGCTCGTTCAAAGTGTTATTCTCATCCTTACTCCCTTCTCCACTACAAGCTTTTGCCTTTGAGGCTGTTATTCTCTATCCCTTTGTCTTTCTTCCTCCTTGACCTCTCATCTTTTCCCTTTTCTGCCACAAGTCTTTGGATTTCCTCCTCATTCTTCATATCTATCCTCACTAGCTCCTTCTGCCACAACAACCCCAAATTAATGGAAAAGATAAGCACAATACAATCTTATTCAGTGCTTATAGTTTCCATTCATTTCAGGGTGACATTTCCCATAACCTTAAATTCACATTGATTAAAGACTGCAATTTAAATCACTCCTTAGTTTAATGCATTACTATTTCATTGTGGATGAAAAAAAAAGGTACAAAGATCACCTGAATACAACAATGACATCCTTCACGGAACAATGGATTCTCCAGACCAATACAAATGTACATGATCAGAAGATGCCTTGACAGGAACAAACTAAATTATGAGTGGAATGGTACACCATAAAACCCATTGATTACCTACTAAAATCAATACTATAAGTTACAAAAACTTCTCACATTTGAGGCAAATCGTTAGACTAGCTCTACATCCGTAATATCAATACAAAATTATAATTTTTTAAAGGTGTTGGCAATATGGAAACAAATAGATTCCCACTCTGGGGGGCAGTTGTAATTCACAATTATGTACACATCTGTATAAAGGGTTTTATACACAGTACATTAATTGTTTTTCTAAAAGCACTTTAAAATAACCACGGTGGGACCAATCAGGAACAATCTAATGATCCAAGTGCTTTTGTGTATGGTATGTCACATATTCCAAACCCCCATCTTGAACATAAAAAACCCCACCCACATCAAGGCCTGTTTTACTCAAAATTATATTTTCAAAACCCTAAACCATTACATACATTTTTCATGATGATATTCCCTTTCCCGGGATTATCTCTTTTCTTTGTCTGTTGCCTCTTCTCCCTCAGTGTGTGTCTTCTGGTGTGCCTTTAGGTTGCTCTCCCGACTAAAGCTCTTGCCGCAGGTGGGGCAGTTGTGTCGGCCAGAGCTGTGAGCCCTGGCCATGTGGGCTTTGAGCTGCTCCAGCCGGGCATAGCTCTCTTCACACTCAGAGCAGGGGTGAGCCTTGCGAGGTTGAGGCGGCCGCCCGTGCTTCTCCTTCTTGTGGGCCCGGAGAAGGGCAACAGAGGAGAAGGTGAGGTCACACTCAGCTTCAGGACAGGGAATTTGGAGCTCCTCCTTAGGGGGTCGCCCCGGTCCTTTCCCTCTTTTTGCCACAGACTCCTCTCCCCCCTCCTCAGCTTCACCACTCTTCTCTCCATTTGCTGCCTCAGACACTTTCTTGGGAGGTCGGCCACGTTTTTTGGCCGTGACCTTTGCATCGCAATGCTGATCCCCCGCAAAGTTCTCCTGATGCAGCACAAGATCCACCTCCGCCTCAAACCCGCGGCCACACTTGCCACAACGGTGAGTCTTGGTGTCATCATCCTCCTCTTCCAGTGGCTGGGGGTGCTGGGTGAGGCGGTGGGTGCGTAACTGGTTTGGGCCCCGGAATACCATGCCACATTCCTTGCACACACACTGCCGCTCCTTGCACAGCTGTCGCCGGTGGACTGTCAACTATGAGAGACAGAAACAAAATTATAAGAGGCTTAGGGCATCTTGAGGAACCAAACATGGGGACCAAGGCACCAATGGACAACAGAAGGCAGATGCACTACAGAGCACCTGCCTAGCCCCCGGTTCTTTATCTTTATTGGGATTCCCATTAACTGATGCTATGACCACAGCTAATATTGCTGGGGTCCTAATATCTCATGGACAGACTATGTAAACATAACTGGTACCGTAGATCTGTCTGCATTCTATGGTATGCGTAAGATAATAAGAAGCATTAATACATTCTGGGTCTTGTGTTTTCGTCACTGGTAATTTGGACGCATCAGGATTGGGCAAAGGCAGTGCTTAACTTTTGACACTCATGGGAATTGGCCTATATGGACAGGGCTAAATTGAAATGTTTCTTACAGAAGAAATAAAAAGTTATGGAGAAATTATTAGACCAAAGCTGATAACAGTTCAAGACTGAATCCAAACAGTACACTTGATTTTATGTGCAGTTTACATTTACTGTACTTTTCACTGCATTTGTTAATAACAAAATCTGAAAATACTCCGGATATATTCAGTAACATAAGAATATTCCTGAAAAATGTGGGGTAGGTGCAACATATGAATGTTATTATATATATATTTTTTTTACAATGGTTTGACAGAGTAATAACTGCAGTCTCCAAGTGGCCACGTGCACAGTTCCTAAGTCATTTCAAGCAGTTTGAAGACTCAAATCCTATTTGTTTGCATATCCGATTCAAATCTGTTATTTTTCCTGCAGTGTGAACAGCCAAAGGCCACATTGAAGTCAGATACAAATCCGATACCTGGCCATGCACATTTTTTTGCCCTCAGGTGGTTTTTAAAACTGTTATTTGCCCTCTCTGTTGAGTTTGACAAGAACATGGAGGTTGTAGCTAACTAGCTTGTTAATTGTTTACAAACAAAATTTGTGAATGTCAGCTATAGCTGACTGCTGTGACTAGCCAAAAATTACTCCTTTTGAAAGTTGGATCAGCTTATAATTTGAGGCTTTAAAAAGTGTTCTTACACTATGATTTTGAACATTCAAAGCAACCGGGAAAAGTTCCATGGCAGGCATTATTGCTACATAACTTCTGAGTGATAGGAAGCACGAGCACCACCACCAATCAGCCTACACCACTGTACATACATACACCTGTTGTTACTATGACAAGCATAGCCATGACAGCAAATGACTGATGCCTGAACACATATGTCTGATTTGGTCACTTGTAACTTGCTGTTTGGACAGTCAGTATTCCAAAACGGAATTTGAAAAACAAAACTTATTGGAGCATTGTGTGTGAACAAGGCTAAAGAAGAGTCTTCAAATATAAGGTGCTTTTTTGAGCTGAGGAACTAGTCAGTATTCCAAAACGGAATTTGAAAAACAAAACTTATTTGAGCATATTTGGCCTGCAGTGTGCACAAGGCTAAAGAAGAGTCTTCAAATATAAGGTGCTTTATTGAGCTGAGCACACTTGTAGTTGTTTGGAACAGCCCTGAATCCCCACCATCGCACAATTACTGTTGTTTACACAATCCAAACATGGCCCATTTTAAATCATTTGAACAGTGGGTTAACTGCCTTATTCAGGGGCAGAACGACAGATTTTTACCTTGTCAGCTCGGGGATTCGATCCAGCAACATTTCGGTTACTGGCCCAAAGCTCTAACCACTAGGCTACCTGCCCCCTAAGTTATAAAATATGTGTCTGGAAATTCAGTGAAACAGATCAGAACTTTGGTGCGCATAGAAAGGAGTCATGAGTGCCTTCAGAGGCGTGTTCTGCAGTGAATTTTCTTCACAATAGACAAACATAGGCTCATTCTGTTCAGAACAACTCAGGTTGACACCATGTCATCTTGTAACTGTACATAAAACAGTGATTATAAACATTGACACTGTATATGACATGAGTATTGTGATATGGAAATGTGATATGCACATTTGGACTCAAAGGTGTTTGGCCTGCTTGTATGACATCAGTGGTATTTATTTTAATCTTCAATGTCTCATCTTTCAAAATACATTGAGTCTTCTTCATATTTACAGAATTCCCTCAAACAACAACAAAAATCTGCAAAAGTTACCCAATTAGCAAGAAGAACGGGGGCAACTTCTTGCCGCGTGCGGTGCTGATGTTCAGAACGGCTGTCAGTCAAAAGCCATACAGCACTGAATGAAGCGCAGAGCCTGAGCTCTGATGTCATTTATAGCTTATCAGTGCCCAAATCTGCCATTTTCAACCCGAGTACGGGTAAAAAGGGTTAAACGACTTTGCTTCAACGGATGATAAACACAGGTGAAAATATCAGAAGGTAGGGCTTTGGCTAAGAGTGTCCTTTTGCGAGGGTGGAGATGTCACAAACTGGAAATCTCAACTTCTTACACGTTTACCCCCAAAACCTAATCGAGCGTCTGACCAAATTTGGAACGATTTTAGTTCTGGGTTAACCGAGATTACTGGGGTCCTTTCACACCACTAAAAGTCATTAGAGACAAAAGACCTTACAACTTTCATTGAAAGACCGTTGTCTCACCTCAGAGAAGGTCCGGAAGCTTCCCTGGCAGTGGGGGCAGCGGAAGGGCTTGTCTTCCAGGCTGTGTGAGGTCTGGTGCTGTGTCAGCTCCTCAGAGGAGGAGTAGGTACGATCGCACACATAACAGGTGAACAGCGTATCGGTCTGCCAAATAACACAAAACAGCAAATAATTAAGTGTTAGAAGTAATGTACATCATTATATATTCTGTGCATACAGGGCTACAGCATCCTGCTGCTAAGCTGTGCGCTTTGCAGCTCCGGGGTGAAGTTTCCCATAGGTACAATCAGCCCCCCTGCCCTCCCCAACTGTTATTTGACCCTGCTGGTCATCTATGAACCATGTTCCACCATCTTGGCCATGTTCTGTTAATCTCCACCCAGCACAGCCAGAAGAGGACTGGCCACCCCTCATAGCCTGGTTCCTCTCTACGTTTCTTCCTAGGTTCTGGCCTTTCTATGGAGCTTATCCTAGCCACTGTGTTTCTACACCTGCATTGCTTGCCGTTTGGGGTATTAGGCTGGGTTTCTGTACAGCATGGTCCTCTCTAGGTTTCTTCCTAGGTTCTGGCCTTTCTATGGAGCTTATCCTAGCCACTGTGTTTCTACACCTGCATTGCTTGCTCTTTGGGGTTTTAGGCTGGGTTTCGGTACAGCACTTTGTGACAAAAGCTGTAAGAAGGGCTTTATAAATACATTTGATTGAAATTTGATTGAATTCTAATCTTAACCATTACTAAATAAAATCTTAAAAATTACCCAAGATCAGCATCTAGGGGCAATTTCACCCTACTCCTGCAATGCATCTTGCATTTCTTTTATCCATTCCGTACCTGTTGGAGCGACTGCTTGTATTCCTCACGATGGCTCTTCCTCATGTGCCTCTCCTTGGCCTTGGCATTACAAAACGTAATGAAGCATTGAAAACACTGTAGGCTGTCATGCTGATCTGCAATAAAAGGAGAGGAGATACTGCACTTGAAATTCAAACACATAAACAACTATCTGAAATCACTATCAAACGCTCCCTAAAACACTTCTGTGAGCAGGCCTTTAAATCGACCTGGCCCGGGTATCCTGGAAGGATATTGACCTCATCCTGTCAGTAGAGGGAGCCTGGTTGTTCTTTAAAAGTAATTTCCTCACCATCTTAAATAAGCCTGCCCCTTTCAAAAATGTAGAACTAAGAACAGATATAGACCTTGGTTCACTCCAAACCTGTCTGCCCTTGACCAGCACAAAAACATCCTGTGGCGGACTGCTCTAGCATTGAATAGTCCCCACGATATGCAACTTTTCATGTCAAGAACTAATACACACAGTCAGTTAGGAAAGCAAAGGCACCTCCTCCCAGCTGCCCTCTGCACTGAGGCTAGGTCACCACCGATAAATCCACAATAATCGAGAATTTCAAGAAGCATTTCTCTACGGCTGGCCTTGCTTTCCTCCTGGCTACCCCAACCCCGGCCAACAGCTCCGCACCCCCCGCAGCGACTTGCCCAAGCTTCCCCAGCTTCTCCTTCACCCAAATCCAGATAGCAGATGACAGCAGGTATATTTCACTGTCACCCCCAAAACCAATTCCTCCTTTGACCGCCTTTCCTTCCAGTTCTCTGCTGCCAATGCCTGGAACGATTTGCAAAAATCGCTTAAGGTGGAGACAGATCTCCCTCACTAACTAAGCATCAGCTATCCGAGCAGCTTACCGATCGCTGCAGCTGTAACCAGCCCATCTGTAAATAGCCCATCCAACTACCTACCTCATCCCCATATTGTATTTATTTACTTTTTTTGCACACCAGTATTTCTACTTGGACATCATCATCTGCACATCTATCACTCCAGTGTTAATTTGCTAAATTGTAATTACTTTGCTACTATTGGCCTATTTATTGCCTGACCTCCTTACTCCATTTGCACACACTGTATATAGATTTTTCTATTGTGTTATTGACGGTACTTTTGTTTATCCCATGTGTTCTCCCACCAAGTCTCTCTGTGTTGTTTTTGTCGCACTGCTTTGCTTTATCTTGGCCAGGTCGCAGTTGCAAATGAGAACTTGTTCTCAACTGGCCTACCTGGTTAAATAAAGGTGAGGGGGGAAAAATATATAAACGATATACACAAATGTGTGCTTACAGGGTTGGATAGCAGGAACAGTCTGTGGCTTGATGGTGGACGCTGTGGCACTGGTCATCACCTCTTCCCCCAAAACGACCTGCTCTATGTCCAACATAACATTACCCAACTCCATCGACGTCTGAATCCACCCAGCAATGCAAACACAAGTTTACATCATCGGGCTGTAACACAAATACAGGCATCATCGGATGTGGGAATGAATTCCTATTTGCAGCATTGTCTTATTTTTCTCACGTTAATTGGCAACTAATAGCAAGCCAATGTGAACCTGTGTGTATGTTTCGATAACTAACGTTAATTAGGTAACGTAGCGAGCAACAACCAACAAAATGCGCCGTGGATAAAATGATTGAGGAACTTGATGAATGATTATTTAGCATGCTAACTAGCTAGGAAGGAAGGCTGGCGGGCTTAGCCTTTGCCACTAGATATGTTTTACAGAACAGAAAAAGGTATTGATACCCACACAGAAAAAAAAACAAATATAAGAAAGCAAATAACGTTATATAGCCAGGCAATGCAGACAACAGGGAGGGGGGATTTCAAACTGGAACTAAAGCAGACATTTTCCGCAAAAAAATATAAAATAGCATTAGCTATATTGTTGCACTAGGTTTTCATGCAGATTTATTTATATAATTTAGGACTGCACACTCAAATCCAAGGCAAAATCAATGTAAACATTTATACGTAGCTAGCTAGTTAGCTTCACCCGTTCCTTACCCAGTGTCCAATGAAATGAAGTCTTTGTGTGAACTCTTGACCCACATCACGTGACACTGGATTATACGGATTTGGCAATCACAGTTAGTTGAGAGACTTGGTGGGAGAAAACACACTTCATATCCAAATTGCCTCGATTTGTCTATGCCTATTCATGACATGAGGCTAGTAAACATAGCGTCTCTATTGAATACAGGCAGTTGAAGTCAACGAATATTCAAAACAAGATTAAAATAATGAGATGTATCGTAGTAGCCAGGTGGTACACGCAGGGATTTGTTCGTTTTGCAGAACAGCAATGTTGGCATATATGCCTACAGGAGGGAGCTGTTGAGGATAGATGGTTTATCGGTGACTGTTGCCTACTCATTTGTCTTAAAGCAACTACCTCATGTCCTCTCTTTGAGGCGTTGTTTTTATAGCTTGAGCCAAATACATGCTTTTGGTGGTACTCAATCTCTGACACTGGCACTTCTATTTCAGTCTTTTTTTTCTTCCTCTTAGCAGTTTTGAGTTGCGACCTTGAATTCCCCACGCGCTTTAAAGGAATGATTTTGACCATATATGGTTCATTAGGGGAATTTCGAAACGTAAATAGCCATGGTCTTGCACCGAGTATTGAGGCTGAGAACAATTGGTATTTATCAATGGTTATCTCCTACAGGTGTGCTTATATTGTTTGATAAATCACTTTTTTATGCATTGGAGCATTCTAAATTAAGTTTAAGTAGTATTTTAGAATAATTTCTATACAATATTGATAAATGAGGCCCCTGTACATTTATATAGATTATTACCGTAACAAATGCACTGATGTGGTTAGGTCCGGTGCAACCTTGGTTTTAGAAATTGGGGGACATAACAAAAAAATTTATCCAGTCTAATAAACTCTCCAAACAGCCTACCTGACCGCTCGGAGGCGTCCGCATGGTCCTAAAGCATACAGTTACATGTTTTTGTATCACAACCTATGATAAAAAAGGGAGGGACAAAAACCCAATTTCAGAATGTGGGGTGTCATGCCAAATAATGTCCCCCGGAGAAATAGTGTTTTCCTCTACGTCACAGTGAGATTCGATAAACTATTAGCTTCCGTTGCTATATCAACGCTGTGACGACCTAATGATTAGAATTTTGAAAATCATGACGGCCTAAATTATGTTATTTTATCTTCGCTATGAAAACAAGGCTGATTTCCGCTGTTTAAACAAGTTTTGTTTAGTTAGTAAAATGAAAACATTAATTTGAACTACTTTTGGGTACCTTGTAACATGACATGAAATCCATGTCTTAAACGTTTCGGAAATGGCACTGAAAACGTGTAATCTGCTTGACACATTAAAGTGACTTACTTTACAGATCAAGAAGTCAGCTAATTTCTAATCCATTCATATGCAAATCCATTTGATTCATACACTGGCTTGTCTGGCTGTCATGTTTTTAGTTTAACCTGCCCTTCCCTTATCTACACTGAAATAATCTCAAATAAAATTTTATTTGTCACATACACATGGTTAGCAGATGTTAATGCGAGTGTAGTGAAATGCATGTGCTTCTAGTTCCAACCACGCACTAATATCTAACAAGTAGTCTAACAATTTCACAACAATTACCTTATACACACAAGTGTAAAGGAATGAATAAGAATATGTACATAAAAATATATGGATGAGCGATGGCCGAACGGCATAGGCAAGATGCAGTAGATGGTATAGAGTAAAGTATGTACATATGAGATGAGTAATGTAGGGTATGTAAACATTATATAAAGTGGCATTGTTTAAAGTGGCTAGTGATACATTTATTACATCCCATTTGTTATTATTAAAGTGGCTAGAGATTTGAGTCAGTATGTTGGCAACAGCCAATCAATGTTAGTGGTGGCTGTTTAACAGTCTGATGGCCTTGAGATAGAAGCTGTTTTTCAGTCTCTCGGTCCCAGCTTTGATGCACCTGTACTGACCTCGCCTTCTGGAGGATTAGCGGGGTGAACAGGCAGTGGCTCAGGTGGTTGTTGTCTTTGATGAGTGGTTTTGGTGACAAGCCAAAAACACTCAACCTGACGTTGAAGAGGCGCTGCTGTTCCTTATTCATCACGCTGTCTGTGTGGGTGAACCAATTCAGTTTGTCCGCGATGTGTACGCCGAGGAAGTTAAAACTTTCCACCTTCTCCACTACTGTCCCGTCGATGTGGATAGGGGGCTGCTCCCTCTGCTGTTTCCTGAAGTCCACGATCATCTCCTTTGTTTTGTTGACATTGAGTGTGAAGTTATTTTCCTGACACCACACTCCGAGGGCCCTCACCTCCTCCCTGTAGGCCGCCTCGTCGTTGTTGGTAATCAAGCCTACCATTGTAGTGTTGTCTGCAAACTTGATGATTAAGTTGGAGGCGTGCATGGCCATGCAGTCATGGGTGAACAGGGAGTACAGGAGAGGGCTGAGAACGCACCCTTGTGGGGCCCCACTGTTGAGGATCAGTGGGGTGGATATGTTGTTTCCTACCCTTACCACCTGGGGGCAGCCCGTCAGGAAGTCCAGGACCCAGTTGCACAGGGCGGGGTCGAGACCCAGGGTCTCGAGCTTGATGACGAGTTTGGAGGGTACTATGGTGTTAAATGCTGAGCTGTAGTCGATGAACAGGTATTCCTCTTGTCCGGATGGGTTAGGGCAGTGTGCAGTGTGACTGCTATTGCTTCGTCTGTGGACCTATTGGGGCGGTAAGCAAATTGGAGTGGGTCTAGGGTGTCAGGTAGGGTGGAGGTGATATGGTCCTTGACTAGTCTCTCAAAGCACTTCATGATGACATAAGTGAGTACTACGGGGCGATAGTCATTTAGCTCAGTTACCTTAGCTTTCTTGGGAACAGGAACAATGGTGGCCCTCTTGAAGCATGTGGGAACAGCAGACTGGGATAAGGATTGACTGAATATGTCCGTAAACACACCAGCCAGCTGGTCTGCGCATGCTCTGAGGACGCAGCTAGTGATGTCGTATGGGATGGCAGCCTTGCGAGGGTTAACACGTTTAAATGTTTTACTCATGTTGGCTGCAGTGAAGGAGAGCCCGCAGGTTTTGGTAGGGGGCACTGTATTGTCCTCAAAGCGAGGAAATAAGTTGTTTCGTTTGTCTGGGAGCATTACATCGTGGTCCGCGACGGGGTTGGTTTTCTTTTTGTAGTCCGTGATTGACTGTAGACCATGCCGCATACCTCTCGTGTCTAAGCCGTTGAATTGCGACTCTACTTTGTCTCTATGCTGACGCTTAGCTTGTTTAATTGCCTTGCGGGAGGGAATAGCTACACTGTTTGTATTCGGTCATGTTTCCAGTCACCTTGTCTTATATATGTATCTATTGTAATCTAATTTCAGTAGTCCTTTTATGATTATTTTTTTTCTATCTCGCATAGCTCATTAGTACACCCTTGTGGTTGAACATATATGTATCTATTGTAGGTCCTTGGATACAACAATGAATAATGTGGAGCAAATAAATACAAACAAAAGATAACTTACAATAATGAACACCTTGTGACACAGCTGTGAAAACCAACCTGGCAATATTTAAGATTGTAATACATGAACTTTGATAGCCAGTCTCAGAAGGGGGGCTTGAAGAGAGAGACTGCAAAGTCCAGGCACTGCTGCTCTCTTTGTTCTGAGTGTTTGCAGTGCAGTGTTTTTACTAATCTCACATATTATGTGCCTGGTATGAGAGCAAGAAAACTTTCTTAGCAGATAATGACAACAACAGTAGCTGTAGATTAAGTAATGAAAAGTTGGGAGGGTGGTTGGTAATGGATGACATCAGTTGGATCCACGTCTGGGTGTTGGGCAGAACCCCTAGTTCCTGGAGAACAGGAGCAGAGTTAAAGGGAACAGGGTAGGAGACAAAGATGTAAACAAGCAAACACACAGGTTACACTTTACTGTGAGAAAATTGCATGGATTAGTGCAGTGTTATAAATGGGAGATATGTACTTTTCATCACTTTTGGAAGGTATAGCCTACCTCAAGCTGGTCCCCCACCGACTGACCTGAACTCACTGGTTCTGGTGGATGGGATACCTCCTGGGGGGCAGGTGTTGAAGATGTCCACCATCGTCTTGAAGGTGGCCTTGTTAGTCTCATCCTTGATGGGTATCAGACATAACAAAAATCTAATTTTGGTTCCAAGCACCTTTTTTAATTGGTTACAGAAGAGAAATAATAGTTAAGCACGTACTCTTCTTTTACTGAAGAGTACGTGCTTAATGGGTATTGCCTCCACCCACTTGGTAAAGTGATTGGTCGCTGTCAGACACCAGCTGTTGCCATTCCTGGATTACTTTATTCTTACCCATATCTGTGTCATACCATATGCAGATTTTCATATTTGTAAGGACACACACACACAATATAATTTTTACTTGCTGTGGTCAAATAAAGCAATCATTACAAAACAACTTATCAGGGCAAAAATTTTATTTGGACACTTACAGATCATGTGCCATGGTGAAACAACTTTGATTAGCTTCAACTCCGGCGCCACAGTCTTCACCCTCTCAAACTTCTGGCATGCTAGACAGGGTACTGAACTTTATGTCTGTCTGTCTGTCTCTCACTTTCATCCTCCCGGTGTCTGTCTAGCAAAGACACCTAGTTAAGGACATTTGTAATTACCATAATTGCTTACACCTATCCATTTGATTGATCAGGTTTAATTTATAGCTAGATACCTCAATATGACAGACATATAACTATATCAGTGGAGGCTGCTGAGGGGAGGGGAGGGCAGCTCATAATAATGGCTGGAATGGAGTCAATTGTATGGCATCATCCACATGGAGACCACGCGTTTGACACCATTCCATTTAATCCATATTATGAGCCATCCTCTCCTCAGCAGCCTCCGCTCCACTGAACTAAATGTATAGTTAGTCATTAGCTAACGTTAGATTGAAAATGGTTGTTGAAAAATGGTTGTACATAGCTAAATCCGTCCAGTTATCTAATAGAAGTTAACTGTTTAAAGTTACTCTGAATTGTGAATTTCTCTGAATGTTGCGCCTCTTGTCGAGATCAGTGGTGTCATCATAGTACTTCTGGTTAGAAAGATAAAAGAAAATCTCCTCGAGGGACGCCATTAAAGTGCAAGCTAACGTTACATACAAACAGAAAGCTGCAATTAACAGTTACAGTAGCTACTGTAGCTGGCTAGCTGACTAGGCAGGCTGAGGTATATAAATACAGTAACGTCAATCTAAAAACATCTTAAATGATTTATTCCTATTTGTACTTGTATAATGACAAATATACGGTAAAGAAAGTGTTCTCTTTCCAGTTTTTCGGTCCTCTGAAGCAGCAGTTTGTCATCGTTAAAAACACCGTCCTTGGAGAGAAATTCTGAGGTAATAATTTTGCGCGGACTGAGCGAGCGATTTTGTTGTGAAATAGAACTAGAACTGCCTGCATCCTCCTTCCTTTGCGACCGATACGAGGTAAAATAGAGCCAAGCAACCAGCATAGCAACGGATGCTTTGGTTCATTACGTATCCGGTCAGAATGTTGCAAGTTCTCGCAACAGCCCTAGCAACAGAAGCTAGAACTCATCGAATCCCATTGTGACGTTGAGGGGGACACTATTTGGCATGATAAGCCCCCGTCCCCCAGTGAAAGTTGTGCCCCTGGGTTACATTATATTATATAGCCTTCGTATGTTACACAAATTCACAATGGGATTCACAATGGAAAAACAATTCAATCGAAAAAAATGATTGAATTATTACTCACAACATTTCACACATTTTGAACATACAGTGCCTTCTGAAAGTATTCAACCCTGTAACGGATGTTGTCTGGAGATAGAGAGGAGGACCAAAGCGCAGCGTGGTAAGTGTTCATAATTTTAATTAAATAAAGCACTGAACACTGAATCAATACAAAAATAACAAAATTAACGAAACAAAACAGTCCTGTCTGGTGACATACACACGTAACACAAAGACAGAAAATAAACACCACAAAACACAGGTGTTTAAAGCCTACCTAAGTATGATTCTCAGTCAGGGACAACAATTGACAGCTGCCTCTCATTGAGAACCATGCTAGGCCGAACTCAAAAACCAACATAGACTGCCCACCCCAACTCACGCCCTGACCATACTAAAACAAAGACAAAAACAAGGAACTAAGGTCAGAACGTGACAGTACCCCCCCTCAAAGGTGCGGACTCCGGCCGCAAAACCTGAACCTATAGGGGAGGGTCTCGGTGGGCGTTTGTCTGATGCTCTGGCACGGGACGTGGACCCCACAGTTTTTGTCCGCCTCTTAGCCCACCTACATGGCCTCTTTAGAGCGGCGACTCTCGCCGCCGACCTTGGACTGGGGACCCAAGCCACAGGTCCCGAATGGACGGGAGATTACGGCAGCGGACGGACGGATGGGAGATTCCGGCAGCGCCGTACAGGTGGGAGACTCCGGCAGTGCCGGAGTGAAGGACGACTCCGGCACGCCAGACAGGTGGGAGAAGGGTGATTCTGGTATCGCCTGGCTGACTGACGGCTCTGGCGGCTCCTGGCTGGCTGGTAGCTCTGGCGGCTCAGGACAGACTGGCGGCTCTGGTGGCTCATCGAATCCCATTGTGACGTTGAGGGGGACACTATTTGGCAGACTGGCGGCTCCCACCCCAACTCACGCCCTGACCGTACTAAAACAAAGACAAAAACAAAGGAACTAAGGTCAGAACGTGACAAATCCCCTTGACTTTTTCCACATTTAGTTGCGTTACACCCTGAATTTAAAATGGATTACATTTACATTTTCTGATCTACCCACAATACCCCATAATGTCAAAGTAGAGTTATGTTTAAGAAATGTATACAAATGAATTAGAAATTAAAAGCTGAAATGTCTTGTCAAGCCTTTTCTTATGGTAAGCCTAAATAAGTTCAGGAGTAGAAATGTGCTTAACAAGTCACATAAAAAGTTGCATGGACTCACTCTGTATGCAATAATAGTGTTTAACATGATTTTTAAATTATTACCCCTTCTCTGTACCCCACACTCAATTATCTGTAAGGTCGCGCAGTCGAGCAGTGAATTTAAAGCACAGATTCAACCACAAAGCCAAGGAGGTTTTCCATTGGTTCACAAAGTAGGATACTTATTGGTAAATGGGTAAAAAAATATATAAAAAATAAACAGACATTGAATCCCTTTGAGCATGGTGCAATTATTATTTACACTTTGGCTGGTGTATCAATACATCCAGTTACTACAAATATACAGGCACCCTTCGTAACTCAGTTGCCGGAGAAGAAGGAAACCACTCAAGGATTTCACCATGAGGCCAATGGTGATTTTAAAACAGTTACAGAGTTTAATGGCAGTGATAGGAGATAGGTGAGGATGGATCAACAACATGGTAGTTATTCCACAATACTAACATAAATGACAGAGTGAAAAGAAGGAAGCCTGTAAGAATCGACACTGGAGACGAGAAGCAGGTACAGGGAGTGGACATTTAATTACCACGGATACGAACAGAATACGGACAACATCTGGACAGGGGAAACGAAAACAACAATAATGCTGACACGGGGATGAAACAGAGGAAACAGACAGATATAGGGTAGGCAATCAAAACGTGAAGGAATCCAGGTGAGTCCAATGAGCGCTGATGCGCGTAATGATGGTGACTGGTGTGCGCCCTCGAGCGCCAAAGAGGGAGAGCGGAGCAGGCGTGACAGCACTCCCCCCCTAGTCTTGGTGGTTCCAAACTTCTTCCATTTTAGAATGATGGTGTCCACTGTGTTCTTGGGACCGTCAATGCTGCAGACATTTTTTGGTACCCTTCCCCAGATCTGTGCCTTGACACAATCCTGTCTCGGAGCACTATGGACAATTCCTGCGACCTCATGGCATGGTCTTTGCTCTGACATGTACTGTACACTGTGGGACCTTATACGGACAGGTGTGTGCCTTTCCAAATTTTATTTATTTATTTTATTTTACCTTTATTTAACCAGGTAGGCAAGTTGAGAACAAGTTCTCATTTACAATTGCGACCTGGCCAAGATAAAGCAAAGCAGTTCGACAGATAAAACGACACAGAGTTACACATGGAGTAAAAACAAACATACAGTCACTAATGCAGTATAAACAAGTCTATATACAATGTGAGGTGAGAAGGGAGGTAAAGGCAAAAAAGGCCATGATGGCAAAGTAAATACAATATAGCAAGTAAAATACTGGAATGGTAGTTTTGCAATGGAAGAATGTGCAAAGTAGAAATAAAAAATAATGGGGTGCAAAGGAGCAAAATAAATAAATAAATTAAAATTAAATACAGTTGGGAAAGAGGTAGTTGTTTGGGCTAAATTATAGGTGGGCTATGTACAGGTGCAGTAATCTGTGAGCTGCTCTGACAGTTGGTGCTTAAAGCTAGTGAGGGAGATAAGTGTTTCCAGTTTCAGAGATTTTTGTAGTTCGTTCCAGTCATTGGCAGCAGAGAACTGGAAGGAGAGGCGGCCAAAGAAAGAATTGGTTTTGGGGGTGACTAGAGAGATATACCTGCTGGAGCGTGTGCTACAGGTGGGAGATGCTATGGTGACCAGCGAGCTGAGATAAGGGGGGACTTTACCTAGCAGGGTCTTGTAGATGACATGGAGCCAGTGGGTTTGGCGACGAGTATGAAGCGAGGGCCAGCCAACGAGAGCGTACAGGTCGCAATGGTGGGTAGTATATGGGGCTTTGGTGATAAAACGGATTGCACTGTGATAGACTGCATCCAATTTGTTGAGTAGGGTATTGGAGGCTATTTTGTAAATGACATCGCCAAAGTCGAGGATTGGTAGGATGGTCAGTTTTACAAGGGTATGTTTGGCAGCATGAGTGAAGGATGCTTTGTTGCGAAATAGGAAGCCAATTCTAGATTTAACTTTGGATTGGAGATGTTTGATATGGGTCTGGAAGGAGAGTTTACAGTCTAACCAGACACCTAAGTATTTGTAGTTGTCCACGTATTCTAAGTCAGAGCCGTCCAGAGTAGTGATGTTGGACAGGCGGGTAGGTGCAGGTAGCGATCGGTTGAAGAGCATGCATTTAGTTTTACTTGTATTTAAGAGCAATTGGAGGCCACGGAAGGAGAGTTGTATGGCATTGAAGCTTGCCTGGAGGGTTGTTAACACAGTGTCCAAAGAAGGGCCGGAAGTATACAGAATGGTGTCGTCTGCGTAGAGGTGGATCAGGGACTCACCAGCAGCAAGAGCGACCTCATTGATGTATACAGAGAAGAGAGTCGGTCCAAGAATTGAACCCTGTGGCACCCCCATAGAGACTGCCAGAGGTCCGGACAGCAGACCCTCCGATTTGACACACTGAACTCTATCAGAGAAGTAGTTGGTGAACCAGGCGAGGCAATCATTTGAGAAACCAAGGCTGTCGAGTCTGCCGATGAGGATATGGTGATTGACAGAGTCGAAAGCCTTGGCCAAATCAATGAATACGGCTGCACAGTAATGTTTCTTATCGATGGCGGTTAAGATATCGTTTAAGACCTTGAGCGTGGCTGAGGTGCACCCATGACCAGCTCTGAAACCGGATTGCATAGCAGAGAAGGTATGGTGAGATTCGAAATGGTCGGTAATCTGTTTGTTGACTTGGCTTTCGAAGACCTTAGAAAGGCACGGTAGGATAGATATAGGTCTGTAGCAGTTTGGGTCAAGAGTGTCCCCCCCTTTGAAGAGGGGGATGACCGCAGCTGCTTTCCAATCTTTGGGAATCTCAGACGACACGAAAGAGAGGTTGAACAGGCTAGTAATAGGGGTGGCAACAATTTCGGCAGATAATTTTAGGAAGAAAGGGTCCAGATTGTCTAGCCCGGCTGATTTGTAGGGGTCCAGATTTTGCAGCTCTTTCAGAACATCAGCTGAATAGATTTGGGAGAAGGAGAAATGGGGAAGGCTTGGGCGAGTTGCTGTTGGGGGTGCAGTGCTGTTGTCCGGGGTAGGAGTAGCCAGGTGGAAAGCATGGCCAGCCGTAGAAAAATGCTTATTGAAATTCTCAATTATGGTGGATTTATCAGTGGTGACAGTGTTTCCTATCTTCAGTGCAGTGGGCAGCTGGGAGGAGGTGTTCTTATTCTCCATGGACTTTACAGTGTCCCAGAACTTTTTTGAGTTAGTGTTGCAGGAAGCAAATTTCTGCTTGAAAAAGCTAGCCTTGGCTTTTCTAACTGCCTGTGTATAATGATTTCTAGCTTCCCTGAACAGCTGCATATCACGGGGGCTGTTCGATGCTAATGCAGAACGCCATAGGATGTTTTTGTGTTGGTTAAGGGCAGTCAGGTCTGGGGAGAACCAAGGGCTATATCTGTTCCTGGTTCTAAATTTCTTAAATGGGGCATGTTTATTTAAGATGGTTAGGAAGGCATTTTTAAAAAATATCCAGGCATCCTCTACTGACGGGATGAGATCAATATCCTTCCAGGATACCCCGGCCAGGTCGATTAGAAAGGCCTGCTCGCAGAAGTGTTTCAGGGAGCGTTTTACAGTGATGAGTGGAGGTCGTTTGACCGCTGACCCATTACGGATGCAGGCAATGAGGCAGTGATCGCTGAGATCTTGGTTGAAGACAGCAGAGGTGTATTTAGAGGGGAAGTTGGTTAGGATGATATCTATGAGGGTGCCCGTGTTTAAGGTTTTGGGGAGGTACCTGGTAGGTTCATTGATTATTTGTGTGAGATTGAGGGCATCAAGTTTAGATTGTAGGATGGCTGGGGTGTTAAGCATGTTCCAGTTTAGGTCGCCTAGCAGCACGAACTCTGAAGATAGATGGGGGGCAATCAGTTCACATATGGTGTCCAGAGCACAGCTGGGGGCAGAGGGTGGTCTATAGCAGGCGGCAACGGTGAGAGACTTGTTTTTAGAGAGGTGGATTTTTAAAAGTAGAAGTTCGAATTGTTTGGGTACAGACCTGGATAGTAGGACAGAACTCTGCAGGCTATCTTTGCAGTAGATTGCAACACCGCCCCCTTTGGCAGTTCTATCTTGTCTGAAAATGTTGTAGTTTGGAATTAAAATGTCTGAGTTTTTGGTGGTCTTCCTAAGCCAGGATTCAGACACAGCTAGAACATCCGGGTTGGCAGAGTGTGCTAAAGCAGTGAATAGAACAAACTTAGGGAGGAGGCTTCTAATGTTAACATGCATGAAACCAAGGCTATTACGGTTACAGAAGTCGTCAAAAGAGAGCGCCTGGGGAATAGGAGTGGAGCTAGGCACTGCAGGGCCTGGATTCACCTCTACATCGCCAGAGGAACATAGGAGGAGTAGAATAAGGGTACGGCTAAAAGCTATGAGAATTGGTCGTCTAGAACGTCTGGAACATAGAGTAAAAGGAGGTTTCTGGGGGCGATAAAATAGCATCAAGGTATAATGTACAGACAAATGTATGGTAGGATGTGAATACAGTGGAGGTAAACCTAGGTATTGAGTGATGAAGAGAGAGATATTGTCTCTAGAAACATCGTTGAAACCAGGAGATGTCATTGCATGTGTGGGTGGTGGAACTAATAGGTTGGATAAGGTATAGTGAGCAGGACTATAGGCTCTACAGTGAAATAAGCCAATAAACACTAACCAGAACAGAAATGGACAAGACATATTGACATTAAGGAGAGGCATGCTTAGTCGAGTGATCAAAAGGGTCCGGTGAGTGGAGAGGTTGGTTGGTGATTTAGACAGCTAGCCAGGGCATCGGTAGCAAGCTAGCATAGGATGGAGGTCTGTTGTTAGCCACCTCCTGCGCTCCGTCAGTAGATTAGTGGGGTTCCGTGTGGTAGAGGGGATCAATCCAAATCACACAACAACAACAAAAATAAAAACAATAGATATAGTTATAGAGGCCCAAGAAAAAAACATAATAATAATAATAAAAAATAAAAAAATTGTCCGATTGTCTATTCAGATAGCAGCCGGTAAGACAGCTAACGGTTAGCAGGCCGCAGATGGGCGTTCAGGTAACGTCGCGACGGAGGAGCCAGCCGAATAACCCCTTCGGGTAGATAACGTCGGCAGTCCAGTTGTGAAGGCCCGGTGGGGCTCCGCGAAGGC
The DNA here is from genome assembly GCF_002021735.2 of Oncorhynchus kisutch. Lineage (NCBI taxonomy): Eukaryota > Metazoa > Chordata > Actinopteri > Salmoniformes > Salmonidae > Oncorhynchus > Oncorhynchus kisutch. The sequence continues at coordinate 48,705,053 of NC_034187.2, read as the reverse complement.
AGCAAAACGGGTCCGGATAGGCGACTGCAGCCCAGGTGCGATTGATGGAACTCAGGAGTGATTGACGGAGCTTGCTAGCTCCGGAACAATTGATGTTTGCTCCGGAATCGACGAAGGCCGATAGTCACACGGATAGCAGCTAGCTAGCTGTGAGATCCGGGCATGAATGTCCAGAGAGCAGTCGAAATCCAGGGACATGGAGAGAAAAATTGGTCCGGTATGCTCCGCTCCGAGCCGCGCTGCGCCGTACAGAACTGGCGATAGACTTTCGAGCCAAAGGATAGCCGATGACCACAAACCGTGGTTAGCTGAACACCAACGACTTACCAGTAAAGGAGCCAACTAGCTTCTGAACTAGCTTCTGGATTAGCTTCTGGCTAGTTGCAGGCTAGCTTCTTGGAGTTTCTGGCTAGCTTCTTGGAGGATTACAGATCTGAGGTAAATAATACTTTTTTATAAATATACATTGGTGAGGCGGGTTGCAGGAGAGTGTTTTGAAGATGAGTTGATGGAAAATAAAAATAAAATGTATGTGAAAAAGTTGTAAATATATATATATATACAGGACACGACAAGACGAGGACAAAAGACGTCTGAACTGCTATGCCACCTTGGGAGAGATCATGTTCAATCATGAAATCATGTTCAATCAATTGAATTTACCACAGATGAAACATCTCAAGGATGATCAATGGAAACAAAGATGCACCTGCTCTCAATTTCGAGTCTCATAGCAAAGGGTCTGAATACTTATGTAAATAAGGTATTTCCGTTTTTTATTTTTAATACATTTACAAAAAAAGTGTTTTTGCTTTGTCATTATGGGATATTGTGTGTAGATTAATGAGGGGAAAAAATAATTGCATGTTTTTTTAAATAAATTGGTAATGTAACAAAATATGGAAAAAGTGAAGGGGTCTAAATTCTGTCTCAGAAATGTATTGTTTGTTTATATGGGAACCACTGATAAATTGATAAATATTCGCTTTGATTTTCCGTGAATGGGTGTGCGTTTCTGTATGTACTGTAAAAGTGTTGCATTCGCCCCTTTCCCTGCCCCAACTTAAGCTCTAACCAGGGACCCTCTGATAGTATGGGTATGAATAGTCTGTGCTCATGACTGTTTGTGAGTTTATTTGTGTGTAAAATTAAGATTCAGGCATTGTTGTGTGTGTGCGTGCGTCCGTGCATTGCTGTATGTGTGAACGTCCACAGTACAGCATATACTGTACATGGTTCTCTCATTTATATACTTTATCTGTCTGTGATTATGTGTTCCAGTCTGGAGATGATGGGTCACCCAGAGCAATTATTATAGTTATTAAAGATGAACAAGGTTGTGTTGTGCAGATAGACCAGTTTACACTCTCACCCTTCCATCAGCCAACATTACAGAATGGCTGCACAAGGCTCTGAAGAATAACAAGACTGACAGGCAGAAAGATACAGCGCCAGAGGCTGATTAAGATGGGTACCACCAGACAACCATCACAGCCATAATCTTCCAAGTATCATATACAGTGGGGCAAAAAAGTATTTAGTCAGCCACCAATTGTGCAAGATCTCCCACTTAAAAAGATGAGAGAGGCCTGTAATTTTCATCATAGGTACACTTCAACTCTGACAGACAAAATTAGAAGAAAACAAATCCAGAAAATCACATTGCAGGATTTTTAATGAATTTATTTACAAATTATGGTGGAAAATAAGTATTTGGTCACCTACAAACAAGCAAGATTACTGGCTCTCACAGACCTGTAACTTCGTCTTTAAGAGGCTCCTCTGTCCTCCACTCGTTACCTGTATTAATGGCACCTGTTTGGACTTGTTATCAGTATAAAAGACACCTGTCCACAATCTCAAACAGTCACACTCCAAACTCCTGTCAAAGGACACCAGAAACAAAATTGTAGACCTGCACCAGGCTGGGAAGACTGAATCTGCAATAGGTAAGCAGCTTGGTTTGAAGAAATCAACTGTGGGAGCAATTATTAGGAAATGGAAGACATACAAGACCACTGATAATCTCCCTCGTTCTGGGGCTCCACGCAAGATGTTCCATTTCACTTTAGCCATTGTTGTGGGCCTGCCTCAAATAGGCTATTTCATGTGGTGGTGGGGTGGAGCAGCAGCTGGTAGACCGTGCTCCCTATAATGTAAACTGATTGGAGGAAGCATGGTGGCTGTGTTGAGATGTATGGGTTTGCATTCTACACCATACCATTTATATATATATATATATATATATATACACACACACACACAGTGGGGCAAACCAGTATTTAGTCAGCCACCAATTGTGCAAGTTCTCCCACTTAAAAAGTTGAGAGGCCTGTAATTTTCATCATCGGTACACTTCAACTATGACAGACAAAATGAGAAAAAGAAATCCAGAAAATCACATTGTAGGATTTTTAATGAATTTATTTGCAAATTATGGTGTAAAATAAGTATGATTAGTCGATTTGGATAGAAAACACTCTGAAGTTTCTAAAACTGATTGAATGATGTCTGTGAGTATAACTCATTTGGCAGGCAAAAACCTGAGTAAAAATCTAACCAGGAAGTGGGAAGTCTGAGGTTTGTAGTTTTTCAACTCATTCCTTATCGAGAATACAGTGTCTATGGGGTCATATTGCAATTCCTAAGGCTACCACTAGATGTCAACAGTCTTTAGAACCTTGTTTGATGCTTCTACTCTGAAGTGAGGGCGAATGAGAGGGGAATGAGTCAGGGCCCGGTCAAAGGTTAGTGATTAATTATATCTATATTTCTGCTTTTTGTGACTACTCTCTTTGGCTGGAAAAATTGCAGTTTTTTTCTGTGACTAGGTGCTTACCTAACATAATCGTTTGTGGTGCTTTCGCTGTAAAGCCATTTTGAAATCAGACACTGTGGCTGGATTAACAAGAATTGTATCTTTAAAATGGTGTAAAATAATTGTATGCTTGAGGAATTTTAATTATGAGATTTTTGTTGTTTTGAATTTGGAGCCCTGCACTTTCACTGGCTGTTGTCGGGGTGGGACGCTACCGTCCCACATATCCCAGAGAGGTTTTAACAGAGAGCAGCAGCAGGGTAAAAAAGGGGGGGGGGCAATGCAAGTAGTCTTGGTAGCCATTTGATTTGATGTTCAGAAGGCTTGGGGGTAGAAGCTGTTCAGAAGCCTCTTGGACCTAGACTTGTCACTCCGGTACCACTTGCCGAGCGGTAGCAGAGAGAACAGTCTGTGACTAGGGTGGCTGGAGTCTTTGACAATTTTTAGGGACTTCCTCTGACACCGCCTGGTATAGAGGTCCTGGATGGCAGGAAGCTTGGCCCCAGTGATGTACTGGGTCGTACGCACTACCCTCTGAAGTGCGGCTGGAGGCCGACCAGTTGCCATACCAGGCAGTGATGCAACCATGCAACCATGCTCTTGATGGTGCAGCTGTAGGACCTTCACAACAGTCTTGGTGTGCTTGGACCATGTTAGTTTGTTGGTGATGTGGACACCAAGGAACTTGAAGCTCTCAACCTGCTCCACTACAGCCCCGTCGATGAGAATGGGGGCGTGCTCTGTCCTTTTTTTCCTGTAGTCCACAATCATCTCTTTTGTCTTGATCAAGTTGAGGGAGAGGTTGTTGTCCTGGCTTCACACGGCCAGGTCTCTGACCTCCCCCCTATATGCAGACTTTCTAAGTAATAATGTTCATTGTTGTCACGCCCTGACCATAGAGAGCCATGTTTATTCTCTATTTTGGTTAGGTCGGGGTGTGACTTGGGGGGTATTCTTATCTAGGGTGTTCATTTCTATGTTGGCCTGGTATGGTTCCCAATCAGAGGCAGCTGTTTATCGTTGTCTCTGATTGGGGATCGTATTTAGGCAGCCATTTCCCCACAGTGCTTTGTGGGATCTTGTTTTTGTGTAGCTGCCTGTGAGCACTGCATGAGCTTCACGTGTCGTGTATTCTTTATTGTTTTTTTGTTCGGTTCACTTAAATAAAAAGATGTCGAACCAATATCACGCTGCGCTTTGGTCTGAGTATGCTTACAACGACGATCGTGACACAAGATCCCACCACAACAGGACCAAGCAGCGTGCCCAGGTGGAGAAGATATCCTGGGCTTGGGAGGAAATCATCTCAGGACACGCAAGCCTTCCTTGGAAGCAGACGCAAAGAGAGAAGGGAGGACAGCGACGACGCTGGGGCTCGCGGCCACAGAGAAAGCCCAAAAGACAGCCCGGGGGGAAGCACACGGGGTGGGCGCCGGAGCTAGCGGTCGAGCAGCGGAGAGGGCCAGAGCCTGTGTGGGAGTCGATAGAGGAAGGTAATGAGAGATACCGGAGAGAGGTTTTGGCAAGGAGTATGCTGCAGCGCAGGCGAGCTGAAGAGTGTCTTCTCAGCCAGGCAACATCTGTGCCAGCTCCACGCACCAAGTCTCCAGTTCGCCATCACAGCCCAGTACGTCCTGTGCTAGCTCCCCACACTCACCGTGCGAAGGTTGTCATCTGTTCGGTACCAGTTGTTCCGGTTCCATGCACCAGGTCTCCAGTACGTCTGCTCAGTCCGGTATTTCCTGTGCCTGCTCATCGCACTTGCCCTGAAGTGTGTGTCACCAGTCCGGTACCACCAGTGCCCCCCCTCGCACCAGGCTTCCGGCAAAGGTCCCCAGTCCAGAGCTTCCGGCAACGATCCACGGTTCGGAACCTCCTGCGACGGTCCACGTTCCGGAACCTCCTGTGACGGTCCACAGTCCGGAACCTCCTGCGACTGTCCACGGTCCGGAACCTCCTGCGACGGTCCACGGTCCGGAACCTCCTGCGACGGTCCACGGTCTGGAACCTCCTGCGACGGTCCACGGTCCAGAACCTCCAGCTCCAGGGCAGGAGCCTTCCTCTGCACCGATGTCCAGTCCAGGCACAGTGTTCAGTCCTGCTCCTAGACCAGTCCGGTACCACCTGTGCCGGCTCCACGCACCAGGCTTCCGGCAAAGGTCCCCAGTACGGAGCTTCCGGCGACGATCCACAGTCCGGAGCTTCTTGCGACGGTCCACAGTCCGGAACCTCCTGCGACAGTCCACGTTCCGGAACCTCCAGCTCCAGGGCAGGAGGCATCCAGTCCAACTCAATTGCAGGAGCCTTCCTCTGCGCCGATGCCCAGTCCAGGCATGGCGTCCAGTCCCGCTCCATGGCCGGAGCCTTCCTCTGTGCCGGTGCCCAGTCCAGGCACGGCGTCTCGTCCCGCTCCATGGCAGGAGCCTTCCTCGGCGCCGGTGCCCTGTCCGGGCCCGGCGTTCTACCCGGCTCCATGGCCGGACCCGTGGTCCGGGCGTGGGCAAAGACCCACACCGGAGCCGCCACTGACACTAGTCAACCCCCCTACCCTCCCTAGTTGGTTTCAGGTTTTGCGGCAAGAGTCCGCACCTTTGGGGGATACTGTCATGCCCTGACCATAGAGAGAGCCTTGTTTATTCTCTATTTTGGTTAGGTCGGGTGTGACTCTGGGGGGTGTTCTTATCTAGGGTGTTTATTCCTATGTTGGCCTGGTATGGTTCCCAATCAGAAGCAGCTGTTTATTATTGTCTCTGATTGGGGATCATATTTAGGCAGCCATTTCCCACGGTGCTTTGTGGGATCTTGTTTTTGTATAGCTGCATGTGAGCACTGCATGAGCTTCACGTGTCGTGTACTTTATTGTTTTTTTGTTCGGTTCACTTAAATAAAAAAGATGTTGAGTATGCTTACAACGACGATCGTGACAATTGTAGCAACAGGGGCAGGCAAAGACAGGTCAAGGTAGGCAGGGGTTGATAATCCAGAGATTGGCAGGAAGGCTCGGGGTCAGGGACAGGCAGAGTGGTCAGGCAGGCGGGCGGGCTCAGAGTCAGGACAAGCAAGGGTCAAAACAAGGAGGACAAGAAGAGAGAGACTGGGAAAAAACAGGAGCTGGGACGCAAAACGCTAGTTGACTCTAACAAACAAGACGCACTGTCAACAGGCAAACAGAAAACACAGGTATAAATACACAGGGGAAGATGGGCGACACCTGGAGGGGGGTGGAGACAATCACAAGGACAGGTGAAACAGATCAGGGCGTGACAATTGTCTCATCGGCAAACACAGCCTGGCTGTGCAGTCATGAGTGAACAAGGGAGTACAGGAGGGGACTGAGCACGCACCCCTGAGGGGCCCCCGTGTTAAGGATCAGCGTGGCGGATATGTTGTTACCTACCCTTTCCACCTGGGGATGGCCCGTCAGGATGTCCAGGATCCATTTGCAGAGGGAGGTGTTTAGTCCTTGGGTCCTTAGCTTCAATTAGTGCTGAACACGGCTGCTAAAATCTTGACAAGAACCCCACAATTTGATCATATTTCTCCAGTGCTAGGCTCTCTACACTGGCTTCCTGTTAAGGCTAGGGCTGATTTCAAGGTTTTACTGCTAACCTACAAAGCATTACATGGGCTTGCTCCTAACTATCTTTCCGATTTGGCCCTGCCGTACATACAGTTGAAGTCTGAAGTTTACATACACTTAAGTTGGAGTCATTAAAACTTGTTTTTCAACCACTCCACAAATTTCTTGTTAACAAGCTATTGTTTTGGCAAGTCAGTTATGACATCTAAGTAAACAAGTATTTTTTTCCAACAATTGTATGCATACAGATTTCACTTAACTCACTGTATCACAATTCCAGTGGGTCAGTTTACATACAGTAAGTTGACTGTGCCTTTAAACAGCTTGGAATATTACAGAAAATGATGTAATGGCTTTAGAAGCTTCTGATAGGCTAGTTTACATTATTTGAGTCAATTGAAGGTTTACATCAAATCGAATTTTATTTGTCACATACACATTAGAAAGATGTTAATGCGAGTGTAGCGAAATGCTTGTGCTTCTAGTTCCGACAATGCAGTAATAACCAACGAGTAATCTAACCTAACAATTCCACAACTACTACCTTATACACACAAGTGTAAAGGGATAAAGAATATGAAAAGATATATGAATGAGTGATGGTACAGAACGGCATAGGCAAGATGCAGTAGATGGTATAGAGTACAGTATATACATATGAGATGAGTAATGTAGGGTATATAAACATAAAGTGGCATAGTTTAAAGTGGCTAGTGATACATGTTTTACATAAAAAGATGGCAAGATGCAGCAAGATGCAGCAGTTTAAATGAGTACAGTATATACATATACATATGAGATGAGTAATGTAGGGTATGTAAACATTATATTAAGTGGCATTGTTTAAAGTGGCTAGTGATACATTTTTACATAAATTTCCATCAATTCCCTTATTAAAGTGGCTGGAGTTGAGTCAGTATGTTGGCAGCAGCCACTCAATTTTAGTGGTGGCTGTTTAACAGTCTGATGGCCTTGAGATAGAAGCTGTTTTTCAGTCTCTCGGTCCCTGCTTTGATGCACCTGTACTGACCTCACCTTCTGGATGATAGCGGGGTGAACAGGCAGTGGCTTGGGTGGTTGTTGTCCTTAATGATCTTTATGGGGGAGGCAGGGTAGCCTAGTGGTTAGAGCGTTGGACTAGTAACCAGAAGGTTGCAAGTTCAAACCCCCAAGCTAACAAGGTACAAATCTGTCGTTCTGCCCCTGAACAGGCAGTTAACCCACTGTTCCTAGGCCGTCATTGAAAATAAGAATTTGTTCTTAACTGACTTGCCTGGTTTAAAAAATAAAAATATGGGCTTCCTGTGACATCGGGTGGTGTAGGTGTCCTGGAGTGCCGGTAGTTTGCCCCCGGTGATTTGATTTTGATGTATTTCAAGGCCTACCCTTGATTGAAATCATGGGAAAATCCAAATAAATCAGCCATGACCTCAGAAAATAAATTGTAGACCTCAACAAGTCCGGTTCATCCTTGGGATCAATTTCCAAACGCCTGAAGGTACAATGTCCATCTGTACAAACAATAGTGCGCAAGTATAGACACCATGGGACCACACAGCCGTCATACCGCTCAGGAAGGAGACGCGTTCTGTCTCCTAGAGATGAACATACTTTGGTACTAAGTGCAAATCAATCCCAGAACATCAGCAAAGGACATTGTGAAGATGCTGGAGGAAACAGGTACAAAAGTATCTATATCCACAGTAAAACAAGTTCTATATCGAAATAACCTGAAAGGCCACTCAGCAAGGAAGAAGCCACTGCTCCAAAACCACCATTAAAAAAAGCCAGACTACAATGACCCCAAGCATACTTCCAAAGTTGTGACAAAATGGTTTAAGGACAACAAAGTCAATGTATTGGAGTGGCCTTCATAAAGCCCTGACCTCAATCCTATAGAAAAATTGTGGGCAGAACTGAAAAAGTGTGTGCGAGCAAGGAGGCCTACAAACCTGACTCAGTTACACCAGCTCTGTCAGGAGGAATTCACCCAATTTGTTGTGGAAGGCTACCCAAAACATTTGACCCAGGTTAAACAATTTAAAGGCAATGCTACCAAATACTAATTGAGTGTATTTTGTAACCCAATGGGAATGTGATGAAATAAATAAAAGCTGAAAAAAATTATTCTCTCTACTATTATTCTGACACTTCACATTCTTAAAATAAAATGGTGATCCTAACTGACCTAAAAGACAGGGAATTTTTACTTGGATTAAATGTCAGGAATTGTGAAACACCTTAGCCAAATACATTTATACTCAGTTTATGTAAACTTCCGACTTCAACTGTACCTACACGTGCGCTACGGTCACAAGATGCAGGCCTCCTTACTGTCCCTAGAATTTCTAAGCAAACAGCTGGAGGCAGGGCTTTTTCCTATAGAGCTCCATTTTTATAAAATGGTCTGCCTATCTACGTGAGAGAAGGATGGGGCCACAGTCTCTACCCCTCCTGTCTCAGCCTCCAGTATTTCTGCTGCGATAGTTTGTGTCGGGGGGCTATGGTCAGTCTGTTATATCTGGAGTTTTTCTCTTATCCGGTGTCCTGTGTGAATTTAAGCTCTCTCTCTTTCTCTCCCTCAGGACCTGAGCCCTAGGACCATGCCTCAGGACTACCTGGCCTGATGACTCCTTGCTGTCCTCAGTCCACCTGGTTGTGCTGCTGCTCCAGTTTCTGCCTGCGGTTATGGAACCCTGACCTGTTCACCGGACATAGTACCTTGTCCCAGACCTGCTGTTTTCAACTCTCTAGAGACAGAAGGTGTGGTAGAGATACTCTGAATAATCGGCTATGAAAAGCCAACTGACATTTACTCCTGAGGTGCTGACCTGTTGCACCCTATACAACCCCTGTGATTATTATTATTATCTGACCCTGCTGGTCATCTATGAACATTTGAACATCTTGCCCATGTTCTGTTATAATCTCTACCCAGCACAGCCAGGAGAGGACTGGCCACCCCTCATAGCCTGGTTCCTCTCTAGGTTTCTTCCTAGGTTTTGGCCTTTCTAGGGAGTTTTTCCTAGCCACCGTGCTTCTACACCTGCATTGCTTGCTGTTTGGGGTTTTAGGCTGGGTTTCTGTACAGCACTTTGTGACATCAGTTGATGAAAGAAGGGCTTTAAAACATACATTTGATTGATTGATAGTGATGAGCTTTGAGGGCACTATGGTGTTGAAACGCTGAGCTGTAGTCAATGAATAGCATTCTCACATAGGTGTTCCTTTTGTCCAGGTGTGAGAGGGCAGTGTCATTTAGGCAGGTTACCTTAGTTTACTTGGGCAAAGGGACTATGGTGCAATGCTTGAAACATGTTGGTATTGCAGACTCAGACAGGGAGAGGTTGTCCCTGTCAGTGAAGACGCTTGCCAGTTGGTCAGCGCGTGCTCGGGTACACATCCTGGTAATCCGTCTGGCCCTGTGGCCTTGTGAATGTTGACCTGTTTAAAGGTCTTTGTTGCAGGAATTAAATTCCTATGTTTTAATACCCAATTAAAATTAAACACTCTGTCAATTCATAAGAATTTGTATGACTCCTATTTGTATAAAATTGACAGGGCCCAGTCTTAAAGTCAGTCAGCAGCGTTTATTCACGAGAGTACTGCTCATGATACATTTTACCACAGATTATAAACTGAAAATGACGTCAGCGTTTTCTAAATGTTCCGTCTCTTCTTGACACTGGTAGAAAGGCTGTATAGTTCTCAAGCCTTCCCACATCAGTCTAGAGCCAAGGCCAGCCTGTGTAGATAAGTATTCTAGCCAGTCTGGCGATATAGTTCATTCATTTCTACCAAGGAACAGACAGTCATTGTTCTAATTCTTGATTATATTTACACACATTATATTCAGTACTAGGATTAAAAGAAAATTCATACATATACAGTAACATAATATTATTCTGATTAGTACATATACAGTAACATAATAGTATTCCGATTAGTCAGTCCTGATTGAAATGTATACATAATTAGTCATTATTGATAAAAATTCCCTTAACAGTCTTACTCACATCGGCTGCGGAGAACGTGATCACACAGTCGTCTGGAACAGCTGGTGCTCTCATGCATGTTTCAGTGTTACTTGCCTCGAAGCAAGCATATAAATAATTTAGCTTGTCTGGTAGGCTCCTGTCACTGGGCTACTCTGAGCTGTGCTTCCCTTTTGTAGTCTGTAATAGTTTGCAAGCCCTGCCATATGCGACGAGCCTCGGAGCCGGTGTAGTATGATTTGATCTTAGTCCTGTATTGATGCTTTGCCTGTTTGATGGTTCGTCGGAGGGCATAGCGGGATTTCTTATGAGCTTCCAGGTTAGAGGCTCGTTCCTTGAAAGCGGCAGCTCTACCCTTTAGCTCAGTGCGCATGTTGCCTGTAATCCATGACTTCTGTTTGGGGTATGTACGTATAGTCACTGTGGGGACAACGTCATCGATGCACTTATTGATGAAGCTAGTGACTGATGTTTAAAAATATATATAAAAATATAAAAATATATATAAATTTCACCTTTATTTAACCAGGTAGGCTCATTTGCAACTGCGACCTGGCCAAGATAAAGCATAGCAATTCGACACATACAAGAACACAGAGTTACACATGGAATAAACAAAACATAGTCAATAATAATAGTAGAAAAAAGAAAACAAAATCTCTGTATGAGTGCAAATGTGGTAAGATAAGGGAGTTATGGCAATAAATAGGCCATGGTGGCGAAGTAATTACAATTAAACACTGGAATGGTAGATGTGCAGAAGATGAATGTGCAAGTAGAGATACTGGGGTGCAAAGGAGCAAGATAAATAAATAAATACAGTATGGGGATGAGGTAGTTGGATGGGCTATGTACAGGTGCAGTAAACTGTGAGCTGCTCTGACAGGTGGTGCTTAAAGCTAGTGAGAGAGATATGAGTCTCCAGCTTCAGTGATTTTTGCAGTTCGTTCCAGTCATTGGCAGCCGAGAACTGGAAGGAAAGGCGACCAAAGGAGGTGGTGTACTCAGAAGAATTGGAAGAATCCCGGAACATATTCCAGTCTGTGCTTGCAAAACAGTCCTGTAGTTTAGCATCTGCCTCATCTGACCACTTTTTTTTATTGATCTAGTCACGGGTGCATGTAAGCAGGAATCCGGAGGATAGAATTATGGTCAGATTTGCCAAATGGAGGGCGAGGGGGAGCTTTGTATGCATCTCTGTGTATAAAGTAAAGGTGGTCCAGAGTTTATTTTCCTCTGGTTGCACATTTAACATGTTGATAGAGAGAGAATACATTCCTGATCAGGTCACTTGGTTAGGAAAATCCCCTGACCCGATACACTGGGTCCCGACACACTGGGCTCCAACCCTCTGGATCCAATCTCCATCTCTTCATTACTTGTTTATGAAAACCCCCTGGCCCTAACACACTGGTCCCAACCCCCTGGCCAAACCTCCATCTCTTCATTACTTGAAAGGAAATCATTCTCCACCACACTAGAGCTCTGTCTTTTCGTGGAGTTGTAATTGAACAGTGACTACACAGTTGAATGCGGGAAGTGTATGTATAAATTCCACCCCAAGGTCCAGGAGTTACTTAAGCACGCTGATCATGCCACTGGAGGCTGCAGAGTGTAGAGGGGTGTAGGCCTTCTTGTCTTTACAGGACACCTCTGATCCATGAGAGGCCAGCAGTTTCACCACCTCAATGTGCCCAATGGGGGGGAAGAGAGAGACAGAGAGAGACAGAGAGAGAAACAGAGATGGAGAGAGACAGATGGAGAGACGCAGAGTTATTGAGGGAAAGAGAGGTTAGTTTACAGTGGTACACAGCACCATAAGCAATACCTACATCAAGTTAGTACAATTGAAAACCTACATCTTATCAACATAGTCCATTATTCTGACAATAGATGTCACGTTCGTTATACGAATGAGAGCAAGGTGTAGCGTGGTATGCGTACATTCTTCTTTACTTAAAGAATGAAACACTGAACAAACTAACAAAAACGAACCGTGACGCTATATGAATAGTGTAGACAGGCAACTAAACATAGAACAAGATCCCACAAACACCAAAGGGAAATGGCTACCTAAATATGATCCCCAATCAGAGACAATGATAAACAGCTGCCTTTGATTGAGAACCATGTCATGCCACCATAAACATACAAATACCTAGACCTACAAAACCCTAGACATACAAAACCCCTAGACAATATAAAACCCCTAGACAATACAAAAACTAGCGTATCCACCCTAGTCACACCCTGACCTAACCAAAATATAAAGAAAACAGAGATATCTCAGGTCAGGGCGTGACACTAGAGGTGGACCATACAGCTGAGCTGTGAGGCTAACACACAGCCAATTCATTCACTCACTGGGATAAGGACATTAGTCAGAATGTAAATGATGTGGTCAACTCATTACCCATGTAAGCAGCTCAGTGGATTGCTCGGCGGTCCTTCTTGTCAAAAGCGTTAATGTTGGCTCCTCTGGAGAGAAGCAGCCTCACCATCTAACAGGAAAAGGATAGAGAAACCAAACACAAGGTGAGGAAAAGTAAATCAAAATCTGATAAAATCTGGCGTCAAAGCCTCTCTTGAACAAACTCAACTCATACAACTAGGGCTGTGACGGTTATGGGACTTCCGGTGTCAGTGATTGGTGTGCCATATGTACACAATTATCGACATAACTGACAGCCGACGGACGGACGGGGGAAACATTAGCAAAGGAAACATTAGAGTGTTTAGGCCTAACTGTTTTGCTCATAGGTACGCGAGTCTCAAGTTAAGGGGAAGCTAATTTTCACCATAAAAATATATATAAAGGATTTCATGCATCATCACATTTACAGACTTATGTAAGATAGCTGACTATTGCTAATGTGATTAGTAAATTGGATAGTCATCATTTAGGCTAATAATATAACTCAATCACTGTTCGCAAAAAAACATCTGTTCAATGCAGCACCTGGTGGAGTAAGCCTAGGCTAGGCTAGGCTAGGCTATATCAGATATATTTATCTTCACAGGAAAAAAAATTGGCCTGTTTAAAATATTTTTTTATCATGCAATTCTACTACACTTTATATGACTATAGAGATTAGCAGAATATTTTTCAATACGACTTTCAAGTGGCACTGACCCAGGGATCTAGCCGATGCCAAAAATACTGTTCGCTCAATTAAGTTGAGAATTTTGATAACTAAAAGACAGATTAGTCTTTTCATTGTCTTCTCTTTGAAGCAATAGCCAATTGCTTTCCAAACTATGGTTCAGTCTTTCGTGAGATGCACTGTCAGGCTCATGTAAGAAGTCATATTTACACATGGTCAGTGCAAAAAAAACGTCCGTCCTTTCACCTTGAAAAAGAAAAGTTTGGGAAACCCTGCTTTAACAGGCGAAAACTATTTTAAACCGGCCTTATTTTGAGACTAACAAAGCCTGCTCCAGCCTATAAGAACGAGGAGGAATGTCATAAACTAAATAGAACCAGATCATGAACAACAGTACTTTAAAGTGACAGATACTGAACAAGGTGCTGACGGAAAGAGGCATCTGTTCTTTAATTGCTAGAGCACAGAAAAGATGTGTCCAAAACACATCCTACCTATCCCAATGATGAGTCAAGGCCGTTTGGCCTACCTTTCCCAATGATGAGTAAACTTGAGTATATGCATTATAGATATGGGCTTCATAGAAAGTGTTACGAAGTGTTCTCTGTTCATCTTATCCATCCAGGTTTGGCCGGGGTAGGCCGTCATTGTAAATAATAATTTGTTCTTAACTGGCTTGCCTAGTTAAATGAAGGTAAAAAATAATAATAATATATATATATATATATATATATATATATATATACACTGCTCAAATAAATAAAGGGAACACTTAAAAAACACAATGTAACTCCAAGTCAATCACACTTCTGTGAAATCAAACTGTCCACTTAGGAAGCAACACTGATTGACAATAAATTTCACATGCTGTTGTGCAAATGGAATAGACAACAGGTGGAAATTATAGGCAATTAGCAAGACACCCCCAAAAAAGGAGTGGTTCTGCAGGTGGTGACCACAGACCACTTCTCAGTTCCTATGCTTCCTGGATGATGTTTTGGTCACTTTTGAATGCTGGCGGTGCTTTCACTCTAGTGGTAGCATGAGACGGAGTCTACAACCCACACAAGTCGCTCAGGTAGTGCAGCTCATCCAGGATGGAACATCAATGCGAGCTGTGGCAAGAAGGTTTGCTGTGTCTGTCAGCGTAGTGTCCAGAGCATGGAGGCGCTACCAGGAGACAGGCCAGTACATCAGGATACGTGGAGGAGGCCGTAGGAGGGCAACAACCCAGCAGCAGGACCGCTACCTCCACCTGTCAGTGGTGGGTGGCATAGGCCTACCCAAACACTGCCCCAGGAGTCTGCTAACAGAAGTCTGGGCAAAGCTGTAAACGAGCTCTTACGCATCGTCCTTTGACAGCTTTCTCAGTGCTGGTTTTGGCAGTGCTGGTTGAGAGAGGCTTCTGTGGCCTGTCATGGATTGAAGCTGGCGGCTTATGGTTATCTCCTGAATGAGACCATAGACCTTTGCGATCAGGTTGCCAGGCTGACTGCCACTATTCCATCTTGTAAAGCCACAAGAGGTTCACAATTTTCACTAAATCCACTACCATGGAGAGGAGAGGCTCTCCTCAAACTGGTGTTTCTCACAACTGACATACTCCTGGTGGGCAGAGTGACATCCTCACTGCATGTGTCAATTACATGGTGGACTGTGGAGGAGCCACTCGAAGACACAAGGGCTTTAGACCTTTTAGTCAAACTGACTTTTGAAAATAGCTTCTCATTTCTCACAGACGGAGGGCGGCTCCTGTCCTTAACAAGAGCAGTGTCAGGAGACTTCGAGCATCTGAGTGTCTCCACAGGGGAGGAGTCCAGCACATCTTTGGCTGTGGTGACTGACACGGGTGGAAAATACAAAAAGACGTTCTATTCTTTACTCTGTGGTACATGGTTTGAGCAGCATCGAATAAACAACTCTGGGTTTGAGCTGGGACTGCAGCTTTTTCTCTCCTAGTGGGAAGGAGTCTACGTCCTCCACTTTGTACAGGGATACACATTCAATGTCTTGCATGATCATATTCACTATATCTTCAGTTGTAGAAACCACATGGTGTGAGAAGGTGATGCTAGGCATGCTCTATGGCAAAGAACAGTTGGCTTCGCAGGCAGCTCTGAGAATGGCCTCACGCACAATCTGTTTGGCTGTAGCTCGGAACTCAGCACTGTGAAAGCTCTGGATGAAAATGTTAGAGGTTCTGCTGGCTGCACTACGAGATCGCGTGAGTGTGGCAATCTCGGGCTGATGTCACGTTACTCGAAATGGTGAGGTCCTCCAATTTCGAAATGATCGAGTCCAACTTCTGGATGAAGTCGAAGGATGGATTTGACGTGCTCTCACCAACGGAAGCGAAGCAGTCTTCCTTTGAAGTCTCCACCCTCAGCACCGAGATCACCTGTTTGATGACCCCTTTAGTGCAGGTGTCGAGGGTGAGCTGGTGGGCTGAGGCTGAGGACATTGAAGAGGTATTACTGTCTGTCTTCTGTACAGGAGATACCTCCACAGTGGTCTCAGTTACAAGTAGTCCAGTGTCATAGAGCTCGATTTGCACAAGAGTATTTTTTTCCCTGAGAGGTGAAAAGCTTCCTTAGTTTGTCCACGGTTTTGGTATAAATCTTCTGGGAACCTTAACTCACTTCCACCCAGAACATTTTGCGACCTGATTTTGTGAGCATGGGGGCCTTATTGACCTCAGATACCTCATGCAGGTCGGAAATAATTCCACCAAATAGATCAGAGGATGCCTCCGAAATATTCTCTGCGGAAAAACAGACAGACAGAATTTCCGACAGTTTCCCACAGTTTTATCCAGCACGCCAGTATATGTCACATATGCATCCTGAATGACCTGAGTGATGCATTGCTTAGCTTTGACGATATACTCCACTGGTTGACCATGGAGGATGTGAACTTTAACAGCAGGGAGCACCTTCTGAATACTCACATTCTCCTCTGATGGGCATGGGCTGTTGAAGATAATGCTCTCAGTGACCACGTTAGAGGAGACGAGAGATGAGTCGAGAAGCAGAGACCTGTATATTGTCGAGGTGGACATCTCTGGGTGCTTAATAATAGCAGCCTCCTTCAAAATGGCCGACGGGCCCTGGAGGATGTCAGAGATATCCATGTCCTCAATGTTCTCTACCAGAGATGATAGTAGGTATCTGGCTGACAGGTTGGTAGGTCTCTGGCTCTCGAGCTCTGTTTTAATTGCTTGACAGACAGTTGCTGCAGCAACAGCAGAGCTACAACACAACTGCTTCAAGGTGAAGTCAGAAATAGATGATGACTGATCTGTCATGGACATGGTGGAGAGTTGACTCTCAGAGACAAAGGATCTGAGTCCCTTTGTCCCCAGCAAGAGCTCTCATATCTATTGCTCCACTAGCTGAGTTGTAGGAGCAGGCACTCTGTTGCCTTGACGGGCTCCCGCTATCCAAAAATCCTGTTATCTCAAAAACCTCAAGTACAAGATCCACAACATTGGATGACACTTCTGTCATTCTGTTGTCAGACAGAAATGTACTTGGATGAATGGTGCCTGCATTTAGAGTCCAGTTGCAAATAGAGTTGTTGGACTGACTTTGGACTAGTGGAACTAGACAGGTTTCACTTGAACCGTGGCCAAAGAGTTCTGCCATTTTGAGTAGAATTTATCTTAAGACCTTTGACTTGGAAATGTTCAGCAGTGGGTCGTTGTTGGACAGTCTGGTGGACGGTCTGCTAGCCAATCTCTGAGCAACTAGGCTTTGTATTTCTGCCGAAATGGAAGTGAGAAAATAGGTCAAGCGGCTGGTTGCTCGCCCCTTGTTTCCTCCGTTGGCTTTAGCCTTGAAGATGCTATCTATGATGATGACTATAGCCTGTCCAGCCAGAGGACACAATATGGCCTCAAGCTCCCTCACTAACTCAAGGGGAGACTTGTGGCCGTGCGCAATATGCTCTATGGCATGGGAATACATCTTAGCAGACACCATGCTTAGCATCTCTTGGGCAAACTGCTGACTTGCTGAGATACTACCAGACAGCGGAACTAGAGTTCCCTGACTGAAACTTTGCATTAGCTCAGCCAATCTGGAGTTGAGAAGGTTCATAACCAACTCTACAATACCCATCATACACCTGGTGTCCGTTGGTATTTTGACAGGTCTGTATTGCTCCCGTCTACTCCGACTGGACGGCAGTACGATGTCACTCTGCGACTGGCCGCTCTGGACCATGTTGAAGACAGAGTCCTCAGAAATTCCAAACACAGATCTCAGTGGTGCTGAGTGGGGTCTGTGTCTCATCTCTCTATTGCCACTCTCAGATGAGGAGACATATCGCTCTTCGTCCTCACTCAGCAAAGAGGTCATGGACCTGCAGAATGCACAACAGAAATTAATAGCACATGGTAACAAAATACAAAATATGATCCAAGAATTTGGGAGTATCTAAGTAGTATTTTTCTAAGTGGATCTGGAATGGATATTTGTACTTATAACAAGGGACATGGGAATAATGTATTTGGAAAGACCAACAAGAAGAAGAGGGGAAATGGGTAGGTAGCTATGAGAGGAGGGGATAGGGGTAAGTACCTGTAAAGAAGAGGGGATAGGTACCTGTGAGAAAAGGGGATAGGGGAGGAGGGGATAGCGGTAGGTACCTATGAGAAAACGGGATAGGGGTAAGTACCTGTAAAGAGGAGGGGGTAGGGGTAGGTACCTGTGAGAGGGGGGGATAGGGGTAGGTGCCTGTGAGAAAAGGGGATAGGGGTAGGTACCTGTGAGAGGGGGGGATAGGGGTAGGTGCCTGTGAGAAAAGGGGATAGGGGTAGGTACCTGTGAGAGGGGGGGATAGGGGTAGGTACCTGTGAGAGGGGGTGATAGGGGTAGGTACCTGTGAGAAAAGGGGATAGGGGTAGGTACCTGTGAGAAAAGTGGATAGGGGTAGGTACCTGTGAGAAAAGGGGATAGGGGGATAGGGGTAGGTGCCTGTGAAAGGAGGGGATAGGGGTAGGTGCCTGTGAAAGGAGGGGATAGGGGTAGGTGCCTGTGAGAGGATGGAATTGGGGTTGGTACCTGTGAAAAAAGGGGATAGGGGTTGGTACCTGTGATAGGAGGGTATAGGGGTAGGTACCTGTGAGGGGAGGGGATAGGGGTAGGTACCTGTGAGAGGAGGGGATAGGGGTAGGTACCTGTGAGAGGAGGGGATAAGGGTAGGTACCTGTGAGAGGAGGGGATAGGGGTAGGTACCTGTGAGAAAAGGGGATAGGGGTTGGTACCTGTGATAGGAGGGTATAGGGGTAGGTACCTGTGAGGGGAGGGGATAGGGGTAGGTACCTGTGAGAGGAGGGGATAGGGGTAGGTACCTGTGAGAGGAGGGGATAAGGGTAGGTACCTGTGAGAGGAGGGGATAGGGGTAGGTACCTGTGAGAGGAGGGGATAAGGGTAGGTACCTGTGAGAGGAGGGGAAAGGCGTGGGAGTTTGTGTGCTGCAAGCAGTTCTAGCGCTGGTCGGCCTACTGGGTCCTCCACTAAAGCTGAGTCTGACGCTGCGGCCGAGAGAGGTCATTTCTCTTGCCTCATTACTTCCTGATCCAGAAGAGCTTGAAGAATCAGAGAGCTCTATCTGCATGGTGAGGTCAAGGGCGGGAACGACCACAGTGGATGTAAACTCCATCACCCAATTTGTAATATCCATGCACCTGGCACTAAACTCATGTCTGCTCATCTGAAATGTTAAAAGACCATATAGAGTTAGTTTGTTAACGGAGCTGCACTGCTGCACCATGTGTTTACTCAAGCTAGTCAATTAAAGCAGTGGTTCAGGATGTTCCCCAATGCTGGAAGGGGGGCCTGAGTGAAAAAGTTTGGGAACCTCTGAATTAAAGGTCCTGCACGATTTACACAAATAAGAGTTTGGAATGTTTGGTCCATCTTACCAACATTAACTACTCTAGAGGTGACTATAACTCACCCCGGCATGCATATTCTCACTCAGCATATTCCAATGGCTGAAAAGTAAATAAATAAAGGTACAGTTAAACTACATGACATTACCTCTATTCTCTTAGATTACGTTATGGATGGACCTCTAAGGAACTAGGCCACATCCAAACACATTATTTGGACAGTTCAGTCCCTTGTATTTGCCCAAGACTCATCACCTACTTCTCAAAACCCATTGGGCGAGAAGGTCAAAAGGGAGGGCTTTCTCATCCAATGGGTTTTGAGATGGAGGCGAGAAGAGAGAACGCGAGGAGTATGCAATTGAGATTGTTCCTATGGGTGCGTCCCAAATGGCCCCTATTCCTTAAATACTGAACTATTGTTGACCAAGACTCTAATAGGGAACATATCTAGGGGATGCATGGGGAAGCCAAAGAGCAACTTACCAATCCTTCATGTCCTGCACAAAGGTTTGTAGGTCTGGGTATCTCCTCTTTCCCCTGCTGAGGGTGAGGCTGGTCTGGGAGGCTGCAGCCTTGGGGGTCACAGTAGTAAAGGTCACCACAGCTGCCTGATGGGGACGACAGAAAGCAGAGTTAGGCTGGAATTCAATCAAATTCGCCATAGCACTGTTAACGCAATGTCTGTTTACGAACTACTGTCTGCATGCACAAACAGACACAGACATGTACACACACACACACACACACACACACACACACACACACACACACACACACACACACACACACACACACACACACACACACACACACACACACACACACACACACACACACACACACACACACACACACACACACACACACTGTTATCTGGAAGCATTTACCTTTGCCACTCGTTCAGTCTCCTGGGATTGAGATGGCCCGGATGTTTCTAGATCATCATTCTCCTGCATCACACTCTCTCCTTCGACCTCCAGTGTCAGAGTTGATGTGGCTGTCTTCAGATCAACCTGATTCAACGCACTCTCTCCTTTGGCCTCCTAGATTAGAAGACCTTTACTAGCTCAAGCTTGGAAAATTCATTTGGAATTTTAATCTTCACTGCATCATTAAAACACAAAACACAATACATCATACCTTTTGTGACTGAGATGGATGACAATGGCCTCGTCCAACTCATTCTCTCCTTCAACCTCCTGTGACTGAGATGGGATGACAATGCCTCGTCCAACTCAATCTCTCCTTCAACCTTCTTTGACTGAGATGGGATGACAACAGCCTTGTCCAATTCACTCTCTCCGTCAACCTCCTGTGACTGAGATGGGATGACAACGGCCTCGTCCAACTCACTCTCTCCTTCAACCTCCTGTGACTGAGATGGGATGACAACGGCCTCGTCCAACTCACTCTCTCCGTCAACCTCCTGTGACTGAGATGGGATGACAACAGCCTTGTCCAATTCACTCTCTCCGTCAACCTCCTGTGACTGAGATGGGATGACAACGGCCTCGTCCAACTCACTCTCTCCGTCAACCTCCTGTGACTGAGATGTTTCTCAGCCTCTCTGTGATCTTTATTGGATCTAAATACAGAAAAAGGAATCTCTCTAAGGTCACTATAATGTGGTATAATGTGAGTGTGAGGATGTGTTCCAATTAAATAATTAGAATCATAGAAGTAGAATGAATCTTTCTAGAATTAGAATAGAATCAGTCTAATTCTATGGTTCCAATACTCTGAGATGACTCGGCCTATCCAGAGTCATATATTTAGAGAATTTGGCCAGCTTTTAGAAAGGACTCCATGTTAGCGCCTTAGGGGAATAGTTTGGATATGATATGGAAAAATAGTTTTGAACAGTCATCAACTCGGATTGCAGCGTGGCTTGGTGCGTCCGGTTGCGGACTCCTGACTCGACCTTTACCTCTCCCGAGCCCATTGGGAAGTTGCAGGGATGAGACTAGATCGTAACAAGATCGTAACTACCAATTTGATATCACAAAAAATGTAATTAAATAAATAAAGTCGGAAACTTTAGAGCTCCAACATTCCGACCTGAAGATCACGGAAGTCATGATTTGACCGAGTTCAGTTGCCTTGAAAGCACCATTAACCCAACTCTCATTGTCACATCATAATGTATCATATGCATAGAAATAGAATGTCAGGTGTACAGTTCAGTTTGCCAGACAAATTGTCATGGTCAGAGGCTCTATCCTTTCTAGTGATTGTATTTCTATGGTCACTTCATAATGCATCATATAGATGCTTGTGTCTGAAATAGCACCCTATTTCCAATATAGTGCACTTCTTTTGGCCGGAGCCCTATAGAGTGCCACAGTAATGATTCATAATCCCCATAAACCCAGTAGTCAAACAGGGAAATGGTTCCAATCGTTTTTCCACCATACTTTTCCCCCCATAGTGGATTTTAGAAACTAAAATTAAAATAAGGGCTGTGTTTCAGGTAGGCTTACCCTGGTGTGACATTTTGATGACTGTGTAAATCTCTCTAGGACAATGTGACTTTTATCAATATATTTGCCTGTATTTTCCCCCCCAAAATTAAATGCTAATTAGCTGCTAATGTGGCTATCATAAAGAACTACAAATGTCACGACGATCATGCTGATCGAGGCAAAGGTAAGAATCTCTTGATTAACTATCTAATGTTAGCTAAATGTAGTAATTCATAAATTGGCTGCATTTCTTTAAATTGACAACTCTGTGAACTGTTTAGTGCAAGTTTTAAATTGACTCAATACCTGTTCGCAAAGGTGTCAACTAGAAATGACATGTAGGAGCTTGCAGGGATTTGTAGTTTTACATGTCTACTTTGATGCTAAATAGCATTTTCGAATCTGAGAGTAAATAGAGCCGAATATATTGCTAAAAGTCACCTTGTCCGTGAGAGATTTACATGGTTATAAAAATGTCACACCAGGGTAAGCCTACACAAAACACAGCCCTTATTTTATGTGTTTCTAAAATCGCCAATGGGAAAAATGAATGGTGGAAAAACTCTCATGACTCCCCGGCCATAGACTTTGTAGTGTGATATTACAGAATGAATAGTACATTATTTAATTTGTTAAACAATATTCAATCCACAGTAATTAATATAATTGAGGATTTAAAAATAATTATAAACTGGGTGGTTCGAGAACTGACTGATTGGCTGAAAGCTGTGGTATATCAGACCATATACCATGGGTATGACAAAACATTTATTATTTACTGCTCTAATTATGTTGGTAACTGTCATATATATATATATATATATGTAAACATTCATACACATAGCTCATATATTATACAGCGCCAAGCCAAACCGCCTGACTCAAATCATCTTACGTACTCCTGCTAAAACAGGAACCAGCTCACTCACCCAGCAATAAAACTACCCCCCCTCAGCTCTGTTGTCTTACCACCCCAGGAAACAAAGACATTCCATCGCAAGAACACATACACCCAGCCATAAAACTGACCCCCTCTGTTCTCTTCTTTCACGACCCCCTCTGCTCTCCTGTATCAGATTTCCCGAGGTACAAATATCTCCTTGTATAAACACACATCTCACCCCCCTCTACTGGTCGGGTGCTCAGAACAAGACTCTGCTGTCCAGCGTCCGTGATTTGGTCTCGACTCTCCAGTATTTAAACATTAACAAACTTGGTAGCATGAGGATGGTTTTTCCTAAATTCGATCCATGATAAGTTGGTGTGAGAGGACGACACTGATCACGGCTCAAAATCAGACGGAAGAGTGACCTGAACCAGGAGAAAATCAGCCATTCATCTTGCCTCAGGAAATCTGATCAGAGCGCTCTACTAATAAGGTAAGCAGAGCCTGTTAAATCGAAATCTGCATATTGTATTATAGTCTAAACCAAATTTTGATCAGAAAGTACTGAGCGTAAGTATGAATCGTTGCCAAATAATTTTTACATAAGAACATAAGGCATTGATCAAAGAGATCTTGTTTTGCTTGTTTTATTTTTTCTAATTGGCTTATACTGAGTTATTTTAATAGGAATGTGTGAATTGTGATTGACCAATGTGTTAAATTCCTTCGGGACCCTATTTGTTCTGAAATCTGCATAGAAAACTGTCCTAATTATAAATATATTAGGTTGTGTATAGAGGTGACGTTAAATAGAGGCTGTGTTTTAACATGTAAAGGACACAATTATGGATGTTGGAAATTCAATGTGAATTTCGTACGAATGAATGTAGTATTGAGGAGTTATTTTAATAGGAATGTGTGAATTGTGATTGACCAATGTGTTAAATTCCTTCGGGACCCTATTTGTTCTGAAATCTGCATAGAAAACTGTCCTAATTATAAATATATTAGGTTGTGTATAGAGGTGACGTTAAATAGAGGCTGTGTTTTAACATGTAAAGGACACAATTATGGATGTTGGAAATTCAATGTGAATTTCGTACGAATGAATGTAGTATTGAGGAGTTATTTTAATAGGAATGTGTGAATTGTGATTGACCAATGTGTTAAATTCCTTCGGGACCCTGTTTGTTCTGAAATCTGATAGAGGTGAGGTTAAGCACCTCTATCAGAGGTTAAAACATGCAAAGGACACAATTATGGATGTTGGAAATTCAATGTGAATTTCGTACGAATGAATGTAGTATTGAGAAAACGTATGAACTAGAGTTGACGTTCCACGATTTTGAGACCGGGGAAATTAAATTGAGAGAAACGTTTGTTGTGGAGTAACCGCCAGGATAAGTTACGTAACTGGGCTATTATGCACTCGTGCTGATAGCCTAGCCACCCGGGCTAACACTGATTTTCAGTTTCTCAATTCTGCTGGTATTGCCTAAAGTGTTAAAATTGTTCTGACAATTGTTATAGAATCGCTTGAATTTACTGATATAAGTTCCAAATGGAAGTTACTGAATTATTTGCAGAAAGTATTTAAATAATTCACTGAACACATTTTTTTTTAGCTTCTCTATTTTTCGATATTTCCTAAAGAGATAGAATTATTCTGACAATTGTTATAGAATCGCTTGATTTTATTGATATAAGTTCCAAAAGGAAGTTACTGAATTATTTGCAGAAAGTATTTAAATAATTCACTGAACAACTATTAGTTGTCTAAATTTCTATCTATATTTCCTACAGAGCTAGAATTTCTCTGACAATTGTTATAGAACCGCATATATTCACTGATATATTGTTCCAAAAGGAAATCGCCTAATCATTTCTAGAAAATACCTAAACAAATCGCTGAACAAATTCGAATTACATGCCGGGGGGGCACACACGTAACTGCCACCACATTACTGATAAGATCTTTCTGCGAGGGTGGGGGCGAGAGAAGTTTGAGCCAGCACCACAGTACATCCCTGGTCTCGATCAAGGACGGGCTGGGTATACAAAGATAGGAATAAACACCACACAAAGGACTGACTAAAACCTAGATAACGCATTATACACATTATCAGACAAATTAGATAAAATGTCTGCAGCCACCACGCCCAAACTCAAATTCAATGAATATTTAGATCAGAGTATGATTGATAGAGCGGGAGGTAAAGAACAGTATGAGAAAGTGGAGAAAGTGTGGAAAGGATTATGGCTAAAATGGACACAAGCGGGTTACTTTAGCGGAGGACCCCCTACATGGGGGGAACTCCAAGGTATGCAGAAAGAGCTAGAGGATGCAGTAGAGCAGGCAAAAGCGAGTGAGACGGAGAGAAACAAGAAACACATGTTAAAAAAAATAGGCACAAGAGACAGAGAAAGAGCGGAAGTGGAACTAAAAATAGGGGAATGGGCTATACAGGAGAGTAGGAGGGTGGTACCAAAAGACAAACCGGAAATGATGGGCGTGGCTTCTGCGTCGACGGGGAATGTTAAAGCCCCGCCTGAGAACTTATCCCTCACTATATCCAAAATTGACAATGGAGGCAGTTCAGCCCCCGCCATACTCAAAGGGACAAAATCACCGGAGCCCGTCACACAACCCATTCCACGGTAACAACCCATTCCTGCCCAGGGCACCTCCCGCAATACAGGCTCCAGTTCTGAGAGTACAGCAAGGGGAGTTAAAAGGGGAAATGACACTGGGGATAACGGGTGGCCATATTGTATGTGAACAGCTCGAAACTGGGACTCCAGGCGCAGGAGGCCTCCCCCAGGAAAGGAGGCCGCAATGCTCCTCTGTGAACTCTCTCACCTCTGAAACCAGAGGACACCTACAAACAAGATTAGATTCAAACCACTTCTATCGGACGGATAGGGAGGACAGACATCAGAGCATGGATATTGAAAACGAAGAAGAAATTGACATGGTGCTCACCCCAGCTCCGATGGGAGCTCCAAACGTGACTCCGTCGGTCCTCCAGAATTGCTGATAGAAGAGAGCGAGAGCAGGAGATGGCAGGACAGTACCCCCTGTGACCGACACCAGGTGATGCACGCACTTTGGAGTACCAGCCCTGGAAAATGACTGATTTAACAACCTTGATGGAACAGATGCCTAGCTTACATGGGGGAGCTTCAGCGTGGCTACTTCAACTGCAGACACTTACGTCAGGCCTGCAACTCTGCCTAGGAGACATGAAAGCACTTCTAGCAAGAGCCACCGACCACAGAACCATGGAGGCCCTCATGACAGCAGCTGACCTTGGATGGTGGGCCCCAACACTGCCCATAGACCACTTCCGTACCAGATTATGGGAAGTTCTACGGAGAGCATACCCTACAGAAAGAAACCATGCCACCTTATCCTCCTTTACAATCAACCCAGGTGAGCAACCTGCAGCATACCTGGACAGGGCTAAGACCACATGGAGATCGGTCCACGAAGAACCATTCGATCACACTGATACCACACTCAGCATGTGGAAGGAAATGGTGGTGAACGGGTGTCCTGGAGATGTTAAAACCAAACTCAGAGGAACAGTGGGGTTGATTGCACTTCCTCTGACCCAATTCAATACGCATGTGCACCACCATGTATCCCAACACAACAAGGAAAGAGGGGGAGCTGAGAGCCAGGTCCAGTCCCTCCAAGTTCAACTCTTGAAGCTTCAACTAAAAGAGGCACAGAAAGGTGAGAAACCTAAAAAACAAATGATTGCAGAAGAAACTCAAGACCAAGGGGAGCAGCCAGATATCACTCAGATCGTAGCACAGACGGTCTCTCAAATGATCCAACAGCAGGCAGCCTCACTCACTGCCTCTAGGGGGGCCCAACCACCCCAATACCCTCCCCCACAGCAGTATATCCTGCAACAGCAACAGCCACAACGGGCTCAACGGGGTCCCTACACTGGACCATACAGAGGGGGAAACTACCAGTGTTTTAACTGCGGAATTCCTGGTCACTTTGCCAGAGATTGCATGAAACCACTCTCCCCGCAGCAACAGCAATGGAGAGGAAGAGGAAGAGGAGGACCCCCTCATCTACACTACAACCAACCGCAGTTTCAGGGAATGGCTGGGGACACCATGCCCTGGCCATGAAGATGCCCACCACCTGCGGCAGGAGGGGGGAGCCGACATTTTCAACTACATACTGAACCAACTATGATGTGTGAAGTTGAGGGTGTTCCCCATCAGTTCCTGGTAAGACACAGGATGCACCTATTCTGCTATCAAGTTCCCTCAAATGCTGTCATCTGATTCCATATCGGTGGCACACACATCCAGAACTGAACCCCTGAGGGAAATAGTGCGTGATGCTGGACCCATGAACCTCCATTCTCCCCTGGCCTGGACGCCTGAAGCCTCAACAGCTTTTGCACTCCTGAAAACTGATCTTTCAGCGGCTCGCAGCTCTAACTGCACCTGACTACAAGAACAAGTTCCATTTCGATGTTTCTGAAAAGGAAGGATTCACCTCATCCGTCCTATTCCAGAAACAAGAGGGGGAGAGAAGGGTCTTGATGTACCACTCCTCTAAACTTGACCACATTGAGGTAGGACAGACAACATGTTCCAGATACGTTGCTGCAGTAGCAAAAGCTATTGAAAAAACAGCGCACCTCGTGATGTGTCATACATTGGAGATCCACACCCATCATGGCGTTGCTGCGTATCTGATGAGTAAAGAATTCACGTTCAGTGCTGAAAGAAAAACCAAGATCCAGAACTTTTACGAGAAGCACATGGCCCCACACACGAAGGCAAACTAAAGACCCTCCAAAAGGTCTCGCACATCTGGTGGCACCCTCACATGAAAAATATGACTGACTTATTTTATGACGAATGCAATATTTGTGACAGCCACAACCCAAAGAAACCATATCAAACACCAATGGGCTCATACCCAGTACCTAATGCATGTTTTCAGGACATCAGCATAGATTACACCAATATGGGCGCCAATAATGTATCCAAAGGGAAACGCTATCTCTTAGTCATGGTAGATAGGTTCTCCAAATGGGTAGAGGCAATACCAACAGCAAAAGAGGATGCCAAGTCAGTCATTAAGTGGCTACAAACAGAACTAATACCCAGGTATGGCATCCCAAGACAAATAAAATTTGACAAATGGCTCATATTTCAGTAACTAACACCTAAGACAGGTGGAAGAAAGATTTGGCATAACCCACAGATTTGGATCTGTGTACAGGCCCCAATCTCAAGGTCTGGTGGAACGTCAAACCAAAAGCTGAAAGCTAAGGTAACTAAAGTGTGTGCAGGTTCGAAGTTGACATGGGTGGAAGCCCTGCCTCTGGCGTTGATGGCCATGAGAGCCTCACCAGGAGCAGGCACCCATCTCTCTCCTCATGAGATAATGACTGAAGAGTCATGCCTGGTCCACCAAGGGAGGGAGGTCATACGCCCGCCCTTGATGTACAACAAATTGTAATGTCTAATTATGTGAAAAACCTGACGGTTCTCTCTGCAGCACTCTCTACCCAGGTTCACAAGGTCCAGGAGGGGGAGCTGCCGGGGGACACGCCACCACTGAAGGTAAAGGTTGGTGACTGGGTGAGGGTTAAAGTCCACAAGAGAAAGTGGCTGGAACCCAGGTGGACTGGACCGTACGAAGTGAAGGAGGTTACTTCACACTCAGTCCAGGTCAAAGGTAAATCAGGCGCACCTTGGCACCACCTTACACATTGCACCCTAGCCCCAACTCCTTCCAGAACACTAACTGAAGTCAGAGCTGATTTGAGCGGCCTAAATTCGATTCCATATGAAGACACTCCTTCCTCAGGTGATGCGGCATCAAACTCGGCCTCCCCTGAAAAAGGAACCTCGCCCAGTTAGAGGGACATTTCTCCCTCCCTGGGTGAGGCTGGGGATATCTGGCCCTTTGTTTGTGATATTCCTACTGATCTTTGGGGTGTCCTTAGGCACTCTCACATGGTTAATAGAACAACAAACACATACTAAAACATCAACCCCTCTCACCCCAACCCCTATCCCTGATAACATTCCTAGCACCACTCCCTTCAATAATTTTGCACGCCCAATTTTTCAGTTTTTGATTTGTTAAAAAAGTTTGAAATATCCAATAAATGTCGTTCCCCTTCATGATTGTGTCCCACTTGTTGTTGATTCTTAACAAAAAAATACAGTTTTATATCTTTATGTTTGAAGCCTGAAATGTGGCAAAAGTTCGCAAAGTTCAAGGGGGCCGAATACTTTCGCAAGGCACTGTATGCTATGTCAATACCTGACAAACTCCTGTTTCAGTGTAAGCTCCTCCACTGAAAGTCATAACCCTACTTCTCCCACAGTGTTGTAGTCTTGTTCATTCCCCCACATTGCTCCATCCAGACCAATCTAATGCTTTTTAATACACAAGAGGGAGTGAATGAGTGCATACTTCATGGAGGAGAGAATAGAGCTCCAGTCCAGTTAGTCCAGTACGTACCATTGTAAGACCTGCCTAATTCAGGGACATGTTTACAGTGTTGGAGAGTGAATCAGAAAAGAGCTTCAGTCCAGTCAGTCCTGTACGTACCGTTGTAGCAGGCCCAGTGTAGTGACGTGTAGCCCTGGTTGTCTGTGATGACGGGGAGGGTCCACACTGACTGGGTGGCGTGTAGGAGCCACCCCAGCACCCCGATGTGACCGGATGCCGCTGCCAGGGGAACAGGGATCCGCCCCTTACTTTCCCGAACCAGGAAGCTGGCGCTGTGTTGCAGCATGTCCTCCACATACTCCTCCTGACCCGTCACCGCCTGGTTAGGAAGGGAGGGGAGGCAAGAATGGATTTGAATAATTCATAATCAATTAAATAATAAGGAATCATAATAGGCATATTTGGGCATAATTTATATTCAATGCTAGATCCCTCACCAAAGCCATCCCTAGTAGTTCAATTGCCCCATCCCTAGATCAGAATAAGCCTCCCCCTCTCTTTCTGTGTGTGAGCGCGTACAGCCAGCTCTACTCACTACCCTTCTGTGTAGAGCTGTTCTGTGCCACTTGTTTTTGGCTTCTACACTGGCTCCCTTGTTGAGCAGTGAGTACACACAGTCTGTGTGTCCCCAAAGCACTGACTGCATCAGACGGGTTCAGATACACAAGACAACAGGTCATATTACAAACTTGTAATAACCAACCTGAGTCCCAAATGGCAACCTATTCCCTATATCGTACACTACTTTTGACATGAGCCCATAGGGCTTTGGTTTAAAGTAATGCACCAAGTAGGGTATAGGTTGCCATTTGGGATGCATACCTGTCAAAATCTCTTTATTTCAGGAATTGTATCCAAAACCCAATTCACTTACAGTCCATTCCCGTCTTGAACGTGCACTGCACTATCGAGGTCATAATTTCCAATCAGCAAACGCAAACAATCCGAATGACCGTTGGTAGCTAGAGGTAGATAAACAGAGAGGATATAAGAATGTGAGATAATTGACCTTCAATAGCTAGAGGAGGTTAAACGGAGAAGATGACCGTCGGTAGCTAGAGGAAGATAAACAGAGAAGATATAAGAATGTGAGATGATCGACATTCAGTAGCTAGAGGAGGAAAAACTGAGAAGATATAAGAATGTCAGATGATTGACCGTTGGTAGCTAGAGGAGGATAAACAGAGAGAATATAAGAATGTGAGATGATTGACCGTTGGTAGCTAGAGGAGGATAAACAGAGAGGACATAAGAATGTCAGATGATTGACCGTTGGTAGCTAGAGGAGGATAAACAGAGAGGATATAAGAATGTGAGATGATTGACCATTGGTAGCTAGAGGAGGATATAAGTATGTCAGATGATTGACCGTTGGAAGCTAGAAGAGGATAAACAGAGAGGATATAAGAATGTCAGATGATTGACTGTTGGTTTAAAGTAGTGCACCAAGTAGGGTATAGGTTGCCATTTGGGATGCATTCCTAGTGTCAAAATCTCTTTATTTCAGGAATTGTATCCAAAACCCAATTCACTTACTGTCCATTCCCGTCTTGAACGTGCACTGCACTATCGAGGTCATCATTTCCAATCAGCAAACGCAAACAATCCGAATGACCTTTGGTAGCTAGAGGAAGATTCTAGTTTGTTGGTGATGTGGACACCAAGGAACTTGAAGCTCTCAACCTGCTCCACTACAGCCCGTCGATGAGAATGGGGGTGTGCTCGGTCCTCCTTTTCCTGTAGTCCACAATCATCTCCTTAGTCTTGGTTACATTGAGAGATAGGTTGTTATTCTGGCACCACCCGGCCAGGTCTCTGACCTCCTCGTCATTGTTGGTGATCAGGCCTACCACTTTTGTGTCGTCTGCAAACTTAATGATGGTGTTGGAGTCATGCCTGGCCATGCAGTCGTGGGTGAACAGGGAGTGAAGGAGGGGACTGAGCACGCACGCCTGGAAGGCTCCAGTGTTGGATCAGAAGTGTTGCTACCTATCCTTACCACCTGGGGGCGGCCTGTCAGGAAGTCCAGGATCCAGTTGCAGAGGGAGGTGTTTAGTCCCAGGATCCTTAGCTTAATGATGAGCTTTGAGGGTACTATGGTGTTGAACGCTGAGCTGTAGTCAATGAATAGCATTCTCACATAGGTGTTCCTTTTGTCCAGGTGGGAAAGGGCAGTGTGGAGTGCAATAGAGATTGCATCATCTGTGGATCTGTTTGGGTGGAATGCAAAATGGAGTGGGTCTAGGATTTCTGGGAAAATGGTAATGATGTGAGCCCTTACCAGCCTTTCAAAACACTTCATGGCTACGGATGTGAGTGCTAGTGGTCTGTAGTCAGTTAGGCAGGTTGCCTTCGTGTTCTTGGGAACAGGGACTATGGTGGTCTGCTTGAAACATGTTAGTATTACAGACTCAATCAGGGATAAGTTGAAAATGTCAGTGAAGACACCTGCCAGTTGGTCAGCACATGCCCGGAGCACACGTCCTGGTAATCCGTCGGGCCCCGCAGCCTTGTGAATGTTGACCTGTTTAAAGGTCTTACTCACGTCACCACCATTCTCTGTTCCTCCATGCCCTTCCCACATACCTAAATTCATGCCGATCGTAAACACAGATCAGATACTGCGGCCGCACCCAAACGGCCCACAAATCTGTAGGCTCCGATTTTTGAACGAGTCACACAAGACAAGTTTAGATCAGGTTAGAAAAAAACTGCCATCAATCAATGGACCATTCTCTAAGTAAAAGAAAACAGCATAGTATGTCTAATTAAACAGCATAGCATGTCTAATTAACTAATTTCCTCCACACTGTTCAAACAATGAACCCCAAATAAAATTGTAGCCTTTTGAGTCCCCCCAAAATGTATTTGTTTCGAAGTGATAATGTTAATCTAAGCTAAAACAGATAGCCATGTCCTTTATTATAACATTTGATTTTTAACTGATATGGGAGCTAATATGGTGAAGCAGAATATCAAATTAGGATAATGTTGAAGTTTACACTGGCAAGTATAAGAATATTTGCCAGGGCATATAATTGAATTCTAAATCTGATGATTTCACATGAAGATGTGGGCCCAAAGGCTAGCTATGAAGCCTAGCTAGCTTGCAGTGTTTAGGCAAATTGCAAGAGAAGACAAGAGACTCTTCTTTTGTTTTCACCACACATGTGAAGACAACAAGAAAATCTAAGAATCCACCCAAAAATCTATTTTGTTTAGAAGTAATAACTACTGATTACAGGCTATTGTTATATGGTAGAACCTGCTTTAGCCAACTAGCTAGCCATGTGTACCATTTGTGGGCACATTGAAGGACAAGGTGGCATTGCCCTGTGTGTTGATGGCATGGCAGTGGACAATCTCTGGGATGCCTGGTTAGCTCTGTAGTGTCACCATGGTAACTGACCTAAACCTCTCCACCCTGGTACTGGGAAGAGGTTCGACTGGATGAGACCATTCCACCATGCCTGGACACTGATGAGAACAGTTTGGTTTGAACTGAACATGAAGTGCTACATCCTGAAGAGAACTGTCTTCATATTATATACACAGCGGTAGCTGTGGGCAGATTGTGTGGACTCGAGTCACATGACTTGGAATCGAGTCAGTCACAAATATGATGACTTGCAACTCTACTTTGACTTTAACACCAATGACTCGTGACTCGACCTGACTTGATACCCTCCCTAAGCCCAAATATGAAAAATTATGCTATAAAAAAAAGTGTACAGCGCATCAACTCTTCATTTAACGGACTAACTCTTCATTTTCACGTCCGGATGAAAAGCGTGTCCAAAGTAAACTGCCTGCTACTCAGGCCCAGAAGCTATGATATGCATATTATTTGTAGATTTGGATAGAAAACGCTTTCTATGTCTGTGAGTATAACAGAACGTTTATGGCAGGCGAAACCCCGAGGACAAACCATTCAGAATGATTTTTTTTTGGAGGTCTCTCTCTTTTGAATGTGTTTTCATTGGGAATCCAGATTTCTAAGGGACGCTTCCACTGGATGTCAACAGTCTTTAGAAATTATGTAACTTTTGTAGTCATGTTGCGTGAGTTGGATCAAACGCGCCCCAAAAATTTACATTTTGGAAAAAATTTTGGCGGAAATAATTGAACAAAAGGACCACTTGTGATGTTTATGGGACATATTGGAGTGCCAACAGGAGAAGCTCGTCAAAGGTAAGGCATGAATTATATATTTATTTCTGCGTTTTTGTGCGCCTGGAGGGTTGAAATATGATTGTCCTCAGATAATAGCATTGTTTGCTTTCGCCTAAAAGCCTTTTTGACATCTTAGACATTGGTTGGATTCACAACAAGTATAGTTTTAATTTGGTGTCTTGCATGTGTGATTTCATGAAAGTTAAATTTTTATAGTAATTTATTTGAATTTGGCGCTCTGCATTTTCACTGGATTTTGGCCAGGTGGGACGCTCCCACATATCCCAGAGAGGTTAAAGTTTGAATCGGACAGCAGCCAATCAAATTGTGCCAGCGGAGACAAAGTTACGCGTGGCAATGCAGAGGAACGTCGGCAGGTGAATTAAGATTGAGCCATTGGAAAGATGATACAAAATTATTATTTTCAGATATACAGACTTCGCTGTAGTCAACAAAAAACAGATTGCAACTTGCAAAACATGCGGGAAGAAAATTACAGATGGAGTTGCAACAACTTCCAACTTTGTTTGACATTTGAAGCTGCACAAAGAACGGTAAGTCGTGGCTAATATAGCCGACAGCTATATATAACTTTGCTAGTATAGCATGTAGGCTAACATAACGTTAAATCACTGAGCCTCCACACAGTCAGCCAGTGCGGGAACGTGATCATTGCAGCCAAGATTGAGACCATGCAAGATTGTGCTACTGCCCCGCTCAATTATTTTTTTATATGCTTTCAGATTTGAACAATACCAGATGAACAAAAGTGTCACAAGTGAACCACAACAGTCTCCAATCTCACAGTTCATGGAGAACCGTGTAGGGCAGTACAGCATGAATCATTCACAGCAGAAAGCTATCAACAATACAATACTGTCTGACCTGGTTATCGATTGCAACTTGCCTCTGTCTATTGTGGAAAACAAGAGTTTTCATCACTATCTGTCAGTGGTTGACAGTAAGTACAGCCCAGTGTGTCGTAGAACATTGACATCAAAAGTAGAGATCCTTGCTACAGAGAGACGTTCAAAACTGAAAACTCAGTTGAGCAACATGGACCATGTTTCAGTCACAGTGGACATTTGGTCTGACCGAAAGACGAGGGGGTTCCTTGGTGTCACTGTGCACTGTATGGAGAAAGATGGAGAGAGGATACAGCTCAAGTCCAATCCCTTGGCCTGTGACTGCTTCAAAGGCCCACACACGGCCGAAAGATTCTGTGAGCAATTTGAGGCCATATGTGGTGAGTACAGCATTAAAGATAAATTGGACTATATCATTAGTAACAATGCTGACAACATGAGAAAAGCATTCACTGTGTGCTTCCCCATTGAACAAGAAGATGAAGTACATGACGAAGATCACCTTGATGACCCAGAGCTCTGAAATGACCTAACCCTGGAAGACCAGCAAACAGTGGATGCTGCTATTGCAAAAAAACAGCACTTGCAGTGTTTTGCCCACTCTCCAGCTGTTGGTGGGAGATGGCTTGAAGAAACAAAAGTGATGACTCCTTCTCTTTCAAAGTTATCAAAATCAGCTCACTGCTACATATAAGCACAACATTCAAAGAGGTGTTTGAGGCTGAATTTTGGGAAAGAGGCATCCCTGCTGTTGTCAACACAAGATGGAACTCAACACTGAGACAAGTGAAGGCAGTTATCCAATGTGACCATCTAAAGCTCAGTCATGTTCTAGAAAATGGGCACAAGGAGTTGTTTTTCACAGTACGGGAGTGGAATAAGATGAAGGAGTTGGTGGGCACCCTGAAGCCATTTGGAGAAGCAACAGATATGAAACAGGGGGAGAAGATAGTCACAATCAGTTCTGTTGTTCCCTCTGTCCTGTCCCTGAATCACCACCTGGAGCAGCGGAAGCCTCAAGTCCATTTCCTGAGCGGCCTGGTCAGAAGTCTCCAGGCATCCCTGAACAAAATATTTATTGGAATCTTCATCAATGTGAAAATGGCCAGGACACAAGATGCCCCCTTTTCAGATCCAGTCTACCTAAAAGCAGCTGCCTTGGAGCCTGCTTTTTCTCTGATGTGGGTGGAGCACCATGTTCTGGTCAAGGAGGAGGTCAAGGTGGAGGTGGCACAAAGAGTGAAAGGTAAATATTATTGAGTTTAATGTAACCTTTTCTCATAATTGAATCCAATTGACTGCAACAATAATACTTTTTCAGTTCAACCCACTGCATCACCAATATTCTCATCCCAGCCTTTTTGTTTCTGCTATGCTTTTAAATGTTTTGCCAGAACGGATTCTGCAAGATGCTACAGGGACTGAGCAAGCTGTGCCTCTTGTTGATGAGGAAGAGCGAGAGGTCCATAGTCTTGGACAAGAAGAAGGGCTGTTTGCAGCATACTGTAAGAGGCAGAAGAAAGCTGTTGGTACCACTCCAGCACTACAGCTGAGTCACTACCTTGACATATGCGAAGGACAGAACGCCCTCTTGTTCTGGGCAATGAACAGGAAGGCTCTTCCTTCACTGTCCCGAGTGGCCATCAGGGTCTTGGCAGTTACTGCCATGGTGGCATCATACTTCGGCCTCATCGTGCACAAATGACTGACAGACTTTTATCGAATTTGGTCTTTTGCAAATGCAATGCATCATAGGGTCCTGAGATAAAAGAAAAATGTTAATTTTAACTGTATATGCATTACACACACACACACACACACACACACACACACACACACGTAGTCACCATGTTCAGGTTTTATCTCCCATCTTTGGGATCTGTATTTTCTTCTCAGACATTCAGGCCAGTGTTCAAATTGTAGGCCTACTTGAAGTTCCGCATCAGTTGTTTTGATGTATCTTTTAATAAATGATTGTAAAGTTATGGCAGGATTGTTTTAGGTGTCTAGAGTATATCTGCAGACAGAGAGAGAGCACTACAATATTTTGTTTTTGTTTTCATATTGATGTGTCTTTCTCATGGCTACCCATGTATTTCCATGGAAATATAAAGTTTATTTGGGCAGAAATAAATATATATATATATTTTTAAAAGCATTTGCATAAATTTAATATACTATTACTCTTGTTAAATATGAAATGGTATTACATTTGGTGAAGAGCACATTATGACTTGGAGTTATGTTTAATTTATTGTTATTAAACAACTCCATTACATTCAGTTTGATTCTCCTGCGCCTGACTTCCCTGCCACCTATACACACAACTCTGCATCATGTTTCCTTTTCAAAAAGGTTTAGTTTTAGTTTCATTTTCCTCATAGGCACAGAAGCATTCTGTTTTCACAGAAATTAAAGTATAAATCTTCCAAACAGTGTTGTTAACTCACAGGATTGGTCCACTTACATTTGACATTGAGAGTCTTGGACCGGTTCACTGTCTTCCCTCCCCTGTACACTGCTGTACAAACCAGAGGCTGGTTGTTATCAGTGAGGGTGGGGTTAAAGGTCAGGGATGATGTCACTTCCCACTGGCCGTTGGTCAGCTGCTGTGATTGGATGCTGGGTGTTCCGGAGTGGGTCCAGGTGAGGCGAAGGGAATCAGATGGGCAGGAGTGAAACACAGAGCAGGAAGCAGAAACCACTCCCCCCACCTTCACCTCCTCACTCATTGACAGGGGGGGGGGGGTCTGGAGAGTCTGCAATTAGTAAAGAGAGGAGAACAGTTTTAGCATAGACCAAAAAATTACCTTCTATTTTTAGCTGATGGGAATGAATACACAAGCAGCATATCAAACTGGGATAATGTTTTAGGTTGCACCTGCAACAGTAAGAATATTTGCCACTGCATATACGCTACCGTTCAAACGTTTGGGGTCACTTTAGAAATGTCCCTGTCTTTTGAAAGAAAATATTATTTTTATATTACTTCCATTAAAATAGCATCAAATTGATCAGAAATACAGTGGAGACATTGTTAATGTTGTAAATGAATATTATAGCTGGAAACAGCAGATTTTTTTAATGGAATATCTAAATAGGCGTACAAAGGCCCATTATCAGCAACCATCACTCCTGTGTTCCAATGGCACATTGTGTTAATTCAAGTTTATCATTTTGATAGGCTAATTGATCATTAGAAAACCCTTTTGCAATTATGTTAGCACAGCTGAAAACTGTTGTTCTGATTAAAGAATCAATAAAACTGGCCTTCTATAGACTAGTTGAGTATCTGGAGCATCAGCATTTGTGGGTTCGATTACATGCTCAAAATGGCCAGAAACAAAGCACTTTCTTCTGAAATTTGTCAGTCTATTCTTGTTCTGAGAAATGAAGGCTATTCCATGAGAGAAATTGCCAAGAAACTGATGATCTGGTACAACCAACTACTAGAGAGAACCACTGGAGAGAATCACTGAGAGAGTGTCACTGAGGACAGGGGAGAATGACCATCAACTTCCAAGCATGATTTGCCCTATTTGAATAAACCTATTTTCCTCCCCTGATTTGCTTTTGGGTCTATGTTATTATATAATAACATCAACTACTAACATAATCAAGAATGTGTATCTTATATGATCATAGCTAATAAATAATCAGCTCAATTGGTTGGTACTTAATGATTTAGTGAGACCCGGGTTTGTGCAGATTTACGAATTATGCCAGGTTCAGAATGAGACTTATGAGGAAATTAATGCATTAGTGACCGCTATGAAATCGATATTCTGATATTCTTTGAGTTAATTTGGGAAACGGTAACTCATTAAACAAACTTTTCCCATGGTGCCCCAAGTTACGGAGTTAACCTGATTAATTTAATTTAATAATTATAAGCAAGGCTCTCCAGAGGGTAGTGTGGTCTGCACAACGCATCACCAGGGGCAAACCTCCAGGACACCTACATCACCCGATTTTTATATATTTTTTAATTTTATTTCACCTTTATTTAACCAGGTAGGCTAGTTGAGAACAAGTTTTCATTTACAACTGCTACCTGGCCAAGATAAAGCATAACAGTGTGAACAGACAACAACACAGAGTTACACATGGAGTAAACAATAAACAAGTCAATAACACAGTATAAAAAAGAAAAAAAGTGTCTATATACATTGTGTGCAAAAGGCATGAGGAGGTAGGCGAATAATTACAATTTTGCAGATTAACACTGGAGTGATAAATGATCAGATGGTCATGTGCAGGTAGAGATACTGGTGTGCAAAAGAGCAGAAAAGTAAATAAATAAAAACAGTATGGGGATGAGGTAGGTCAATTGGGTGGGCTATTTACCGATGGACTATGTACAGCTGCAGCGATCGGTCAGCTGCTCAGATAGCAGATGTTTAAAGTTGATGAGGGCAATAAAAGTCTCCAACTTTAGCAATTTTTGCAATTCGTTCCAGTCACAGGCAGCAGAGAACTGGAAGGAAAGGTGGCCAAATGAGGTGTTGGCTTTAGGGATGATCAGTGAGATACGCCTGCTGGAGCGCGTGCTACGGGTGGGTGTTGCCATCGTGACCAGTGAACTGAGATAAGGCGGAGCTTTACAT
The DNA here is from genome assembly GCF_002021735.2 of Oncorhynchus kisutch. Lineage (NCBI taxonomy): Eukaryota > Metazoa > Chordata > Actinopteri > Salmoniformes > Salmonidae > Oncorhynchus > Oncorhynchus kisutch. The sequence continues at coordinate 48,666,158 of NC_034187.2, read as the reverse complement.
AGCATGGACTTGTAGATGACCTGGAGCCAGTGGGTCTGGCGACGAATATGTAGCAAGGGCCAGCCGACTAGAGCATACAGGTCGCAGTGGTGGGTGGTATAAGGTGCTTTAGTAACAAAACAGATGGCACTGTGATAAACTGCATCCAGTTTTCTGAGTAGAGTATTGGAAGCTATTTTGTAGATGACATCGTCGAAGTCGAGGATCGGTAGGATAGTCAGTTTTACTAGGGTAAGTTTGGCAGCGTGAGTGAAGGAGGCTTTGTTGCAGAATAGAAAGCCGACTCTAGATTTGATTTTAGATTGGAGATGTTTGATATGAGTCTGGAAGGAGAGTTTACAGTCGAGCCAGACACCTAGGTACTTATAGATGTCCACATATTCTAGGTCGGAACCATCCAGGGTGGTGATGCTAGTCGGCCGTGCGGGTGCAAGGCAGCGAACGGTTGAAAAGCATGCATTTGGTTTTACTAGCGTTTAAGAGCAGTTGGAGGCCACGGAAGGAGTGTTGTATGACATTGAAGCTCGTTTGGAGGTTAGATAGCACAGTGTCCAAGGAAGGGCCAGAATTATACAGAATGGTGTCATCTGCGTAGAGGTGGATCAGGGAATCGCCCGCAGCAAGAGCAACATCATTGATATATACAGAGAAAAGAGTCGGCCCGAGAATTGAACCCTGTGGCACCCCCATAGAGACTGCCAGAGGACCGGACAACATGCCCTCCGATTTGACACACTGAACACTGTCTGCAAAGTAGTTGGTGAACCAGGCAAGCAGTCATTAGAAAAACCGAGGCTACCGAGTCTGCCGATAAGAATATGGTGATTGACAGAGTCGAAAGCCTTGACCAGGTCGATGAAGACGGCTGCACAGTACTGTCTTTTATCGATGGCGGTTATGATATCGTTTAGTACCTTGAGCGTGGCGAAGGTGCACCCGTGACCGGCTCGGAAACCAGATTGCACAGCGGAGAAGGTACGGTGGGATTCGAGATGGTCAGTGATCTGTTTGTTGACTTGGCTTTCGAAGACCTTAGATAGGCAGGGCAGGATGGATATAGTTCTGTAACAGTTTGGGTCCAGGATGTCTCCCCCTTTGAAGAGGAAGGCCAAAAAGATCATCAAGGACAACAACCACCGAGCCACTACCTGTTCAACCCGCTATCATCTAGAAGGCGTGGTCATTACAGGTGCATCAAAGCTGGGACCGAGCTCCTATCTCAAGGCCAGAAGCCTGTTAAAACGTCCTGCTAGCGGGACAACTTCCGGTGAAACTGGAGGGCACACAATTCAAATAAATAATTATAAAAATTATGGATATTAAACATTTATGAACATACATATCTTAAATTGGTTAAAAGCTTAAATTCTTGTTAATCTAACTGCATTGTCCAATTTATGTCTTTGTGCTTGTCTCCACCCCCTCCAGGTGTCGACAACCTTTCCCATTATGCCAAGTGTATTTATACCTGTCTTCTCTCTTTGCCAGTTGCCAGTTGTTTCGTGAAACCTACCAGCGTTTTCCCTCTTGCTCCTGTCTCTTCTAGTTCCTGTTTTCTGCATCTGGGTCTTACCTTTCCTCCCAAGGAGCCACCATTGGAAGGCACGAGGAGTTGCTTCGTGTTCTTACGGAAGGGTTCGAGACCTTGGCCGAATGCCGTGATCAAGCATTGAACACATTGCTGGAGCAAATCCGCAGGTTGTCTGTTAGGCAGCCTATCATGACTCTCAGTAACCCGGCTGTTAGCAGTGCTCGCCTCCCCGGTCACCCCGGTTTCACAGGAACCCTGCTTACCTCCCCCGGAAAGCTTCGATGGAGAGTCGGGCACCTGTCAGGCGTTTCTAGCTTAGTGTTCCCTCATCATCGAGCTGCAGCCCTCCTCCTTCCCCTCGGACCGCTCTAAGATAGCGTACCTCATCACGCGGATGTCCGGGAGGGCTCTCGTCTGGTCTACGGCAGTATGGGAACAATAGTCGGCTGTATGCTTCAGTCTGGAGGAGTTTGTGGCGGAGGTAAAGAAAGTTTCGATACTCCATTGTCCGGAAGAGAGGCTGCCCAGAAGTTACTCCAGCTTCGGCAAGACTCCCACGGTGTGGCAGACTATGCGGTGGATTTCCACATGTTGGCAGCGGAGAATGCCTGGAACCTAGAAGCACTGTTTGACATGTTCCTGCACTGAGTATCGGAGGAAGTATAGCAAAGTTATATCCCCCGCCGGCGCAGGGGGAGGCAGACCCTGCGCCCGTGCATCGACTACCGGGGAGTCAAATTCATCACGGTAAATAACCGCTAGCAACTACCACTCATCTCCTCGGCATTTGAGATGCACCAGGGGGCCACCGTGTTCTCCAGGCTGGACCTAGAGAACACATACCACCTAGTGCGGATACGGGAAGGAGACGAGTGGAAGACTGCCTTCAACACGGCCAGCGGTCACTACGAGTATCTGGTCATGCCAATTGGCCTTACCAACGCCCCTTCTGTGTTCCAGGATCTGGTTAATGATGTTTTTTGCAACATGTTCTGCCAGTTCATTTTGTCTAGCTCGATGACATCATCGTCATCTCCCGTTCCGCCCATGAACACATGCTCCATGTCCTACAGGTTCTCCAACGCCTCCTGGAGAACCATCTTTTGTAATAGCAGATAAATGTGAATTCCTGATAACCAAATGTTCATTCCTAAAGCATTCCGCTCCTCGGACCTGCAGTGGGCCTAGTCCTGAAGGCTTTCCTGCCACCCAGGCTCCGGTTGGAACCTGGCCTTTGTGCGACAACTCTTTTGGTGGCCTACCATGGTTTCTGACGTCTCCGTATTCGTCACTGCATGCACGATCTGTGCACTGAACAACGCTCCTCAGCAAGCTCCGGATGGTTTCCTTCAACCTCTACCTGTCCCTCACCATCCCTGGTCTCACAAATCCCTGGGTCTCCACCCGGCTGATGGCAACACCACCACCTGACCATAGTGGATCGGTTGGTTTTCCAAAGCCAACAACTTCATTCCAAGCTACCCTATGCCAAAGAGATGACCCAGCTCATGGTGCAGTACGTCTTCTGTATCCATGGACTGCCAGTCGTCATGGTCTCTGACCAGGGTCCTCATTTCTCGTCCCTGTTCTGGAAGGCATACTGCACACTCATTGAGTCATCGGCCAGCTTGTCCTCTGGGTTCCACCCCAAGTTTAACGTCTAGTCGGAACAATCCAACCAAGACCTGTAGACGACTCTGCGCTGCCTGGTCTCTTCTCGAATACGCCTGCAACATCCTTCCTTGCTCTGCCACGGGCCTATCGCCCTTTGAGTTTTCCCAGGGGTATCAGCTCCTACTCTTCCCCGAGGAAGAGGTCGGCATACCTTTGGCCCAGATGTTTGTCCGCCGCTGTCGTTGTACCTGGAAGAGAGCCCGGTTGGCCCTCCAGGTATCGACGACAAACGTCTTGTTCAGAAGGTGTGGCTATCCATCCGGGATATGCCCCTCTGGGTGGAATCCCCCAAACTGTCCCCCCGCTTTATCGGCTTTTTCCCCATCTCCAAGGTCATTAGCCCCTCTACTGTTCAGCTTCTGTTGCCCCGTACCCTCCAAATACAGTGGGGCAAAAAAGTATTTAGTCAGCCAACAATTGTGCAAGTTCTCCCACTTAAAAAGATGAGAGAGGCCTGTAATTTTCATTATAGGTACACTTCAACTATGACAGACAAAATTAGAAAACAATCCAGAAAATCACATTGTATCACAATCTCCCTCCATCTGGGGCTCCACGCAAGATCTCACCCCGTGGGGTCAAAATGATCACAAGAACGGTGAGCAAAAATCCCAGAACCACACGGGGGGACCTAGTGAATGACCTGCAGAAAGCTGGGACCAAAGTAACAAAGCCTACCATCAGTAACACACTACGCCGCCAGGGACTCAAATCCTGCAGTGCCAGACGTGTCCCCCTGCTTAAGCCAGTACATGTCCAGGCCCGTCTGAAGTTTGCTAGAGAGCATTTGGATGATCCAGAAGAAGATTGGGAGAATGTCATATGGTCAGATGAAACCAAAATATAACTTTTTGGTAAAAACTCAACTCGTCGTGTTTGGAGGACAAACAATACTGAGTTGCATCCAAAGAACACCATACCTACTGTGAAGCATGGGGGTGGAAACATCATGCTTTGGGGCTGTTTTTCTGCAAAGGGACCAGGACGACTGATCCGTGTAAAGGAACGAATGAATGGGGCCATGTATCGTGAGATTATGAGTGAAAACCTCCTTCCATCAGCAAGGGCATTGAAGATGAAACGTGGCTGGGTCTTTCAGCATGACAATGATCCCAAACACACCACCCGGGCAAAGAAGGAGTGGCTTTGTAAGAAGCATTTCAAGGTCCTTGAGTGGCCTAGCCAGTCTCCAGATCTCAACCCCATAGAAAATCTTTGGAGGGAGTTGAAAGTCCGTGTTGCCCAGCAACAGCCCCAAAACATCACTGCTCTAGAGGAGATCTGCATGGAGGAATAGTCCAAAATACCAGAAAACATTTGACCTCTGTCATTGCCAACAAAGGGTATATAACAAAGTATTGAGATAAACTTTTGTTATTGACCAAATACTTATTTTCCACCATCATTTGCAAATAAATTCATTAAAAATCCTACATTGTGATTTTCTGGACTTTTTTTTCTAATTTTGTCTGTCATAGTTGAAGTGTACCTATGATGAAAATTACAGGCCTCTCTCATCTTTTTAAGTCGGAGAACTTGCACAATTGGTGGCTGACTAAATACTTTTTTGCCCCACTGTATACTCTATGCAGACACAGAATAAAATAAAAACACAAGAGCCAAGACATGGTGACATAAAAGTGACATAAAAAGGTTACCACTCCTGAAATCAATCACACACAATGCCTTTCCTGGCCTTAAACACTGGTACCGCTTGAACCTATTGAAAGATGCACAATAGCATAGAGATAGTGGGAGCCCATTAATCAAAAGACTTTAATCAGGAATGACACCTTGGTCTTTTTCTTGTGGGTGGTGGCCACAATGTAACAATTGATGTCAACAATGTAATCACGATTAAGAAGGGAGGTCAGCCATAGAGCCTTTCATATGGAGACTGAAGTGGAGGCAGGTACACTTGGTTAAGAATCACAGACCTAGTCTCACGCAATGTTCAGTATCAATATGAAAGAGCTACTGGTAAGTCACACGTCACAAAGGCTCTGAAAGGACTTTCATATGATTAGGAGACGACAGATGAGTGCTGCCCTGCCGCTCAATATAATTGACTGTTATCTGCTGCTTTTTATCATTCTTCCCCTCTAATCAGGGACTGATTAAGACGTGTGACACCAAGTGGGTGCTTAATGATCAGGTAAAACAGGAATACTCCTTGTAGGGTCAGATTTGAATACCCCTGCTCTATACTGTCGGGGCAGGTAGCCTAGTGGTTAGAGTGCGGGGCCAGTAACTGAAAGGTTGATGGATAAAATCCCTGAGCAGACAAGGTCAAAATCTGTTGTTCTGCCCCTGAACAATGCAGTTAAACAACTGTAGGCTTTCATTGTAAACAAGAATTTGTTCTTAATAACTGACTTGCCTAGTTAAATAAAAAAAACAGTATACAGGTGTAGGATGCCAACCTGCTTTATGAAGGCTTCACCATGTGTGGGTGTGGGTGTGCTGATTGTATTGTACTGATGATCAGAGAGCCTCATTGGCTCTTGGGCAGAAGCCGAATAGAATTTAAGGCTGAGCTACAAAGACCCCATCACACCAGTTTTCCAGCTCAGGTAAGAGAATACTGAATTCCAGATAATTGGCATATATTGTTTTGTTATGATACAACCATACCTCGGATGATAATTTAAGAATATGCCTTTCATTGACATTGTTCAATGTCCCCATTTCAACACAATTGTTACTAATATCAATGTATTTATTTATTATGATTAAATGTTGATTTTCTATGTTGTGAAATGGGCATTAGTCTCACTTGACTCATCATTGTAGACACAGGCATTGCTGATGAGAGTGTATAGTTGTCCTTTGGGGTGTTAACTGTATTCTCTGGTTTCAGCTATGTGGATGTTACTGTCTAGCTTTGTGGTGCTACTGCTGAGTGGTGAGTCCTGAAAGTCAGGGTTTTGTTGTCCTTTTCTTTTCTTTTTTTTACCAACAATAATCCTGAAGAACGTTGGTGTTTACCCATTAATTGTGGGTGGTTTCCCATTAAATGACTGGGAGCATACAGTGTTTAGAGTGTGTGACCATCTTTATTTTGTCAATTTTTTTCATTTTTCCAAATGTTAAGAGTAATAAAAACAGAGAAAGGATAGTCTGCAAAGAAATAGAAACCATTGATAAATGTGCTACCGTGATGTTAATACAAATGAGGTGCCATGCACACAAGACGCATTTAAATCAGTACTACAATAAAATATTGCATATCAAACCACTGTAAAAGGTTATTCCTACAGTGAGACTGATTCAGAAATGATAAATGGTTGCTGAGTACATGTTAGACTGTGTAAAATTGCAATTCTAAACTATATCCAAATAATATTCATTATTATCTCTCTTACAGTTCTTATTTGAACAGCGGAAAATGAAAATACAGCAATATTGTGCTGTGGGTGACTATTAAATTGCAATCTGATAAGACCTGTGGAATATGGAAAGACTATGGGCTCTATTTGAACAAACCTAACGCAATGGTAAATTTAAGCGCAGGCGGTAGATTTATGCTATTTTTCACTATCACAATTATCAGCGCACTTGCTGGCGTTGGTGCGAAAGGGCTGGGTTTGAATAAATAAACAAGTTGTAGGTATGTCGAGGCTTGACTCCCCTCACTGACCAATCTGAACATGCACCATGGCTAAATATGTGGTTGCTTCAAGTTGTGTATTTAAGGTCTTTTATGTATTGACTTGGAATCAACTGTAATTCCAAAGTTGGTCTGTTATAGTTTGTTAAATGGCTTACAGAAACAAAATAACAAAATGTAGACCTATCTTTACTAAATACCTTAACTTGAACCCATTTGCAGTCCACATTGTTCTACTGTAAGTAATTGCATGGCTTCAATAGCATTCACACGGATATAGGGGTAAGGCATACTGTAAATTGCATTATGGCTGAGCATGAACATGGCAAACATTGTCAAAATGCAATATTAAATAAATTATTGATAAGGCCTAACAAGAGAACAAATATTTTAAATCAAAACAACAACCTGTTTTAAATAGGCTGTCACACTTACAGGCACCATCATTTCTCTCCGTGGGCATATAATATTAAAACAACAACACCTAACCAACAATGCAGTTAAAAAAATACGGATAAGAATAAGATAAGAAAAGTAACAAGCAATTAAAGAGCAGCAGTAAAATAACAATAGCGAGATTATATAGTCTCTAAGACACTAAATTAGTCGAGGTAATTAAGGAAATATGTACATGCAGATAGAGTTATTAAAGTGACAATGCGTATATAATAACAGAGAGTAGCAGGGGCGTAAAAGAGAGGGTGTGGGGAGTGGACAATGCAAATAGTCTGGGTAGCCATTTGATGAGGTGTTCAGGAGTCTTATATCTTGGGGGTAGAAGCTGTTTAGAAGCCTCTTGGACCTAGACTTGGCAGTCTGGTACTGCTTGCCGTGCGGTAGCAGAGAGAACTGTAACGGTTTTCTTCTGGTGAAAGAGAGGCGGACCAAAATGCAGCGTGGTGGTTATTCATGTTTTTAATAAAGACGACTATACATGAACAGACTAAACAAAACAAGAAAAGTGAAAACCTAAACAGTCCTATCTGGTGCAAACACAGAGACAGGAACAATCACCCACAAAACCCAACACAAAACAGGCTACCTAAATATGGTTCCCAATCAGAGACAATGACTAACACCTGCCTCTGATTGAGAACCATATCAGGCCAAACATAGAAATAGACAAACCAGACACACAACATAGAATGCCCACCCAGCTCATCCTGACCAACACTAATACAAGGAAAACACATACGAACGATGGTCAGAACGTGACAAGAACAGTCTATGACTAGGGTGGCTGGAGTAGTTGACCATTTTTAGGGCCTTCCTCTGACACCGCCTGGTATAGAGGTCCTGGATGACAGGAAGCTTGGCCCCAGTGATGTACTGGGCCGTTCGCACTGCCCTCTGTAGTGCCTTGCGGTCGGGGGCCGAGCAGTTGCCATACCAGGCAGTGATGCAACCAGTCAGGATGCTTTCGATGGTGAAGCTGTAGAACCTCTTGAGGATCTGAGGACCTATGCCAAATCTTTTCAGTCTCTTGAGGGGAAAAGGTTTTGTCGTGCCCTCTTCACGACTGTCTTTGTGTGCTTGGACCATATTAGTTTGTTGGTGATGTGGGCATCAAGGAAATTGAAGCTCTCATCAACCTGCTCCACTGCAGCCCCATCGATGAGAATGGGGGCGTGCTCGATCCTCTTTTATCTGTAGTCCACAATCATCTCCTTGGTCTTGATCACGTTGAGGGAGAGGTTGTTGTCCTGGCACCACATAGCCAGGTCTCTGACCTCCTCCCTATAGGCTGTTTCGTCATTGTCGGTGATCAGGCCAACCACTGTTGTGTCATCTGCAAACTAAATGATGGTGTTGGGGTCGTGACTGGCCGTGCAGTCATGAGTGAACAGGGAGTACAGGAGGGGCTGAGCATGCACCCCTGAGGTGCTCCTGTGTTGAGGATCAGCGTGGCGGATGTGTTGCTACCTACCCTCACCACCTGGGGGCGGAGGGAGGATCCAGTTGCGGAGGGAGGTGTCTTGTCCCAGTGTCTTTAGCTTATTGATGAGCTTTGAGGGCACTATGGTGTTGAACTCTGAACTGTAGTCAATGAATAACATTCTCACATAGGTGTTCCTCTTGTCCAGGTGGGACAGGGCAGTGTGTAGTGCAATAGAGACTGCATCATCTGTGGATGTGTTGGGTTGGTTTGCAAATCGGAGCAGGTCTAGGGTTTCTGGGATAATGGTGTTGATGTGAGCCATGACCAGCCTTTCAAAGCACTTCATGGCTACAGATGTGAGTGCTACGGGTCGGTAGTCATTTAGGTAGGTTACCTTAGTGTTCTTGGGCACAGGCACTATGGTGGTCTTCTTAATACATGTTGGTATTACAGACTCGGACAGGGGAGAGGTTGAAAATATCAGTGAAGACACGTCCTGGCAATCCGTCTGGCCCTGCGGCCTTGTGAATGTTAACCTGTTTAAAGGTCTTACTCACATTGGCTGCAGAGAGCGTGATCAAACAGTCTTCCGGAACAGCTGGTGCTCTAATGCATGTTTCAGCGAGCATAGAAATAGTTTAGCTCGTCTGGTAGGCTCGTGGCACTGGGCAGCTCATGGCTGTGCTTCCCTTTCAATCAAGTGTATTTATAAAGCCCTTCTTACGTCAGCTGATGTCACAAAGTGCTGTACAGAAACCCAGCCTAAAACCCCAAAAGCAAGCAATGCAGGTGTAGAGGCACGGTGACTAAGAAAAACTCCCTAGAAAGGCCAGAACCTAGGAAGAAACCTAGAGAGGAACCAGGCTATGAGGGGTGGCCAGTCCTCTTCTGGCTGTGCCGGGTGGAGATTATAACATAACATGGCCAAGATGTCCAAATGTTCATAGATGACCAGCAGGTTCAAATAAAAATAATCACAGTGGTTGTAGAGGGTGCAACAGGTCAGTACCTCAGGAGTAAATGTCAGTTGGCTTTTCATAGCTGATCATTCAGAGTATCTCTACCGCTCCTACTGTCTCTAGAGAGTTGAAAACAGCAGGTCTGGGACAAGGTAGCACGTCCGGTGAACAGGTCAGCGTTCCATAGCCGCAGGCAGAACAGTTGAAACTGGAGCTGCAGCACGACCAGGTGGACTGGGGACAGCAAGGAATCATCAGGACAGGTAGTCCTGAGGAATGGTCCTAGGGCTCAGGTCATTCACACAGGACACCGGATAAGACAGAAGAAACACTCCAGATATAACAGACTGATCCTAGCCCCCCAACACATAAACTATTGCAGCATAAATACTGAAGAATGAGACAGGAGGGGTCGGGAGACACTGTGGACCCGTTCAACGGTACCCCCGGACAGGGCGAAACAGGCAGGATATAACCCCACCCACTTTGCCAAAGCACAGCCCCCACACCACTGGAGGGATATCTTCAACCACCAACTTACTGTCCTGAGACAAGGCCGAGTATGGCCCACGAAGATCTCCCCCACGGCACGAACCCAAGGGGGGGCGTCAACCCAGACAGGTAGGTCACATCAGTGACTCAACCCACTCAAGTGAGGCACCCCTCCTAGAGACGGCATGGAAGAGCACCAGTAGGCCTGTGACTCAGCCCCTGTAATAGGCTTTGAGGCAGAGAATCCCAGTGGAGTGAGGGGAACTGGCCAAGCAGAGACAGCAAGGGCGGTTCGTTGCTTCAGTGCCTTGCCGTTCACTTTCACACCCCTGGGCCAGATTACACTCAATCATAGGACCTACTGAAGAGATAAGTCTTCAATAAAGACTTAAAGGTTGAGGCCGAGTCTGCGTCTCTCACATGGATAGGCAGACCGTTCCATAAAAATTGAGCTCTACAAGAGAAAGCCCTGCCTCCAGCTGTTTGCTTAGAAATTGTATGGACAGTAAAGGAGGCCTGCGTCTTGTGACCGTAGCGCACGTGTAGGTATGTACGACAGGACCAAATCGGAAAGATAGGTAGGAGCAAGCCCATGTAATTCTTTGTAGGTTAGCAGTAAAACTTTGAAATCAGCCCTAGCCTTAACAGGAAGTCAGTGTAGAGAGGCTAGCACTGGAGAAATATGATCACATTTTTTGGTTCTAGTCATGATTCCAGCAGCCGTGTTCAGCACTAACTGAAGTTTATTTAGTGCTTTATCCGGGTAGACGGAAAGTAAAGCATTGCAGTAGTCTAACCTAGACGTGACAAAAGCATGGATAAATTATTCTGCATAATTTTTGGCATAAAGTTTCAGATTTTGCAATTTTACGTAGATGGAAAAAGCTGTCCTTGAAACAGTCATGATATGTTCGTCAAAAGAGAGATCAGGGTCCAGAGTAACGCCAAGGCCCATCACAGTTTTATTTGAGACGACTGTACAACCATCAAGATTAATTGTCAGATCCAACAGAAGATCTCTCTGTTTCTTGGGACCTAAGAACTAGCATGTCTGTATTGTCCGAGGTTGAAAGTAGAACATTTGCAGCCATCCACTTCCTTATGTCTGAAACACAGGCTTCCAGGGAGGGCAATTTTGGGGCTTCACCATGTTTCATCAAAATGTACAGCTGTGTGTCATCCGAAAAGCAATGTAAGTTAACATTGTTTCCCGAATGACATCACCAAGAGGTAAAATAAATTGTGAGAACAATAGTGGTCCTAAATCGGAGCCTTGAGGAACACCGAAATGTACAGTTTATTTGTCAGAGGACAAACCATCTACAGAGACAAACTGATATCTTTCCGACAGATAAGATCTAAACTAGGCCAGAACTTGTCCGTATAGACTCATTTGGGTTTCCAATCTCTCCAAAAGAATGTGGTGATTGATGGTATCAAAAGCAGCACTAAGGCCTAGGAAAACGAGGACAGGTGCAGAGCCTTGGTCTGACGTCAATTAAAAGGTCATTTACCACCTTTACAAGTGCAGTCTCAGTGCTATGATGTGGTCTAAAACCAGACTGAAGCGTTTCGTACATTGTTTGTCTTCAGGAAGGCAGTGAGTTGCCGTGCAACATTTGTTTGTTTTTTTGAGAGTAATGGGATTTTCAACATTTATTTATTTATTTTTATTTCACCTTTATTTAACCAGGTAGGCTGGTTGAGAACAAGTTCTCATTTACAACTGCGACCTGGCCAAGATAAAGCATAGCAGTGTGAACAGACAACACAGAGTTACACATGGAGTAAACAATTAACAAGTCAATAACACAGTAGAAAAAAGGATATAGGCCGATAGTTATTTTATATTTTCTGGGTCAAGGTCTGGCTTTTTCAAGAGAGGCTTTATTACTTCCACTTTTAGTGAGTTTGGTACACATCCGGTGGATAGAGAGCTGTTTATTATGTTCAACATAGGAGGGCCAAGCACAGGAAGCAGCTCTTTCAGTAGTTTAGTTGTAATAGGGTCCAGCATGCAGCTTGAAGGTTTAGAGGCCATGATTATTTTCATCAATGTGTCAAGAGATATAGTATTAAAAAACCTGAGTGTCTCCCTTGATCCTAGGTCCTGCCAGTTTTGTGCATACTCAGGACACCTGAGCTTTGGAGGAATACGCAGATTTAAAGAGGAGTCCGTGATTTGCTTTGTAATGATCATGATCTTTTCGTCAAATGTATCACTGCTGAAGTGAAAGCCTTCCTCTCTTGGGGAATGTTGCTTTTTAGTTAGCTTTGCGACAGTATCAAAAATAAATTTTAAATTGTTCTTATTTTCCTCAATTAAGAAAAATACATGTAGTATGATCGAGCATCAGTGAGGGCTCTTCGATACTGCACGTTACGGTCTTTCCAAGCTAGGCGGAAGACTTCTAGTTTGGTGTAGCTCCATTTCCGTTCCAATTTTCTGGAAGCTTGCTTCAGAGCTCGGGTATATTCTGTATACCAGGGAGCTAGTTTCTTATGACAAATGTTTTTTGTTTTTAGGGGTGAGACTGCATCTAGGGTATTACGCAAGGTTAAATTGAGTTCCTCAGTTAGGTGGTTAACTGATTTTTGTACGCTGACGTCCTTGGGTAGATGGAGGGAGTCTGGAAGGGCATCTAGGAATCTTTGGGTTGTCTGAGAATTTATAGCACGGCTTTTGATGATCCTTGGTTGGGGTCTGAGCAGATTATTTGTTGCTATTGCAAATGTAATATAATGGTGGTCCGATAGTCCAGGATTATGAGGAAAAACAATAAGATCCACAACATTTATTCCACGGGACAAAACAAGGTCCAGAGTATGACTGTGGCAGTGAGTAGGTCCGGAGACATATTGGACAAAATCCACAGAGTCGATGATGGCTCCGAAAGGCTTTTGGACTGGGTCTGTGGACTTTTCCATGGGAATATTAAAATTACCAAAGATTTGAACATTATCTGCCATGACTACAAAATCTGATAGGAATTCAGGGAACTCAGAGAGGATCGCTGTATATGGCCCAGGAGGCCAGTAAACAGTAACTATAAAAAGTGATTGAGTAGGCTGCATAAATTTCATGACTAGAAGCTCAAAAGACGAAAATGCAGTTGTTTATTTTTTGCAAATTTAAATTTGCTATCGTAAATGTTAGCAACCCCTCCGCCTTTGCCGGATGCGCGGAGGATATGGTCACTAGTGTAACCAGGAGGTGTGGCCTCATTTAACACAGTAAATTCATCAGGCTTAAGCCATGTTTCAGTCAGGCCAATCACATCAAGATTATGATCAGTGATTAGTTCATTGACTATTACTGCCTTGGAAGTGAGGGATCTAACATTAAATAGCCCTATATTGAGATGTGAGATAACACAATCTCTTTCAATAATGACAGGAATGGAGGAGGTCTTTATTCCACTGAGATTGCTAAGGCAAACACCACCGTGTTTAGTTTTGCCCAACCTAGATCGAGGCACAGACACGGTCTCAATGTGTCCAGCTGAGCTGACTACACTGACTGTGCTAGTGGCAGACTCCACTAAGCTGGTAGGCTGGCTGGCTAACAGCCTGCTGCCTGGTTTGCTCCCTATCTCATTGTGGAGCTAGAGGAGTTAGAGCCCTGTCTATGTTTGTAGATAAGATGTGAGCACCTCTCCAGCTAGGATGGAGTCCGTCACTCCTCAGCAGGCCAGGCTTGGTCCTGTTTGTGAGTGAGTCCCAGAAAGAGGGCCAATTATCTACAAATTCTCATGATTCATTTTATGTCTAATACTGCGGGTAACAGAGTCGCCAATGACTAGGGTTATCAATCTGTCAGAGCTAATGGTGGGAGGCTTTGGCGTCTCAGACCCCGTAACGGTAGTAGGAGAGACCAAATAAGGCTCGGCCTCTGACTCCGACCAATTTCTTAATGGGGAGAACTGGTTGAAAGTTTCTGTCGTCTGAATGAGCGACACCAGTTGAATAATATTCCTACAGCATTTCCTTCCAGAAGCAATAAGAAAATTATCCGGCTGCGGGGACTGTGCGAGGAGATTCATACTACTATCTGTACTTATTGGTGGCACAGACGCTGTTTCATCCTTTTATATCCCATTATGGGATCCCATTATGGGATATTTTGTATAGAAAATAATATGGCTGTAACATAACAAAATGTGGAAAAATCAAGCGGTCTGAATACTTTCCGAATGCAATGTATAAGACAGACAAACCTGGCGTTAGGGCTGGAAAATGCCAGTGAGCCTGTCTTTACATGATGAAATTGCAAACCAATGTACGTTTGACACTAGCGCTGCCTTAACGCCACCCCAGAACAGAGCCCTCTAGATAAAACAAAGGGTATTTGCTATGCTGACACTGATAACTTACAATATAAAAATGTGTGTGTTAGGTACATATTAGCCCTGCAAATCCACAATGACAGAGATTGTGTTCTATTGACTATCACAAAAAGTGTTCAGCTGACCAAATCTGTGCCAATGGCATAGTATAAAATGTTGCATAATTGCTACAGCTGAACAAAGGACATACAATTATGGTATCTAGACAGATCAAATCAATTATAGGGATTTTCTGTCCACTTTGAGGAACATAACATTTACCATTAGAGCACTTTGTAGGACTCTGCTCTGCAGGACCAGCTACTGTCCCACCAAAGATAGGCACCTGCTGGGCAATGGGCGACCCCCACTACCGCACGTTCGACGGCCACTACTACAGCTTCATGGGCAACTGCACCTACATCATGACTAAGAACTGCCATGTTGACAAGGACCACCCAGCCTTTGAGGTGCAGGCCAAGAATGTGGAGGATCGTGCAAACTCGCAGCTTACCTCAGTGGGAATGGTCACCATCAAGGTTTACGGAGTCAACATTGACATTGTCAACTCTGAATTTGGTCTTGTCCGGGTGAGTGGAGTCACAAGTTTTCTATCTGTGTTATCTGTTCAACAATCCTTGTCTTTGTTTGGTGTATATGGGTGTACTGTATCTGCATGTACCGTGTGTAAATTATTTTTCTAATGTGGTTTGATTTCCTTGCAGGTTAACTTCCAGTTGTGGAATCTTCCCATCAGCTTAGACAATGGCAAATTGAAACTCTCCCAGAGTGGATTCTCAGTTGTCCTGGAGACAGACTTTGGTCTGATGGTGCAGTATGATTGGCTGAAGTACCTGGTGGTGACTATGCCCAGGAACCTGGCAGGCAAGGTGTGTGGCATGTGCGGCAACTTTAATGGCAAACAGGATGACGAACTCACCACTCCCAGTGGCTCCCTTGCCAGTAATGTTGTGGCCCTAGGCAAGAGCTGGAGGGTATCAGACAAGGGAGGTGATGCCTACTGCAGAGATGAGTGCACAGGCCAATGTGAGAACTGTGAGAGCGGCTTTGTTAAGCACTTAGAAAGGGAGATCTTTTGCACCTTTCTCACAGAGATAATGAACGGACCCTTCAAAAATTGCAATGCCGCCATTGACTACAAGATCTTCCAGGAGAACTGCTTGTATGACCTTTGTCGAGGCGAGATCATGAAGACGTACATGTGTGACACCCTGCAGGTGTACACCGATGCCTGCCAGAGGGCTGGGATCAGAGTGTACAACTGGAGGGGCATTGCCCATTGCCGTGAGTGACTTGCAAAGACAACTGATCATTTTCAGGAGGATTCGAGCATAAAGGACTGCAATACTTTATTTCCCATTTCAAATGTTATAAAACTGAGTGTGGTTTGTGGTCTTTTCCCCCAGCCAAGCCTGAATGCCCAGAGCACAGTCACTATGAGTTCTGTGGAAGCGCCTGCCCTGCCACCTGTGAAGACCCAAATTCTCCCTCAAAATGCAAAGCCAGCTGTGTGGAGGCCTGTATCTGTGACGAGGGCCACCTGCGCAGTGGGAACAAGTGTGTGCCGAAGTCCCAATGTGGCTGCCAGTACAAAGGCCACTATGTCGAAGCCGGAACATCTTTCTGGGGGGATGAGAGCTGTACCAAACGCTGTAACTGCAGCTCCACTGGTGGGAGTGTTGAGAGCCAGGTGGCCAGTTGTCCACTTGGACAGCAGTGCAAGGTGGTTGATGGCATAAGAGGCTGCTACCCTACAACCTTTTCCTCATGCATGGTGTCTGGTGATCCACATTACCACACCTTCGATGGACAACTCTACAACTTCCAGGGCACCTGTGTATATCAGATGGCTAGTGTCTGCTCCAATGACACCAGCCTGGAGCACTTTAGTGTTGCCATACAGAACGATGGACGAGATAAAAAGGTGGGGTCCATCACCAAGCTGGTAGAGGTCAAGGTCTATGGGTACACGATTGTCATCAGCAAAGAGCACCCAGGATTTGTGATGGTAAGAAATTACTTGTAATAGAAATCGCATAGTTTTGATTACAATGCCGTCAGAAAATACTCATACCCTTTCATTTATTCCACATTGATTAAATAGTGTACCCCATAATGACAAAGTGAAAACATGTTTTCAGAATGGATTGCAAATTTCTTGAAAATTAAGTACAGAAATATCTGATTTTCATAAGTATTCACATGCGTGAGTCAATACATGTTAGAATTACCATTGGCAGCGATTACAGTCGTGAGTATTTCTGGGTAAGTCTCTAAGAGCTTTGCACACCTGATTGTACAATAATTGCAATAATATTTTTGAAATTCTTCATGCTCTGTCAAATTGGATGTTGAGCATTGCTAGACAGCCATTTTCAAGTCTTGCTATAGATTTTGAAGTCGATATAAGTCCAAACTGTAACTAAGCCACTCAGGAACATTCAATGTTGCCTTGGTAAGCAACTCCAATATAAATTCAGCAAAAAAAGAAACGCCCCTTTTTCAGGACCCTGTCTTTCAAAGATAATTCGTAAAAATCCAAATAACTTCACAGACCTTCATTGTAAAGGGTTTAAACACTGTTTCACATGCTTGTTCAATGAACCATAAACAATGAATGAACATGCACCTGTGGAAAGGTTGTTAAGACACTAACAGCTTACAGATGGTAGGCAATTAAGGTCACAGTTGTGAAAGCTTAGGACACTAAGAGGCCTTTCTACTGACTCTGAAAAACACCAAAAGAAATATGCCCAGGGTCCCTGCTCATCTGCGTGAACGTGCCTTAGGCATGCTGCAAGGAGGCATGAGGATTGCATAACGTTGCCAGGGCAATAAATTGCTGTGACATGCCTAAGACAGCGCTACAAGGCGCTACAAGGAAACAGGACGGACAGTTGATCGTCCTCGCAGTGGCAGACCACGTGAAACAACACCTGCACAGGATCGGTACATCCGAACATCACACCTGCTGGACAGGTACAGGATGGCAACAACAACTGCCCGAGTTACACTAGAAATGCACAATCCCTCCATCAGTGTTCAGACTGTCCGCAATAGGAGAGAGGCTGGACTGAGGGTTGTAGGCCTGTTGTAAGGCAGGTGGCCAGGGCAATAACCGGCAATAACATCGCCTATGGGCACACCGTTGCTGGACCAGACAGGACTGGCAAAAGTGCTCTTCACTGACGAGTCACAGTTTTGTCTCACCAGGGGTGATGGTCGGATTCGCATTTATCGTCAAAGTAATGAGCGTTTGGAGGTGGATTTGGAGGTGGAGGGTGCGTCATGGTCTGGGCTGGTGTGTCACGGCATCATCGGACTGAGCTTGTTGTCATTGCAGGCAATCTCAATGCTGTGCGTTACAGGGAAGACATCATCCTCCCTCATGTGGTACCCTTCCTGCAGGTTCGTCCTGACATGACCCTCTAGAATGACAATGCCACCAGCCATACTGCTAGTTCTGTGCGTGATTTCCTGCAAGACAGGAATGTCAGTGTTCTGCCATGGCCAGCGAAGATCCCATTGAGCACGTCTGGGACCTGTTGGATCGGAGGGTGAGGGCTAGGGCCATTCCCTCCAGAATTGTCTGAAAACTTGCAGGTTCCTTGGTGGAAGAGTGGGGTAACAGCTATAACTGGCAAATCTGATGCAGTCCATAAGGAAGAGATGCACTGCAGTAATTAATGTAGCTGGTGGCCACAACAGATACTGACTGTCACTTTTGATTTAGACTCCCCCTTTGTTCAGGGACACATTATTCCATTTATGTTAGTCACATGTCTGTGGAAGTTGTTGAATCTTGTTATGTTCATACAAATATATACACGTTAAGTTTACTGAAAATAAATGCAGTTGACAGTGAGAGGACGTTTATTTTTTTGCTGAGTTTATATTTGGTCTTGTGTTTTAGGTTATTGTCCTGCTGAAAGGTGAATTTGTCTCCCAGGGTCTATTGAAAAGCAGACTGAACCAGGTTTTCTAGGATTTTGGCCTAGCTTAGCTCTATTCTGTTTTTTTTATATAAAAAACTCGCTAGTCCTTGCAGATGAAAAGCATGCCCATATGATGCCGTCACCACCATGCTTGAAAATATGAAGTATCCGTATCAAATATCAATGATGTGTTGTGTTGGATTTGCCTCAAACAAAACACTTTGTTTGCAGGGCAAGAAGTTAATTTCTTTGGCACGTTTTGCTGTTTTACTTTAGTGCCTTATTGCAAACAGGATGCATGTTTTGCTATATTTGTATTCTGTACAGGCTTCTTTCTTTTCACTCTGTCAATTAGGTTAGTATTGTGAAGTACTGTAACTACAATGCTGTTGATCCCTCCTTAGTTGTCTCCTATCACAGCATGTTTAACCTCTACAAGGGTCCACAGGAAAAGTTCTGACACTTCATCTAAAAATAACAGTTCAATCATAGTTCAATCATTTCGCACACAATATGTTAATACAAGTTTATAAGGGTTTACACTCAATTACAGAAAGGCAGGCCCTATTTGTCTATCATTCATCCTCCCTACTGTGCCATGTTACAGATAATTGTATGCGCGGGGTAGAGATAAGGTAGTCTTTCAAGAATCATGTTAAAACATTCCATATGTTAGCTTAGTAGAAGCCTTTTAGAGGTTAAACACTATTATTTCACTATCTGTGAAACTTAGTGGCGCAGAGGTCTAAGGCACTGCACCTAAGTGCTAGAGGTGTCACTACAGACCCTGGTTCAATTCCAGGCTGTATCACAACTGCCTGTGATTTGGAGTCCCATAGGGCGGTTCACAATTGGCCCAGTGTTGTCTGGGTTTGGCCGGTGTAGGCAGTCATTGTAAATAAGAATTTGTTCTTAACTGACTTGCCTAGTTAAATAAAAAATATTGATTTAATCGATTTTAAATTCAGGCTGTAACACAACAAAATGTGGAAAAGTCAAGGGGTGTGAATACTTTTTGAAGGCACTGTATATGTTAAAAAGGTCAACACTGAGGTTAACTGAACCATTCCTCTACTTTTTTGTTTCCTTCAAAGGTGAATGGTGAACTTGTGAATCTTCCTGTAAAACTCAATAAACTGCACATATACAAGAGCGGTTGGTTTGCTGTGATCAAAACTGACTTTGAGGTGGAAGTGTCCTATGACTGGAACAGCATAGCGACAGTCACCGTCCCCAACACTTATGCAAATGCAATGTGCGGCCTGTGTGGCAACTACAACCACAATCCAAACGACGACATGCAGATGAAGGATGGAAAGCAGGCTGCCACTGCAGAGGAGTTCGGTCAGAGCTGGATATTAACAAAGATCCCTGGTTGTGTGAACGGCTGCAAAGGCCCCTGTCCTGACTGTAGCATCGCCCAGAGGGATCAGTACATGACAAACAAGTACTGTGGCCTCATCAGTGACCCAACAGGCCCCTTTCGTGACTGTCACTCCAAGGTGGAACCCATGGGTTTCGTTCAAGACTGTCTGTATGATGTCTGTCTGTACCAGGGAAACAGGAACATGCAGTGCAATACCCTAACTGCCTACACAGCTGCCTGCCAGGATAAAGGGGCCATGGTCTACTCCTGGAGGTCAGATCAATTCTGTGGTATGGATGTTTATTTGATTTTTGTATTTTTTTTTACAAATTACATGTCAGGTAATTTAGATGGTGACTATGCATTTACATTTTGCAATTGTCAATTCTCGTAGATGCCCAGTGCCCTGCGAACAGCCACTATAGGCTTTGTGCCCCGGGCTGTTCAGCCACATGTCAGAGCCTGTCAGCACCCACTGGCTGTGAAGCTCTGTGCAAAGAGGAATGTGCCTGTGATACTGGCTTCCTTCTCAGCGGAGACCAATGTGTTCATCTCTCCCAGTGTGGTTGTCTTCACGAAGGAAGATACTACAAAAATGGACAAGTCTTCTACCCCAATGGACTCTGTCAGCAAGAATGCACATGCAATGGCACGGTAGGGATGATGAATGACAGAAAAATAGGACCTACCTTTCTGTAATTGAGTGTAAACCCTTATAAACTTGTATTAACATCTTGTGTACAAAATAATGGAACTGTTATTTTTAGATGAAATGTCAGAGCTTTTCCTGTGGACCCAATGAGAAGTGTGAGGTGAAGAACGGCGTCAGGGATTGCCAGCCTGTTGGAAAAGGAGTTTGTTCCATCTCAGGCGACCCACATTACAACACATTTGACAACAACACCTATGACTTCCAAGGCACCTGCACCTATACTGCAGCTCAAGGCTGCCATCTGGAAGGCACACACCTCAACCCCTTCTCTGTGGTGGTGGAGAACGAGAAGTGGTATGCTATGTCATCAGCTCCAAAAGTGTCCGTTGCCAAGCTTTTAGCTGTAGAAGTCTATGGTAACATTCTCATTCTACGCAGGAACCAAATCGGATTGATCATGGTATGTATATTTTTTTTTTATCATGTCTCTGTGTTCCGTTAATGATCTTAAAAAAAAAAAAAATATTCATATTGACGACTGACACATCCATACAAAAAAAAAAAACACTCAGATTGAGTTTAATTGCAGCCCAGAAGTGAGTGAGAATCAAACACAACATGTCTTCCCCAGGTGAACGGCATCCTGACTAACCTCCCATTGAGCCTACACAACGGTGCAGTGCAGATTTATCAGGATGGCTCGAATGATGTCATATTGACAGACTTCGGCCTAAGAGTTACCTATGACCTTGTGTACCACGTCACCGTCACTGTCCCTGGCAACTACAGAGGCAAGACCTGTGGTCTGTGTGGCAATTTCAATGGTAACAAGAATGATGAGTTCCTGCTACCTGGTGGACAGATGGCCAAAAACGTCAACTCTTTTGGGGCGGCCTGGAAGGTCAGCATGCCTGGGGTGGTGTGTGAGGACGGTTGCAGCGGAGACTTCTGTCCGAAGTGTAACTCTAAGAAGAAAGCCTTGTTTGGTGCTGACTGTGGTATCATTACGGATCCTAAAGGACCCTTTGCCGCATGCCACCATGAGATAGATCCAGCCTCTTACTTCAGAGACTGCCTCTTTGATGTCTGTATGGCTGAGGGAGATCCAAAAATGCTTTGCCGCAGTGTTGCTGCTTACATGTTAGACTGTCAGGACTTTGGTGTAAAGATCGAAAGCTGGAGATCACCAACCTTTTGCCGTGAGTAGTTTAGTTTTTTTTCTAACACTAGACCAATTTTTCTATAACTCTCTCAGGCTGGTCTCATAGAGTAGACGTAACGTAGTAAAGGAAAATCCAGGACACTCTTGCAACTTTTCAGTTACTAGTGCAACGCTCTAACCACTAGGCTACATGCCGCCCCAACCATACAAAACAAAAGGACGGTGGCTGGTTGGGTTAGATGGGTGGGCGTATAACGCGAACATCCAGCATGCATGTTCTTGTTGGAGTTCGTTCCTTGTTCCTTGTCAATCATTGGCTCATTGGTGAAATTAGCATTCTGACAATATCTTTAATTAAATCATTCAAAAACCTTTATTAATGCAATTGCAGACAGAAGTTAACAGGAACATAGCACGCATGTTTCCGAGTAAGTTCTGCAAAATAGAAAAGGTCCCAAGTTGCTTTTATCATGCTTGTAGTCAACCCCCTGTGATGTAACTGCCTACGTCATTACCTTCTACTCATGAGACCAAAACCATGCCTACACATAAACAAGAGTTTTAGTGTTATCTAAAAGCTTAGCAGTAAATGTCCAAGTTGATTTATAGTGGAATGTCTGACTAGTCTCTTATCGCTTACACTCCCCTGCAGAGTTCTGTCTTAACAGTCACACATTTCTTAGACAGTTTCTTTATAAGAGGCAGAGATTAGAAAAGACTGTGGAACAATATTAAACCTTTATATATATATATATATATAAGAGGCAGAGATTAGAAAAGACTGTGGAACAATATTAAACCTTTATATATATATATATATATTGTTAATCTGTAGTCTAGGTCCCTATAAACCCTCCCCTTCTATTAATACAACATAAGCATATTAAATTATTACAATACATCAAACATTTGGTACATCCCCTATCAGGACCCCAAGGTGAACCCCTGACATTCTCATCACAGAAAACTTTTGCATTTTAGCTAATTAGCAACTTTGCAATTACTTACTACTTTTGAGCTACTTTGCAACTACTTAGCATGTTAGCTAACCCTTCCCCTAACCTTAACCCTTTAACCTAACTCCTAGCCCTAACTTTAACCCCTATCCCTAACCCCTAGTTAAGCTAACATTAGCCACCTAGCTAACCTTAGCCATGACAAATTGGAATTTGTAACATATCATATGTATTGTAAATTCTTAACATAATGTATGAATTGCAGTTCGCAAAATATCATGCGAATTGTAATTCGTAACATATCATACGAAATGGGTGGTGGACATCCACAAATGAATTACATACTATACCAAACGTACTAAATTTGAGTGTCCCTTATTTTCGTTTACTATGGTATGTCTACCCGAGTCCAGATTGACTCTGTAAATCAGTCCAACATAACTTTCTTTTGGGTTTCACATTCGGATAACCTAATATTTAAAGTCATAACTAAAAGTAATGTTCATGCAAAAGGACTAAACAATAGTTATTTTCTCATATGTCCACAGCATTCTCCTGTCCTGCCAACAGCCACTACCAAACCTGTGCTGAAACCTGTGCAACTCCATGTCCCGGCCTATCTGACACCATCAACTGTCCCACCACCTGTGTTGAGGGATGTGCCTGCGACAAAGACTTCTACTTCAATGGTACTGGCTGTGTTAGCTGGGACCAGTGCAGCTGCTATACTGGTGGACACACCCTTAAGGTAGGGGCACTGCAAGCTGGATACTAAAAGCATACTTTAAGCATTATTTGAAATATGTGAAAAATGATTTGACATTTTCAGCTGAAACTGAACCTGGCCATGAAATTAAGAGCTATGTATTTTGGAGAGCTGTCTGTGACTCAAATTTGGATGTGTAAAGGTTTCACTAATATGTGTCTGGGATGTTTTTAGATAGGGGAATCCCTGATTTCAGACAACTGCTTTGCGGTCCACATCTGCCAAAAATCTGGAGTTGTTCTGTCACAGTCTATGGTGTGCCAGAGTGAAGAGAGCTGTCAGGTCAAGGATGGTCTACGGGGATGTTATCCTATCCCGTCACTTAATGCAGGGGTACATGACTGAGTAAGTAGCCTCTGACTTTGGGGGATTGGTGAGCCACTTCACCATAATGTCATATGATTGTGAACCTAACCATCAATATATGAGACTGTGTGTCAGATAATGGTGTTTGTAGGGTATTGGACTTGAACCCTGTGATTTTAACTTAATGAGGATTTGAAAGTTAAAGTCCACAGTGTCTTTTGAAAACATAACAGCAGGTGTTAGCATTCATTCTTACATGATAGGTTCCAGTGGAGAAGGAAATGATATGCACTCAAAACATCTCTCCCCTTCTCTTTTACAGTGATATGTGAGACAACTGAAGGACATTCTGCTATTGGAGAATCCCAGCAAAAATACATATTCCTTAAATCCCTATGATCATTCGTCAATGATTTGTAACAAACAGTAATTCAAATCATTTAGAAGGAATGCCATCAATACATTTAGAAGGAATGCCATTTTCTGCCAAACCCTAGCCTCATATTTTTTAAACAATTCCAGAAAGTGATTTGGAATGGTGAAATCATTTCAATGGTAATCAAGTCAACCAAATGCTTATCTCATTATAGGTTAGAAATGAGATGTTAAATATTTACTATGTAATAGAAAGGGCTCCCGAGTGGCGCAGTCACCACAGACCCTGGTTCAATTCCAGGCTGTATCACTACCGGCCGTAACTGGTAGTCCCATAGGGTGGTGCACAATTGGCCCAGCTTCGTCTGGGTTAGGGTTTGGGATAGGCCATCATTGTAAATAAGAAATTGTTTTTAACTGACTTGCCTAGTTAAATAAAGGTAAAAAAGATATATATATATATATATATATATATTATCTCCATGTAATTTGCTATCTAAATTATACTGAAAAGTATCTTTCCGAATATGCATTCTTGTTAATAAAAAATACAATGAAATATCCATTCATAAACGTGTACAGTGCATTCAGAAAGTATTCAGACCCCTTCCCCTTTTCCACATTTTGTTACGTTACAGCCTTATTCTAAAATGGATTAAATATTTTCTCATCAATCAACACACAGTACCCCATAACGACAAAGAAAAAAGGTTTTTAGAAATGTTTGCAAATTTATAAATTATACACTACCATTCAAAAGTTTTTGGTCATATATAAATGTTTTTTTTTTTTTGTACAAACACTAGTCTCAACCTCAACAGCAAAGAGGTAACTCCGGGATGCTGGCCTTCCAGGCAGAGTTGCAAAGAAAACAGCCATATCTCAGACTGGCCAATAAAAAGAAAAGATTAAGATGGGCAATAGAACACAGACACTGGACAGAGGAACTCTGCCTAGAAGGCCAGCATCCCGGAGTCGCCTCTTCACTGTTGACGTTGAGACTAGTGTTTTGCAGGTACTATTTAATGAAGTTGCCAGTTGAGGACTTGTGGGGCGTCTGTTTCTCAAACTAGACACTAATGTACTTGTCCCCTTGCTCAGTTGTGCAGCGGGGCCTCCCACTCCTCTTCCTATTCTGGTTAGAGACAGTTTGCGCTGTTCTGTGAAGGGAGTAGTACACAGCGTTGTATGAGATCTTCAGTTTCTTGGCAATTTCCCGCATGGAATAGCATTCATTTCTCAGAACAAAAATAGACTAACGAGTTTCAGAAGAAAGTTCTTTGTTTCTGGCCATTTTGAGCCTGTATTCAAACCCACAAATGTTGATGCTCCAGATACTCAACTAGCCTAAAGAAGGCCAGTTGTATTTTTTCTTTAATAAGCACAACAGTTTTCAGCTGTGCTAACATGATTGCAAAAGGGTTTTCTAATGATCAAATAGTGTTTTAAAATGATAAACTTGGATTAGCTAACACAACATGTCATTGGAATACAGGAGTGATGGTTGCTGAGAATGGGCATCTGTACGCCTATGTAGATATTCCATTAAAATAAAATCTGACGTTTCCAGCTACAATAGTCATTTACACCATTAACAATGTCTACACTGTATTTCTGATCAATTTGATGTTATTTTCATGCACAAAAAATTTGCTTTTCTTTAAAAAACCAAGGAAATGTCTAAGTGACCCCAAACTTTTGAACGGTAAGTATATATATATATAATCCCCGCCGTGACCGTGAGTTCCATAGGGCGGCGCACAATTGGCCCAGCGTTGTCTGGGTTAGGGGAGGGTTTGGCCGAGGAGGCTTGACTTGGCTCATCGCACTCTAGCGACTCCTTGGGGTGGGTGCCTGCAGGCTGACTTCGATCATCAGTTGAACGGTGTTTCCTCCGACACATTAGTGCAGCTGGCTTCCGGGTTAAGCGAGTGGGTGTTAAGAAGCGCGGTTTGGCGGGTCATGTTTTGGAGGACGCATGACTTGACCTTTGCATCTTCCGAGCCTGTTGGGGAGTTGCAGCGATGAGCGATTTTACGGACACAGTATATTTTACATTAGTTATCTTGTTATTTTTAGTCCCAACCTTCAGCTCCACTCAACCATCGTTGAACACCGTCCAGTTTTAATTTCTATTTGCCATTTATTTTTCAACTGTGCTGTATCACAAAAGTTCAACCTTTCTATTCTCTTAGTTTCTAAAGATTGTAAATTTAAAAAAAAATTTTTTGCAAAAAGTATTATGATATTATTGATCGATTGAGTATGACTTTTCAAATCACCCAGCAGGCTCCAGGCAAATGTTGCAATTCTTCAGCTTTTCATGAACCTGCAACCAAAAACAAGCCACATATGGACAGTACCAAAACAGATTATCTAAATGATTCTGTCTGTTCGCAGCAAAATCTGCAGAGCTGAGCAACTGCGGCCCCTCACGAGGAGTTCAGATTTTTTGTGGCCCCCACCCCCATCCAAGTTCCTCATCCCTGGTGTACAGTGAATCGGAAAGTATTCAGGCCCCTTGACTTTTTCCACATTTGGTTACGTAAAAATTTAATCAAATTTTATTTGTCACATAAAATGTTTAGCAGATGCTACTGCGGTTGTAGCAAAATGCTTGTGTTTCTAGCTCAAAAAGTGCAGTAATCTCTAACAATTTCACAACAATACACACAATACACACAAATTTAAAGCAATGGAATTAAGAATATCTAAATATTTTGGGTGAGCAATGTCAGAGCGGCATAGACTAAGTTACAGCAGAATAGGATAGCATACAGTATTTACATATGAGATGAATAACGCAAAATATTTAAACATTATTAAAGTTACTAGTGTTCCATTATTAAAGTGGCCAGTGACAATTTCAAGTCTATGTATATAGGCAGCAGCCTCGAATATGCTAGTGATGGCTGTTTAACAGTCTGATGGCCTTGAGATAGAAGCTGTTTTTCAGTCTCTCGGTCCAAGCTTTAATGCACCTGTACTGACCTCGCCTTCTGGATGATAGCGAGGTGAACAGGCAGTGGCTTTGGTGGTTGTTATCCTTGATCTTTTTGGCCTCCTTTGACATCAGGTGCTGTAGGTGTCCTGGAGGGCAGGTTTGCTCCCGGTGATGCATTGTGCAGACCGCACCACCCTCTGGAAAGCCCTGCAGTTGCGGGTGGTGCTGTTGCCGTACCAGGTGGTGATACAGCCCGACAGGATGCTCTCAATTGTGCATCTATAAAAGTTTGAGGGTTTTAGGTGCCAAGACAAATTTCTTCAGCCTCCTGAGGTTGAAGAGGGGCTATTGCGCCTTCTTCACCACACTGTCTGTGTGGATGGGCCATATCAGTTTGTCAGTGATGTGTACACCATGGAACTTGAAGTTTCCACTTTCTCCACTGCGGTCTTGTTGATGTGGATAGAGGGGTGCTGTTTCCTGGCGTCCATTAACAGCTCCTTTGTTTTGTTGACTTTGGGTGAGAGGTTGTTTTCCTGGCACCACACTCCCAGGGTCCTCACCTTCTCCCTGTAGGCAGTCTCGTGACTGTTGGTAATCAGGCCTACTAAATCAAATCAAATCAAATCAAATTTATTTATATAGCCCTTCGTACATCAGCTGATATCTCAAAGTGCTGTACAGAAACCCAGCCTAAAACCCCAAACAGCAAGCAATGCAGGTGTAGAAGCTACTGTTGTGTCGTCTATAAACTTGATGATTGAGTTGGAGGCATGCGTGGCCACGCAGACATGGCTGAACAGGGAGTACAGGAGGGGCTGAGTAAGCATCCTTGTGGGGCACCAGTGCTGAGGATCAGCGAAGTGGAGGTGTTGTTTCCTACCTTCACCACCTGGGTAACAGCCTTATTCTGAAATGGATTACATCATTTTTCCCTCATCAAGCTACACACAACACCCCATAATGGCAAAGCAAAAACAGGTTTAAGAAATGTTAACACATGTATAAAAAATAAAACACTGATATCACATTTATATAAGTATTCAGACCCTATAATCACTACTTTGTTGAAGCACCTATGGCAGCTATTATAAAACAGATTTTTTGAATTTTTGCAAATGTATAAAAATAAAAAACCTGAAATATCACATTTACATAAGTATTCAGACCCTTTGACAGCGATTACAGCCTTGAGTCTTCTTGGGTATGACGCTACAAGCTTAGCACAGCTGTATTTGGAGAGTTTCTCCCATTCTTCTCTGCAGATCCTCTCAAAATCTGTCAGGCTGGATGGGGAGCTTCGCTGCACAGATATTTTCAGGTCTTCCTGACCAAGGCCCTTCTCTCCCAATTGCTCAGTTTGGCTGGGCGGCCAGCTCTAGGAAGAGTCCTGGTGGTTCCAAACTTCTTCCATTTAAAAATAATGGAAGAAGGGGACCTTCAATGCTGCAGAAATATTTTGGTACCCTTCCCCAGATCTGTGCTACAACCCAATTCTGTCTCGGAGCTCTACAGACAATTCCTTTGACCACATGGCTTGGTTTTTGCTCTGACATGCACTGTCAACTGTGGGACCTTATAAAGACAGGTTTGTGCCTTTCCAAATCATGTTCAATCAATTGAATTTACCAAAGGTAGACTCCAATCAAGTTGTAGATACATCTCAAGGATGATGAATGGAAACAAGATGCACTTGAGCTCAATTTCAAGTCTGAATATGTAAATAAGGTATTTCTGTTTTTCCCCAAAATTCTAAAAACCTGTTTTTGCTTTGTCATTATGGGGTATTATGTGTAGATTGATGAGGATTTTTATAAATATTTATAAATCAATTTTAGAATAGGCCTGTATAACATACAAAATGTGGAAAAAGGGAAGGGGTCTGAATACTTTCCTAATGCACTGTACATAATCAACTATTTTATATAACCTTTCTCTAATGTAATCCCCTATGCAGAACATATTAAAAGACCATGGAATTAATTATCATCTGGAAAAGTACAATAGAGAGGCTATATTAATTTGATGCTTTTGTTGTAGACATTTTAATGTTTGTTTTTTTACAGAATAATTTCACCAAAAAAGTTATTGTTTGGTAAGAATATAATTAAAGACTGATTCTCTATCAGATGCAGATTAATATGTGTAGTTAAAGTGGAACTGACAGTGTTAACTACTTTGTAGATAAGAAACAAACAGACAATCATAATATCAGTAACACATATCAAATTCACAGTTTATGCTACAAAAAACAACAACTTATTATTAGTGTTAGGTTTTAAAGATTCTATTTGACTCAACTTTCCATGACGTACACGAGGGCAATGTTGGCAGAATAGATGGATAGAGTTCAATGCATGATTCATCAATACATTTCTTGGTAGTTCCAAAAATATCAGGTTGTAAATCACAGCTGGCCTGGTACATTGTTTGCTGCCTCCATTCGGAATGCACTGTTTCAGTTTCAATACTCAATATTTTGGACAAAAACAAAATAATGTAGCTCAGGCTGGGAATGTCAATACAATCAAACTAGCAAGGGCAATGATCACAAGTCAGTCATAACGTGGCTAATAGACTAGCGTATCTTTTTAATTAGCAAGCTAAAAACACGGAGCCTAACGTTAGCTTGCAAGCTGCTAGAAGGATGTCATGTCATTGGAGGAGTGGGTGAGTGACGGACTTTTCCCCTCATATCATTTTTCGGTGGCTATACACAGCTAGAGATGTAGGTGTCATTTGGTTAGCTAGCATCGACTTATCTTGTTAGTGTATCTCTTATGTTCGCAAATTCATTCTGGCTATCTACTCCGATTTCAGAGCACTCTCATCTGAGTGTTCCAGAGTGTAGAATAACTGATGAATTTACGAACGCGCAACACCTGCTGAATATTACTGGTATTAGTAAATGTAGGCAAAAAAGTCAGTCATGGACGTTCTAGATAACATGCAAACAGCCTAGCTAACCAGCTCTGCTAGGGCGAATAAAATGGTCAGAGTGAGGTGTTCTCTCATTTGTGTCTGGGAGTAGCAAGCTGTGCTTGGTTGCAGGCAAGCTGCAGAAGGATGAGTAGGCTACAATTCCCCATCAGCAATTTTGACGGCCAACTAGTTGAAAAGGTTTAAGAGGGTTTATCTAATGTTCTTCGTTAGATTTTAGTTGATCTTGCTTTGGCTAGCATTAGTTGTTGATGTGCATAACTGAGGGAGAGAGAGCCTACCTATTCATGGTTGTTAGATCTATAGGACTGTAAGAGGACTCCCACGATATTGACATATTTGCAGAAATCTATTCAAGTGTATTTTGTGACTTTTGGCAAATGCAATCTAATAATCTGAAGTTGCGCTGTCACAGTCCAGTTCAAAGTGAATGATGACAGGCCCTACTGTCTGTGAACACACAGTCCAGTTCAAAGTGAATGATGAGAGGCCCAACTGCCTGTAAACACACAGTCCAGTTCAAAGTGAATGATGACAGGCCTGTGTGGCAAATGGCTTGTTTGCATAAAGCCCCCTATTGTAGCCCAGGTTGGCTATGGTGCCCCCGTCAGAGTAGAAGCAGATGTTTTATTTACTGCCATGTTTATTAATTGTCCTAACTCACAGCCGCTTTCCCACTCTATTACAATAGAATTTTCACATATCTTTGTATGCGTAATTCTCAAACATTCTAAGAATTTATGAAAATGTGGAAATGACCATATCTACAGTGGCAAGAAAAAGTATGTGAACCTTTTGGAATGACCTGGATTTCTGCATAAATTGGTCATAAAATTTGATCTGATCTTCATCTTAGTCACAAAAATAGACAAACACAGTCTGCTCAAACTAATAACACACAAACAATTATAAATGTTCATGTCTTTATTGAACACACCGTGTAAACATTCACAGTATAGGGTGGGAAAAATGTGTGAACCCTTGGATTTAATAACTGGTTGACCCTCCTTTGGCAGTAATAACCTCAACCAAAAGTTTTCTGTAGCTGCGGATCAGACCTGCACAACGGTCAGGAGGAATTTTGGACCATTCATCTTTAAACTGTTTCAGTTCAGCAATATTCTTAGGATGTCTGGTGTGAACCGCTCTCAAGGTCATGCCACAGCATCTCATTTGGGTTGAGGTCAGGACTCTGACTGGGCCACTCCAGAATACATATTTTCTTCTGTTGAAGCCATTCTGTTGTTGATTTACTTCTGTTTTGGGTCGTTGTCCTGTTAAATCACCCAACTTCTTTTGAGCTTCAATTGGCGGACAGATAGCCTTACATTCTCCTGCAAAATGTCTTGATAAACTTGGGAATTCATTTTTCGTCAATGACAGCAAGCTGTCCAGGCCCTGAGGCAGCAAAGCAGCCCCAAACCATGAGGCTCCCTCCACCACACTTTACAGTTGGCATGAGGTTTTGATGTTGGTGTGCTGTACCTTTTTTCTCTCCACACATAGTGTTGTGTGTGTTCCTTCCAAACAAGTCAACTTTAGTTTATTCTGTCCACAGAATATTCTGCCAGAAGCGGTGTGGAACAACCAGGTGCTCTTTTGCAAACTTCAGACGTGCAGCAATGTTTTTTTTGGACAGCAGTGGCTTCGTGTTTTACGTATCGTAGACTCATCAACAGAGATGTTAGCATGTTCCAGAGATTTCTGTAAGTCTTTAGTTGACACTCTAGGATTCTTCTTAACCTCATTGAGCATTCTGCACTGTGCTCTTGCAGTCATCTTTGCAGGACGGCCACTCCTAGGGAGTGTAGCAACAGTGCTGAACTTTCTCCATTTATAGGTAATTTGACTTACCGTGGACTGATGAACAACAAGGCTTTTAGAGATACTTGTTTAACCCTTTCCAGTCAACAATTCTTAATATTAGATCTTCTGAAATCTCTTTCATTAGAGGCATGGTTCACATCAGGCAATGCTTCTTGTGAATAGCAAACTCACATTTTGTGAGTATTTTTTTTACAGTGCAGGGAAGCTCTAACCAACACCTCCAATCTCATCTCATTGATTGGACTCCAGGTTAGCTGACTCCTGACTCCAATTAGCTTTTGGAAAAGTCATTAGCCTAGGGGTTCACATACCTTTTCCAACCTACACTGTGTATGTTTAAATTATGTATTCAATATGGACAAGAAAAATACAATTATTTGTGTGATATTAGTTTAAGCACATTGTGTTTGTCTATTGGTGTGACTAAGATGAAGATCAGAACAAATTTGATGACTAATTTATGCAGAAATCCAGGTAATTCCAAAGGGTTTACATACTTTTTCTTGCCACTGTACGTGCTGGGGGTGTATGTGAATAGATTTCAGGTTCCTAAAATGCTGTCAGTTCCCCTTTAAATTGTCTTGTGGATGAAAGAACAGTCCAAGCTGTTCACAGGCCACCACTGAAACAAGATACACAATTTATTAAGATGAGAACTGAGAGCACTGCATTTATTACTTTGTCACCACACGCAGCGCACAGAATGAAATTGAGGAGCACAGTAAGGAAGTAAAATGTTAAATCACAACGCTTGGAGAGAGAATTTTTCACATACTGTAGCTTTACGGAAAAACATACATTTCAAGTGATTTTCTACATGAAATTATGGGATTTTTCTGTAAAGGGTCAGAGAGCATAAATGGAGGTAGCTTTACCCCAAATTAAGCATACATTTTCACAACTTCAATGTTATTGATTGCTTTTCAGATTTGAATCCGTTTCAGATTGATAACCCACCTGCAGGTGGAAAGGCCGGTGCGATAATGCCGTACATATATTCCTGCATAGTCAGGTGGAGACTATTGTCTCCTGAAGAATCCAGTCTTCCACAAGCTCCACACACCTTGTCAGCCATGTGGGCACTCACTGTCACTGTGACCTCCTGAGAGAGGCTGCATGACACCTGAAGGCCTGACATCCTCTCAATCATCACTGTCTTGTCAGAGACCTTCACTGAGACCTCATTACTCAGCAGGCGGGGAACTCACCTTATTCCCATTGATCTGTGAACAACATTGAAAAAGAAAGTATGGATGGAATAGTATACAATCTCACAATCCTAGATACCGAAGGGAACTGGTGTCATCCATAAACAATCTTTAATAATCTATAAATAAATATACAGCATCTATGAACTCTCCCAAGTTTCATGCTTGCTGTTGACAGTGATGATCAGGTCATTAAAGTAGATGTACACAGCAACAACGCTCTTGAGGCCAGTCTTCCCACAGGCCTGCAACTTCCCCACCACTCTGAACCACTCTTCCACCGGAGAATTTTCATCATCTATTAGGTCCCATGGCTGTGATTTCACCACCACTTCCATTGAACAGGGTGAAGTCTCCATCAAACACTTTTTGAGATAGCAGCCCCGGTGACCATTCGTGACCTGGCATCTCTCGGCAGCATTGCACTTGGTCACTTCACATCACCAGAGGCAGTACAGGTACAGAGCTCCTGGCAAATCATCTGACAACACAGACTCACCAATCTGAGGGAGAGAAATAGGTACAGTACATTGTTATTGTGGCAGCGTTATAACGAGGAAGTTCTTATAATATAGGGACATACAGTATATGAATTTACATTGGATAATAACTTCTTGGACTAAACATTTACAATAAAATACTGTACATTACAGTATACAAGTATTTTCTGAATTATATACCTGACAATAATGTGTATTGGTGGTACATATTCTTCTTTGTGTAATGTAAACACAACACATTGTTTGTGTATGTTCTAAGTAAACCCCACCTTGTAGGTGTGTCCTTTGTGGTAACAGCTGCACAAGTCCCACTTGAAGTAGTAGTCTGCATTGCATGCACAACCCTCGGCACCGGTGGTGGGGGAGGTGATCATGTCAGAGAGGCTGGACCATGGGGTGGCGCAGCCCTGGTAGTGGCTGTTGGCAGGACAGTCCAGGGCTGCAAAGGAATAGATTAAGTGATTAGACATGCAATATTGTGTACAGCCTTAACACTCAATACTCCAGACAATCAAAATCACCAAGTACATTTGCATGTACCAGGAATTTGACCTGATGAAAAAGTCCTGACAACAATAGTCAGAATATACAGACAGAATATATAGAAAAAAGAAAGCCGAAGAAAGAAATCGGTCCCAATCCACAAATTACTGAATAATTATGACAGAAGGTTGGTGTTCTCCAGTTATAGATGTTCACCCCAAAGTCCTGGCAGTCGATCATGTATGCTGATATGCTTTCACAGAGAACCTTACAGTTCAGACAAGCAGACATCATAGACACAATCTCCGAAGTAAGAGGCGGGGTCTATCACATTGTGGCAGGAGGCGAAAGGACCTTTAGGGTTTGTGATGAGACTACACTCAGCCTCAAATGTATATTTTTTCTTAGCGTCACACTTGGGGCAGACTGATCTTCCAGGCTGCCCCAAAGGTCATGAGGTCCATGGTTATTTTCCCATTAGTCAGTTAGAACTCATTTTTGTTGGGGGGGGCAGTTCAAATTGCCACACAGACCACAGGTCTTGTCCCGGTAGTTGCCAGGACAAGACAGTGACGTGGTACACAAGGTCATAGGTGACTCTCAGGCTGAAGTCTGTTGTGATGACATCATAGGTGCCCTCTTGGTAGGCCTTCACTGCTCTGTTGTTTAGATGCACAGGGAGGCTCATCATAATTCCATTTACCTGGATGAATGACATTAAGTATGACAATGACAACGGGTCAGTATCAAGCCTTACCTACAGTGCCTTGCGAAAGTATTAGGCCCCCTTGAACTTTGCGACCTTTTGCCACATTTCAGGCTTCAAACATAAAGATATAAAACTGTATTTTTTTGTGAAGAATCAACAACAAGTGGGACACAATCATGAAGTGGAACGACATTTATTGGATACTTCAAAAGATTTTAACAAATCAAAAACTTAAAAATTGGGCGTGCAAAATTATTCAGCCACCTTAAGTTAATACTTTGTAGCGCCACCTTTTGCTGCAATTACAGCTGTAAGTCGCTTGGGGTATGTCTCTATCAGTTTTGCACATCGAGAGACTGAAATTTTTTCCCATTCCTCCTTTCAAAACAGCTCGAGCTCAGTGAGGTTGGATGGAGAGCATTTGTGAACAGCAGTTTTCAGTTCTTTCCACAGATTCTCCATTGGATTCAGGTCTGGACTTTGACTTGGCCATTCTAACACCTGGATATGTTTATTTTTGAACCATTCCATTGTAGATTTTGCTTTATGTTTTGGATCATTGTCTTGTTGGAAGACAAATCTCCATCCCAGTCTCAGGTCTTTTGCAGACTCCATCAGGTTTTCTTCCAGAATGGTCCTGTATTTGGCTCCATCCATCTTCCCATCTATTTTAACCATCTTCCCTGTCCCTGCTGAAGAAAAGCAGGCCCAAACCATGATGCTGCCACCACCATGTTTGACAGTGGAGATGGTGTGTTCAGGGTGATGAGCTGTGTTGCTTTTACGCCAAACATAACGTTTTGCATTGTTGCCAAAAAGTTCAATTTTGGTTTCATCTGACCAGAGCACTTTCTTCCACATGTTTTGTGTGTCTCCCAGGTGGCTTGTGGCAAACTTTAAACGACACTTTTTATGGATATCTTTAAGAAATGGCTTTCTTCTTGCCACTCTTCCATAAAGGCCAGATTTGTGCAATATACGACTGATTGTTGTCCTATGGACAGAGTCTCCCACCTCAGCTGTAGATCTCTGCAGTTCATCCAGAGTGATCATGGGCCTCTTGGCTGCATCTCTGATCAGTCTTCTCCTTGTATGAGCTGAAAGTTTAGAGGGACGGCCAGGTCTTGGTAGATTTGCAGTGGTCTGATACTCCTTCCATTTCAATATTATCGCTTGCACAGTGCTCCTTGGGATGTTTAAAGCTTGGGAAATCTTTTTGTATCCAAATCCAGCTTTAAACTTCTTCACAACAATATCTCGGACCTGCCTGGTATGTTCCTTGTTCTTCATGATGCTCTCTGCGCTTTTAACAGACCTCTGAGACTCACAGTGCAGGTGCATTTATACGGAGACTTGATTACACACAGGTGGATTGTATTTATCATCATTAGTCATTTAGGTCAACATTGGATCATTCAGAGATCCTCACTGAACTTCTGGAGAGTTTGCTGCTGAGTTTGCTGCACTGAAAGTAAAGGGGCTGAATAATTTTGCACGCCCAATTTTTCAGTTTTTGATTTGTAAAAAAATGTTTGAAATATCCAATAAATGTCGTTCCACTTCATGATTGTGTCCCACTTGTTGTTGATTCTTCACAAAAAAATACAGTTTTATATCTTTATGTTTGAAGCCTGAAATGTGGCAAAAGGTCGCAAAGTTCAAGGGGGCCGAATACTTTCGCAAGGCACTGTAATTATATGCAATAGGTTAGTTAGAAAGTAAAGTTTTACTTTTATTATCCTAAAATTACGATGGAATTGTCTCATTCATTCATCAAACACAAAAATGGTATGCATACATTTGTCATACCAGTTAAATGGAATACTAGCCATTTTCATTTCCACTTGATTTTTCCTTAGAAC
Source organism: Oncorhynchus kisutch (assembly GCF_002021735.2). Classification (NCBI taxonomy): domain Eukaryota; kingdom Metazoa; phylum Chordata; class Actinopteri; order Salmoniformes; family Salmonidae; genus Oncorhynchus; species Oncorhynchus kisutch. The sequence continues at coordinate 48,629,676 of NC_034187.2, read as the reverse complement.
CATGTTACGATAGACTTCTACAGCCACAAGCTTGGCCACGGATACCTTTGGATTATTTTACATGCCGTACCACCACAGAGAAAGGGCTTGAGGTGTGTGCCCTCTTGATGGCAGCCTTGAGCTGCAGTGTAGGTGCAGCTGCCTTGGAAGTCATAGGTGCTGTTGTCAAAGGTGTTGTAATGTGGGTCGCCTGAGATGGAACAAACTCCTTTTCCAACAGGCTGGCAAGCCCTGACGCCGTTCTTCACCTCACACATCTCATTGGGTCCACAGATGAACTTCACACACTTCACCTGATAAATAACATAATAAATATTTAATTAAGCCATGAAAATAGCCTTCACATAAAAACATGTATTGTTTGGATGTATGGGTTAACACTTGATTTGATCAATATTTTAGTAATTTAGCAGACACTCTTATCCAGAGCAATTAGGGTTAAGTGCCTTGCTCAAGGATCAGCAGATTTCCACCTATTCTGCTCAGGGATTTGAAGCAGCAAACCTTTGGTTACTGGCCCAAAGCTCTTAACGGCTAGACTACCTGCCGCCCAAGGTCCAAAAAATGTGTTCCTTTGCTAAAACATTTTAATTGACAAACTAAACCATGCATCCATCGATCCAAAATGTTAATACACATACAATTTGAAGTATTTACTGAATGCATGGACATGGTTTACTAATACCAATGCAAACCTACCTTGCCATTGCATGTGCGCTCCTCCTGGCTGAGTCCAGTGGGATGGAAGACTTCTCAATTTTTGTAGTATCTATCGTTGTAAAGACAACCACATTGGGAGAGGGGCACACATTGGTCTCCACTGAGAATGAGACCAAAATCACAAGCCCATCCTTCCTGACAAGGAGCTTTACAGCTGTTGAGGGCAAACAGGCTATCACAAGTAGCAGGGCAACCATTGGCACAAATCGCATAATGACTGTTTGCAGGGAGTTTGAACTCTGGAGTCAAATAGAATTGATGAAAGCTTGATTAATGAATGTTGGGGGAGGGACTCTGAAAAACAATATTGATATAAGATCAATATGAAATGTCTGACACACAGCAGAAGTCTTTGGGCCTCCATGCAAAGACCACAGCTCTTTTCTGCTGGCATGCTGCAGTGTACATTTGGAGGCTACTGCATAGTGTGTTCTTGTTGCCATTGTTAAGACCTACATCGTATACACAATCATCAAAGAAGCTGTTGGGATCCACCTTGGCGTGGCAGTTACGGAAGTGATTTTACCACAGAACTCATTGGTCTCAAAATTCTATTTCTGCGTGACGTCACAGTTAGGACAATGGTTATTGTCTTTACAGCCATGGACACAACCAGGGATCTCTGCAACTCTCCAGCTCTGACCAAGTTCCTCTGGTGTGGCGACCTGTTTTCCATTCTTCATCTGCATTTCAATGTTGAGTTTGAGGTTGTAGTTTCCACACATGCCACACCAGCGTAAGTGTGGGGGATGGTGACAAATGACATGGAGTGCCAGTCGTAAAGATACTTTCACTCCAAAGTCAGTGTGAACCACTGCAAAGCCACTACTCAGGTACACTTACACCTTACCTTTGAGCAGTTGACTGGGAGGTTGGTAATCTCTTCATCTACCTGTAGAAAAAATGTAGAATGTTTTAATATGGGGTGGAATGGATGAATAAATAAGAAATATAGATTTATCTATTTACAACAAACAGTGAATAAAAGTGATTATAAACTGGTGGTTCGAACCCTGAATGCTGTTTGGCTCGGGTACGACAAAACATTTTTACTGCTCTAATTACATTGGTAACCAGTTTATAAAAGCAATAAGGCACCTCTGAGGGTTGTGGTATATGGCGTTGTGTCGTGCATAAGAACAGGCCAACAGCGTGGTATATTGGTCATATACCAAACCCCCTTGTGCATTGTTGCTTAAATATATCCCAGCATACCTCACCAGAACTAAACCTTTGTTTTCTTTGCTGAGGATAATGGTGTGTCCATAAACAACGACCTCCACCAACTTAGTGCTGTAGCTCGCTTTTTTTTACTACGGATGTCATTTTGCACTAGGACATCAAAGTGTTCAAGGGCTTTGTTGTTGGAGCAAACACCAGCCATCTGACACACACAGGTGCCCAGGAAGCTGTAATGGTGGCCATCGAAGGTGCGGTAGTGTGGGTCACCGGACACCATGCATGTGGAATAGGCCATTGGGGGGCAGTCTCACTTCCCATCAACTATCTGGTACCCCTGCTCAAGAGGACAGCCAGTGCTCTTGCATCTCGGGCTCCTAAGTGGCGCAGCGGTCTAAGGAACTGCACCTCAGTGCTAGAGGTAATCACTACAGACACACTGGTTTGAATCCAGGTGGTATCACAACCGGCTGTGATTGGGAGTCCCATAGGGCAGTGCACAATTTGCCAAGTGTCGTCCGGTGTAGGCCGTCATTGTAAATAAGAATTTGTTCTTAACTGACTTGCCTAGTTTATTAAATGTTTTTTTTAAAGTATTTTTATTTTTAAATAAACCATTTCAAGTTGGATGGGTTGCATGTACACCTCTCAATGCACTGCTCATCCCCCCCCCCCCCCAAAAGGATGCTCTAGCTTTCACAAAGCGACCGCTGTACAGGCATCGACACTGGGCACACACTTAAGCACATAGCCCTTCACACAACTGGTTTTGCACATAGAGGGACCTTATGGGTCTTCACAGGTGGCAGGGAAGCCCCTTCCACACACCTCATAGTGGCTGTTCTCTGGGCATTCAGGGGCATCTTTTTGGGGGAGGAAACAGGGCATCATTAGAAGGCAAGGCATAGATCTGATTAAGTTAGTGGCAGAGAATCAAACTATGGTTACACAGTCACACAGCTAGTGTGTTTACGACAAGGAATACGACTTTCCCGAAGCAGATCCTTTATTCGCACCACCACCCAGGGCATTTGATCTGATTCCAGAGCCGACCCAAAACAACGTCGCCGCAGAAGAGGTAGACGGAGCGGCCTTCTGGTCAGACTTCGGAGGCATGAACACCACCCATCGCTTCCGAGTTTATAACTCGCCGATGTCCAGTCTCTAGATAACAAGGTAGACAAAATTAGGGCACGGGTTGCTTTCCAGACAGACATCAGGGAATGTAACATACTCTGTTTCACGGAAACATGGCTCTCTCGGGATATGTTGTCGGAGTCGGTACAGCCACAGGGAAGGGCAGGGGTGTATGCTTCATGATTAACGACTCATGGTGTAGTCGTAACAATATACAGGAACCCTGTGGCCGACGTAAGACATTTTAACTTGTTAACCCTCGCAAGGCTGACGGCCAAGATGCCATTCCTAGCCGCATCCTCAGAGAATGCGCAGACCAGCTGGCTGGTGTGTTTACGGACAAATTCAATCTCTCCCTATCCCAGTGTGCTGTCCACACATCCTCCAAGATGGCCACCATTGTTCCTGTACCCAAGAAGAAAAGGTAACTGAACAAAATGACTCGCCCCATAGCACTCACTTCTGTCATCATGAAGTGCTTTGAGAGACTAGTCAAGAATCATATCACCTTCACCTAACCTGCCACCCTAAACCCACTTAAATTTGCAAACCGTCCCAATAGGTCCACAGACGATGCAATCGCCATCACACTGCACACTGCCCTATCCCATCTGGACAAGAGGAATACCTATGTCAGAATGCTGTTCATTGACTACAGCTCAGCATTCAAACCATAGTACCCTCCAAGCTCATCATTAAGCTTGAGGCCCTGGGTCTCAACCCCGCCCTGTGCAATTGGGTCCTCGACTTCCTGACTAGCCACCCCAAAATGGTGAAAGTAGGAAACAACATATCCACTTCATTGATCCTCAACAGTGGGGCCCCACAAGGGTGCATGCTCAGACCTCTACTGTACTCCCTGTTCACCCAAAATTGCATGGCCATGCACGCCTCAAACTCAATCGTCAAGTTTGCAGATGACACAACAGTAGTAGGCTTGATCACCAACAACGACGAGACAGCCTACAGGGAGGAGGAGAAGGCACTCGTAGTGTGGTGTCAGGAAAACAACCTCTCGCTCAACGTCAACATAACAAAGGAGATGATCGAGGACTTCCGGAAACAGCATAGGGAGCACCTCCTATACACATCGAAGGGACAGCAGTGGAGAAGGTGTAAAGTTAAGTTCCTCGGCGTACACATCATGGACAAACTGAAATGGTCAACCCACACAGACGATGCAACAGCGCCTGTTCAACCTCAGGAGGCTGAAGAAATTCAGCTTGTCACCTTAAACCCTCACAAACGTTTACTGATGCACAATTGAGAGCATCCTGTCGGGCTGTATCACCACCTGGTGTGGCAACTGCACCACCCACAACCACAGGGCTCTCCAGAGGGTGGTGCGTTCTGCACAACACATCACGGGGGGCAAACTACCTGCCCTCCAGGACACCTACAGCACCCATTGTCACAGGAAGGCCAAAACGATAATCAAGGACAACAACCACCCGAGCCAAATAGCTTCTATCTCAAGGCCACCAGACTGTTAAACAGCCTTCACTAACACAGAGAGGCTGCTGCCCACATACAGACTTGAAATCATTGGCCACTTTAATTAATAAATCATTAGTCACTTTAATAATGCCACTTTAATAATGTTTTCATATGTTGCATTACCCATCTCATATCTACAGTGGGGCAAAAAAGTATTTAGTCAGCCACCAATTGTGCAAGTTCTCCCACTTAAAAAGATGAGAGAGGCCTGTAATTTTCATCATAGGTACACTTCAACTATGACAGACAAAATGAGAAAAAAATTCCCAGAACCACACGGGGGGACCTAGTGAATGACCTGCAGAGAGCTGGGACCAAAGTAACAAAGCCTACCATCAGTAGCACACTACGCCGCCAGGGACTCAAATCCTGCAGTGCCAGACGTGTCCCCCTGCTTAAGCCAGTACATGTCCAGGCCCGTCTGAAGTTTGCTAGAGAGCATTTGGATGATCCAGAAGAAGATTGGGAGAATGTCATATGTTCAGATGAAACCAAAATATAACTTTTTGGTAAAAACTCAACTCGTCGTGTTTGGAGGACAAAGAATGCTGAGTTGCATCCAAAGAACACCATACCTACTGTGAATGATGGGGGTGGAAACATCATTCTTTGGGGCTGTTTTTCTGCAAAGGGACCAGGACGACTGATCCGTGTAAAGGAAAGAATGAATGGGGCCATGTATCGTGAGATTTTGAGTGAAAACCTCCTTCCATCAGCAAGGGCATTGAAGATGAAACATGGCTGGGTCTTTCAGCATGACAATGATCCCAAACACACCGCCCGGGCAACGAAGGAGTGGCTTTGTAAGAAGCATTTCAAGGTCCTTGAGTGGCCTAGCCAGTCTCCAGATCTCAACCCCATAGAAAATCTTTGGAGGGAGTTGAAAGTCCGTGTTGCCCAGCAACAGCCCCAAAACATCACTGCTCGAGAGGAGATCTGCATGGAGGAATGGGCCAAAATACCAGCAACAGTGTGTGAAAACCTTGTGAAGACTTACATAAAACATTTGACCTCTGTCATTGCCAACAAAGGGTATATAACAAATTATTGAGGTAAACTTTTGTTATTGACCAAATACTTATTTTCCACCATAATTTGCAAATAAATTCATTAGAAATCCTACAATGTGATTTTCTGGATTTCTTTCCCTCATTTTGTCTGTCATAGTTGAAGTGTACCTATGATGAAAATTACAGTACAACACTGTAACCTCCTGGGAAGCTTCGATCAGGACAGTGGGGAGGTTCTTCTTGCTGCCAATCAATGTCCACACATTCGGGTAGGTCAAAGGTCACGCCTTTACCAGGGTCAACTGTCTTCTCATAGACCTTCCCAAGGGCAGTTATCTTGACCTTAGTGGGGTGGGGGGAGCTACCACTTCAATATTAAAGCTTGAGCCTTTATGGTCTTCAAAATAATTTTGCATGAAAGCTGTGGCAAACTCTTTCCCTGCTGGCCCATCAGAGCAGACTCCCCCAAAATATTTTTTTGCTTCAAAAATCATATCTATGGAAAACATGTCTAGTTGACTTAGGATAAGAACCAAGCAGGCCACCAACATAAAACAATATATATTTCTGATGCAACATAAATTCTGAAGGTAAACTTGATAGTGCATTTAAGGTACGGCTAGATAATGACAATATTATGATTTGGTGAGGGAGAAAAACATTGTTATCTGACTTAGTTTAGTCTGTAGACAAAGACTACCTTGGTAAATTTAATGGGAAAAACACTCCACATGAAAAAATACTATAGTTTACTACAGTACTGTATACTATAGAATTGTAAAGCATTCTGTAGTAAAGTGTAGTATACTGTAGAATACTATAATACACTCTGTAGTATCCCTTGATCATGTAGTGCTTACTATATCATGTTGTTGTATACTGTAGAATACTTTACTAAATACTGTACTATCCCTCGATCATGTGGAGTACTTAGAATTTAGTATACTACAATATTATTCACAAAAAACACTAGTAAATACTACAATAATGTCCACAAAAACACTAGTGTCTGCAAAAACTCTACAGTTTTTTAAAACTATAATAATACTACAGTATTTAATTTGCATATACCCCACCCATTCCCCTCCGCCATATCTCAATTTGTGCCACCCATGAGTGAGAAAGCTACATGCCAAGTATCCGTTCAGATGCCAGTCCTACAGGTTATGGAAAATGTGCTCTTTTAGTGAGTTTCCTCAAGGAGAAAGCCTCCACTTCTATGTCAAAGATAATAAAACAAAAACACTAGCATTTACCACAGTCAGGTCTGCAAAAACACTACAGTAAATACTACAGTGTAGTACTACTGCCAAGTCAGCAAAATCTCCACAGTAAATACTACAATATATAAATATAATAATATTTATAATATTTATACTATATTATGTTATTATATTATGTTTTCAAACTCACACTCAGTGCAATTAATTGTTATTCCTGACAATAACAGGACCTTACTCTCCTCCAGTTTTGTCTACACAAAATAGTTTGGTCTCAATAAGATTTTTGTTTTGCTTGCTCACTATCTAGTAATTTCCACCAAGCAGCAGAACTGTGAATCATTGCAGTGAGCCCTTCATCCTTATGGCAAAAAAGTATGATTATCCCTAACACCACACAACAGCCTCTCTTTAAAAAGAACAGGAACTAATAAGCACTAAAACACATCTAAAAGCCATGCCAAATGGATTCTAATTTCAGACCTACAGTACTAACAAACATACAAACATGAATGACTGGCTACTGGCACTATTGTCAGGTGCCACCTGCCAGGACAGGTGTCACCTCTGTACATGGCAAACCCTTCTGTCCAGATGTTATCACATCTCATATCGACTGGGTGGGGTTCGGGGAATACATCAACACAATCCGGATGCTTGGTTGCTGTTTATGTGTATTCTGTTCCATAGTAACTCAAAACCATTTGCTATATCCACACCAATGCAGAGGTTAAATGTCCAATGCAGCAGTTTTTTTTTACCTCAATATCAAACAATTAAGTACCTTACTGTGATTGTTTTCAATTAAAACAAAAATACAAACAAAAATAGCTCGTTAGCAAAGAGACAATTTTGCCTGGATTATGTGGGAGTGGTTCGAGTGGGGAAGGGAAAACTAGCCATTATTGGCAGAGATTTGGAACTCTTTCCTATTGGTCTAATAACAAATTTAATAGACTAGCCTGTCACCAGGCTGGCCAAAACCCCATCCCATCAAATTTCAAGCGGTCTTTTCAAACAGCTCTTTCACTAAAATAGCATTATAATAATTTTCACAGTTTTATTCCAATCTCATTGTGTGGAAATCTACACTAAGTGTACAAAACATTAGGAACACCTGCTCTTTCCATGCCATATAGACTTACCAGACGAATCCAGGTGATAGTTATGATCCCTTATTGACGGCACTTGTTAAATCCACTATAATCAGTGTAGATTAAGGGGATGAGACCAGTTAAAGGATTTTTAAGCCCTGCGACATTTGAGACATGGATTGTGTATGTGTGCCATTCAGAATGTGAATGGTAAAGACAAAAGATTTAAGTGCCTTTGAACGAGGTATGGTAGTAAATGCCAGGCGCACCGGTTTGAGTGTGTCAAGAACTGCAATGCTAATGGATTTTCACCCTCAACAGTTTGCTGTGTGTATCAAGAATGATCCACCACTCAAAGAACATCCAGTCAACTGTGGAACACTTTCGACACCTTTTAGAACCCATTCGCCGACGAAGTGAGGCTGTTCTGAGGACAAAGGAGTGTTCCTAATGTTTTGTACACTCAGTATATATAAAACACAAGAATATCACCATTTTGACTGCACCTGGCCTTTAAGAAAAGCATACTGATGCATTTGAAAAATAGATACACTGATTACATTTGGTAGCTTCAGAAAATTTGTATTGTAATATTCAGTAGATGTTATATCTAATGGCATACAATCCCTAACAAATATATTGCAGTTAAGTTGGTCTTTCAAAGCACAACAAAATGCGAGATGTTCAGTAGCTAAATGTCCAGCGGCTAAAATGGTGAGGGAACTCCTCTCTGTGCAAAAGGTAGATTTCAGAATATTGGATGTTGTTTATTCCTGGAAATAATCAGAACTCATATAAACAGTTTTGAAAACATAGCTTGCCCCAAAAAATGTATCTCTTGGCGCAACTTACCATGGGCATGGGGTAAATTGAGAATAGATTAGCCATTGGCTCAACTTGACCCTTGCCAAATGGCACAATTTACCCAAAGCAAGGATTTACTTTCATGCTTTGAAGGCTGGTGGGAGGAGCTTTCGGAGGACGGGCTCATTGTATTGGCTGGAATGGAATTAATGGAATGGTATCAAACACATGGAAACCAGTTGTTTGACTCTATTCCATTAATGCCATTCCAGCCATTACAATGAGCCCATCCTCCCATAGCTCCTCCCACCAGCCACCTCTGCTTTTGTGCTAGGTTTAGGACATCATATTGTAGCTTATAGAGATCCCAACTAATGTATAAACAGTCTTAAAACTATGTACTTTGGTTGAGATACAAAACCTCTAACACAATACAATAATTTGACCAGGTTAAATCAGTTTTTTGGACCTAGCATGCTTACAACATTTTCCATTTGGTTTCTGCCTTTACAGACTCAATGCAAATATGGTGACATTATTAATTTTGTGTATGGTTTCCTAGAAACAAGGGATGGCTCAACTAACCTTTTTCACCTCTAACCTATTGGTTTACAGAGCTGGTGAGTCATGGTTTTTAGCTGATTCGCTGCTGAGGAAATTGTATGCAATGCTATTGAATAACAGTATTTATGTTCAGGGTGGTGAATTAAAAACATGGATTTAGTCATACCCTACAGGAACTTTAAACCCAACACACTCAAGACATTGTTTGACATCTTCTGCTTCACAGAGTCGTGGCTGAACGACGACAATATCAACATACAGCTGGCTGGGTATATGATGTACCGGCAGGATAGAACAGCGGCATCTGGTAAGACGAGGGGAGGCGGTCTATGAATTTTTGTAAACAACAGATGGTGCACGATATCTAAGGAAGTCTCGAGCCATTGCTCACCTGAGGTAGAGTTTCTCATGATAAGCTGCAGACCACATTACCTACTGAGACAGTTCTCATTTATATTCTTTGTAGCTGTTTTACATACCACCACAGTCGGAGGCTGGCACCAAGATAACATTTAATGATCTGTATTCTGCCATAAGCAAACAAGAAAATGCTCACCCAGAGGCAATGCTCCTAGTAGCCAGGGACTTTAATGCAGACGAACTTAAATCAGTTTTACCTAATTTCTATCAACATGTTAAACGTGCAACCAGAGGGAAAAGAACTCTGGATCACCTACAGTGGGGCAAAAAAGTATTTAGTCAGCCACCAATTGTGCAAGTCCTCCCACTTAAAAAGGAGAGAGGCCTGTAATTTTCATCATAGGTACACTTCAACTATGACAGACAAAATGAGGGGAAAAAAATCCAGAAAATCACATTGTAGGATTTTTAATGAATTTATTTGCAAATTATGGTGGAAAATAAGTATTTGGTCACCTACAAACAAGCAATATTTATGGCTCTCACAGACCTGTAACTTCTTCTTTAAGAGGCTCCTATGTCCTCCACTCATTACCTGTATTAATGGCACCTGTTTGAACTTGTTATCAGTATAAAAGACACCTGTCCACAACCTCAAACAGTCACACTCCAAACTCCACTATGGCCAAGACCAAAGAGCTGTCAAAGGACACCAGAAACAAAATTGTAAACCTGCACCAGGCTGGGAAGACTGAATCTGCAATAGGTAAGCAGCTTGGTTTGAAGAAATCAATTGTGGGAGCAATTATTAGGAAATGGAAGACATACAAGACCACTGATAATCTCCCTCGATCTGGGGCTCCATGCAAGATCTCACCCCGTGGGGTCAAAATTATCACAAGAACGGTGAAGAAAAATCCCAGAACCACACGGGGGGGACCTAGTGAATGACCTGCAGAAAGCTGGGACCAAAGTAACAAAGCCTACCATCAGTAACACACTACTCCGCCAGGGACTCAAATCCTGCAGTGCCAGATGTGTCCCCCTGCTTAAGCCAGTACATGTCCAGGCCCATCTGAAGTTTGCTAGAGAGCATTTGGATGATCCAGAAGAAGATTGGGAGAATGTCATATGGTCAGATGAAACCAAAATATAACTTTTTGGTAAAAACTCAACTCGTCGTGTTTGGAGAACAAAGAATGCTGAGTTGCATCCAAAGAACACCATACCTACTGTGAATGATGGGGGTGGAAACGTCATGCTTTGGGGCTGTTTTTCTGCAAAGGGACCAGGACGACTGATCCGTGTAAAGGAAAGAATGAATGGGGCCATGTATCGTGAGATTTTGAGTGAAAACCCCCTTCCATCAACAATGGCATTGAAGATGAAACGTGGCTGGGTGGCTTCGTAAGAAGCATTTCAAGGTCCTGGAGTGGCCTAGCCAGTCTCCAGATCTCAACCCCATAGAAAATCTTTGGAGGGAGTTGAAAGTCCGCGTTGCCCAGCAACAGCCCCAAAACATCACTGCTCTAGAGGAGATATGCATGGAGGAATGGGCCAAAATACCAGTGTGTGAAAACCTTGCGAAGACTTACAGAAAACGTTTGACCTCTGTTATATACCCTTTGTTGGCAATGACAAAGTATTGAGATACACTTATGTTATTGACCAAATACTTATTTTCCACCATAATTTGCAAATGAATTCATAAGAAATCCTACAATGTGATTTTCTGGATTTTGTCTGTCATAGTTGAAGTGTACCTATGATGAAAATTACAGGCCTCTCTCATCTTTTTAAGTGGGAGAACTTGCACAATTGGTGGCTGACTAAATACTTTTTTGCCCCACTGTATACCCCACACACAGAAATGCATACAAAGCTCTCCCTCGCCCTCCATTTGGCAAATCTGACCATTAATTCTATCCTTAATTCTATCCTTACAAGCACAAATTAAAGCAGGAAGCACAAGTGACTAGATCAATAAAAAAGTGGCCAAATGAAGCAGATGCTAAGCTACAGGACTGTTTTGCTAGCACAGACTGGAATATGTTCCGGGATTCCTCCGATTGCATTGAGGAGTACACCACATCAGTCATTGGCTTGATCAATAAGTGCATTGATTACGTCATCCCCACAGTGACTATGTACATACCACAACCAGAAAACGTGGATTACAGGCAGCATCTGCACTGAGCTAAAGGCTAGAGCTGGCGCTTTCAAGGAGCGGGACTCTAACCCGGAAGCTTATAAGAAGGCTAGGGGTCCCGCTAAGCCCTCCGACGAACCATCAAACAGGCAAAGCCTTAATACAGGACTAAGATCAAGTCATACTACACCGGCTCTGAAGCTCGTTGGATGTGGCAAGGCTTGCAAACCATTACAGACTACAAAGGGAAGCACAGCCGAGAGCTGCCCAGTGACACGAGCCTACCGGACGAGCTAAACTACTTCTATGCTCGCTTCGAGGCAAATAACACTGAAACATGCTTGAGAGCACCAGCTGTACCGGAAGAATGTGTGATCACGCTCTCTGCAGCCGATGTGAGTAAGACCTTTAAACAGGTCAACATTCACAAGGCCGCAGGGCCAGACGGTTTACCAGGACGTGTACTGCGAGTATGCGCTGACCAACTAACAAATCAAATCAAATCAAATGTATTTATATAGCCCTTCGTACATCAGCTGATATCTCAAAGTGCTGTACAGAAACCCAGCCTAAAACCCCAAACAGCAAGCAATGCAGGTGTAGAAGCACGGTGGCTAGGAAAAACTCCCTAAGAATGGCCAAAACCTAGGAAGAAACCTAGAGAGGAACCAGGCTATGAGGGGTGGCCAGTCCTCTTCTGGCTGTGCTGGGTGGAGATTATAACAGAACATGGTCAAGATGTTCAAATGTTCATAAATGACCAGCATGGTCAAATAATAATAAATCACAGGTAGAACAGTTGAAACTGGAGCAGCAGCACGGCCAGGTGGACTGGGGACAGCAAGGAGTCATCATGCCAGGTAGTCCTGAGGCATGGTCCTAGGGCTCAGGTCCTCCGAGAGAGAGAAAGAAAGAGAGAATTAGAGAGAGCATACTTAAATTCACACAGGACACCGGATAAGACAGGAGAAGTACTCCAGATATAACAAACTAACCCTAGCCCCCCGACACAAACTACTGCAGCATAAATACTGGAGGCTGAGACAGGAGGGGTCAGGAGACACTGTGGCCCCATCCGATGATACCCCCAGACAGGGCCAAACAGGAAGGATATAACCCCACTCACTTTGCCAAAGCACAGCCCCCACACCACTAGAGGGATATCTTCTACCACCAACTTATCATCCTGAGACAAGGCCGAGTATAGCCCACAAAGATCTCACAGTATTAAATACGGCACAACCCAACAAGTGTCTTCACTGACATTTTCAACCTCTCCCTACAAGAGTCTGTAATACCAACATGTTTTAAGCAGACCACCATAGTGCCTGTGCCCAAGGACACTGAGGTAACCTGCCTAAATGTCTACCTACCCGTAGCACTCGCATATGTAGCCATGAAGTGCTTTGAAAGGCTTGTCATGACTCACATCAACACCATCATCCCAGAAACCCTAGACCCACTCCATTTTGCATACGGCCACAAGAGATCCACAGATGACACAGTCTCTATTGCACTCCACACTGCTCTTTCCCACCTGGACGGAAGGAACACCTATGTGAGAATGCTATTCATTGACTACAGCTCAGCGTTCAAGACCATAGTGCCCTCAAAGCTCATCAATAAGCTAAGGACTCTGGGACTAAACACCTCCCTCTGCAACTGGATCCTGGATTTCCTGACTGGCCGCCACCAGGTGCTGAGGGTAGGTACCAACACATCCACCACGCTGATCCTCAACACAGGGGCACCTCAGGGGTGCGTAGTCAGCCCCCTCCTGTACTCCCTTTTCACTCATGACTGCACAGCCAGGCACGACTCCAACACCATCATTAAATTAGCAGATGACACAGCAGTCGTAGGCCTGATCACCGACAACGACGAGACAACCTACAGGGAGGAGAAAAGACACCTGATCAAGACCGAGGAGATGATTGTGGACTACAGGAAAAAGAGGAACGAGCACGCCCCCATTCTCATTGATGGGGCTGCAGTGGAGCAGGTTGAGAGCTTCAAGTTCCAATGGGTTCCACATCACCAACAAACTAACATGGTCCAAGCAGACCATGACAGTCGTGAAGCGGGCATGACAAAACCTTTCCCCCTGAGACTGAAAAGATTTGGCATGGGTCCTCAGTTCCTCAAAAGGTTCTACAGCTGCACCATCGAGAGCATGGTTGCATCACTGCCTGGTATGGCAACTGCTGGGCTTCTGACCGCAATGCACTACAGAGGGTAGTGCGAACGACCCAGTACATCACTGGGGCCAAGATTCCTGCCATCCAGGACCTCTATACCAGGCGGTGTCAGAGGAAGGACCTGAAAATTGTCAGACTCCAGCCACCCTAGTCATAGACTGTTCTCTCTGCTACCACACGGCAAGCACTACCGGAGTGCCAAGTCTAGGTCCAAGAGGCTTTAATTATTTGTTACTTTTAGCTCTTATTCTTATCCATATTTTTTGAAACTGCATTGTTGGTTAGGGGCTCGTGAGTAAGAATTTCACTGTAAGGTCTACTACACCTGTTGTATTCGGCTCTTGTGACTAATACAATTTGATTTGAATTATACATTTTTAAAAGTACATATGAACATTGTGCAGAACACACATTTCATTGTTTCACAGACATTCGGTTGATAAAAGGGAAGGTTATTGCAATCAACATCCTCTTTCTCAGGTTGCAAGTTCAACATGGACAGGTAAAACATTTAAAACAACACATTTCACTTCACCTATCCTGTGTATGTGACAATAAAACATTTTTCAAGAGGCAAAACAAGAATTCTTATTTATTTTTAAATGTTTTTTGATAAGGCTTATCCAGTAGGCTAAATCACAATGTGCTGTCATAATAACATTCAATATTTGGGTTTGCAAGAGATATTTTTGTAACATGAAACATTTTTTCATGTCATCATGTGTCCTTGACAGAATGCCAGTTTCCTGAATGAGGCATTATTTTCCTTTGTCAGCATAACAGGCTATTATTCACTCACACAGCTAACTTTGCACTTAAATAATGGTGTTTTTGTCAGACTTTATTCTTGGTACTTCACCCTGTAATTGCAGGCCTGAGTGACCACAATAACCAGTTTAATATTATTGGTGGCCCCCTAGATGAGTAAATGGTTTCACCTAATTGGGGAGGATGAGCTCGTGGTAATTTGCTGAAGGGTCTGAATACTTATGTAAATGTGATATTTCAGGTTTTTTATTTTTTATAAATTTGCAAAGATTCAAAAAATCTGTTTTTGCTTTGTCATAATGACAAAGCAAAAACAGCCAGGCACGACAGCCAGGCAGATTTTTTTCCCTCATCAATCTACACACAATACCCCATAATGGGGTATTGTGTGTAGATTGATGAGGGAAAAAAATATATTTAATCAATTTTAGAATAAGGCTATAAAGTAACAAAATGTGGAAAAAGTCAAGGTGTCTGAATACTTTCCGAATGCACTGTACTAGCATGTTTGCTAACCCTTCACCTAACCCTAACCCTTTTTGGTAACTCTTCACCTAACCCTTTCAGCTAACTTTTCCCCTAACCTTAACCCTTTAACCTAACTTCTAAACTTAACCCTAACCCCTAGCCTAGCTAACGTTAGCAAGCCAGTTAACATTAGCCAACTAGCCACTTTTTTTTTTGCTACTTTGTAACATATAGTACATTTGCAAATTCAGAACATATCATATGAAATGGGTGATTGACATCCACAAATTAATACGAAATATCTCGGAATTACGTACAGAATCATTTGAAATGCTCTGAGACCAGGTTGACTGATGAGGAATGAGAGAAATGTGTCTCTGTACGGACTACAACAATAAAAGGGACTTGATCAAGGTCATTGTTGCCAATCAGGCAATGGAGGTGGACAGGAGTGTGACATTGAAGTGGAAACAGGTCATTTTGTGACTGAGATATCAAGAGGCAGTATTCCTTGTATGTAACAGGCATTCAATATGTAAGTAGGGCCTACAAAGATGTCCGGTGTGTAAACTCATAGAAATAAGGATCAAGTATTGTTCCCTGGAATACAATAAGATCAAAATACACATAATGTACCTTCAGAGGGACACATATAATCTCACACGGGTACTGTTCGGTACCTTTTAGGGTACATGTGCGAATAATCTAGTATAATAGTACATTTTTGTATCCAATAATTTTTTATATAAAAAAATATACAATTATCACACTCTCAACTTACGATACATTTCTGTTTCCCAGGGTCCAAACTTATTTTGTGTACCCTCAACTCTTGATGGTACTGGTCGGTACCTTAGCTTAGCAGAAAAGCAATGTAATGAAGAAAGGTACATATGTGGATTCACCATAAGGTACAACTATGAATTTTTGCAACCTAAAATAAACTAAACGGCTTTGTCACTGGGTTGGTACCCTAAAAAGGCACATTTGAACCATAATCATTATCATATTTCCCAGAATGCTCTACTGCAGATAGATAAAAATAAATAAAAGTTTACATTTATTGATTAATCTTGTGTTGTACAAATATAAATATCATACATTTGTCTAAACTAATCCAAATCAGTTACATTTTTTTTCAGCACCAATTACTGAAATGGTTGTTCCGGTTTAAATGGCTTAGGTCATCTCCTCACATTGGTTCTAACACCACTTTCAGGCCTGATGTGTTAGGGTAAAATAAGGCCATATGAGATATGTAATATATGTCATAAAGAGTTACATTTTTATGATGACATTAGCCTAGGAACTCATTTGGTCAAGGCCACCATACTGGAAATGAATGACTACAACAACGATGTCTCTGTCACTAACAAATACAGTCATGGGTGGTAACTCTACAGTTCACTCAAAAATGCTGGGCACACGTAATTCCAAAGTGGATAATTGGGTAATATTTGGTTGAGACGTTGATCAATGAGATTCCAACCTATATTCACCCACTCAAAAAGACAGCCAAAAGTTAGTTGGATTTCCAATGTGTTATCACTATGCTTTCTACCATCTAAAAAGCACAACCAAATTCCAATGGATTTTTGGTTTAGTTGTCACCTAAATGTCTATCACTGCACTTTCAATCATTTAAAAGCACAGAAAAATTCAGATCGGAATACAATGTCAAACATTTTGTTTATTTATTAGATCAGGGGTGTCAAACTCATTCCACGGAGGGCCGAGTGTCTGCAGGTTTTTGTTTTTTCCTTTCAATTAAGACCTAGATGACCAGGTGAGGGGAGTTCCTTACTAATTAGTGACATTAAGACCTCTTGAAGCTAGGGGGCACTATTTTTATGCTTGGAAAAATAACATTCCCAAAGAAAACGGCCTATTTCTCAGGACCAGATGCTAGAATATGCATATAATTGACAGCTTAGAATAGAAAACACTCTAAAGTTTCCAAAACTTTAAAAATATTGTCTGTGAGCATAACAGAACTGATATTGCAGGCGAAAGCCTGAGAAAAATCCAATCAGGAAGTGACTCTTATTTTGAAACCCCTGTGTTTCTATGCATCCCTATTGCACGTTGAAAGGGATATCAAACAGATTCCTTTTTCTATGGCTTCCCTAAGGTGTCAACAGCCTTTGGACATAGTTTCAGGCTTATTTTGAAGAATGAGCGTGAACGACCACATTGCGTAAGTGGACAGGTGGGGGCTCTCAGAGTGATTTGTGTGCAAAAGAGAGAGGCGGCCATTGTTACTCCCGGTCCTAGTGAAAAGCCAACTGTCCTGGTTGATATATTATCAAATAGATATTTGAAAAACACCTTGAGGATTGATTATTAAAAAAACTTTGACATGTTTCTGTGTACATTTTTGTCTGCGTTGTCGTGACCGCTATTTCCGGTGGATTCCTGGGCAACTAACGTAGGTATTTGGATATAAAAAATATCTTTATGGAACAAAAGGAACATTTGTTGTCTAACTGGGAGTCTCGTGAGTGAAAACATCCGAAGATCATCAAAGGTAAACGATTAATTTGATTGCTTTTCTGATTTTCGTGACCAAGTTACCTGATGCTAGGTGTACTTATTGTTTTGTTATGCTATCGAGAAACTTACACAAACGCTTGTATTGCTTTCGTTGTAAAGCATAATTTCAAAATCTGAGAAGACAGGGTGATTAACAAAAGGCTAAGCTGTGTTTCGCTATATTTCACTTGTGATTTCATGAATATGAATATTTTCTAGTAATATTATTTGACTGTTGCACTATGCTATTCAGCGTTGCTGATGACAAATATACCGGATCCGGGATGGGTGGTTCTAAGATTAAGACATCAATCAAGTGAAAGGGTGAAGCGAAAACCCGCAGACACTCGGCCCTCCATGGAATGAGTTTGACATGTGCATTAGATTCATGTGTTATCACAGGGTTGTCATGGTTCTATTTAATACTGTGAGTTTCTCAGACTCTGTTCTGGACCTGGGGAGTGTAAAGAGACCTCTGGTTGCATGTCTTGTGTGGTACCAATGGGTGTCCAAACTGTGTGCCCACTGCTTGAAAAAAAGAGTTCGGTACATTCAACAACTCGCACAACGACCAATAGTGATGCAGTCAATGTCGCCAGGAGAGATTGACGTGGATGTTACTAACATTCACCCTCCCTGTACATCTGAGTGCAATTACGTGCTGCTCTGTTCTGGACCAACTGCAATTTGCCTTTGTCCTTCTTTACCGCACCTGACCACACAACTGGGCAGTAGTACAGATGCAAAAAAACTAAGGCATGTTTTGACCATGACAGCTTGCTATCTAGGGTTTACACCCGGCGGTTTAGCTAGATGAGGTTAAGGGTTGCGTGAGTGATTTGTCCCAAAAACTATGGTTTTAGTTGGTTAGATATTTAGCACCAGCCTCTTGCTAGTTACGCATTCTAAAACTGACTGTAGCGCTATGTTAAGGGTCTCAGTTATTTATTTTATGGTTGTAGCTGACGTGTATACTGTTGAGTCGTCTTCATACATAGACACACAGGATTTATTCAAGGTCAGTGGAAGGTCATTAGTAAAAACAGAAAACAATAATGGCCCAAGCAAGCTGGCCTGCGGTACATACACCAAACTCAACCGAATTAGCATTAGCTGCTTAAAAGTGCCTTCCTCACCATTTTAAATAAGCATGTTCCGTTCAAAAAATTTAGAACCAGGAACAGATATAGCCCTTGGTTCACTCCAAACCTGACTGACCAGCACAAAAACATCCTGTGGCGTACTGCATTAGCATCGAACAGCCCCCGTGAAATGCAACTTTTCAGGGAGGTTAGTAACCAATATACACAGGCAGTTAGGAAAGCTAAGGCTAGCTTAGTCAAACAGAAATTTGCATCCTGTAGCACAAACTCAAAAAAGTTCTGGGACACTGTAAAGTCCATGGAGAATAAGAGCACCTCCTCCCAGCTGCCAACTGCACTGAGGCTAGGAAACACTGTCACCACCGATAAATCCACTATAATTAATAATTTCAATAAGCATTTTTCTACGGCTGGCCATGCTTTCCTCCTGGCTACCCCTACCCCGGTCAACTGCCTGGCACCCCCACAGCAACTCGCCCAAGCCTCCCTCATTTCTCCTTCACCCAAATTCAGATAGCTGATGTTATGAAAGAGCTGCAAAATCTGGACCCCTATCAATCAGCCGGGATAGACAATCTGGACCCTTTCTTTCTAAAATTATCTGCCGAAATTGTTGCAACCCCTATTACTAGCCTGCTCAACCTCTCTTTCGTATCGTCTGAGATTCCCAAAGATTGGAAAACTGCCGCGATCATCCCCCTCTTCAAAGGAGGAGACACTCTAGACCCAAACTACTACAGACCTATATCTATCCTACCCTGCCTTTCTAAGGTCTTCAAACACCAAGTCAACAAACAGATTACCTTCTCCGCTATGCAATCTGGTTTCAGAGCTAGTCATAGGTGCACCTCAGCCAAGCTCAAGGTCCTAAACGATATCATAACCGCCATCGATGAGAGACATGACTGTGCAGCCGTATTCATCGACCTGGCCAAGGCTTTTGACTATGTCAATCACCACATTTTTATCGGCAGACTAAACAGCCGTGGTTTCTCAAATGACTGCCTCGCCTGGTTCACCAACTACTTCTCTGATAGAGTTCAGTGTGTCAAATCGGAGGGCCTGTTGTCTGGACCTCTGGCAGTCTCTATGGAGGTGCTACAGGGTTAAATTCTCGGGCCGATTCTCTTCTCTGTATACATCAATGATGTTTCTCTTGCTGCTGGTGATTCTCTGATCCACCTCTACACAGACGACATCATTATGTATTCTTTGGACATTGTGTTGACTAACCTCCAGACAAGCTTCAATGCCATACAACTCTCCTTCCGTTGCCTCCAACTGCTCATAAATGCAAGTAAAACTAAGTAAATGCTATTCAACCGATCGCTGCCCGCACCTGCCTGCCCGTCCAGCATCACTACTCTGTATGGTTCCGACTTACAAATACAAATACCTAGGTGTCTGGCTAGACTGTAAACTCTGCTTCCAGACTCCTATGAAGCATCTCCAATCCAAAATTAAATCTAGAATCAGCTTCCTAGTTCGCAACAAAGCATCCTTCACTCATGCTGCCAAACATACTTAAAACTGACCATCCTACCGATCCTCGACTTTGGCGATGTAATTTACAAAATAGCCTCCAACACTCTACTCAACAAATTGGATCACAGTGCCATCTGTTTTGTCACCAAAGCCCCATATACTACTCACCATTGCGATCTTTCCTCTCTCGTTGGCTGGCCCTCGCTTCATACTCAATGCCAAACCTACTGGCTCCAAGTCATCTGCAAGTCTCTGCTAGGTAAAGCCCTGCCTTATCTCAGCTCACTGGTCACCATAGCAGCACCCACCCGTAGCACGCGCTCCAGCAGGTATATCTCACTAATCACCCGCAAAGCCATTTCCTCTTTTGGCCGCCTTTCCTTCCAGTTCTCTGCTGCCAATGACTGGTACGAACTGCAAAAATCACTGAAGCTGGAGACTCATATCTCCCTCACTAGCTTTAAGCACCAGCTGTCAGAGCAGCTCACAGATCACTGCACCTGTAAATAGCCCATCCAACTACCTCATCCCCAAACTGTATTTTTTGTATTTATCTTGCTCCTTTGCACCCCAGTATCTCATCTTCTGCACATCATTCACTCCAGTGTTTAATTGGTATATTATAATTACTTCGCCACCATGGCCTATTTATTGCCTTACCTCCCTTATTTTACCTCATTTGCACACACTGTATATAGACTTTCTTCTGCTGTATTATTGACTGTTTGTTTATTCCTTGTGTAACTCTGTGTTGTTGTATGTGTCGAACTGCTTTGCTTTATTCTTGTCCAGGTCGCAGTTGTAAATGAGAAATTGTTCTCAACTAGCCTACCTGGTTAAATAAAGGTTAAATAAAAAATGTAGGACAGTGAAAAAAACATCTACATTTAATCAATTTTAAATTCAGGCAGTAACACAACAAAAATGTGGAGAAAGTCAAGAGGTGTGAGTACTTTATGAAGGCGCTATATATCATCAATGATGCTATTTTGGCCTGTAATTATATACTAATATAATGTAATAGCCATATTTAGAAAAAACAACGTTCCAAAGACTGGACCTATAATAATGTATAAGCGATCATACAAGAGGTTTTGCAATGATTCCTATTTAGAAGATGTGGAAAATATTTGTTGGTCTGATGTGTGTAATGAGGAACAACTTGACACAGCACTTGAAGCATTTATGAAATAGCTTCTTCGGGCTACTGATAGGCATGCGTCCATCAGAACTGCCAATTCCCCATGTATTGATGATGAATTGAAAAACTGTATGGAGATGTATGAGGCAACGGGAATACTAAATAAGTCTGTCAACACGGCAGAATGGCAAACATACAGTAAATTCAAAAATCACGTAACAAAACTAAATGAAAAGAAGAAGAAACTATACTATGGAAAAAATATAAATAATATAAAGAATGATAGTAAAAGGCTCTGGAGTAGGCCACCTAAATTTTTTTTAAAAGATTAGCAAAATTAGGCATGACATGCAACCAACAAATGCTAAGCCTTCATATTCATGCATAATGGACAAAATAATAAAAGACGAGCACTGTAGTTTTGAATTCTGCAAAGTTAGTGTGGAAAAGGTGAACAAATGATTGCTGTCTATTAATAAGGACAAACCACCTGGTCCCGACAACCTGGATGGTACATTACTGAGGTTGGTAGCAAAATACATTGCGATTCCTATTCGCCAGATCTTCATTTTAAGCCTAGAAGATGACTTGTGGCCTCAGGCCTGGAGGGAGGCAAAGGTAATTTCGAGGCTCAAGAATAGGGGTGGTCGTTTGACCGCAGACCCATTTACGGAAGCAGGCAATGAGGCAATGATCGCTGAGATCTTGGTTGAAAACAGCAGAGGTGTATTTGGAGGGCAAGTTGGTTAGGATGATACCTATGAGGGTGCCCGTGTTTACGGATTCGGGGTTGTACCTGGTAGGTTCATTTGATAAGTGTGAGATAGAGGGCATCAAGCTTAGATTGTAGGATGGCCGGGGTGTTAAGCATGTCCCAGTTTAGGTCACCTAGCAGCACGAGCTATGTGAATTGATTGCCCCCCCATCTATGGTGTCCAGGGCACAGCTGGGGGCAGAGGGTGATCTATAGCAAGCGGCAACGGTGAGAGACTTGTTTCTGGAAAGGTCGATTTTTAATACAATACCCCATAATGTCAAAGTGTATTTATGTTTTTTGACATTTTTATAAAAATTGAAAAGCTGAAATGTCTCGAGTCAATAAGTATTCAACCCCTTTGCTATGACAAGCCTAAATAAGTTCGGGAGGAAAAATGTGCTTAACAGGTCACATGGAATTTTGCTCAATAAGTGTGCAATTAATACAAGCTTCCAATTGGCTTATTCATCCCTCCTCCTCTCCCCTGTAACTATTCCCCAGGTCGTTGCTGTAAGAATGTGTTCTCAATCAACTTACCTGGTAAAATAAGGGTAAAATAAATAAATAGAAATAGTGTTTAACGTGATTTTTGAATGACTACCACCTCATCTCTGTATCCCACACATACAGATAATTGTAAGGTCCCTCAGTCGAGCAATGAATTTTAAACACAGATTCAGCCAAAATCCAGGGAGGTTTTCCAATGCCTCGCAAAGGGCACCCATTGGTAGATGGGTAAAAAAAAAGCTGACTTTGAATATCCCTTTTAGCATGTTGAAGTTATTACACTTTGGATGGTGTATCAATACACCCAGTCACTACTAAGATACAGGTGTCCTTCCTAACTTAGTTGCCGGAGAGGAAGGAAACCGCTCATGAATTTCACCATTAAGCAAATGGTGACTCAACAGCATTGTAGTTACTCCACAATGTTAACCTCATTTACAGAGAGAAACGAAGAAAGTCTGTACAGAACAAAAATATTCCAAAACACGCATCCTGTTTGCAACAAGGCACTGAAGTAATACTACAAAAATTGTGGCTTTTACTTTACTTTTTGTCCTGAATACAAAGTGTTCTAAAGGGTACTACTTCCGGCGCCGACAGAGATGGCCGTCTCGCTTCGCGTTCCTAGGAAACTATGCAGTTTTTTGTTTTTTTACGTGTTATTTCTTACATTGGTACCCCAGGTCATCTTAGGTTTCATTACATACAGTCGAGAAGAACTACTGAATATAAGAGCAGCGTCAACTCACCATCAGTACGACCAAGAATATGACTTTCCCGGAGCTCATCCTGTGTTCTGCCTTCCACCCAGGACAACGGAATGGATCCCAGCCTGCGACCCAAAACAACGACGTCGTAAAAGAGGCAAACGAAGCGGTCTTCTGGTCAGGCTCCGGAGATGGGCACATCACGCGCCACTTCCTAGCATACTACTTGCCAATGTCCAGTCTCTTGACAACAAGGCTGATGAAATCCGAGCAAGGGTAGCATTCCAGAGGGACATCAGGGACTGTAACGTTCTTTGCTTCACGGAAACATGGCTCACTCGAGAGACTCTATCGGAGTTGGTGCAGCCAGCTGGTTTCTCCACGCATCGCGCCGACAGAAACAAACATCTTTCTGGTAAGAAGAGGGGCGGGGGCGGGGGCGTATGCTTTATGGTTAACGAGACGTGGTGTGGTCACAACAACATACAGGAACTCAAGTCCTTCTGTTCACCTGATTTAGAATTTCTCACAATCAAATGTCGACCGCATTATCTACCAAGGGAATTCTCTTCGATTATAATCACAGCCGTATATATTCCCCCCCAAGCAGACACATCGATGGCTCTGAACGAACTTTATTTGACTCTTTGCAAACTGGAATCCACACATCCTGAGGCTGCATTCATTGTAGCTGGGGATTTTAACAAGGCTAAGCTGAAAACAAGACTCCCTAAATTGTATCAGCATATCGATTGTGCAACCAGGGCTGGTAAAACCTTGGATCATTACTAATCTAACTTCCGCGATGCATATGAGGCCCTCCCCCGCCCTCCTTGCGGAAAAGCTGACCACGACTCCATTTTGTTGTTCCCTGCCTACAGACAGAAGCTAAAACAAGAAGCTCCCACACTGAGGTCTGTTCAACGCTGGTCCGACCAATCTGATTCCACGCTCCAAGACTGCTTCCATCACGTTGACTGGGATATGTTTCGTATTGCGTCAAACAACAACATTGACGAATACGCTGATTCGGTGAGCGAGTTCATTAGAACGTGCATTGAAGATGTCGTTCCCATAGCAACTATTAAAACATTCCCAAACCAGAAACCATGGATTGATGGCAGCATTCGCGTGAAACTGAAAGCTCAAACCACTGCTTTTAATCAGGGCAAGGTGACCGGAAACATGACCGAATACAAACAGTGTAGCTATTCCCTCCGCAAGGCAATCAAACAAGCTAAGCGTCAGTATAGAGACAAAGTAGAATCGCAATTCAACGGCTCAGACACAAGAGGTATGTGGCAGGGTCTACAGTCAATCACGGATTACAAAAAGAAAACCAGCCCAGTCACGGACCAGGATGCCTTGCTCCCAGGCAGACTAAATAACTTTTTCGCCCGCTTTGAGGACAATACAGTGCCACTGACACAGCCCGCAACCAAAACATGAGGACTCTCCTTCACTGCAGCCGAGGTGAGTAAAACATTTAAACGTGTTAACCCTCGCAAGGCTGCAGGCCCAGACGGCATACCCAGCCGCGCCTCAGAGCATGCGCAGACCAGCTGGCTGGTGTGTTTACGGACATATTCAATCAATCCCTATCCCAGTCTGCTGTTCCCACATGCTTCAAGAGGGCCACCATTGTTCCTGTTCCCAAGAAAGCTAAGGTAACTGAGCTAAACGACTACCGCCCCCGTAGCACTCACTTCCGTCATCATGAAGTGCTTTGAGAGACTAGTCAAGGACCATATCACCTCCACCCTACCTGACACCCTAGACTCACTCCAATTTGCTTACCGCCCAAATAGGTCCACAGACGATGCAATCTCAACCACACTGCACACTGCCCTAACCCATCTGGACAAGAGGAATACCTATGTGAGAATGCTGTTCATCGACTACAGCTCAGCATTTAACACCATAGTACCCTCCAAACTCGTCATCAAGCTCGAGACCCTGGGTCTCGACCCCGCCCTGTGCAACTGGGTACTGGACTTCCTGACGGGCCGCCCCCAGGTGGTGAGGGTAGGTAACAACATCTCCACCCCGCTGATCCTCAACACTGGGGCCCCACAAGGGTGCATTCTGAGCCCTCTCCTGTACTCCCTGTTCACCCACGACTGCGTGGCCACGCACGCCTCCAACTCAATCATCAAGTTTGCGGACGACACAACAGTGGTAGGCTTGATTACCAACAACGACGAGACGGCCTACAGGGAGGAGGTGAGGGCCCTTGGAGTGTGGTGTCAGGAAAATAACCTCACACTCAACGTCAACAAAACTAAGGAGATGATTGTGGACTTCAGGAAACAGCAGAGGGAACACCCCCCTATCCACATCGATAGAACAGTAGTGGAGAGGGTAGTACACGTCACAGACAAACTGAATTGGTCCACCCACACAGACAGCATCGTGAAGAAGGCGCAGCGCCTCTTCAACCTCAGGAGTCTGAAGAAATTCGGCTTGTCACCAAAAGCACTCACAAACTTCTACAGATGCACAATCTAGAGCATCCTGTCGGGCTGTATCACCGCCTGGTACGGCAACTGCTCCGCCCACAACCGTAAGGCTCTCCAGAGGGTAGTGAGGTCTGCACAACGCATCACCGGGGGCAAACTACCTGCCCTCCAGGACACCTACACCACCCGATGTCACAGGAAGGCCATAAAGATCATCAAGGACAACAACCACCCGAGCCACTGCCTGTTCACCCCGCTATCATCCAGAAGGCGAGGTCAGTACAGGTGCATCAAAGCTGGGACCGAGAGACTGAAAAACAGCTTCTATCTCAAGGCCATCAGACTGTTAAACAGCCACCACTAACATTGAGTGGCTGCTGCCATCACACTGACTCAACTCCAGCCACTTTAATAATGGGAATTGATGTAAAATATATCACTAGCCACTTTAAACAATGCTACTTAATATAATGTTTACATACCCTACATTATTTATCTCATATGTATACATATATACTGTACTCTATATCATCTACTGCATCTTTATGTAATACATGTATCACTAGCCACTTTAATCTATGGCACTTTGTTTACATACTCATCTCATATGTATATAGTGTACTCGATACCATCTACTGTATCTTGCCTATGCCGCTCTGTACCATCACTCATTCATATATCTTTATGTACATATTCTTTATCGCTTTACACTTGTGTGTATAAGGTAGTAGTTTTGGAATTGTTAGCTAGATTACTCGTTGGTTATTACTGCATTGTCGGAACTAGAAGCACAAGCATTACGCTACACTCGCATTAACATCTGCTAACCATGGGTATGTGACAAATAAAATTAGATTTTGATTTATGTTTGGAGCAAATCCAATATGACGCATTACTGACTACTACTCTCCATATTTTCCAGCATTGTGGTGGCTTCATCATGCTATGAATTCACCTTTCAGCAGGGCACTAACCTAAAACACAAGGCCGAATTCTGCCTGAAAGATCTAACGTTGACCAAGTTTAAAACGTAGGCTATGAGTAAAAGGAACGTCTGTGGTGGAACTTTTATGCGTAGGGTATAAGGTCGTTATAGAAGGTGATCTTAATACTGTAACACATGGGAGTCAAACTCATTCCACGGAGGGCCGAGTGTCTGCGGGTTTTGGTTTTTCCTTTCAAATGAGACCAAAAAGTAATAAATAAATAATCAAACAAATATTTAAAAATGTAAAAAGGGAAGAGGGAAGTTCCTTACTAATTAGTGACCTTAATTCATCAATCAAGTACAAGGGTGGAGCGAAAACCCACAGACACTCGGCCCTCCGTGGAATGAGTTTGACACGTTTTGGAACAGAAGCAAATGCCCGGGAAGGCAAGTTCGAATCAATTCTCAATCTTTGTTGTATTATGAAATGTAAATGTGATGTGATGCATTGATGTGATGCATTGATGTTCATCATCGCTTTTCATCCCAAAAACAAGCTAAATATAAACTAAATAAATAATCTAAAGCCTATTGAGCATGAAATAAACACACACAAAAGCAACCAAACAAGATATGATGCAAAATGACTATCTCATGAAAGAGAAAAATAATCAGAGCTATGGTTTTAAAGCTGATCTTGTAAAAAAAAAGAAGGTTAAAATCTTGGATGAGCGAGCAATAGGTAGCTGTAGATAGATCAATTCTCAGTTGGTGCTGCCCAGCCTATTATTATTTTCTCATTTGCTGTCCAGCCTACTGTTAATTTCTCTTTGTGGATATAACGTGGAAAATCTGATGTTTTAAAGGTACAAATTCAACATATTATACAGATTTGTTTATGTTTAAATTTAGTTACCATAATAATGACATAATCCTGTTGTTTAAATTTCGACCTCAACAACAGTTTGACTTTTTTCAAATGCAATCTATTTTCCACGTCACAATACGTTGACAAATTACATTGAAACAATGTTGAGTCAACCAGTTTGTGCCCAGCTGGAAGGCACTCTGAGAAATTATATTGGAGGCGTGGCTTAGTTTCAGTTAGTTATTTTTGTCCACCCGTGAGTGGAAGTGTTGTATCAGTTGAAGTGGTCTATGGTAGAGGTACACTTTTACACTTTCAAGAAACAAAAGGCTTTGTTACTGTGGTGGTTCCTATAAAGGCTAAATTTACCTTTCTAAAAGCATGATTTGTACCTGTGGCCTATATGTAAGAAAGGTACTGAGGTACACACTGGGGCACAATTATGTACCTATAACTAAAGGTACAAAGTGCACCACCCCAGTGACAAGCATTTGTACCTCTTTAGGAACAAATCTAAAAGAGTGTAGTACTTAAAGTCCAACAACTATGAATGATAGGCTAACTGGCTAAATATGGCAAAAGGCCTACATGTCAAGCCCAAAGAAGTGGATATATGACTTGATGGATTTGATTTTATTAGGATCTCTTTCAGTCCTCATTTGGGCTAATCCTCCAAGAGGCCTTATACATTAAAATACAATTTATAATAAAATCACATTTTCACATACAACACACTGTTACAAATGGAGGAAAGGTTAACAAAGCAAACATGTGCAATGTAATCCAAGATTTTACTAATTTGATTACTGGTACTAATCTGTGACGTACTCAGTACTTGCCATTTCCTTTTCCAGTATCTACACCCTGCTCGCATAATTTCACATTCATGAGAGTAGCACGCCCCGGGACTCACTCCCCCTACCATCTGTTGGATAAAAGCAGGTTGAAGATGAGGACAGTACAGCTTGGACAAACTTGAAGGAAAGCAGAAGACTTCTATCTCCCACGCAAAACTTCACAGTCGAGCAGAACAGAGTTTTTGTCTAACAAAAACAACAACAAACAAAACATGATTTTGGCTGGATTTTTCGCACATTCTTGGTTACTTGCACTACTAACTCTTGATTGTGCCAAACTTGGAGGTATTGTATAATGTTTCTATACATTTAACATTTCGAAAGGGATTACACTCAAATTTATTATTTGTCTGCTATGAAACAGATTGTCTGAATGTATCATGTTTTTTCAAGCTCTCTTTTTATCCACACATTTTATTGTCTTCTATTCACAGGTACCCAGAATTTTAGCTCTCTGCAGGAGCCTGACGTCCCTTTCCCTCCTGCACGCCCAACCCTACAGAATCTTGCTGCCATATGTCACTATGGACAGAGTCGCCCCCGGTATCCACCTAGCTTCTTTCCTCGCTCTGGTGTCAGTTTTTTCCGGCGCTGTGGAAAAGCCATCAATCGTTTGGAGTCTTGGTACAGCATGTGCTGCAGTGGAGAAGTCGCCCAGCAAAACGTCCAGATCCTGTGCTGTGCTCAGCAAGCTGTGAGTTGTGTGTGTGTGTGTATGTATGTATGTATGTATGTATGTATTTATTTATTTTATATGAATATATTGCATATTGGAATGATTTATTTAAAGTTATTCTGTACTTTTCTCTATGTTTCTGTCCTTGCAGTGGCAGAATGCACTCTCCGTGTTCTGTGTCGAAGAGTTTGCCGTAATGACCAGGGCATACCCGTGCTGCAGGAAGAGCGGAGAGACCAGGTGGAGCTGCTTTAACGATGAACTCCCAAACCCCTTTTACGAGCCCACTGCAGGCTACATGGCCCCCCAGATGCCTCATGAACCAGGGTTCACCTGGAAGCCAAACGCATGTTAGAGGCCACATGACTACAATATTTTGTATCACCTGAGCTTTTGTCTAAAAAACACCTTATGTTTAATCTAATGATTGATTACTATTTCTGGACCGACTTTATTTGGATGGTATATTGAAAGGTTGGGGTTAGAGATAATAAGTGTGTTGATTAGAGATAGTAAGTGTGTTGATTAAAGATGATCTGTACACCTAGGGAGACTATGCTATCCTTATTAGTTACCTTTTCTGTGTAATATTCATGTTTGCACTGCTTCTTTTCTTGCCACTGAAAAATACAAATATTATGCAAAACTTTTTGCAACCCTCTTATTGTCATGATAATTATTTGCACATATCTACTACCACTGCCAAGTGTCGCTGTTGTTCCAACAAACTGACTGAATTTGATGTATTTTTGGTATAGTTACCTGCGGGCCGGATTGTATGGGTACAAATTCCTGATAGTTCTTAAGGAATTTGTAGTTTACTTTCAGACATGTTATGTAGCACTATATTGTTTTATTTATTTCCGTTATTTTACCAGGTAAATTGACTGAGAACACGTTCTCATTTGCAGCAACGACCTGGGGAATAGTTATAGGGGAGAGGAGGGGGATTAATGAGCCAATTGTAAACTGGGGATTATTAGGTGACCGTGACGGTTTGAGGGCCAGATTGGGAATTTAGTCAGGACACCGGGGTTAACACCCCTACTCTTCTCTGTTTCTATTGGATCACTTCAATATGGTGTTCTTCCACGCGGCAGGATACATTCCGAGTAAGAATTTAAGATCAGTCCAGTGTACCGAGTAGTGCTGCAGCTGACCGACCACCTTAAATATCTGCAGCTGCACTACTTCCATATTTTAGTTTTTTCGACTCCTTCCAGGGAGGATTCGCTTGGTAAGAGGGCTATGTTAGAGTGTATAAGCGCAGAAGTATACCCGCAGCTATTCAATAGCTTGGAGCAGCTAGCTAGCCTCTCCATCAGGGTCCTTTGCTGTCACCCCACTCGGTTTGGCTTGTGCCATCTCTTATGGGTTTCGTCTTTGTGGCAGTGTACCAATGTGTGGGTTTCGTCCTTGTGACAGTGTACCAACGTGTGTGATACTCGGTTTGGTCTACCACTATTGCGGCACTGAGGGTTTGTCTTCGTTGTGTGTGACATGTCTGTCCACCGGAAGCCTCCCGGTTATAGCCTTTGGGTTCAGAGACCGCACCTTCCCCCTCAAGATCGGGAGGCTGTGCAACTTTCACTCGGCAGGCCAGCAGTTCTCCCCTAACATGCTGACCACACCATTCACGTTTCGTGCGTGAGCATTGCAAAAAAAAGTACACGTGTTATTCAATCACCCACAATACTCGCGCGCCTCTGCGTGGCCAGCCGCTAAAATAGAAAGAAGTTCTATTTGTAACGCTCAACAAGTCCTTCCCATCTCCTAATTGGTTTTTGGGAGCATATACAGTTGAACTCTGAAGTTTATATACACCTTAGCCAAATACATTTAAACTCAGTTTTCACAATTTCTGACATTTAATCCTAGTAAAAATTCCCTGTCTTTTTTACTTTATCTTTATTTAACTAGGCAAGCCAGTTATGAACAAACTCTTATTTTCAATGACGGCCTAGGAACAGTGGGTTAACTGCCTTGTTCAGGGGCAGAACGGCAGATTTTTACCTTGTCAGCTCAGGGATTTGAACTTGCAACCTTTCGGTTACTTGTCCAACACTCTAACCACTAGGCTACCTGCCCCCCTATCTTAGGTCAGTTAGGATCACCACTTTATTTTAAGAATGTGAAATGTCAGAATAATAGCAGAGGGAATGATTTCTTTCAGCTTTTATTTCTTTCATCACATTTCCAGTGGGCCAGAAGTTTACATACACTCAATAGGTATTTGGTAGCATTGCCTTTTAATTGTTTAACTTGTGTCAAATGTTTTGGGTAGCCTTCCACAAGCTTCCGACAATAAGTTGGGTGAATGTTGGCCCATTCCTCCTGACAGAGCTGGTCTAACTGAGTCAGGTTTGTAGGCCTCCTTGCTCGCACACGCTTTTTCAGTTCTGCCCACAAATTATCTACAGGATTGAGGTCAGGGCTTTGTGATGGCCACTCCAATACAGTCATGTTGTGGGGGTGCAGGATGAGGATAAGAGGGAGCTCTTGCCGTGGGCCCATACCCACTTGGGATTGCTGTATCCCTGTGGTCCTGAACAATGCAGTGGACATGCTTTCGAGAGACAGCCTGCCGTGGGGGGGGGGGGGTGACTAGAGTCTACACCCTCAGGTGGTGCTACAGCTTTTGGACAGGTTCGGAAAAGCACAGGTGGACCTGTTAGCATTTCAGGAGAACACTCATTGCCCCAGCAGGATATCCATGTTGGTCCCTATGGGTCTGGATGCCCTCGCTCACTATTGGTGGCCAACGCCGCTTTACGCATTTCCATTATGTCCCCTGATCACAGCTACGCTAGTCAGGGTCATCTTGACTGGTCACCAGCTGCTCTTGATAACTCCATGCTGGTCGAGACGGTTCAGCCTTCTGTTGTCTCTCCTCCCGGGGACCAGCTGCCATTTCTATTCACCTCTTCAATCTCACGCTCTGCTCTGCCCTCCTCCAGATTACCTTGTCTGCCCTGAACGGTGCCATCCAATTGGGCAACCACACTGTGGGTAGCCTGAACCAGAAGCCTGAGAGTGATGTACTCATGCAGGACTTTGAAGTAGTGGAGAGCATCTTTTTCCCCAAGTGTGTGTGTTGTTTATAGAGAGGAAGGTATAGAGGGAGTAGGAACGAGTATGGCTTTCTGTTAGGTTATGTCAATATTGCAAGTTTAGGTAATAAGGTTTATAAAGAATATCTTGGTATTTCAAAATACAGATGGTATGACTTTCAATACCGTAAAAAAAAGTGCTATGCCACTGCTTATAACTTAAAGTTAAGTATAACTATAAGAAATCTAAGATGTGTCAAATTAATTATATCAAGCTCAGGCCCCCAGCTATGCATTTGGTTTGCTAACTTTCTAGCTAGGTGACTAGATGTCAAGATCAAGCTTCTTGGTTACAGCAGAGACAATCATCCCCTCCTAGATCATGATCCCTGTTGCCTAAATTGTTTTGTGCGTCCCCCCCAAAAAAAACATTTGTATTTTATTTTAGTATTTTTTATAAATAGTCCCCCTTGTATGCACATTCGGTATTAGTGTATACCCCGATATGGTACAGAAACGACGTGATGGTATGAAAATCTGGATACTGCCCAACATCATGTGACATTACGGAATAGATTAATTAATGTTGTTGATTAATTAGCGACTGTTGTAAAATCGATATTCTTTGAGTTCATTTGGGAAATAGAAACTCAAAGCTAAAACTTTCCCATGGTGCCCCAGGTTAATGACATAATAATTTCCTGATTCAGTTAATCACGTAATTATAAACCGTTAATCATTCGACGAGCAGCAGTCGTCACATTAAATCAGTTCAACGTCACGACACCATTATTAATCACACTCCTCTATTTGTCCTCAGTGAGGGCAGTAACCTGACCCAAGCCCACCACTACAGTGACTTCAGGTTCAAGACCTATGCTCCCATTGCCTTCCGCTACTTCAGGGAGATGTTTGGTATCCGACCAGACGATTACCTGGTACTACACTCTCTCAACCCACCTTTGCTGTCCTGCTTCTGTTACCGGAATCTAAATGAGAGAGCGAAGGAGGGGAGATAATCCTGAAAGTAGGGCAGTTAAACAACCGATTATGTAGGAGATCAACAGGGATATCATAGATGGTAAAGTCAATACAGGAAGTGCAATAGTCTATTTAACTAACAAGTAATGAATCACTGTTTTGGTTGCAGTACTCGCTGTGTACTGCAACCAGTACTGCAGCACAGAGGCCGAGTTCTTACAGAAACGATTGCCTCGCTACTTCATGGTAAGAGTACGTTTGGGCACGCATGTGCATGCAAGAGTGTGTGTGTCCATGTGATGATCCATTGTGTACGTTATGTTTTGTCTTTTGAGTTATCAAGTTGACCTAGTAGTTGCTATACAATTCAAGCTTTGTCCTGAATGTTTCCCAATGTATTTTGCGTTGTATTCTATGCTAATAGAATGGTACCAAAGTGGATTTGAATGATACACTTACACCCAAATCGTTTCCCCTACCCTACTCTTTAGAACCTGAGCAAGCGAACCTTGCTGCCAAAGTTCTATGGTCTCTACTGCGTCCGGGAGGGGGGGGCATCCGAATTTCAGTTTCAAAACTATAAGTAACACATAATGTCCAAAATGTAAGAACTGTGGGATCCTGATAAAAGGTGACAAGAATCAATGTGACTACTACAGAGCCGAAATGCAGCAGGCCAAAAAAACCTTTTTTTATTTTTATAATTTTATTCCGATGTTGGGGAATAAGAGATTCTAAAGTCAAGGATTGAAAAAAAGATCACCAATTACTTTTCCAAAAGGATTAAAAAAACATTTTGTCAGATCTTTTACTGAATGGTGGCGCTCTAAGCGTGAAAATTCCCATAGGAACGCAGTCCTTTTTAAAATGTAATTCCTAAATTTTTTGTCTTACAGGAATTATATACATACACAAAAGTATGAGGCCACCCCTTCAAATTAGTGGATTTGGCTATTTTCACCACACCTGTTGCTGACAAGTGTATAAAATCAAGCACATAGCCATGCAATCTCCATAGACAAACATTGGCAGTAGAATGGCCTTACTGAAGTGCTCAGTAACTTTCAACGTGGTACCATCATAGCATGCCACCTTTCCAACAAGTCAGTTCGTAAAATTTCTGCCCTGCTAGAGCTGCCCCGGTCAACTGTGTTGTTATTGTGAAGTGGAAACCTCTAGGAGGAGGAACGGCTCAGCCGCGAAGTGGTAGGACTCACAAGCTCACAGAACGGGACCACCGAGTGAAAAAATTGTCTGTCCTCAGTTGCAACACTCACTACCCAGTTCCAATCTGCCTCTGAAACCAACGTCAGCACAAGAACTGTTCATCGGGAGCTCCATGATTTCCATGGCTGAGCAGCAGCACACAAGCCTAAGATCGCCAAGCGCAATGCCAAACGTAGGCTGGAGTGGTTTAAAGCTTGCCGCCATTGGACTCTAGAGATGAGGAAACGTGTTCGAGAATGATGAATCACGCTTCACCATATGGCAGTCTGACGGGCGAATCTGGGTTTGGCGGATGCCAGGAGAACGCTACCTGCCCCAATGCATAGTGCCAACTGTAAAGTTTGGTGGAGGAGGAATAATGGTCTGGGGCTGTTTTTCATGGTTCGGGTTAGGCCCCTTAGTTCCAGTGAAATATTAATGCTACAGCATACAATGACATTCTAGACAATTCTGTGCTTCCAATTTTGTGGCAACATTTTAGGGAAGGCCCTTTCCTTGTTTCAGCATGACAATGCCCCGGTGGACAAAGCGAGGTCCATACAGAAATGGTTTGTCGAGATCGGTGTAGAGGAACTTGACTGGCCTGCACAGAGCCCTGACATCAACCCCATTGAACACCTTTGGGAAGAATTGGGATGCCGAGTGCGAGCCAGGCCTAATCACCCAACATCAGTGCCCGACCTCACTAATGCTCTTGTGGATGAATGGAAGTCACCACAGCAATGTTCCACCATCTAGTGGAAATCCTCCCCAGAAGAGTGGAGACTGTTATAGCAGCAAAGTGGGGGACCAAATCCATATGAATCCCCATGATTTTGGAATGAGATGTTTGACGAGCAGGTGTCCACATACCTATGGTCATGTAGTGTACGAGTCTCTACCTATTCATTGATAGGTATTGTTGGGAAGGGCCCGCAAGTAAGTATGTCACTGTTAGTCTACACCTGTTGTTTACGAAGCATGTGACAAATGTAATTTGATGTAAATACACCGTGTACAAAACACAAGTGTTGGAACACTCTTTCCATGACAGACTGACCAGGTTAATTCAGGTGAAAGCCATGATCCCTTATTGATGTAACCTGTTAAATCTACTACAATCAGTGTAGATGAAGGGAAGGAGACAGGTTAAAAACCTCTTCAGGATTGTACCCTTTTTTTTTTCCATTTTTGCCTAAAATGACAAACCCAAATCTAACTGCCTGTAGCTCAGGACCTGAAGCAAGGATATGCATATTCATGATACCATTTGAAAGGAAACACATTGAAGTTTGTGGAAATGTGAAATTAATGTAGGAGAATAACACATTAGATCTGGTAAAAGATAAAACAAACAAAGAAACATAAAAGGCCAATCTAAAATGTGCAGTTTTGTCACACAACACAATGCCACAGATGTCTCAAGTGGTGAGGGAGCATTCAACTACCATAAGCCACCTCCAACTTTGTTTTAGAGAATTTAGCAGTACGTCCAACCGGCCTCACAACCGCAGACCACATGTAACCACACTAGCCCAGGCCCTCCACATCTGGCTTAGACCAGCCACCCGGACAGCTGATGAAACCAAGGAGTATTTCTGTCTGTAATAAAGTCCTTTTGTGGGGAAAAACTCTGACTGGGCCTGGCTCCCCAGTGGGTGGGCCCATGCCCAGTCATGTGAAATTCATAGATTAGGGCCTAATGAATTTATTTCAATTGTCTGCTTTCCTTATATGAACTGTAACTCAGTAAAATTGTTGAATGTTGCATTTATATTTTGGTTCAGTAGGATTTGAGGTTGATTTCCAAAAAGACGAGGGCTGTAGCTTTCAAATGAGATGTCACTTTCTATTTTCTGACAGAAATAGGGGGGAACCCACCCCCAACTCGCCAGACCCTGTACAGCATGGCTATCAAACTCATTCCACGGTGGGCAGAGTGTCTGCAGGTTTTAGTTTTTTTCTTTCAATTAAGACCTAGGTAACCAGGTGAGGGGAGTTCCTTACTAATTAGTGACCTTAATTCATCAATCAAGTACAAGGGTGGAGAGAACCCACAGACACTTGGCCCTCCGTGGAATGAGTTTGACACATACTGTACAGGTTCCAAAACAACCACTCAGAGTTTAACAGGATAACTTCTATAGGAAAACAACCCTAATGTTGTTAACCAATATTGTCTTCATCCAGTCACATTTGATTATTTTCAAAGCTATATCTCACAATATTTGACATACAGCAGGTTTTTTAAGGACCAGACTTGTCGCTTCATGTTTTCATTTTGGCCATGGAAAAAAATATTCCGGTACTGGTATCGTCACAGCCTTTGTACGTTTGAGGGATGAAAATGTTGCTGAGATGTGTCATATGTTTGTAATGATTATGTTAACATTTTTCTATCATGTATCATTTTGCATCTCAACATTGTAGCGAGGAACTGACTTCAACTTGGTCAGAAACGGTTATATATGCTATATCAAGCTACTGCATTTTTATCAACTTCACTGAGATACCACATGTACACTTGACTGTTTATCCAGGGGCCATGTGTATCAAGCGTCTCAGAGTAGGAGTGCAGATATAGAATCAGGTCCCCCCCGTCCATGTAATCTTATTTCTTGTAATCTAAAAGGCTAAACTAATCCTAAATTGGTACTCGCCGTTTGTCTCCTGACTCCGTTATCCCTTCGTCCCGTGTCGTTGCTGCAGAGCTTTTTGAGATCATGCACTACAGCAAACTGTTGGGGATCCACATCCACAGCCCGGGAGCAGGCTGGAGAAGGGGCAGTGGGGGCGGCCGACCAGAGGCCCCCACCATCACAGGGCCAGAAGTCCCTGTAGTGCACCACCATGGAGGCCATCCGAGGAGAAGCGCACAGAAAGGAGGCATTGAACAAGTTTGTATTATGCATTTTCTTTTGTTTCAGGAGTTTAACCCTTGGCCTATAACGGTCGATCTCAATCCACTGGTATCGCCCTTCCACATTGGTCTCCTCAAGAAAATGTCTGTAGCGTCCAAAAGGTTTGGGCTACACACTAATATGACCCCTCTGTGGAAAGTTGAGACTATGTCGAATACAATGGTGTTCTCCATTTTGAATAGAAGTATTTATGGAAGTGTGCACTCCCTGACATGTATTTAAAAGGAATATGGTGGAATCTCCTTCCAGCCATGCTTGCACCAATACAATGCTTTTAAATGCATAATGGGGTGTGAACGAGTGCACACTTCTTGAGAAGGGTACAGAATTGGAGCGCAGGGAGGCTAACACCGCAGGCTCCGGACCCTCTCTGTTCCCCCAACCCTACAGTGGCTGCTGCCTAGAAGTCCCACACCCAAAGCACACAGACTGAGACTGAGGGAGACAGCGGTGATCGATGTTAGGTGGGAGGGTTTGTGAAAGGGAGGGGAGTTTTGGGAAGAGATGTATGTGGATGATGAGAAATGGTGTCTGGTTTGTTATTAAGCATATTGTGGTCATTGGTTGCAGTTGAGAGCACATACCAGTGGTTGACGCCTTGTACAAAACAAATTATTAATGTTCCCCCCTATACTCAGGCATGCAGTCAGGACGCCCTGACCTACTCCCCAAGATCCCCACACACAATGATGTCACCAGTAACTCTGGTGAAACAGCCCTCCAACTCATTGTTGGGAAGCTCGGGGCTCGCTACCATGGCTCCTCCCATCAGGTTTGTGTCTGAACGAGTGTGTCTTTCGCCAAGCTGTCCTGTTATATCTCGTAATTTCCCATTGTTTCATCAATACATCACATCTGTGTCATGTTAATACGGTAATGCTTTCATTCTCCGGTCCTCTCACAGGTCAGTGGGAAAGGAGGAGCACAAGGCAGCCAGCACAGAGCAGGACACTATAGCACCCCCAAGAGGTGAGGAACCGAAATGCATTCTCAGACCTTTACACTATAAGCTCTTGGTTTCACACAGACACACACAAACAACTTCTCTCTTGTCCTCAGGTGTTGAAGCACTGAAATCAGTGTCATCAGTCGACGAGTGTTTCTGTGGAGATAACGTCATCTCACTTAGTGGCATAGTTCCTCAGACATGCAGCTGATATGTAAGTATTCGATACCTCAACCTCTCAATACTTCAACCTATTACTACCGAACAATAAAAGTATTTAACACCTTAACCCAGCGGTGTCAAACTAATTCCATGGAGGGCCTAGTGTCTGCTGGATTTCGTTTTTTCCATTCAAGTAAGCCCTAGACAACCGGATTCTACTTAATATAATGTTTACATACCCTACATTACTCATCTCATATACACATGTATATGTGTATACTGTACTCTATATCATCTACTGCATCTTTATGTAATACATGTATCACTAGCCACTTTAAACTATTCCACTTTGTTTACATACCCTACATTACTCATCTAATATGTATTTATATACTGTACTTGATACCATCTTCTGCATCTTGACAATGTCGTTCTGTACCATCACTCATTCATATATCTTTATGTACATATTCTTTATCCCTTTACACTTGTGTGTATAAGGTAGTCGTTTTGGAATTGTTAGGTTAAACTACTCGTTGGTTATTACTGCATTGTCGGAACTAGAAGCACAAGCATTTCGCTACACTCGCATTAACATCTGCTAACCATGTGTATGTGACAAATAAAATTTGATTTGGATTTGGATAGGGCTGGGCGGTATACTGTATTTTACTATATACCGGTATTGATGCACGGACCGGTTAGGGTTTTCACTTTACCTTCTGTAACAGTATTTCAATGTTTGGTTTGTTAAATGTGATACGCAACTCAGTTTTAATAGTTTACTCAGTTTGCTACTTGAGTAGTCTTTCTCCCCCTCCTCCTTCTGCATGCCGCTGACCACACCAAGCCTGCCCCATCACTTGGTCGAGTGCGGATGCTCGACCAAGGAGTCACAAGCACTTTATTGCGGTTCACTCTGCATAGTCAGATAGATGCAGAAAGATGTTGGTGAGAAAGATGCTACTTTCTACAAGTGCTTTCTATAACTACACTATTAGTTTGTCTTACTATTAGTTTGTCTTACTGTCTGCAAACTACTGTCTGATAGTTTGTCTTTTCTTAGCAAGTTCTAGCTAAAATTAATTTTTAGCCACCAATTCTAAATCACCAGTTAGGTAGCTTTCTAAAATGTACTAAGAGTCA
This sequence comes from Oncorhynchus kisutch, assembly GCF_002021735.2. Lineage (NCBI taxonomy): Eukaryota > Metazoa > Chordata > Actinopteri > Salmoniformes > Salmonidae > Oncorhynchus > Oncorhynchus kisutch. Next base: position 48,590,076 of record NC_034187.2, on the reverse strand, counting down.
GAGCAAACAAAGCTAGCAAATACAGTGCCAGTGCTGGTGTAGGCCTAGATAAGCATGTTTGTGCAGCGGTATCTTCTAAATCGGAGAGGAATAGACAACGCATGAATATATCCAAGATACTGCCCACAGTAGTGTTGGAATCATGGAAATATAATGCTTCATCTAATTCTGTAGTTGGGATATAGTGATATTCCATCTACAGAATTAGATTCATTATTCTATTTCCATTATGCCAACAGTTCACCAAATAACTAGGCCTAGATGTTTTGCCCATATCATGCAGCTCTGCATGGCATAGTGTGGAAATGATAAAAGTGTAGGAAATTGAAACATTTCTTTAAAATGCAGATTTTTTGTTTGAAGTTGGATTGAACCGTATAAAACAATCAGAATGGAGAAAGACCCCCTGAACTTATCATTTGTGTTGCCACCCTAAAGGTCATGAACTACTCAAACATATTCAGAACTTAAAGATGGCGCGGAAGAACGTGGCTGACATTGTACATTCTCCCAACCAATTGTGCAATTTTGGTATTGTTTTTGCATTTTGTGTAACTTATTTTTTTACTTATTGTGTACATAATGTTGCGCCTACCATCCCTTATGACCGAAAATAACTTCTGGACATCAGAAAAGCAATTACTCACCGTGTACTGGATGAAACTTTTTCCTTTAACCTGTCCTACGAGAAGGAGATCCTGCTTTCATTGGAATAGGTTCAGATCCACGCCTTTTGCATGAAGAAAAGACACCAGAAAAGAGGATGCAGATCGGGGATCCTTCTGAGAATCCGGAGGAGAGAGAGAAGACTCCCAATGCCTTCCATTCTCCTTGCTAATGCGCAATCGTCAGAAAATAAAATTAATGACCAACTAAACTCAGCAAAAAAATAAACGTCCTCTCACTATCAACTTCGTTTATTTTCAGCAAGCTTAACATGTGTGAATATGTTTCAAAGATTCAACAACTCAGACAAACTGAACAAGTTCCACAGACATGTGACTAACAGAAATTGAATAATGTGTCCCTGAAAAAAAGGGGGGGGATCAAAATCAAAAGTAACATTCAGTATCTGGTGTGGCCACCAGCTGCATTAAGTACTGCAGATGAGATGTTACCCCACTCTTCCACCAAGGCACCTGCAAGTTCCCAGACATTTCTGGGGGGGAATGGCCCTAGCCCTCAACCTCCGATCCAACAGGTTCCAAACGTGCTCAATGGGATTTAGATCCGGGCTCTTCGCTGACCATGGCAGAACACTGACATTCCTGTCTTGCAGGAGATCACGCACAGAACGGCTGGTGGATTGTCATGCTGGAGGGTCAGGATGAGCCTGCAGGAAGGGTACCACATGAGGGAGGAGGATGTCTTCCCTGTAACACACAGCATTGAGATTTCCTGCAATGACAACCAGCTCAGTCCGATGATGCTGTGATACCATGACAGACCCTCTACCTCCAAATCGATCCCGCTCCAGAGTACAGGCCTAGGTGTAACTCATTCCTTCGACGATAAACGCAAATCCGACCATCACCCCTGGTGAGACAAAACCGCGACTCGTCAGTGAAGAGCAATTTTTGCCAGTCCTGTCTGGTCCAGCGACGGTGAGTTTGTGCCCATAGGCAAAGTTGTTGCCGGTGATGTCTGGTGAGGACCTGCCTTACAACAGGACTACAAGCCCTAAGTCCAGCCTCTCTCAGCCTATTGCGGACAGTCTGAGCACTGATAGAGGGATTGTACATCTGCAGTCCTCATGCCTCCTTGCAGCATGCCTAAGGCACGTTCACACAGAAGAGCAGGGACCCTGGGCATCTTTCTTTTGGTGTTTTTCAGAGTTAGTAGAAAGTCCTCTTTAGTGTCCTACGTTTTCATAACTGTGACCTTAATTGCCTATCGTCTGTAAGCTGTTAGTGTCTTAACGACCGTTCCACAGGTGCATGTTCATTAATTGTTTATGGTTCATTGAACAAGCATGGGAAACAGTGTTTAAACTCTTTACAATTAAAATCTGTGAAGATATTTGGATTTTTACTAATTACCTTTGAAAGATAAGGACATTTGCAAGGGCATTTCTTTTATTGCCGAGTTTATTAAGATTATCCTAACCGGTATTAAGATTATCCTACCGGACATTAAAAAAAACTTTAACATCTTATGTTTCACCGAGACGTGGCTAATAAAGAAACAGACAATATAGAGCTGGCGGGATTTTCCATGCACTGGCAGAAAAGAGGCGCTACCTCTGGTAAGACGAGGGTTGGGGGTGTGTGTCTTTTTGTCTTTTTGTCAATAACAGCTGGTCTAATATTAAAGAAGTCTCGAGGTATTGCTCGCCTGAGGTAGAGTACCTTATGATAAGCTGTCGACCACACTATCTACCAAGAGAGTTCCTATCTGTATTATTTGTAGCCGTCTATTTACCACCACAAAGTGAAGCAGGCACTAAGACCGCTCTCAACCAACTCTATAAGGCCATAAGCAAAGAAGAAAATGCTTACCCAGAAGTGTTGCTTACAGTGGCCGGGGACTTTAATGCAGGCAAACTTAAATCAGATTTACCACATTTTTACCAGCATGTCACATGTGCAACCAGGGTAAAAAATAAATTCTAGACCACCTTTACTAAAATACTAAATGATTTTCTAATAAGTTTTTTATTTCTAAAAACAGTTTGAAATTAGGTGTGTTCCGCCCCATTCATTCACATACAAGTAGTCATTTTTACTTTACTTTACTTGCGGACCAATTAATTTTTTTGACATTTCTGACCCGGACAAAATTCCCCAAACACTTCTCAATTGTTTGTGCAGTTCACGTCTGCAAACATTTGCTCATCTGCCGTCCTGCACACACGTGTTCATATTTTCCACCTGTCACCTGCATCGCAATCAAAGTTGTTTTCGTTACCAATAATAACTTTGGAAATGTGTGCGTTTCTATCAAAGTGCCTTATTACGTTATAATAGTTTCTGCATGTCGTTTCTACTGTAGCATAATGTTTTTGTGTATATTCCTTATAACCGTGGACACGCGATGTAACGTTATTCATTTCATAACATTTATGGTGTTATACTCAATGATTAGGTAGCTAGCTACATTATTCTATTAGCTCTGGAAAACAATGCTAATTGCGCCAGGGAAGTATTAGCATGTGTTGTATTTTGAAGCTACCCTGGCTTTATGACTCCCAAGTGGCACAGCGTCTCCGTGCTAGAGGCGTCACTACAGACACCCATCTTCAAATCCAGACTGCATTTCTATCAAAGTAAGTGCCTTATTACGTTATAATAGTTTCTGTGTGTCGTGTTATACCGTGTCTACTGTAGCTCACTGTGTGTATGGAACATAATATATTTGTGTATATTCCTTATAACCGCGGACACGCTAGGTAACGTTATTCACCTTTTATGGTGTTATATTCAATCGTGCCTATGTAGCTAGTTACATTCTTCTATTAGCTCTGTAAAACAATGCTAAATGCATCAGAAGAAGATGTTGTATTTTGACGCTACCCTGGAAAAATTGTAAAATATCTTATACCACTTGGTCGTTTTCTGAGTGCATTCCACAAAGCTGTTTATCATGTCAGCCTTATCCACTGCCCCCATTTTGAGGTTATAGTCAAGCACACAGTCTGGTTTGATGTTTCTCTGTCTGGTTTGTTTCTCTCTCCCTTCAGGTGGTCCAACTTCCCTGTGGCCAACATGGTTGCTGTATGGACAGAGGAGAGGACATGGACGTCTTGTTTGTCATGGAACTTTACTGCCAGCTGTTAACATTTTTTATTTTGTATAAAGGGTCATTTAGGATGGCAGTAGCGTTGTTGATGAAATGCAGTCATAGCAGCAGAACTAGAAAGCAGTCTTGGGAAAAGAGGGTGGCAAAGAAGGGAGTTGCAAACATAGGATCTCTGCTCCAGTATTCTCTTATGGAGTTCCTCTTTACTGTCACCAGGAATGTATACATTTCACTAATTGTGGCTGCCTCCCCCCACTCCTGGCTCTCTCTTATCCTGTAGCTCCAAGGCATAGTGATTGGTCTCTACTATGTCTCCCACCAGCTCCTCTGTCAGAAACATCTTGAAGCACTCAGATGGAAATGGCAAGGGGTATTGCACTCCAGACTGGGACTCATCAACACAAACAGCAGGGCCAGGAGGGGTGAAATGGCTGGCAGCCTTCCAGCTACCACAGAACTCCTGTACTATCGGTCTGCCTCCATTACCACCAGCATCTTCGAAGGGAACTGGGACTTTGTCAGTGGACAAGGGGTCCTCTGTCACTGTCAGAACCTGATTCCTGACTTTCAGACTCATTGTCAGAATTTTTTTTTAAAGCTGTATTTCTGAGTTGTCTCCTTTTGAAAGACATTGCTAATGCTACAGCTTAGCTCATTAGCTACGTACATAACAACACTGAATGGCTCAGAGTGGGAGTGAGAGGTTACGTGATTGACTGCCTGCACGCGCCATTTGTATCAATAAACCACTATCAGAAAATGTTTGTGGTGTTCATATATTTACTATTTTATTCACGTTTTTCAATTACCGGTGATAAATCATGCATTCCGAATTTTGCATAGATTGTCAAGGGCACATAGTATGTGTGTAAATGAATGTTTTGAAGGTTGTACTGATTATGAGCTAAGCTAATTCCAGCTATGTGTGTGGAGCCATGTTTGTTGACATACAATGCATTCTTGGTTTCACTTGATCGTCTGTCAGATCAAAGATGCTATAGCAAAATGAGGTGAGTAAGAGTTCAAATGTTTTGAGGACTTCCGGAAATTAATGGTGGGATGTGAACGACGGTAGATGACACACCCCTTCAACATGCATACTATAAACAGACCAAACACATCTCGTCTTCTCTTATCTTCGGTTTCTGTGAGGAAAGAAATGCATGGCTGCGCTGAAACTAATCGTCGGATTACTTTCGATTTCTATAAAGTGTTTTACCTAGTTATTTCGATCAATGGTGAGCACACCCGTGATGTGATTAATTATACATAGTAATTGCTATTAGCTAATTCATAGTGTAGTTTATGTCAGCCTAGAGCTAGAAAATATGACTGCTTGTGTTGGGTCAATCTTTCCTCAGTGAGCGCTAGGACAACTGTAGCCTACATTTTTCCGGTTAGGATGATTGTGTTATGCTATATATACTGTACTTCTGTGAATATCTGAACATTGCATCCAAAAATAAACTGCTCACATTCTGGACATAACTTTGTAAGGACTGTGTTTGTGTAAATAGTTTCTGAAAAAAGTGTGCTCAAACACTGATTGTTGCATCATTCGAAACTGGCCGTTCTAAACTAGCATTCTAAATGAGTGTTCTAATAACACTGGTGTGATCGTACACTTCAGGGACCACTGTAGAACGATCACACCCGTGTGATGGTACGTGTGAAAGGGTTAAGATTGAATCCTACTACACCGGCTCTGATGCTTGTCAGATGTGGCAGGGCTTGCAAACAATTAAGGATTACAAAGGGAAACCCAGGCGTGAGCTGCCCAGTGACGCAAGCCTATCAGACGAGCATAAAGTCTAGGCAAGCAACACTGAAGCTTGCACGAGAGCACCAGCTGTTCTGGATGACGCAAGCATAAAAGGCTGTGATAACGCTCTCAGTAGCCGATGTGAACAAATCCTTTAAACAGGTCAACATTCACAAAGCAGATGGGCCAGACGGATTACCAGAATGTGTATTTAAAGCATGCTCGGACCAACTGTCAAGTGTCTTCACTGACATTTTCAACCTCTCCCTGATCGAGTCTGAAATGCCTGCATGTTTCAAGCAGACCACCATAATCCCTGTGCCCAAGGAAGCAAAGGTAACCCGCCTAGATGATTATCGCCCCGTGGCACTCACGTCGGTAGCCATGAAGTGCTTTGAAAGGCTGGTCATGGCACACATCAACAACATCCTCACGGACACCCTAGACCCACTCCAATTCGCATACCACCCCAACAGTTCCACAGATGACGCAATCTCAATCGCACTCCACACTGCCCTTTCTCGCCTGGACAAAAGGAACACCTATGTGAGAATGCTGTTCATTGACTTACAGCTCAGTGTTCCACACCATAGTGCCCACAAAGCTCATCACTAAGCTAAGGACTCTGGGACTAAACACCTCCCTCTGCAACTGGATCCTGGAATTCCTGACGGGCCGCCCCCAGGTGGTAAGTGTAGGCAACAACAAGTCTGCCACGCTGATCCTCAACACTGGGGCCCCTCAGGGGTGTGTACTTAGTCCCCTCCTGTATTCCCTGTTCACCCACGACTGCGTGGCCAAACACAACTCCAAAACCATCATTAAGTTTGCTGATGACACATCAGTGGTAGGCCTGAACTACAACAACGATGAGAAGGCCTATAGGGAGGTTGTCAGAGAACTGGCAGAGTGGTTCCAGGACAACAACCTCTCCCTCAATGTGAGCAAGACAAAGGAGCTGATCGTGGACTACGGGAAAAGGCGGGCCGAACAGGCCCCCATTAACATCGACGGGGCTGCAGTGGAGCGGATCGAGAGTTCCTTGGTGTCCACATCACCAATGAAATATCACGGTCCAAACATATCAAGACAGTTGTGAAGATGGCACGACAAAACCTTTTTCCCCTCAGGAGACTGAAAAGATTTGGCATGGGTCCCCAGATCCTCAAAAGGTTCTACAGCTGCACCATGGAGAGCATCCTGACCGGTTGCATCACCGCCTGGTATGGCAACTGCTCGGCACCTGACCGTAAGGCACTACAAAAGGTCGTGCGAACGGCCCAGTACATCACTGGGGCCAAGCTTCCTGCTATCCAGGACCTATTTAATAGGAGGGGTCAGAGAAAAGCCCATAAAATTGTCAGAGACGCCAGTCACCCAAGTTATAGATTGTTTTCTCTGCTACCACATGGCAAGTGGTACCAGAGTGCCAAGTCTAGGACTAAAAGGCTCCTCAACAGTCTATACCGCCAAGCCATTAGACTGCTGAACAATTCATAAAAATCGCCACCAGACAATTTACATTGACCCCCCCTCTTGTACACTGCTGCTACCCGCTGTTTGTTTCCTATGCATAGTCACTTCGCCCCCACCTACAAGTACAGATTACCTCAACTAGCCTGTACCCCTGCACACTGACTAGGTACTGTTGTTCCCTGTATATAGCCTCGTTATTGTTATGCTTATTGTGTTACTTTTTATTATTATTTTAGCCTACTTGGTAAATATTTTCTTCTTCTTGAACTGCATAGTTGGTTTAGGGCTTATAAGTAAGCATTTCATGGTAAAGTCTAAACTTGTTGTATTCGGCGCATGTGGCAAATAATCAAATATCGTAATTTTTTGTAAACATATTTTAATATGATATTATGGCCATATCGTCCAGCCCTACAACCAGGTAAGGGGAGTTCCTTACTAATTAGTGACATTAATTCATCAATCAAGGACATGGGAAGAGCGAAAACCCACAAACCCTCAGCCCTCCGTGGAATGAGTTAACGTGCCATTTTATTTTTTATTTAACTAGGAAAGTCAGTTAAGAACAAATTGTTATTTACAATGACAGCCTAGGAACAGTGGGTTAACTGCCTTGTTCAGGGGCAGAACGACAGATTTTTACCTTGTCAGCTTGGGGATTCGATCTAGCAATATTTTGGTTCCTGGCCTAACGCTCTAACCATTAGGCTACCTGTCGCACCTAACCTATCAACACCTAACAATGAAAGTATAGTACTCAACACCTCAACCTCTCGTTACAAAACCTATTAACTAGCCTACTAATATTGTTTCACTCGCTAAGTCTAGGGGCCTAGTTAACCGTCTGTAACCTGATTTTAAGATGTGCATCTATACTGAACAAAATTATAAACGCAACATGTCAAGTGTTGGTCCCATGTTCCATGAGCTGAATTAAAAAGACCACAGAAATGTTCCATATGGACAGAAAGCTTATTTCTCTCCAATTTCTCTCTCTCCTTTGCCATGATAATCCAGCCACGGAACAGGTGTGGCATATCAAGAAGCTGATTAAACAGCATGGTCATTCTATAGGGGCACCTTGTGCTGGGGACTCTAAAATGTACAGTCCTCCCAACGCCACAGATGTCTCAAGTCTTGAGGGAGCGTGCAATTGGCATGCTGACTGCAGGAATATCCACCAGAGCCTTTTGCAGAAAATGTCATGTTAATTTCTCTACCATAAGTCGCTTCCAACGTCGTTTTAGAAAATGTGGCAGTACGTCCAACTGGCCTCACATCCGCAGACCTCGTGTAACCATGCCAGTGGTGGACCCTTCTTCACCTGCGGAATCATCTGTGACCAGCCACCCGGACAGCTGATGAAACTGAGGAGTATTTGTCTGTTACAAAGAAAAACTAATTCTGAATGGCTGGGCCTGGCTCCCCAGTGGGTAGGCCTGGCTCCCAAGTGGGTTGGCCTATGCCCTCCCAAGCTCACCCATGGCTGCATCCCTGACCAGTCATGTGAAATCCATAAATTAGGGCCTAATTTATTTCAATTGACTGATTTCCTTATATGAACTGTATCTCAGTCAAATCTTTGATAATGTTGCATGTTACTTTTATATTTTTGTTCAATATATGTGAGAAATCCGCTTATGAGGAACCAGAATTTTGACGACATGTTTAGTATCACTATACTCTATACCATTACGTTACTTGATGCTAAAATTATAACACGCCAAAAAAAAGAAGGCGTATTAGCCACGGTCATAGACTGGCACTTGATCCAGACAGATCTTTTGAGTTCAAAATAATTACATTTTTACTTGAATATGTGCATTAATGTATCAATTATACATTACATTTTACTTTGATAAAAAAACTAACAACATCAAGGTAATCATTTATTTGAAAGGTAAATCTCTATTGATGAACTGGGTAAACTAAGATGTAGCCTAGGCCTATTTACAATACAGGTGAATGCATATTTAAATAGGAGTTTGTGCATGCATTGAGTTATTGAGCTTGTTTTGGCTGATTTAATGAGGCTACAGATGAAAATCAATCAGTTTACCTTCCATTTGGGACTATTGTACTTTATTGTACTGATCGAAGGTCACGTATGTAACCACGGTTATGAGAGCTATTTGGATCACTCCAGTATATTGGTACCACTCCGCGGCGGAGGGATACATCCGAGGTGAGGATTTCAAATCTAATCAAAGTTTGTCACGTGCGCCGAATACAACAGGTGTAGACCTTACAGTGAAATGCTTACTTACAGGCTCTAACCAATAGTGCAAAAAAGGTATTAGGTGAACAATAGGTAAGTAAAGAAAATAAAACAACAGTAAAAAGAAAGGCTATATACAGTAATGAGGCTATAAAAGTAGTGAGGATACATACAGACAGGTTAGTCAGGCTGATTGAGGTAGTATGTACATGTAGATATGGTTAAAGTGACTATGCATATATGATGAACAGAGAGTAGCAGTAGGGTAAAAGAGGGGTTGGTGGGTGGCGGGACACAAAGCAGATAGCCCGGTTAGCCAATGTGCGGGAGCACTGGTTGGTCGGCCCAATTGAGGTAGTATGTACATGAATGTACAGTTAAAGTGACTGCATATGATAAACAGAGAGTAGCCTCAGCGTAAAAGAGGGGTTGGGTCGGGGGGGGGGGGGGCACAGTTGGGTTGGGGGGGGCACACAATGCAAATAGTCCGGGTAGCCATTTGATTACCTGTTCAGGAGTCTTATGGCTTGGGGGTAAAAACTGTTCAGAGGCCTTTTTGTCCTAGACTTGGCACTCCGGTACCGCTTGCCATGCGGTATTAGAGAAAAGTCTAAAACTGGGGTGGCTGGGGTCTTTGACCATTTTCAGCGCCTTACTCTGACACTGCCTGGTGTATAGGTCCTGGATGGCAGGCAGCTTAGCCCAAGTGATGTACTGGGCCGTACGCACTACCTTCTGTCGTGCCTTGCGGTCAGAGGCCGAGCAATTGACGTACCAGACAGTGATGCAACCAGTCCTGACTGGTTGCTCTCGATGTTGCAGCTGTAGAACCTTTTGAGGATCTCAGGACCCATGCCAAATCCTTTTAGTTTCCTGAGGGTGAATAGGCATTGTCGTGCCCTGTTTACGACTGTCTTGGTGTGTTTGGACCATTCTAGTTTGTTGTTGATGTGGACACCAAGGAACGTGAATCTTTCAACCTGCTCCACCACAGCCCCGTCGATGAGAATGGGGGCATGCTCGTTCCTCCTTTTCCTGTAGTCCACAATCATCTCCTTAGTCTTAGTTACATTGAGGGAGAGGTTGTTGTTCTGGCACCACATGGCCAGGTCTCAGACCTCCTCCTTATAGGCGGTCTCGTCGTTGTCGGTGATCAGGCCTAACACTTTTTTGTCGTCTGCAAACTAAATGATGGTGTTGGAGCCTTGCCTGGCCATGCAGTCATGGGTGAACATACGATGCGCATAAGACGCGCGTCTGAGCCGGTGTAGTATGATTCAATCTTAGCCCTGTATTGATGCTTTGCCTGTTTGCTGGTTCGTCGGAGGGCGTAGCAGGATTTCTTATAAGCTTCCGGTTTAGTTAGAGTCCCTCTCCTTGAAAGCGGCAGCTCTAGCCTTTAGCTCAGTGCAGATGCTGCCTCTAATCCACGGTTTCTGGTTGGGGTATGTCGGTACGGTCACTGTGGAGACGACGTCATCGATGCACTTATTGATAAAGCCAGTGACTGATGTGGTGTACTCCTCAATGCAATCGGAAGAATCCCGGAACATGTTCTAGTCTGTGCAAAACAGTCCTGTAGTTTAGCAAGTCTCCGGCCACTAGGAGTGCCGCCTCTGGGTGAGTGGTTTCCTGTTTGCTTATTTCCTTATACAGCTGACTGAATGCGGTCTTAGCATCCATCTCTGGTGGTAAATAAACAGCCACGAAAAGTATAGCTGAAAACTCGTTAGGCAAGTAGTGTGGCCTAGATTTCGTGCACCAGCTGTTGTTTACAAATATGCACAGACCCCCCCCCCCCCCCCCCCCTCGTCTTACCGGAGTGTGCTGTTCTATCTTGCCGGAGCAGCGTATATCCCGCTAGCTGAATATCCATGATGTCATTCAGCCATGATTCCATGAAACATAGGATATTACAGTTTTTGATGTCCCGTTGGTAGGATATATTCGTGATCGTATCTAATTTATTGTCCAATGATTGCACGTTGGCGAGTAGTATTGACGGTAACGGCAGCTTTCCCAGTCACCTTCTCCGGGTCCTGACCAGGCATCCGGCTCGTTGACCTCTGTACCTGCGTCGCTTCCTCTTGCATATAACGGGGATGTTAGCCCTGTGGGGTGTTTGGAGAATGTCCTGAATGAATGTCCTCCTTGTTGTAGAAAAATATCTTTGTCTAATCCAAGGTGAGTGATCGCTGTCCTGATATCCAGAAGCTCTTTTTTTGCCGTAAGATACGGTTACAGAAACATTATGTACAACATAAGTTACAAATAACGCGAAAACCCCCACAAAATAGCACAATTGGTTGGGCGCCCGTACAACTGCTGCCATTTCTTCCGGCGCCATTGTATTCATGTACAGATTTACTCCCGTGTACACCTGTGTCACAGCTGGGGTCCACCCCTATATATAGACCCCATGGCCTCAACACACGTTCTCTACATCATTGAGGCGCATCTTGCACCTTAGAGGATTCGAGTGATCCAAATAGCTCACATACGTAACCTTCTTTATGTTTCACTATACTGGATCACTGCAATATTTTGGTATACCCATACCAGATTAGTCAGTGCTAGAGGGACCTGGCCAGCCAGTGGTGAAGACGCAGGGGTCGTCAATGTGGAAAGGGGGGTCCCGGCACAGTCCCCGGAAGGGGATGCGACGCCCAGGACCGCTGAACCAACCGCACAGGGAGGTGCCACATTTACCCGATGGTACCTAGCAAAGGTGCAAGAGGAAGCCCAGCTGGCCGCAGCACAGATATCAGCGAAGGGCACTCCTCTCAGTAGAGCCCAGGACACAGCCAGACCTCGTGTTGAATGTGCCACCACAGATCCCAGCACTGGCCTGCCAGCCAAGTGGTATGCTGTCATAATAGTTTCCATGATCCAGTGAGAGAGTCTCTGCTGTAGAGGCTGTTAAGCCCTCATCCAAGCGAGCCTGCAGGTATTGCAGGACATACTACACCCCGCATGACTCGGGCACAACCTCAATACCAGTGCACCAAGAGCAGAACAACCACCAGTGCAGTTGTAGCCGGCGCCCTTGCGTTCTGCATGGTGTTCATTACACCCTCCTGTAGTCCTAACATGGACCATTGGTGCCATTCAGTGGCCAAGCCCACAGACTGAGGTGGTGCGGCCTTGGATGCCACAGAGTTCCCCCGGCCTGAGACAGCAGGTCCGGTCTCAGGGAAAGTTGCCACGGTGTCCTAGACAACAACGACAGCAGAAGGCTGAACCAGGGTTGTCAGGGCCAGTATGGGGCCACCAGAAGCAGACGATGCTCTGCCAACCTGGTCTTGTCCAGCACAGCCTGGATCAGGGGAAAAGCGTAATGCTCCAGCCCTGGCCAATTGTGAGCCAGGGCATCCAAGCCCAGAGGGTCTGGTGGCTCCAACATGGAATACCACAGAGGGCAGTGCGCATTGTCCAGGGAGGCAAACAGGTCCACGAGCACTCTCCCGAACTTGTCCCACAGGTGCTGCACCACCTGGGGATGTAGGCTCCAGTCCAAAGGTGGCGGGCTCTCCCTCGAGAGAATATCCGCTGCCACATTCAGGATGCCAGGTACGTGTGCTGTGCGTAGAGACGCTAGACGTCCCTGAGCCCAGAGAAGGAGCTCCCGTGCCATAAGATGGAGGCGGTGTGACCTCAGTCCACCATGATGGTTGATGTAAGCCACCACTGTGGTGTTGTCCATTCTCACCAGGACAGATGTGGAAGGAAAGACTGCAGGGTCAGCAGTACAGCTCTAGTGAATTGATGTGCCTGTCGCACCAAGAAGGTAGCCAACAGCTGCTGGCCGACTTGCCCTTGGTCACACCAGCCGAACTGGGAGGCATCTGTACTGACCAGCTCCCGGCGGCACATCCCACAGCATCTCCACCCCATCTAAGAGAAAGGAGTGACAGGCTGGGGACTGGGGACAGCATGTCCCCAGTCCACTGCACAGCTAGCATAAACAATTTTACCCTAAGAAGTATACAATTGCGTCGGCGTTTCCTTCCCTTCATTGTAACGTATAAAGAAATCCTTTATGAAACAGATATAAAGCAAACAAGATGTGTGTTATTCTTACCACACCATAGTACTTTCGAGTCCCATTTTGAAAACTTTCTGGTCGCTCTCCACCGCCGGCTTCTGATGGCCTGTCAACCTGGTAGCCCCTTCATGGTAGTGAACAGTGCCAGCATCGTCCCCCAGGAACATCCTATCACTGGCCAACAGGGAACAGCTGTCGTCTCCATCGAAGCTATCAACCTCCTGACACAGGTCATGCGCCCTCCGTTCAAGGTGGTCCCTAACCCTAACCCTGCCCCTGTCCAGGACTAGCAAGCAGATGGGCTCTGCCTGCGGTGGCTCCGGGCAAGCTTCCTGGGAGGGGTACTGTGCCCAGTAGAGGGCCTAACAGATTGCTGGCGCACCACTCCTGAAGGAGGGAGCTCATCCCCAGCCTGAGCCTGAGCCTGGCTGACCCACTCGCGCATGGCCTCCAATCACGCCAGGCACAGGCGTTCTGAGAACACCACAAAACAGGCATCCAGTAGGGCGCTCCACCGCCCTCTCCGCGTGGCTCAAACCCAGGCAGTGCATACATGAGGTATGCAGGGGGTGTGCCACAATCACACCTGTCAAAAAGGGAAGCCATAAGCTCAGCCAAGCGAGCACGGCCATGGAGCAGGGTTCTGACACCCTGGGAGAGTTCATGTCATGACCCACTTGGAGGAATAGGAACCTGGTGAGGGATAAATTACCCAGTATCTCTGCAAAAACAGGGAAGACCCGTGTGGGAAAAACAGGCAGACAAAAAACAGCAACCAGGTAATGGTTTTGATTTGTGGTTCTCTTTTTTTTTACACCAACTGCAATATTACCTAGCTGGTTTAATATCAAGCAGTAAAAACAGCACCATATGATGGAGTAACTCCGTTAAGGAGTTCATGTCTCAACATAGTGGAAGCCCACCACAATACTCTTACATTCTGCAGGGGATTCTGCAGGGGATTCTGCAGAGGAAAGAACCAAAAAAAAAAAAAACACCATGTGAAGCAATTCACAACACACACAGAACAAGCCAGTTGGAAAGCTGTGTACCACAGTTTGTGGCAGCAAGAGGCACCAATATATTAAAGGATGCACACGGAGTCTAGTGTAACGCTAACAAAACACAAGCACGACAACCACGGGCGGAAGATACAGATCAATCACGTGCAGCAAGTGGAGCACTCAAGAGGAGGCGCTGGCCATGTGGCCAGATGCAAACAGCCAGTGAGTATAAGTCCACTCAAGATATTACACTTCCCAGTGACTTACCAAGCGAACCATACGGACGTCCACCGAGAAAATGAAAGATAATGTGTGTCGCGGCCATGGGGTCTATATATAATTCTCACCTCGGAAGTATCCATCCGCCACGGAGTGATACTGTTAGTGTTTAAATACTGGAGAGTTGAGACCAAATCACGGACGCTGGACAGAGTGGATTTCAGTTGTAACAAAAGGCAGTTTTAATGAGTTAAAAGATATCTTGTCCCGCAGTTTTACGTGCACGGATCTAGTTCATACAACTCGGCAAGGAGTCAGGTGAAAAAGAGGCCTTATACAAAGGTTACATTCATTTTTATACATAGAATAAAGTAGGTGGAGTCTTGTCGTTTTGGTCTTCTGACTGGTCACAAAGGGTTGGAGGCGGGCCTTGCTCTAGCCAGAGCGGGCCCCATTGATGCACAGCAAAGTCCTTTGCTCTTGGCACCCGACCAGTAGGGGGGGTAGAGTGTGAGTGTACAGATGCTCATGAAATGTATGTGTGTCAAGGAAGCGTGGATTTTAGGGACTGGTAATGTCTGCTTTAGGCTCAGGTGTTTCCTGTTTATGCAGGAGTGCATGTAGGGTTAGCTTGGCACTTCTAAGCTCGTTAGTGTTTCAGGCTGCTCTTTGTAGTTTTACAGGGGAGTATATTTGCGTGATGGCAGCTGTGTGTCCTTCGGATATTCATGTTATTGCACGTAGGCTCTAAACTTGACTGAGGACACTGGGCTCAGAGTTATCTGAGGGCATCCGGTTTAACCAGAGTGTTGGTCTGATAGTAGTGCTCGATATTAGAATTATTTATATAACAATACCAATATAGGGAAACATTACAGCATTTGCCTAGAAGAAGCAATCTCTTTTATAAAAGTGTGTGCTGTCTCTAAGATCCATGACATCATTCACACACAGTCAATTCAAGGCTTGAGCAAAGATGATATTGACTGGGAGAGAAGTGAGGTGGGGGAGACTAAGTGACTAAGTTTTTGGTGACAATCAGCAATATTTTTGCGTTATGGTTTGTAAAGTGTAACAGTGTAATTACACGTTAAATTCCTGCATAAAATGGGTATTATCCCACCTCCTGGTAGATTAGTGTGTTTACATTGTCTAATACACCCAGTGATAAAATTATGGGATTCTGGGTAATCCACCGCAGATTTATGCAGAATTGCTATGGTTGAGGTGAAAATTGAATGGTCCCGGGAGAGAAATTTGTAAAATCCACCTTTTACATTGTACATTAGAAATGTATGTTATTAGTAACTACTGTTGTTGGTTTGGCTTCAAATAAACCACTCTGTTATTTGCCGATTCTCAGTTTTCCTTGTGGGTTTTATGCTAGCTAAAGTTCCCTCTTTGAAATTGGTAGCTAACTCGAAAATGCATCTTCTTTAGGAGTGCTATTTATATCCCATCGACTAATGATCATTCATCCATACAATGTGTGTCCCATCATTGCAGGTAATTTATGACAAATGTATATGTTTTATAAACTCATAAGCAGTGTATTTGCCTGGTTTTGTTAGTTGAGGCAAATATGTATCACATACTAGGTGTATTATATTTCTTTGCCACAAGTGTGACATTGAGTAATTTCAAGTTATTTTTTATATATTTTGAATACTAAAATGGATGATGCTGTAAATATGAGATTACACATGGAAACAATGTATTTATTTTTATTATAGGAATGATTCGAAATGGTTAAATCCACTATATGATCACAATGACCTTGATAGACATTTTGATAGTTTTTTTGTTAGTATATTATACAGCAGATTTATGGAGCATTGCTGTGGGAGTGCTATTTATATCCCGTTGACTAATGATCATTCATCCATACTGTGTGTGTCCCAGCATTGCAGCTTTGGAAATAAATGAACTATCCATCCATTGCTCCATCCTTTGTTGACTCACTGACTTGAGGGACGGGACCAGGAAGGTTACATAAGCTAAATATATTTTGATTTGTTTAACACTTTTTGGGTTACTACCTGATTCCATGTGTCATTTCATAGTTTGATGTATTCAATATTATTCTACAATGTAGAAAGAACAACCCTTGAATTAGTAGGTGTGTCCAAACTTTTAACTGGTACTGTATATTGGAATCACAGAAATGCATTTTCATATGCTGTCAATTGCAAATTTGTATTTCTGTTCTTGGAGAACTGGCATGTTTTCATACTGTATTGCTCCCTGAATTCCCTGAAGTCTTGAAAGATGATGTAGGGAAAATATTTTTGCATAATTTACATGATGTGCTGTTTATATTATTTAACATTTTATTATGAATATGCTTGGAGGAATGATTACACATTTTGGTATCAGAAAAAAAAAAGCAAGGGTCTTTGATATGAGGTGCTATAGTTCCGTAACAAAACCGACGTGTGCGCAACTATGGGGCAAAACAGACTTGGTTTAGATTGTTGACAACATGTAAACTATATTACAGTTGTTGGTTATGTAGCTAGTTCATTTTAGCCATATGAGCATTGACATGAAATCAGTCAAAACAAGACATGGTATCAAGAACAAGAATGAAACTAACTGAAACGAATCACTTACTCATGCATGGCAGTTTCTTGTCATTGTTGCTAACGTTAGCTATTTGGCCATCCAGAATCAAAAGAACTCACTGACTTCTGCACAATTTAGCTTCACATTGTCAGCTAAAACATATATTAGCCAATCACATGTCTTGTTTCTTCTCTCCAATAGACAGTGACGTTCTTACATTGTCAGAGAGCGACCAGAAAGTTTTCAAAATGGGACTCGAAAGTACTATGGTGTGGTAAGAATAACACACATCTTGTTTGCTTTATATCTGTTTCATAAAGGATTTCTTTATACGTTACAATGAAGTGAAGGAAACGCTGACGCAATTGTATACTTCTTGGGGTTAAATGGTTTATGCTAGCTAAACCAGTGGAATAGGGGGATTACTGACTGACTTGAGTCATTAGCTGGCTAGCTAACGTTATCTATCGGTGTCAGGGAACATCAAGGGGCAAAATTCGTTAACGCTTTTCATTATCATATACGTTATTTGTCACTTTGAACAAATGGATAACAAACCAATGGCACCCGTTTGCCTACTAGCATATGATGTTATTAACTAGCTTTACCTGCCATTTAGCTAAACGTTAGCTTAGCTTGTATGCCAATCACTAGAGGTTGTCTAACGTTAATTGCTAGCTAGCTGGCTAGACAGACATGAACTGTAGCTAACAGTTTGTCTTTGATAGCAATTTATTCAGCCCAGTTCTTCATATTTCCGGGTGTATATCAATTGGCTTCTTTACAAATGTAATATTTCTGGGTGATCTAGCAACTTGGCTAGAGTCCCCTGGCCCTGAGAATATGTATTAATGAGGCCAGCCTTCTAAAGGGGGCTGGCGTTGCCCATTCCTATCCTACATGTTCCCATGACCAGTTTATCTTGAATGTTTCAACTGTCATCCAAACTATTCTAGTCTCCAGAGTCCAGAAAGGCATAAGAATGGCATTTGTTTATTTTTATCTTTACATTCTTTCATTAGCTACCCTTTTACATTTTGCAGTGTCACCATTCTGAAAGTAGGGTTTTATAGAGCTGTGCAATATGGACAAAAATCCATATCGCTATACATTGCCTGTTTTGATGTGATGATGATAAATGGAACGATAAGTCTAAAACATTAATGTGCATTTTTTTTAAATTACCATTTAAACTGCTACTACCGGTAGTTTGATTGTAGTCAATTGGCCCATTAACGATCACCCATATTAGCACACTTGTTTACTTTCAAACTTCACATTTCTCTAGTATAGGCTACTTATCAGAATGAACGTTGTCAGCAAAAGGCCTGCGATAAATAATTTGTATGATCGGTGTCGATAATTTTCAGTTTATCGTCCCAGCTCTGCATAGCAGCATTAACCATTCTGATAATCCTATTGTTCTTCAATCCGACTCATTTATGTCCCTCTCTCATCCCCAGTGTGGACAATAGTGAGTATATGCGCAATGGAGACTTCCTGCCCACTAGACTACAAGCCCAGCAAGATGCCGTCAACATCGTCTGTCACTCCAAAACTCGGGCAAACCCCGAGAACAATGTGGGCCTAATCTCGATGGCTAAGTAAGCTTGTGTTTTTTTGTGTGTTCAAAATACGAGTTGTCTGACTGAGAACTAGGAGAACAAACAACTATTCTGAAACTAGTGTTTCATATGAACATGTGAGTCTGAGACTAATTGAACTATGTGGCCTGTAAAATAAAATGGAGGCCTCTGATATCAAATAGTGGTGTTTAGGTGGAAAACCGATGCCTTGACTGACAGACATTCCCAGTTTTAATGCTGTTTGGTTGGATTTTTTATGTTTGACTGCAGTAACTGTGAGGTCTTGACCACACTGACCCCAGACAGTGGCCGCATCCTGTCCAAACTGCACGCTATCCAGCCCAAAGGCAAGATCTGCTTCTGCACTGGCATCCGGGTGGCCCATGTGAGTGTCATTGCTTCTGCAGATAATGTCTTTGAAAATGTCATATAAGCCAGATAATTATTTTACACTGAGTTACAAAGGTTACAATTGAGCAGGCTAGTGTTGTGTGTGTGTGTGTTCATGCATAATGTGTTTTTCTCCGTGTCTATATAGCTGGCCCTAAAGCACAGACAGGGGAAGAACCACAAGATGAGGATAATTGCCTTTGTGGGCAGCCCTGTGGAAGACCGTGACAAGGATGTGAGTTTGCCACCTACCAGTGTCTTATCTAAACATATATTTCTCTTACTTTGATGATATAGCAACTAGCCTAACAGAGTATTATGTCATTTTTCTCACAATGGCACTCTTTTCTGGCACATACAATTTTTGTATAAAATGAATGTACATTATAGCTGGTCCCACAGAAGGTGTGTTTTCAACAATAGACATGCAGCTTGTCACCATAGTTACTGGTCTTTCTTTCCCCCTCTGCTTCCGTTCCGCCCAATCTATGGCCCCCACAGCTTGTTAAAATGGCCAAGCGGTTAAAGAAAGAGAAGGTCAATGTGGATATTATAAATTTTGGGGAAGAGGTAAGAATTGTTTCCTTGTGCCAGTATTTTTAATTAGCCCTATTATTTTTATGTTTTCAGTTGAAGTCGGAAGTTTACATACACTTAGGTTGGAGTCATTAAAACTCGATTTTCAACCTCTCCGCAAATTTCTTGTTAACAAACTATAGTTTTGGCAAGTCGGTTAGGACATCTACTTTGTGCATGACACGAGTAATTTTTCCAACAATTGTTTACAGATTATTTCACTTATAATTCACTGTATTACAATTCCGGTGGGTCAGAAGTTTACATACGCTAAGTTGACTGCCTTTAAATTGCTTGGAAACTTCCAGAAAAAGATGTAATGGATTTAGAAGCTTCTGATAGGCCAATTGACATCATTTGAGTCACTTGGAGGTGTACATGTGGATTTATATCAAAGCCTACCGTCAAACTCAGTGCTTCTTTGCTTGACATCATGAGAAAATCAAAAGAAATCAACCAAGACCTCAGAACAAAATTGTAGACCTCCACAAGTCTGGTTCGTCCCTGTGAGCAATTTCCAAGTGCCTGAAGATACCACGTTCATCTGTACAAACAATAGTACACAAGTATAAACACCATGGGACCACGCAGCCATCATACCGCTCAGGAAGGAGATGCATTCTGTCTCCAAGAGATGAACGTACTTTGGTGCAAAAAGTGCAAATCAATCCCAGAACAGCAGCAAAGGACCCTGTGAAGATGCTGGAGGAAACGGGTACAAAAGTATCTATATCCACAGTCAAACAAGTCCTATGTTGACATAATCTGAAAGGCCGCTCAGCAAGGAAGAAGCCACTGCTCCAAAACCACCATAAAAAAGCCAGACTACGGTTTGCAACTGCACATGGGGACAAAGATCGTACTTTTTGGAGAAATGTCCTCTGGTCTAATGAAACAAAAATAGAACTGTTTGGCCATAATGACCATTTGTTATTTTTGGAGGAAAAAAGGGGAGGCTTGCAAGCCGAAGAACACCATCCCAACCGTGAAGCACGGGGGTGGGAGCATCATGTTGTGGGGGTGCTTTGCTACAGGAGGGACTGGTGCACTTCACAAAATGGATGGCATCATGAGGCAGGAAAATTTGGGATATATTGAAGCAACATCTCAAGACATCAGTCAGGAAGTTAAAGCTTGGTCGCAAATGGATAATGACCCCAGGCATACTTCCAAAGTTGTGGCAAATGGCTTAAGGACAACAGTCAAGGTATTGGAGTGGCCATCACAAAGCTCTGACCTCAATCCCATATAACATTTGTGGGCAGAACTGAAAATGCGTGTGCGAGCAAGGAGGCCTACAAACCTGACTCCATTGCACCAGCTCTGTCAGGAGGAATGGGCCAACATTCACCCAACTTATTGTGGGAAGCTTGTGGAAGGCTACCCGACACATTTGGCCCATGTGAAACAATTTGAAGGCAATGCTACCAAATACTAATTGAGTGTATGTAAACTTCTGACCCACTGGGAATGTGATGAAAGAAATAAAATCTGAAATAAATCATTCTCTCTACTATTATTCAGACATTTCACATTTTTTAAATAAAGTGGTGATCCTAACTGACCTAAAACAATGAATTTTTACTAGGATTAAACATCAGGAATTGTGAAACTGAGTTTAAATGTATTTGACCACGGTGTATGTAAACTTCCGACTTCAACTGTACATGCATACATACATACAGTGAGCACCATAATTCATTGGACAGTGACATTTTTTTTGTTATTTTGGTTCTTTGTTCTAGCACTTTGAGTTTGAAAGGATACAATGACAATGAGGGTGAAGTGCAGACTGTTAGCTTTTAATTTGAGGGTATTTTCATACATATCGGATAAACCGTTTAGAAATGACAGCACCTTTTGTACACTGTCCCCCCATTTTAAGTTACTACAAGTATTTGTTGAATTGTCTTTACAGATGTGTGTCGTTAGGCAGGTGTATTCATTTGTGTCGTTAGTGAATGCAGGAGAGCTGTTGATGAATGTATTGATTCTAGACTGCTATTGCCTTTGGAGGTTGTTGTTGGGGTGTTACAACACATGCGGAAGACGGCTGTGTCGATGCAAATGAAGCTGGCCATCATAAGGCTCAGAAATGTCAATCAATCAGGAACATTGCAAAAACCCTGGGCATGCCCAAGTCAGCAGTTTGGTTCATCATTAACAAGAAAAAAACAACCGGTGAACTCAATTATGTCAAAAGACCTGGTAGACCTAGGAAGACCACTATAGTGGATGGACAGAGAATACTCTCTATGGTGAAGAACCCCCCCCTGACAACAGCCCAACAGATCAAAAACACTACCCTGGATGCAGGTGTAGATGTATCAAAGTCTACCATATGTGGAAGACTACACCAGCAGGACTACAGACGGTACGCTACAAGATGCAAACCACTGATAAGCCTGAAGAACAGAAAGGCGAGATTACAGTTTGCTAAAAAAGCACCTACAAGAGCCACAAGAGTTCTGGGGAAAAAAGTATTGTGGACAGATGAGACAAAGTTTAACATGTACCAGAGTGATGGAAAGAGAATAGTGTGGAGGAAAAAAAGACATGCCCATGATCCAAAGCATACCACCTTATCCATGAAACATGGTGGAGGGGTGTTATGGCTTGTGCCTGTATGGCTGCCAGTGGAACAGGCTCACTTGTCTTCATCGATGATGTGACTGCAGACAGAAGTAGAACAATGAATTCTGAAGTCTACAGAAATATTTTATCTGCTCAGATAAAACCAAATGCCTCCCAACTCATTGGTAGGCACTTCATCATGCAACAAGACAATGACCCTAAACATACTGCTAGAGCAACGAAGGGGTTTTTGATGGCCAAAAAGTGGAAAATCGTTGACCGGATCTGGATCCAATTGAACATGCATTTTACATGCTGAAGAGGAGACTGAAGTTAATAAGTCCCCAAAACAAGCAGGAACTGAAGATGGTTGCAGTATAGGCGTGGCAGAGCATCACCAGAGAAGATACCCAGCTTCTGGTGATGTCGATGCATCGCAGACTTCAAGCAGTCATTGCATGCAAAGGATATTCAACCAAATATTAACAATGATTACTTTATTCTACATTATGTTAAACTGTCCAATGTTTTTTGATGCCCGAAAATGGGGGGACAATGTACAAAAGCTTCTATAATTTCTAAACGGTTCATCCGATATGTATGAAAATACCCTCAAATTAAAGCTGACAGTCTGCACTTTACCCTCATTGTCATTGTATCCTTTCAAACTCAGTGCTAGAGTACAGAACCAAAATAACAAAAAAAATGTCACTGTCCAATGAATTATGGTGCTCACTACATGCATGCATGCATACATACACCATTCAAAAGTTTGGACACACCTAGGGTTTTTCTTTATTTTTACTATTTTCTACATTGTAGAATAATAGAGAAGACAGCAAATGAAATATCACATGGAATCATGTGGTAACCAAAAAAGTGTTCTAGTTTATATATCTATTTTATAGAGATTCTTCAAAGTATCCACCCTTTGACTTGACGACAGCTTTGTACACTCTTGGCATTCTCTCAACCAGCTTCATGAGGTAGTCACCTTGAATGCATTTCAATTAACAGGTGTGCCTTGTAGAATTGATTTCCTTATTGTGTTTGAGCCAATCATTTGTGTTGTGACAAGCTAGGGGTGGTATACAGAACATAGCCCTCTTTGGTAAAATACCAAGTCCATATTATTGACTGTAGTACTCGCGCTGCTAAAACACTCGACCACTGCTACTCCAACTTCCGGGATGCCTATAAGGCCCTCCCTTCATCAAATCTGAACACGACTCCATTTTGCTTCTGCCTTCCTATAGGCAGAAACTCAAACAGGACGTACCCGTGCTAAGGACTATTCAATGCTGGTCTGACCAATCGGAATCCACGCTTCAAGATTGTTTTCATCACGCAGAAGGGATATGTTCCAGGTAGCCTCTGAGAATAACATTGACTAATACACTGTTACGGTGACCTAGTTTATCAGGAAGTAGATAGGAGATGTTGTACCCACGGACTATTAAAACCTACCCTAACCAGAAACCGTAGATGGCAGCAGTCGCGCAAAACTGAAAGTGTGAACCACTGCATTTAAGGTGACTGGTAATATGGCCGAATACAAAGTGTAGTTATTCCCTCCGTAAGGCAATCAAACAGGCAAACGTCAGTATAAAGACAAAGTGGAGTCGCAATTCAACGGCTCAGACACGAGACGTATGTGGCAGGGTCTAAAGACTATCACGGACTACAAAGGGAAAACCAGCCACATCGAGGACACTGTCTTGCATCCGGACAAGCTAAACACCTTCACCCACTTTGAGGATAACACAGTGCCACCGACGCAGCCCGCTACCAAGGAATGTGGGTTCAAATTCTCAGTGGCCGACGTGAGTAAGTAATTTAAGCGTGTTAACCCTCACAAGGCCGCTGGCCCAGACTGCATCCCTAGCCACGTCCTCTGAGCATGCGCAGACCAGCTGGCTGGAGTGTCCACCATTGTTCCTGTACCCAAGAAGGCAAAGGTAACTGAACTAAATTCCTATCGCCCCGTAGCACTCACTTCTGTCATCATGAAGTGCTTTTGAGAGACTAGTCAAGGATCATATCACCTCTACCTTACCTGACACCCTAGACCCACTTCAATTTGCTTACCTCCCCAAAAGATCTACAGACGATGCGGTCTCACTGCACACCGCCCTGTCCCATCTGGACAAGAGGAATACCTATGTAAAAATGCTGTTCATTGACTTTTAGCCCAGCATTCAACACCATAGTATCTTCCAAGCGTATCATGAAGCTTGAGGGCCCTGGCTCTGAACCCCGCCCTGTGCAACTTCCTGACAGGCTGCCCCCAGGTGGTAAAGGTAGAAAATAACACCTCCGCTTGGCTGATCCTCAACACGGGGGCCCCACAAGGCTGTGTGTGCAGCCCTCTCTTGTACTCCCTGTTCACCCATGACTGTAGGTGTCCTGGAGGGCAAACTACCTGCCCTCCAGGACACCTACAGCACCCGATGTCACAGGAAGGCCAAAAAGATTATCAAAGACAACAACCACCCACTGCTTGGTCACCCCGCTATCATCCAGAAGGCAAAGTCAGTACAGGTGCATCAAAGCTGGGACTGAGAGACTAAAAAACAGCTTCTGTCTCAAGGCCATCAGACTGTTAAATAGCCATCACTAGCACATTAGAGGCTGCTGCCCCATATACAGAGACTTGAAATCACTGGCCGCTTTAATAGTAGAACACTAGTCACTTTAATAATGTTAATGTTTACATATTGCTCATCTCATATGTATATACTGTATTCCATTCTGCTGTATGTTAGTCTATGCCGCTCTGACATTGCTCGTCCAAGTATTTTATACATTCTTAATTCCATTCCTTTGCTTTAGATTTGTGTGTATTGTTAGATATTACTGCACTTTTGGAGCTAGAAACACAAGCATTTCACTACACCCGCAGTAACATCTGCTGGACACGTATGTTGACAATAAAATTAGATTTGCAGAGGATAAGTTCATTAGAGTTAACAACCTCAGAAATTGCAGCCCAAAAAAATGCTTCACAGAGTTCAAGTAACCGACACATCTAAACATCAACTGTTCAAAGGGGACTGCATGAATCATGCCTTCATGTTCAAATTGCTGCAAAGAAACCACTACTAAAGAACACCAATAAGAAGAAGAGACTTGCTTGGTTCAAGAAACAGGAACAATGGACATTAGACCGATGGAAATCTGTCATTTTGGTCCAATGAGTCCAAATTTGAGGTTTTTGGTTCCAACCGCCGTCTCTTTGTGAGACGCAGAGTAGGTGAACAGATGATGCGTGTGTGGTTCTTATTGTGAAGCATGGAGGAGGTGTGGGGGTGCTTTTCTGGTGACCCTGTCGTTCACTTATTTAGAATTCAAGGCACACTTAACCAGCATGGCTACCACAGCATTCTGCAGCAATACGCCAGCCCATTTGGTTTGCATTTAGTGGGACTATCATTTGTTTTTCAACAGGACAATGACCCACACACCTCCAGGCTGTGTAAGAGCTATTTGACCAATAAGGAGAGTGATGGAGTGATGCATCAGATTACCTGGCCTCCACAATCACCCAACCTCAACCCAATTGCAATGGTTTGGGATGAGTTGGACTGCAGAGTGATGGAAAAGCAGCCAATAAGTGCTTAGCGTATGTGGGAACTCCTTTGACTGTTGGAAAAGCATTCCAGGTGAAGCTGGTTGAGAGAGTGTGCAAAGCTGTCAATATTAACCATGCTACTTTTGAAGAATATAAAATATATTTTGATTTGTTTAACACTTTGGTTACTACATGATTCCATATGTGTTATTTCATAGTTTTGATGTCTCAACTATTATTCTACAGTGTAGAAAATAGTCAATATAAAGAAACTTTTGTCCAAACTTTTGACTGGTACTGTTTATATATACAGAAAGTATTCAGACCCCTTGACTTTTTCACATTTTGTTATTTGTTACAGCCTTATTTTAAAAAGTTTATATTTTTTTCACTCAAACTACACACAATACCCCAAAATGATAAAGCAAAAACAGGTTTTTAGATGTTTTTGCTAATTTTTTTTTACTCAGTACTTTGTTGAAACACCTTTGGCAGCGATTACAGCCTTGAATCTTCTTGGGTTTGACGCTACAAGCTTGGCACACCAGATCCTCTCAAGCTCTGTCAGGTTGGATGGGGAGCATTGCTGCACAGCTATTTTCATGTCTATCCACAGATGTTCGATCGGGGTCTAGGCTCTTGCTGGGCCACTCAAGGACATTCAGAGACTTGTCCCGAAGTCACTCATGCGTTGTCTTGGCTTTGTGCTTAGTGTCCTTGTCCTGTTGGAAGGTGAATCTTCGCCCCAGTCTGAGGTCCTGAGCGCTCTGAAGCAGGTTTTCATAAAGGGTTTCTCTGTACTTTGCTCTGTTCATCTTTGCCTCGATCCTGACTGGTCTCCCAGTCTCTGCTGCTGAAAAACATCCCCACAGCACAATGCTGCCACCGTAGGGATTTTGCCAGGTTTTTTCAGATGTGACACTTGGCATTCAGGCCAAAGAGTTCAATGTTGGTTTCATCAGATCAGAAAATTTTTTTCTCATGGTCTTGAGTGTCCTTTAGGTGCCTTTTGTGAAACTCCAAGCATGATGTCTTGCCTTTTTACTGAGGAGTGGCGTTTGTCCGGCCATTCTACCATGAAGGCCTGATTGGTGGAGGGCTGTAGAGATGGTTCTTCTTCTGGAAGGTTCTCCCATCTCCACAGAGGAAGTCTGGAGCTCTGTCAGATTGACCATTGGATTCTTGGTAACCTCCCTGCCCAAGACCCTTCTCCCCCGATTGCTCAGTTTGGCCGGGCGGCCAGCTCTAGGAAGAGTCTTGGTGGTTCCATTTAAGAATGATGGAGGCAACTCTGTTCTTGGGAACCTTCAATGTTTCAACCATTTTTTGGTACCCTTCCTCAGATCTGTGCCTTGACACAATCCTTTTTCGGAGCTCTACGGACAATTCCCTTGACCTCATTGCTTGGTTTTTGCTCTGACATGCCTTGGGACCTTATATAGACAGGTGTGTGCCTTTCCAAATAATTTCCAATCAATTGAATTTACCACAGGTGGACTCCCAAGTTGTGGAAACATCTCAAGGATGATCAATGGAAACAGGATGCACCTGAGCTCAATTTCGAGTCTCCTAGCAAAAGGTCTGAATAGTTATGTAACTAAGGTATGTTTTTAGATTTTGTTTTTTAATATTAGCAAAAATTTGTAAAAATCTGTTTTTGATTTGTCATTATGGTGGTGGTTGTGTGTGTGTGGATTGAGGGTGGGGGGCAATTTAATACATTTTAGAATAAGGCAGTAACTTAACAATGTGGGAAAAGTCAAGGGATCTGAATACTTTCCAAAAGCTCTGTGTGTTTGTGTGTGTGTGATTAACACAATTACTTGGTTTTAACTCCTGCTTGTTTCCATTCCAAGCTAAATAAATGTATTTTATACATTTTCATAGATAACACAGTATTAACTCTTGAATGGTTCATTCTCACTCTCCCCTTCTCCCATATTCTCTATTGTGTGTCTCTTCCTCCATCGTCCTCCAGGAGTTTAATACGGAGAAGCTGACTGCCTTCATCAACACTCTGAATGGGAAGGAGGGTACAGGTTCCCACCTGGTGACTGTACCCCCAGGGCCTAGCCTGGCTGATGCCCTGCTCTCCTCCCCCATCCTGGCTGGGGAAGGAGGCTCTATGATGGGCCTGGGCGCCAGCGACTTTGAGTTTGGCGTGGACCCCAGCGCCGACCCCGAGCTTGCTCTGGTAAAAATGCAATAGGGTTCCTTTTAAAGTGACATTTTTGCATTTATATTTTGGTCATTTAGCAGATGCTCTTATCCATAGTGACCTTAATAAGTGAACCAGAGTTACCAGCATAGAGTTTTTCTGGCCTTTAACTAACTGTGTTCCTCTCTACTCAGGCTCTGCGTGTGTCCATGGAGGAGCAGAGACAAAGGCAGGAGGAGGAGGCTCGCCAGGTGGCTGTTGCTTCTGCAGCCGATGTCACCACAGCAGACAGTAAAGAAAGTGAGGGTAGGTATAGATATGTGTGTATATTTAGTGAGTAAGTTTTGTGTATCCCTTTTGTCTGGTGTATTATTTATGCATAACCATTCTAATATCTCACGTATGTTAGGTATAAAGGACAATACATATGTTTGTACTGTAATGGTTTAATTGACTCGCTCTCAGAATCCGAGGAGGCCCTGCTAAAGATGTCGGTGTCTCAGCCTGAGACAGGTGGTGCTGCAGTGCTGCCTGACTTCAGCAATATGACAGAGGAGGAGCAGATTGCATACGCCATGCGGATGTCTCTGGCCGGAGAGGGTGCGTTATAATCACCATCCACTCTCATGCTTTCAGAATAGCACCCACTGACACACACACACTTTGCGGTGTGGATGATTAAAAATGGATAAAACATTTTTTTTAACATTTCGTTTTTAAAGCTTGGTACTTACCAATGATCTGGACTGTCATAGTTACACCGCAAACCAAAACAAAGGGACATTTCCAGATACATAGTTTCCATATGATATACATTTTATTTGATTTTGACTATCTCCCTCCACTCCCTACCAACCCATCCCTGTGATTAGAGTATGGCGATGCTATGGACACTGAAACTGCCAAGGTAGGTAAACTCGCATGATCAATGAAATCAGAAACATTATCGTTTGTTTTTCAATACAGTCGTGTGACGTCGGTCCGCTAAAATTTCCCAGTTGCTGTTTATGAAACACGCCCTTTCTCGATTTAGTCACTGGTGTTTTGTCTCATTCGGGTGTAAGTTCTCCATCTCCCTTCCAATCAGGATCACCTCTATTTGCAAGTACATGTACCAGGAATTTGACCTGCTCAAATGGTGCTGACAACAAACAGAATACATAATCAGTGCCTTTATTAATGATGTGCCTTGTGGTTCTTCCTCAGGAGGAGGATGACTATGATGTGATGCAGGACCCAGAGTTTCTCCAAAGCGTCCTGCAGAACCTGCCAGGTGTCGACCCTAACAATGAGGCCATCCGAAACGCCATGGGCTCCCTGGCCTCCCAGACAGGCCCACCCAAGCCTAACCGCAAGAAAGACGAGGATAAGAAGAAATGAGGCATGGGGACAGACAAATTGACGACACACATGGGTTGTGTCCGAAATGGCACCCTAAATAGTGCACGACTTTTGACATGGCTCTGGTAGGGAAGTTGACACCGACAGAATTATGCAAGGCTACAGACAGGAAGACAGTTGGACGGACACTAACGCATGATATGACGGACAGTCAACAACATTCACAAGAAACCCACAAGCACACACAAACAGACCAGACAATAAGACCAAACTGGAATGCCACCAGGATTGTCATATTGACATACAATCTAAAAATGGAATATCCATCTTTTCTGGTTTCTCACTGATTTACCCCATCTTAACTGACTGACTGGCATTATACATTGTATTTAATGACAGGTCCCCAAGCTTGTAAACTAAACAATATCCTCCTTTTATTTTGTTATTTTTCTATTGCAATAAATAAGATGGATGACGCTTGTTGGTGTGTATATCTGTCTGATTGATTGCTTGCCCAGTCCCCACTACCCTCCACCCCATATAGCCAGAACAGCAAAGCTTAATTAGAGAGAGGTGTATGAACAATTGTGGCAAGAATTAACATATCCGTTTTTATTATGTTATCTTTTGTGTTCACATTTAATATTGACAAATGACATTTGTCCGTATGTGGCACCATTTCCACGACAATTTCTTTTTGTAGCTTCGGCAATACAAAAATTGCATTAATACAATGATCTGATAGGACCTCTTCATTGTGTGGCAGGAAGTAAAGGCACGTCATCTGGAGCGAGCGACAATAGTTGAATCACAGATCCAGGTAAACTATAAAAAAAATATGTGCAATTGAGAATCAAAATACCGGTCCCATCAATTGTCCACAGTGACAATGATTTATGGTTATTTCCCAGTAACTCGTTATGAATGCATGGGATGGCCTCCACTAAAGGACCCCTCGCTCTGCTTGGGCTCAGCGCGGCCGGGCCATCTAGCCTGGCGGGGGAAGCCGAAATAAACTTAACAGCTGCGAGACGTTTGTGCTTTTAAATGATTGATTAGTTGTGAAGCCATTGCAGGTTAATCCATATGTCAAGTATATACAATTTAACGTCCACACTCGGTGAATTCATCTATTGAACCGATAAACAATTGGATGTATTTCTTAGCTCGTTAGCTAAATATGTTGTCGCTAGTCTGTCGTAGGTCTTAGCCAGCTAGCGATAGCTATTTGTTGACAATCGTAGCGAGACGGGCTGTGTGTCAAACTGCATTGTGTTCATGCTAGCTGGCTAGGTAATAGCAGCACCCCTCTCGAAATGTTTACTGTATGCAATGTTTTGCTAAGCTGGCTAACAGTCGCTACAAATGCTCGGGTCGAATACAATCCTGTTCGACTTGGATCTGTGTTAATAACTTGCTTAGCTAATAACTAGCTAGCTACCTTTACTGAACTGCAACACATAAGGACAGCCAGCTGGCTAGCAATTTCAATGAGAAATTAGAAACACAGGATGTTTTAAACTTGGAATCATATCACTAATTTTCTGTCCTCTTGGTGTATCCTCTCTTGCAGGGTTTGGTCCCGGCATGGGGGACATGAAGACCCCAGATTTCGATGACCTATTGGCAGCATTTGACATTCCTGACATCGATGCTAAAGAGGCCATCCAGTCTGCTGATGAGGCTGACGGGCCAGGCGGTGCACCTCTGGGAAAGCCGGACGGTGGGGTTGGTGTAGGGCCACCTCTGAGACCAGCTAGCCCCACGGACCCACAGGCTGACACCCCTATTGTCAGCGTTATCGTAAAGAACTGTGTACGACCTGACATTGATGGAGGGGATGAGGACACAGACCAGAACACTATGGACAGCATTGCCGGGGTCGCTATGGGTCCACGGCTCGGTGTCTGTGCCCCAGACATAGCGGAATCTGAACCACTCAATCACAATGGGTTTGGGGCTGCTGGTATAACTACGCCCCTAACCCAGGCTCAGGCCCAATCTAATGGGGAGCCGTGGTCAGTGTCTACCCCCAACACGGAGGGTGGAGGAGGCGGTGCTGGATCAACTAAATCGGTCAAGCAGGTTGGCAATATATTCAACAGACTGAAGCCTCTCATGGCGCAAGGGTCAGGAGACCCTGTAGGGAGGGCGAGGAAGATGCAGCTCCTACAGCAGCAGCACACACGGCAAGAGGCAGGCAAAGAAGCTTCGTTATCCTCCTCTTCATCTGTTGTGTCTGCGTCTCTTGTCTCAGGAGTGTCAGCAGGACTGTCCTCTCCTTTCTTCCCGCCTTCCAAGCCTCTGCTCCCGTCCCCGCCAACCACCCTCTCCTCATACCCGTTGCACTCATCTCAGCCGTTTAACGGGGCACCTAAAGCTGGCCCGACATTGTGTCCCAGAGACTCAGAGGGGGTTGATTCCGATCCGGACCTAGGGCCCCCGCTGCTGATCCAGGAACCCCCTGGCTCCCCCTCCCGCACCCCTCCCAAACTGACCTGTCGTTTTAGGTCCTCTGCTGGCAGCTCTGACTCCACCCATCCCATGGCCTCATCGGCAGCTCACCCCAAACCAGGGGACACTCCCTCGGGCTGTAGAGTGACCTCAACCGCCCAGTCCACCAAGAGTCTACCACAGGAAGACAAACACCCAAAGCATGTTATAGAAGAGCGAGACTCACCTGAAAGTCCTGAGCCAGAAATACCCATATCGGCTGCACCAGTAACCGCCAAGAGGTGCTCCAGCCCTGCAGTAGCCTCCACACCACCACCCTCAGACCTTCAGGAGCCTAAGGAGGAGGAGGAGGAGATGGAGTTGGAAAATGGAATAGAGAAGGCTATGGATGGAGAGGAAGAGGGTGCAAGAACAGGAGAGGAGAAAATGGAAGTGGATGATGGCAAGTCTACACCTCCAACCACTGAAAGTTGCACCTCAACTCCAGGAGGGCCTGCTGCTCCTGCCCGGCCCCTCAAAGTGCGGATAAAGACCATCAAAACCTCCACTGGTGGAATTACCAGAACTGTTACCAGAGTCGCACCCAAAGCAGGTGCTGCTGGAGCCAAGGGTTTGGAGCCCAGCAAAGCTCCACCAGGGGTGCGGAAGACCCCAGTCAACAGGGCCTGGAAACCTGACACTCCCTCTGGTCGTATGGCACCCTCCCAGTCACAGAAAGCAAAGAGTCTCAACACACTACCCGTGTCTACACTAGCAGCCAGTAGTGCTATGCTAGCCGCTGCAACCAAGGCTCAGAACAAGATGGCTGCCTCCTCGGACAAGGCCAAGGTATCTGCCACTGCTGTTAGCATCACTAAATCTGCCGCCCTGCCTGCCACTCCCTCGGTTGCCTCCTCTCCGAAGTTCTCAGTAGCCACGGGCGCGATGAGTGTACGTCCTGTTGGTGCTAAAACGTCTAACGGGGGCAGCGCCAGCGTCCTAGCCGGTACTCACCAGCCAAACAAGCCTGCCTCCATTGTGAACAGCACGGGCGCCGTCATTTCCCGCAGCCAGTCTAGCCTGGTGGAGGCCTTCAACAAGATCCTCAACAGCAAGAACCTGCTGCCCAGTTATAAGCCTGACCTCTCGGCGGCTCTGCCCCCAGAGTGGGGGCTCCCTCTGCCTGCCATGGGCTACCGCTGTCTAGAATGTGGCGATGCCTTCGCCTTGGAGCGCAGCCTGGCTCGCCACTATGACAGGCGCTCGCTGCGCATTGAGGTGACCTGCAACCACTGTGCCAAGCGGCTGGCCTTTTTCAACAAGTGCAGCCTGCTGCTCCACGCCAGGGAGCATAAGGAACGAGGGCTGGTAATGCAGTGCTCTCACCTCGTCATGAGGCCCGTCACCGTGGAGCAGATGATTGGCAAGCAGGACACCACACCCATCAGTAAGGCGGCACTTTCGGGAGAGTTTAGTGAAAATGGCTTCGTCCCATAGGACGCAGCAAAAAAGTTTAAGCAATTTAGGACGCATACAATGTGGCTATATAAACAAAGCTTTATTTCTGTCAGGATATGGTCCATGTTATTATATGAAATACAAGAGAGAGATACCATCATGCAATTGACTTCCAACTTCTTTGTATTCTTGCTTCGCTTTCTTGCTTTGTTGACCAGACATGTGTTCCCCTTCTTCAATCTCCTCTCCTCCTCCAGTCTCCTCCCCCTCCACCACGTCCGGAGCCCCCGCAGTGTCATCCAATTCCAGCCCACTGAAGGACACACAGTCTCCCTCTGCAGCCCAGCTGAGACCGGTCCGCCGTGCGCCCCAGATCCCCCAGGTGCTGATGCCCCTCCCCAGCAAGAAGGGAGAGGTGCTGCAGTACCACAACTTCAAGTGTCCTGAGTGCCAGGCCCAGTTCTCTGGCAAGGCCGAGCTGGTCGCCCACTTCCAGCAGATCAGAGCTACCCCCAACTCGGTGAGTCCTTTGATACAGAGCCTGAAGTATGGGTGTGCATTATTCACAGGCTAATGACGAACTACTAGTGTCAAGCTTAGTCATACATAATGACTGAATTAGGCAGTTTCCCAGACACAGATTGTGGACTGCTTTACTTTATGTATTAGTCTATACTATTACGCAATATTCGTGTTTTACTATGAAAACTGGGCATTTGTAAGGCCTCAATTAACTTTAAACATGTTCTCTCTTTTCCTTGGCCAGACCTGTGGGTGTGCATTGATGACTGGCTTATTACACAGTACTAGTATTAGAAATAGTAGTGTATTCATAGTGTTATGCCGTAGTCAACTTTTAAACATTTTCTCCCTCTCTCTCCTCCCTACCCAAACCTGTAGGCTGTACTCCCCTCCCATGATGCTGCTAATGTTTACTATGAAAACGAGTTCTGCTTAATTCCTCAATGTGTGTGCTGTATGTCAATCGTTAAACCTCTCATCTTCCTGCCCAGACCTGTATGCTGTGCTCCCCTCCCATGATGCTGCCTAACTGGTGCAGTGTGTCGGCTCACCAGAGGATTCATAAGCACCGGGCACCCCACGTCTGTCCAGAGTGTGGGGGCATCGCCCGGCAGGCCAGCTTCCAGACCCACCTGGAGGAGGCCTGTCTGCACTTCGCCCGCCGCATTGGATACAGGTGAAGAGATAGTGTCTGAAACAAATGCAATAAGTCCGCACACAAAAGGATGTCGCAGAAGTATTTTCACTTGTTTATCACTAGCTTAAACAGATGTTTCGGCTTAGCAGCCTTATTCAGTGTGTCGGTCATCTGCACGGATAGACAATTGTGCTACAAATACATGCACGTGTACATACCACAAACTACTGCCTAGATGCAGCGTTATGTATTATTATGACACTCCATTGTCAGGTGGATGTATGAGGGATACATACAGTAGTCAAATGCAAATACACTCCCTCTAACTCAAAGATATGTGAAAAGATGTGGTTGACGATTCTTTCCTTAGTTGCATCACAATCAAGCCACCCAATATTAGCATCAGTGACTAAACCTATGTGTTTAACATTTTGTTGTTGTTCATATCTGTTCCCCAGGTGCTCCAGTTGCCAGGTAGTCTTCGGGGGTCTGAACTCCATCAAGTCCCACATCCAGACGGCCCACTGCGAGGTGTTCCACAAGTGCCCCAGCTGCCCTATGGCCTTTAAGTCTGCCCCTAGTGCACAGGGACACATCAGCACCCAGCACCCCACCCTCACCGAGGGACAGGCCAAGTAAATACCCCACAGTCACTGAACCATGTTATGTCTCTAGGTTTAGAGCAGTGTTTTGCAATCCTGGTCCAGAGGACCCAGAGGTGTGTACGTTTTTGTCCTAGTGCTCTAGCACTAACACACTTAATTCAACTGTGTTCATGTGTGTTAGAACAAAAATGTACACCTCTTTGGGTCCCCAGAATTGGGAAACACTGGTTTTTAGTTGATTGTAAAGCATGTCTCTTGTCTGTTTTTGTCACAATTTGAGCCCTGAAAAAAAGTTGAATTCACTCCTAAATACCCTCTTTCTCTGTATTTGCAGATTGATCTACAAGTGTGTGATGTGTGATACAGTTTTTACCCAGAAACCCTTACTGTACATGCATTTCGACACCCACCTGGCCAAGCAGAAAGTGCATGTGTTCAAGTGTCCTGACTGCACCAAACTCTACGCACAGAAAGGTTCCATGATGGAACACATAAAGGTTTGTTTAGTGAAATTCCAACTCCTAGGTAAACATACGATTGTAGTAAAGGAAAGTGACATGTTAGTTGATCAATCCCCTGGATGGTAAACAGTAATTTATAGGAGCTAATTTGTCAATATTGTCTTCCCTTTTCTCTTGTCTGATTGGTTATCCCTTTCTTACTTCCTCTTATCCAGACTGCTCACAGAAGGCAGTCAGTCAAACAGGAGGGCCAATCCAATGCCTCTGCCCCTGCCCCCACCAACCCCTCAGCCCCCTCCCTCCCAAAATCCAAGCCCTCTGTAAAAAAGGACAACTCAGATGGGGAGGACTGGGGCCGAGACCAAGAGGAGGAGGAAGGAGAGGAAGAGGGGGGTGAGGACTATGAGGAACCTGAGAATCAGTCTAGTTCTATGGAGGTAGGCAGCCATCGTGGGACCATCTCAGAATGGAGCTGCCAGCAATGTCAGAAGACCTTCACACAGAGCGACGACTACATCTCTCACATGAAGACCGAGCACGGAAAGGTAATTATCTGTATAACCTATGACCCACTTCACATAAAAAAATAAAGATGTGAATCGATTATTTTTAACAAATCGAATGATTTGCTTTGCCATTGTAGTATTTGGGATTCGGTTAGATCGCGGTGAATTGAATCACAAATAATAATTTGTGAATTGCAAAACATAAAAATTTGTAGCCTTCCGTTGGGATTATGTTGCTGTGAAACTTGTTTTGGGCATTGCAACACAATAGATGCCAGTCAACTTGCAGAGAAACCTAAGGAAAAATAAATCTGACTAACCTAGAAAATACAGTGCATTCGGAAAGTATTGAGACCAAATGACATTTTGCACATTTTGTTACGTTAGACTTATTCTAAAATGGATTAAATATGTATTTTCTCATCACACTACCCCAGAATGACATAGCCAAAACAGAATTTTGGAAATTTTTGCAACTATTAAATATTTAAAAAACATACCTTATTTACATAAGTATTTAGACCCGTTGCTATGAGATTCAAAATTAGGCTCTGGTGGATCCTGTTTACATTGAAATATGGCAGAACCATGCCTCTGGAAAAATGTACTAATTTGGCTGGGACATGCTTGCTGTAGCTAGATTTCCATACAATTTGCGTCCGATTTTCATGTGAATATTCGAAAATCTGCACAAATGCAAATTTTCCCACGAGATATGTTGCCATCAAACTGACTTATTGCGGAAAAAAGTCTGTGCGTGCTGATGGAAATAGGATATGCCGGTTATAAATGCAGACAAAAATATATATAATTCGACATGTAACGGTAAAATTAATTCCTGCGAGAAATTTATATAATAACAATCATAACGAAGTAGCGCGATATGTTGTGTGGTCCTCCCACAACGACTTGGGAAACCATTTAGTTTATTAGGCTACAGATTAAATAAATGATGAACTTCACAGGGTGGTGAAAGTGCACATGAGCTTAATGCCTCTGTTCCAATAAATATCCAGGGTCTTATTTTTGTGACGCAATGATCGATGCTTGGCTGCCTTTTGACAAATAAAAATACCGTTCTTATCCATAATAATCTCTTAATGTAGGTTGCTTACATCATCGGCAAGCTGTTGTCTAGAGCACATGTGCCAAGACCAGACTAGGCACATTTTCTATATAACGCAACCGTTTTTGTGACAAACCCATCAGTAGAGTTCAATGCAATTTTACTTGTATGTTTCCATTCGGTACATGGGAATTTAACCAACTTTTTTATGTGCGCGACGTGGTGTTGTACCAACGTTGTTTAGTATTTGTATGACCTTAGTGTAATGTGTGTGTGGGGGTGTGTGCACAGAGGACTCACCCTCTTTTCTCCTCGAAACTTCCCCTGTAGACTATGAAGAAGTTCCCGTGTTGTGTGTGTGAGAGCTCCTTCTCCACCTCTTCCAGCCTGCGGC
Source organism: Oncorhynchus kisutch (assembly GCF_002021735.2). Classification (NCBI taxonomy): domain Eukaryota; kingdom Metazoa; phylum Chordata; class Actinopteri; order Salmoniformes; family Salmonidae; genus Oncorhynchus; species Oncorhynchus kisutch. The sequence continues at coordinate 48,552,771 of NC_034187.2, read as the reverse complement.
GCCATGTACGCGTCATCCACGAGGGCAACAAGAGAGTCTTCCACTGCCAGTGAGTGAACCCCATACTCATCTAAACATCCACAGAAGCACCATATTTTGTCCCCTGTAGCTCAATTGGTAGAGCACTGATAGTGGGCTTTGATTCCCAGGGCCACTCGTACATAAAAACAAAGGCTGTATGCATGACTAACTCACTTTGGGGGAAAAAGCATCTGCTAAGTAGGATATATATTATACTTGAAAATGTCTGTAGAGTTGATATGACAAGACAATTAGCAGGGATATTTAGAATGTTAAGTTCAGTCGAATATCAGCCCACCTAGGGAAAGTGTGCAGCATCCTCAGAGCCTATGTGTATACTTGTGTGCTTGCAGATATTGCACAGAGGGCAAGCGGACCTTCAGCAGTCGGCTCATACTGGAGAAGCATATCCAGGTCCATCATCACAGGGTCAGAGCCACTGACGGACAGGTCAGTTAGAATCCATTCTTCTTTCCATCACTTGGTGGGGGTACATTTCAGTAATGTTACCCATGGTGTGGTGACATGGATCTGAGTATGTTAAACCAAAAATCAATACTGCTTTTTGACGTTCTCTCTTTTTTACCCCCCCATCACCCCTCTGTCCCATGCATGGATCTCCACAGATCAGGAAGCGTTCAGTCCCGGGTAAGGGCCCAGGCAGCTCATCTGAACTTGACGGGGAGGGGGGGCCACCAGGGGACGAGGAAGGGGGCGGCACGGACAGCAGAGAGGCCACAGAGGGGGGCGAGGAGGGCAGCATTCCTGTGAAGAAAACGCGAGCGTCGGCGCTTCCCGAGCCCGAGGAGGACGACAACGTGTTCCGCTGCGTGCCGTGCGGCTTCGCCACGGAGGACGGCGCCGAATTCCAGCGCCACATCCCGCAGCATCGCGCTGATGCCGCCTCCTTCCAGTGCCTGCAGTGTGGCGTGTGCTTCGCCTCGGCTGGCTCCCTGGGACGCCACCGTTTCATCACCCACCGTGTGAGAGATCCCCAGGGGGAGTCACACCACAGGCCACCCCGCACCCCCTCCTCCCCGGACGGCTTACCCTCGTCCCCACAGGACGGAGAGGACGGTAAGGGGAAAATGAGCTGCAGGGTGTGCAGCCGGCGCTTCGACAGGGCCTCCGACCTTAACACCCACTTGAGGACCCACGGCATGGCCTTCATTACCGCCCACAAGACGGACAAGCCCCAGTAGGGTGAAGTTGCCCCTCGATGCTGATCCTGGGTCAGTTTTGCATTTCCCTCATTAATGGTTAGGATTGGGGGAGAAGAAGCAGATCCCAGATCTGTAACTCGGGGAAACTTCACTCCAGAGCCGGACAAGCCCCAGTATGGAAAGGAGGGGTGAGGCCTCGGAGATGAGGGGTTTTGACTTGGAATAATTTTAGGGGAACTGAATGTGGATAGATGAGAGCTTACCCAGATGTGCTTCTGTGCCGTTTTGAGCCACTTGACCTCCTTTGTCACACTTGCATGCTGAGCAGTGGACTGGACACGCATGAGGATGGGAGTTCTGAGGGTCAAGACCACCTGATCATAGCATCGATATCAGCCATACGTGTCCAACTTTTCCATGATTGTGTACGTTTTTCTGCCATTAATATGGTTTGTCTATCTTATTGTGAACCATGCTATCATTTCTACATGCATTTCCTTCCTTTTCCAAGCTATGTGTCTTGAAAGGTATTCTGTCTCGCGTTGCATCCACACCGACCCACTGTACAAAGAAAGCACTCTTGTTGGTCATAGATCAGTTTCTATGGGTCCACCTCTTTAGTGAGGGTTCGATAACTGTTCTCAAATCAGTATCTGAAGCAAAAAATAGTATTGAGAGTAACACTGATTTTAAGTACTAATGACATTGTTCTATTTATTTATATGAAACACATTGTTGTCGTTGTTTGTGAGATATTGCAGCCAATCTTATGGTAAAGGGAACTTGAAATGTATGACACAGACAGGTGAGATTTATTTCTCTGTTTTGATACGCTGAACAAAAATATGAACGCAATATATAAAGTGTTGGTCCCATGTTTCATGAACTGAAATAAATTATCACAGAAATGTTCCAGACGCACAAAAAGCTATTCTAAAATGTTGTGCACAAATGTGCTTTTAGTGAGCATTGCTCCTTTGCCAAGATATGCCAAACCTGTTTGGTGGATTATCAAGAAGCTAATTAAACAGCATAATCATTATACAGGTGCAATTCAGTCACACACAATGCCAGATGTTTTGAGGGAGTGTACAATTGGCATGCTGACTGCAGGAATGTCCAGCAGAGTTGCCAGAGAATTGAATGTTAATATCTCTACCATAAGCTGCCTCCGTCGTTTTGGAGAATTTGGCAAGTACGGCCTCACAACCACGCCAGCCCAGGACCTCAACACAAACTGTCAGAAACCAACTCAGGGAAGCTAATCTGCGCACTCGTCGTCTTCACCTGACTGCAGTTTGGTGTCAACCATGTCAGTTGGCAAATGCTCACCTCCGATGGCCACTGGCACGCTGGAGACATTCTCTTCACGGATGAATCCCAGTTTAAACTATACGAGGCAGATGGTGTTGTGTGGATGAGCGATTTTCTGATGTCAACATGGGGAACAGAGTGCCCCGTGGTGGTGGAGTTATGGTATGGGCAGGCATAAGCTACGGACAACGAACACAACATTTAATCAATGGCAGTTTGAGCACACAAAGATAGTGTCGAGATCCTGAGGCCCACAGTCCATCCGCCGCCATCACCTCATGTTTCAGCATGATAAAGCAACGCCCCATATCGCAAGGATCTGTACACAATTCCTGGAAGCTCAATGTTCCAGTTCTTTCATGGCCTGCATACTCCAGTTGCCCATTGAGCATGTTTGGGATTGACATGTACGAAAACGTGCTCTAGTTGCCGCCAATATCCAGCAACATCGCACAGCCATTGAAGAGTGGGACAACATTCCACAGGCAACAGCCTGATGAACTCTATGGAAGCTGTGTCACACCAGATACTGGCTGGTTTTCAGATCCACGCCCCTACCTTTTTTATTAAGGAATGTAACCAACACACACACATTGGTATTCCCAGTCGTGAAATCCATAGATTGGGGCCAAATGAATTTATTTATATTGACAGATTGCCTTATATGAACAGGAAAATCTTTGAAATTGTTGCATTTATATATAAATTCAGTGTAGATTATTGTAACCTGTCTTGTTTCGAGTGGTACATTGTCATCAATCTTCTAGCCAAGATAAGTGAGTTCCAAGGTTTTACCAGTGGTGGACATGGGTACATGTCATACACTAAAAGAAAGTGTTCGGGTTTTGTTACTTATGAAAATGTGGATTTAAGTATAGTATTTGTACTCAAATGTTTTGTTCTTCAACCAATTTGAAACAAAAATGAACAGGATTTTTATGGGAGGTAGGCTAGCTATAGATTGTCACTCACAACTAAGCAGAGGGAGAGTGCGAGGGGTTGTAATTTGTGTTTTAATGTGTATGGACATTTCTCTGAGTTGTTTTCTAACTGCAGAATCAGTGCTTGAACTATTTGTTTTTTTGTTTTCGTCACCTGCTATGAAGTACTGTGTGTATATATATATATATATATACACACACACAGTACTTCATAGCAGGTGACGAAAACAAAAAAACAAATAGTTCATACACATTAAAACACAAATTACAACCCCTCGCACTCTCCCTCTGCTTAGTTGTGAGTGACAATCTATATATATATATATATATATATGCATATGCATTCGGAAAGTATTCAGACCCCTTCCCTTTCCACATTTTATCCTTGGGTATATATATATATATATATATATACACTGCTCAAAAAAATTAGCAGCAGGACCGCTACCTCCGCCTTTGTGCAAGGAGGAGCACTGCCAGAGCCCTGCAAAATGACCTCCAGCAGGCCACAAATGTGCATGTGTCTGCTCAAACGGTCAGAAACAGACTCCATGAGGGCCCGACGTCCACAGGTGGGGGTTGTGCTTACAGCCAAACACCGTGCAGGACGTTTGGCATTTGCCAGAGAACACCAAGATTGGCAAATTCGCCACTGGCGCCCTGTGCTCTTCACAGATGAAAGCAGGTTCATACTGAGCACATGTGACAGTCTGGAGGAGAGCCGTGGAGAACGTTCTGCTGCCTGCAACATCCTCCAGCATGACCGGTTTGGTGGTGGGTCAGTCATGGTGTAGGGTGGCATTTCTTTGGGGGGCCGCACAGCCCTCCGTGTGCTCGCCAGAGGTAGCCTGACTGCCATTAGGTACCGAGATGAGATCCTCAGACCCCTTGTGAGACCAAATGCTGGTGCGGTTGGCCCTGGGTTCCTCCTAATGCAAGATAATGCTAGACCTCATGTGGCTGGAGTGTGTCAGCAGTTCCTGCAAGAGGAAGGAATTGATGCTATGGACTGGCCCGCCCGTTCCCCAGACCTGAATCCAATTGAGCACATCTGGGACATCATGTCTCGCTCCATCCACCAACAGACCACAGACCACCACAGACTGTCCAGGAGTTGGCGGATGCTTTAGTCCAGGTCTGGGAGGAGATCCCTCAGGAGACCATCCGCCACCTCATCAGGAGCATGCCCAGGCGTTGTAGGGAGGTCATACAGGCACACACACTACTGAGCCTCATTTTGACTTGTTTTAAGGACATTACATCAAAGTTGGATCAGCCTGTAGTGTGATTTTCCACTTTAATTTTGAGTGTGACTCCAAATCCAGACCTCCATGGGTTGATACATTTGATTTTTGATTCAACTATGTAAAGAAAAAAGTATATTTCATTCATGTGTTATTTTAGTGTTCCCTTTTATTTTTTTGAGCAGTGTATATACTGTATTCAGACCCTTTCCACATCTTATCCTTATTTTAAAATGGATTTTATAAAACATTTTCCTCAATCTACACACAATGTTCCATAATGACAAAGCGAAAACAGGTTTTTAGCAAGTTTACTAAAAATAAAACATACCTTATTTACACGCTTTGCTATGACTCGAAATTGAGCTCAGGTGCATTCTGTTACTACAACTTGGGAGTCCACCTGTAGTAAATTCAATTGATTGGACATGATTAGGAAAGGCACACCTGTCTATATAAGGTACCACAGTTGACAGTGCATGTCAGAGCACAAACCAATGAGGTCGAATAAATTGTCCGTAGAGGTTCGAGACAGGATTGTGTCGAGGCACAAATTTGGGGAGGGGTACCAAAACATTTCTGCAGCATGGAAGGTCCCCACGAACACAGTGGCTTCCATTATTCTTAACCACCAAGACTCTTCCTAGAGCTGGCCATCCGGCCAAACTGAGCAATCACAGGAGAAGGGCTTTGGTCAGGGAGGTGACCAAGAACCTGATGGTCACTGACAAAAGATCCAGAGTTCCTCTGTGGAGATGGAAGGACAACCATCTCTGCAGCACTCAACCAATCAGGCCTTTATGGTAGAGCGACCAGACGGAAGCCACTCCTCAGTAAAAGGCATATAACGGCCCGCTTGGAGTTTGCCTAAAGGCTCCTAACTGGTCTGATGAAACCAAGATTGAACTCTTTGGCCTGAATGCCAAGCGTCAGGTCTGGAGGAAACCTGGCACCATCCCTATGGTGAAGCATGGTGGTGGCAGCATCATGCTGTGGGGTTGTTTTACAGTGGCACGAACTGGGAGACTAGTCAGGATCGAGGGAAAGATGAACATAGCAAAGTACAGAAAGGTCCTTGATGAAAACCTGCTCCAGAGCGCTCAGGACCTCAGACTGGGATGAAGGTTCCCCTTCCAACAGGACAATGACCCTAAGCACACAGCCGAGACAACACAGGAGTTGCTTTCAATGTCTAGGGTGGCCCTGTCAGAGTCCAGACTTGAACCCGATCAAACATCTCTGGAGAAACTTGAAAATGTGTGCAGCCTGACAGCCTGACAGCTCTTGAGATGATCTGCAGAGAAGAATGCGAGAAACTCCTCATACAGGTGTGCCAAGCTTGTTGCATCATACCCAAGAAGACGCAAGGCTGTAATCACTGCCAAAGGTGCTTCAACAAAGTACTGAGTAAAGAGTCTGAATACTTATGTAAATGTCATTATGGGGTATTTTGTGTAGATTTGAAGGGGAAGAAACTATTCAATTTTAGAATAAGGATGTAACGTAACAAATTCAAGGGGTCTGAATACTTTCCGAATGCACTGTATATACAGTACCAGTCAAGTTTGGACACACCTACTCATTCCAGGGTTTTTCTTTTACTATTTTCTACATTGTAGAATAATAGTGAAGACAAACTATGAAATAACACATATGGAATAATGTAGTAAACCAAAAAGTGTTAAACAAATCACAATATATTTGATTCTTCAAAGTAGCCACCCTTCGCCTTGATGACAGCTTTGCACCCTGTTGGTATTCTCTCAACCAGCTTCACCTGAAATGCTTTTCCAACAGGCTGAGCACTTGTTGGCTGCTTTTCCTTCACTCTGCGGTTCAACTCATCCCAAACCTTCTTAATTGGGTTGAGGTCGGGTGATTGTGGAAGCCAGTTCAACTGATACAGCACTCCCATCACTCTCCTTCTTGGTCAAATAGCCCTTACACAGCCTGGGAGTTGTGTTAGGTCATTGTCCTGTTGAAAAACAAATTATAGTCCCATGAAGAGCAAACCAGATTGGATGGCGTTTCGCTGCAAAATGCTGTGGTAGCCATGCTTGTTAAGGGTGCCTTGAATTCTAAATAAGTGTCACCAGCAAAGCACCCCCACACCAACACAACTCCTCCTCCAAGCTTCACGGTGAGAACCACACAAATGCAGAGATCATCCATTCACCTACTCTGCGTCCCAAAGACACTGTGTTGGATCCAAAAATCTTACATTTGGACTCAACCGACCAAAAGGACAGATTTCCACCGGTTTAATGTCCATTTCTCGTATTTCTTGACCCAAGCATGTCTCTTCTTCTTATTGGTGTGGTTTCTTTGCAGCAAATCGACCATGAAGGTCTGGTTCACCGAGTCTCCTCTGAACAGTTGATGTTGAGATGTGTCTGTTACTCTAATGAACTTATCATCTTCAAATCAAATTTGATCTGTAACATAGCAGATGTTATTGTGTGTGTAGTGGAAAATCCTTGTTTCTAGCTCCAACAGTGTAGTAATACCTAACTGAAGCATTTATTTGGGCTGCAATTTCTGAGGCTGGTAACTCTAATGAACTTATCCTCTGCAGCAGGGGTAACTCTGGGTCTTCCTTTCCTGTGCCCGTACTCATGAGCCAGTTTCATCATAGCGCTTGATGGTTTTTGCGACTGCACTTGAAGAAACTTTCAAATAAATGTTCCACATTAAAGTAATGATGGACTGTCATTTCTCTTTGTTTATTTGAGCTGTTCTTGCCAATATGGACTTATCCCTATTTGGTAAAAGACCATCTTCTGTATACCACCCCTACCTTGTCAGAAATGCATTGAGGAAAGAAATTCCACAAATGTACTTTTAACACCTCCAGGTGACTACCTCATGAAGCTGGTTGAGAGAATGCCAAGAGTGTGCAAAGCTGTTATCAAGGCAGAGGGTGGCTACTTTGAAGAATCGCAAATATATTTTGATGTTTGACACTTTTTGGGTTACAACATGATTCCATATGAGTTATTTCATACAGTAGTTTTGATATTTAAACTATTATTCGACAATGTAGAAAATTGGTGTCAACTTTTGACTGGTACTGTATTTTCCTACATTTTGTTACGTTCTAGCCGTATTCTAAAATGTATTAAATAGTTTTTTTCTTTATCAATCTACACACAATAACCCATATTGATAAATTTAAAAACTGTTTTTTTTAAATGTAAGCAAATGTATAAAAGTCGAGGCAGTGATTACAGCCTCGAGTATTCTTAGCACACCTGTATTTAGTCTGGGTAGGCCGTCATTGTAAAATAAGAATTTGTTAGTAACTGACTTACCTAGTCAAATATAGGTTAAATTAAAAAATATATATATATTACCCATTTTTCTCTGCAGATCCTCAAGGTCTGTCGGGTTGGATGGGGATCGTCGCTGCACAGCTATTTTCAGGTCTCTCCAGAGATGTTCGATCGGGTTCAGTCCAGGCTCTGGCTGGGCCACTCCAAGTACATTCAGAGACTTGTCCCGAAGCCACTCCTGCATTGTCTTGGCTGTGTGCTTAGGGTCGTTATCTTGTTGGAAGGTGAACCTTCGCCCCAGTCTGAGGTCCTGAGTGCTCTGAAGCAAGCAGGTTTTCATCAAGGATCTCTGTACTTTGCTCTGTTCATCTTTCACTTGATCCTAACTAGTCTCCCAGTCCCTGCCGCTAAAAACCGCCACCACCGGTTTTAGAGAAGGGCGGGCTGAAGAACTCATGGTTGTTCCGGAGCTTGGCCACCTGGAGTTTCCGGGAGTAGTCGCTGAGCATCCAGATGAGGACAGCTCATTCTTAGTGTTTGAGACTTCCTGCAGCTGTATGAATATGAAAGAAAGAGTTGGCTGATATTTTGTCTTGCTCCCTAAAATGTTTCTATTTTATCATTTTCATTTTATTTTCATTTTATTTTTCTACCATCGCGGTAGGGATGGTGGCAGGTTTCCTTCAGATGTGACACTTGGCATTCAGACTGCAGAGTTCAATCTTGGTTTCATAACACCACAGCATTTTGTTTCTCATGGTCAGTCCTTTAGGTTCCTTTTGGCAAACTCCAAGCAGGCTGTCATGTGCCTTTTACTGAGGAGTGGCTTCCATCTGGCTACTACCATAAAGCCCTGATTGGTGGGGTGCTGCAGAGATGGTTGTCCTTCTGGAAGGTTCTCCCATTTCCACAGAGGAACTCTGGAGCTCTGTCAGTGACCACCGGGTTCTTGGTCACCTCCCTGACCAAGGCTCTACGGAAAATCCATTCGGCCTAATGGCTTGGTTTTTGCTCTGACATGCACTGTCAACTGTGGGACCTTTATATAGACGTGTGTTCCTTTTCAAATCACGTCCAATCAATTTAATTGACCACAGATGGACTCCAAGTTGTAGAAACATTCAAGGATGATCATTGGAAACAGGATGCACCTGAGCTCAATTTCGAGTCTCACAGCAAAGGGTCTGAATACTTATGTAACTAAGGTATGTTTATTTTTTAGATATTAGCAAAAATGTGTGTAGATTGAGGAAACATTTTTATTTCATCCATTTTAGAATAAGGCTGTAACATAAAATGTGGAAAAAGGGAAGGGGTCTGAATACTTTCCGAAGGTACTATAGATAAATAATGATTCCGCTTTTATTTTCCATCTGTATTGTGGTCTGTGTGCTGAATTGCCATACATTTTATGTGCCATTTCAAAATAAATGTGAACGGAAGAACTTTGCTTTATAAAGCCTTTACTTCTGTCCAGTCATTGAAGAAGCTTTATATAACTGTTTAGGGATAGTATTGTATTTTTAATTTAGGCACATTTACAACTACAGTATTTTATACAGATAGATAATCATTCCTCTGTTTATAATTGTGACACATACACTAGTGTCTTGCAAAGAGTGTAATCGTATAGCCCTTTAGGATATAACCGTTTAAAATCCCACTATTAGATTCTCCCATTTCACATGATGGTTCCATCAAGTCCATCCTTAGGGTCTTTTTTTTCTGGATGTAGCTCCACTGCCTGCCTGCTCTCAGTGGCCTGTCCTTGGGCTGAGGACTCCGAGATGAGCCCCTTCTCTGGATGGTGGACCTCAATGAGGAGCTCGTAGATCAGTGTGCCTACCAGAGCGCCGGCACAAGTGGCCACTAAAGGCACCCACCACCAACCACGTCCCGCCCTGAGAGGGAAAGAAAGAAACAGTAACATCTCTTACCTGCTATCTGTATCAGCGTATACACAATGTCAAAGTACAATACTTTGCGTTCAGCTTAAGATCCTCATGTGAATTTCAAGATCCCCCCTAAAAATGCTTAACATATTAAAGTACTTGTTTTGTTTACTTAAACAAGGGCATTAAGAGTGTCAAAATATGTAGCAGAACGGACTTACTTAAACACCTCATCCCCCCAGCCAGCAATGTATGTGAACAGTCTAGGCCCAATGTCTCTGGCTGGGTTCAGGGCGTAGCCGCTGTTGGAGCCCATGGAGACTCCGATCACCAACACCACAGCCCCCACCAGCACCGGCTGCAGACCTGCAGGCGCCGGGCTGTTCCTGCTGTCCCCCAGAGCCAGGATACACACCATGAGAGCAGCCGTGCCAACCACCTGGAGGTGGTGAGCCGGTTAACCACTACAGAGCAGTGACACCATGATGGCTTAGGCGCCATTCAACCTCTCCCAAATGATTGATAACAAATCAGCCCTTAGTAAAATACCTGATTGAGTCTTCCAGGTACAAATACATTTCCAATGTGTTTATGTTAGTTATCCTATATTCATGTAAAAGGGGGTTCCAACCTGGTCCATGATGCCCCCCCACAGGCTCAGGTAGTCAGCAGGGTATGTGGAGAAGATGCCTGCTGTGGCTTTGGGACCACTCACGGTCAGGTGACCACCGCTGTAGAACTGTATAGCATCTGTGAATGGAAACACGCACAATCATGCTCCAGCCATAACTTTTGATTTTCTAGTATTCAAGGTTGATATTCTACATTTTCCCCTTACCATAGTACTGCAAGGCTACGGTGGCAGCAGCCATAAAGGCCCCCAGAATCTGGAACAAGACGTAGAAAGGCAGGCGTGTCCAAGGATGCCTGCCCAGAAAGCAGAGGCTGAGAGACACTGCAGGGTTCAGGTGAGCACCTTTGAGAGAACAAAACAACCATTATTTGATCATGTATCAACTATTTTATCAAGATATGGCCTCTTTCTTTCCTCTCCCTCATCCACATGTATAGATTTACACTCATAGACTTTACCTGACACCCCACGGGAAACATAGACTCCAAAGGTAGTTCCCAGAGCGAAACCCAGATTGATTGACAGGTAGTGACCGTTACTGTTTTCAGATGTCGTTACCTGGGCAACGGAGCCACATCCAAACAGCTGCAGTCACAACAAAACAAGGCCTGTATCAGAGGAGTTACATCCCTAATGCATCGTATCACCATTTTTCAAAACTACTGCTTGAATTGAGATGTCAAATAATCTCAGAATTTACTGTCATGGGTAATAAATCAGGTAACCAGGAAGGCCTATATCAAATATCAATTGAAAGTGGTTCCCCATTGTCTTTTACTCAAATAGTGGGGTAACCTCAGAGTACCAACCAAGATTAGGCATGTTTGGCTGATAAGCCAGTCTTTACAGTCCACTGTTCTTAGGAAGTGTATCGCTTTATGATTTTGTTGTGCGCTATAATTTTTTATTGACCCTGGCAAGAGCAACAAGGCATTAATCTCAAGGCTTGGGGCATGTTCAATAGGGCAGAACGTTTATAATATTGCAAACCGAAATGTACAAACATTCTCTTTTCCAAATTACTCAAACTCTACTGATTTAGGAATTCCCTCCCACACCTCTCCTTCCACTCATGCTCTCTTTCGCTCTTTCTCAGAGGTCAAAGTCCTTGGTTAGCCATTGTAACGATCCACCAATAGCACAAATGGGGTTTTGCAAGCACTTACAATTCAAAACAAGATCAGAGCGAGATAGCGTGTGGAAGGACTGGAGATTCAAATTAGAATAATAGATACATTAAATGCCAAAGTTATCCTTAGTTGGATTGCACCTGCGCTGTCCCTTCCACCATTCACTGTACTTTGACAGACCGACCAATGGACAGATGTCTTGAGGAATAAGGCTCAACCTGAAGGATACACACCCACACACATATACAATCCTTGAAATACTACAATCATCTCCCTCTGCCTAACCTCAACCCTTACAACTGAGGTACTAGAAGGACAAGTCTCTCCAACCATTCCTACAGAGCAGCATGTACTATTCTGCCCAGTATCAGAAAGGCACTCACAATCATGATGTAGACCCCCAGGCACTCAGCCAAACACTCTCTGGCAAGGCTACTCCTGATTCGAAATTTATTTAGCAGTCGTTCCATCCCTGTAGCGTGTTTTGGACACCAAAAAGGAAGCTAATATAATGTCCTCATCAGTAGTACTACGTAACTTGGACAGTGAACTTTTCCTCTCCGGCTGACTATTAACACGTTCACGACTGAGAAGGCTTGCACTCATACCCGCAATCCTCTACGTCACTTGTTTTATGGCATGACTGAGGCTTGTGTATGTAGAAGGGTTATCAATCTGTGGGTCATTCCACGAATAGAGTAGTTTCTGTGTTCTTTTTAAGTAGGAATTGTGCACCAATATTACATTTGTTTTTTATATTAAATGAAGAGCCCTTTAAAACAACCCCGATATTTTTAAAATTTTGGGGGTTTAATAGCTTTAATATTGGAACTAGATTGTAATGTAATTGTCTACATCATTTCCAATCCCCCATATTTATTGTATAACTATATATTATTTGAAATATATATTTTTCCTTAACCCTACCACTTTCCCCTAACAATCTATTGGTTCCAAGAATTTTGTATCATAATTTAAGTAGAAAAAACGCTATGTTTTGAATCCAGCGTTGTTTTGTGTATCAGTTCTTAAACCATGTGCCTTGGAATTGGTGCATCGAAAATATTTTGCAATCTGTATGGCACAGCTGTAAATTTGTTGATCTAGCTCCAACAGTGCAGTAATATCTAACAATTACCAACAATACACACAACCTAAAAGTAAAATAATGGAACTAAGGAATATATAAATATTAGGATGAGCAATGTCAGTGGCATAGACTAAAATGCTGTATATACATATGAGATGAGTAAAGCAAAAATATGTAAACATTGTTAGAATGACTCGTTCCATTATTACATTTAAAGTCTATGTATATGGGGCAGCAGCCTCTAAGGTGCAGGGTTACGTAACCGGGTCAAAGCCGCCTAGTGATGGCTATTTAACAGTCTGATGGCCTTGAGATAGAAGCTGTTTTTCAGTCTCCCGGTCCCAGCTTTGATGCACCTGTACTGACCTCGCCTTCTGGATGATAGTGGTGTGAACAGGCAGTGGCTCGGGTGGTTGTTGTCCTTGATGCTCTTTTTAGCCTACCTGTGACATCGGATGCTGTAGGTGTTCTGGAGAGCAGGGAGTTTGCCCCGGGTGATGCGTTGGGCAGTGTGATAGATAAATGATATATTTACCTGATTTGTATGACATGAATAATTAACGATTATATACACTTAACTAATAGTGAGACATTTCTCTCCTTCATTCTGAGTGAACTGAGAGGAGTCTTTTGAAGCTTGGCCTAGCAACTGATTAATGATGACCAGGTAAAGACCTACAGCTGGCATTCCCTAGATAAGATGAGGTGGGTGTAACCGAGATAAATAGAGCCTGGGGGAGTAGAACATAATACTTATTGTGTCTAATTATCCTGGCATCTGGGAGACAACACCAGAGGCAGATGACAACAGGATGAACCCAAAGTGGCTTATGGTGCCCCCCTATCTATATGGGAAGGGTGGAACCAAACATACTTGGTATCAGCTATATTTTTTAAAAACTGTGCATTGTCTGTAAAGGCTGCTCAGCCCAACAGTCAAGACTGTTGAGTTGACCGGTTTCATTATTGCAATAATGAATTGATTTTAAATAAAGATGATTGTTTGAAGAAATGACAGTCTCAGTACTGAATTTCCACGACAGCAGACTGACTCTGTAGTGCCCTGCGGTTGCGGGTGGTGCAGTTGCCATACCAGGCGGTGATACAGCCCGACAGGATGCTCTCAATTGTGCATCTGTAAAAGTTTGTGAGGTGTTTAGGTGCCAAGCCAAATTTCTTAAGTCTCCTGAGGTTTAAGAGGGGCTTTTGTGCTTTCACCACACTGTCTGTGTGGGTGGACCATTTCAGATTGTCAGTGATGTGTTCGTCGAGGAACTTAAAGCTTTCCACCTGCTCCTCTGCGGTCCCGTCGATGTGGATCCTCTGGTGTTTCCTGAAGTCCACGATCAGCTCCTTTGTTTTGTCGACATTGAGTGGGAGGTTATTTCCTGGCACCACACTCTCAGGGTCCTCACCTCCTCTACTGTAGGCTGTCTCGTCATTGTTGGTAATCAGGCCTAATACTGTTGAGTCGGAGGCGTGTGTGGCCACGCAGTAATAGATGAACAGGGAGTACAGCAGGGGGCTGAGCTTAATGATGAGCTTGGAGGGTACTATGGTGTTGAATGCTGAGCTATAGTCAATGAACAGCATTTTTACATAGGTATTCCTTTTGTCCAGATGGGATAGGGCAGTGTGCAGTGCGATTGCATCGTCTGTAGATCTTTTGAGACGGTAAGCAAATTGAAGTGGGTCTAGGGTGTCAGGTAAGATAGAGGTATTATGATCATTAATTAGCCTATCAAAGCACTTCATGATGACAGAAGGTGAGTGCTTCGGGGCGATAGTCATTTAGTTCAGTTACCTTTGCTTTCTTGGGTACAGGAACAATGGTGGCCCTCTTGAAGCATGTGGGAACAGCAGACTGGGATAGGGAGAGATTGAATATGTCCATAAACACTCCAGCCAGCTGGTCTGCCCATGCTCTGACGACGCGGCTAGGGATGCCGTCTGGGCCGGCAGCCTTGCGAGGGCTAACATGCTTACATGTCTTACTCACGTTTGCCACGGAGAAGGAGAGCCCACAGTTCTTGGTAGCGGTCCAGGTCCGTGACACTGTGTTATCCTCAAAGCCGGCGGAGGGGTTTAGCTTGTCCGGAAGCAAGACGACAGTGTCCGCGACATGGCTGGTTTTCCCTTTGTAGTTTGTGATTGTCTGTTGACCCTGCCACATACGTCTCGTGTCGGAGCCATTGAATTATGACTCCACTTTGTCTCTATACTGACGTTTTGCCTGTTTGCTTGCCTCACGGAAAGAATAACTATACTTTCTATTCAGCCATATTCCCAGTCACCTTTCAGTGGTTCGCACTTTCAGTTTTGCGTGAATGCTGCCATCTATCCACGGTTTCTGGTTAGGCTAGGTTTTAAAATACCGTATACAAAAAGGTTGTAGTCAGTCAGTCAGACAGACAATCCAATCCGCCAACAGATCTCCAGCGGAGAAAGGCCACGGAGGCAAAGAGTGGATCCGATCCTGGGTAAACTCTATTGGGCTACAAAACACACGTTTAACGGCAACAAAACCAACGGAATAGAGAAGCTTCGGAACTGAGGGTTGAACACGCCCTCATTCACGTCTCCATCACAACCCCCACTTTTGCGCAGCTGATGCTGGCTATTTAATTGGGAATTAAAGGGAAAGCACCCTATTGGAAGGAGAAGCACTGAGACGGTTCAGAAAAATTCAGGGCCGTCACAATATGTGGTTTCCAGTTTGCAAAAGGTCCAGTGAAGACCTTTGAGGGCAGTCGTGGTATCGGCTTGAGGGGGAATATACACCGCTGTTCTATAACCGAAGATAATTCTCTTGGGAGGTAATATGGTCGGCATTTGATTGTGAGATATTCTAGGTCGGGTGAACAAAAGGACATGGGTTTCTGTATGTTGTCACAATCACGAAACATAAACCCCCACCTTTTTTCTTCCCGGAGAGTTTTTCTTTCCTGTCTGTGCGATATACTGAGAACCCAGCTGGCTGTATGGACAGGGACAGTATATCCAGAGAGTGCCATGTTTCTGTGAAACAGTATGTTACAATCCCTGATGTCTCTCTGGAAGGAGATTCTCGACCACTTTATTATCCAGAGACTGAACATAAGCGAGTAATATACTCAGAAGCGGTGGGTGGTGTGCACACCTCCTGAGTCGGACTAGAAGACCACTCCGAATACCTCTTCTCCACTGGCGATGTTTTGGATAAGCCTCTGGAATCAGTTCAATTGCCCTGGGGGTTAGGAACAACGGAAACTCGGGAAAGTCGTATTGCTGGTGAGTTACCGCCGCTCCGATATCCAAAAGTTATTTCCAGGTTTATGTAATAACACAAAACATTTCCTGGGCTAATAAAAAACTAAATGCTGTGAAGTTGCTTAAGAGCTGCCGTATCTGTCGGCGCCAAGTTTGCATTTGAGTTTCACCATAATATTTGCTGTAATATAAAGTTCTGTCTTTTCTGGTGGATTAAACAGAAATTTGCAACCACATTTCTATGGGTTGTTTTAAAAATAGCGATACTTTGGAGATTATTTCATTTTCAAATAACCGAAAGTCGGAGGTTGTAACCTGAATAGAGGGGAAATGGCCATTCTTTACTAATCTGCTAGAGAACCAGTTTGGATTTAAGTAAAGCTTTTGTATGACTGAAGCCTTTAGTATTGAATCATTTCTACCCCCCAAATTCAAATTCATTTTATAAATAGGCCCGTTTAATTTTGTCAGGATTATCCAACAAGACAATAGGTTATAGTTCAGATGCAGCTAAATAATTTAAGGAGGGTGGGCCCATTGAGACTAAATGGCCAAGGTAGAAGAAGGTTCCTAGCGTACAACCAGGTAACAATTCCCAGTTGATTAAATGCATAGGACCTCCAGAAGTACAATGGGGAGAGTATCTGACTGGTAGTGTAAAGCCCCTAAATGATAAAGGAGATGTTGTGTTGGCAGGATTAAAATAAAAAATAACTCCCCCTGTTTGTATCTGCAACTCAGGGAATTGTAGGAAACACCACTAATTGCCTGTCTTACACAGGCCTAAAAACAGATACCAGTAGTTTTGATGTACTGGATAGGCAACAGTTGATAACTAGGGTAAATATGTCAGACATAGGCAAAGGCATGGGTACACCTCCAGATCATCTCTGGATCTGAGGGGGTAATGGCTACATGTTCCTCCCCATGGGATGGAAATGGTGTTATTATCTGGGGGAAACTGAACTGACAGTAGCAACATTACTTGCTTCTGAGTTGCTGAACAGTTCTTTGCAAATTAGTTTCAGATCGAATGGCAGAGCTAAAAGAGCAGTGGCTCAAAATAATGAAGCTAATGGACATGTGTCGTCTCAGGTAGAGATGGCAGCCCTAGTCATCTTTCTAGGTGCAGGAGTTGTAGTAAAGAGGATTAACAATTTGACATACTCCATGCAGGCCCTTACTAGTTTGAAAGTACAGGGTTTTAATCAAATCTGAAAAATGTAATGCTAATTTTGGAAATGTGATGGAAAAAGTTGTTGACTTTGTTTTAATGGTTTACTCCTATGCTTGTAGGAGGTTTGGCGATTTTGGTTACCGTTTATATTTGTAAGAAAATGACTAACTGCTCTTGAACATGCTGGAATGATGGTGTTGGTGGAAGCTGATACAAATCGTGCTGAAGGTGAGACTGGTTTATTTCTGGTTTCTCGTAATCTCATTATTTTTTCAACTCGTGTGATTCTTCCAAGGACTCAAGAGGAAATCATTCCACCCCCACCAGCATTCCAGGAACCTCAGGAGTTGTTTCTCCCTTTAGAAGGCCATCACTGTGATCAAATGGATCCGGGGGATTTGCCAACTCTGTTTGATTTCAGAGGAGAATATTATGATTGAAGCTGTGAGACTAATTAGTCTCAAAGGGGGAAATGAAAGGGGTTCACCTAGGGGTCATACCAAATGTTTGATGTATTATAATAATTGATTATGATTATGTTGTATTAATAAAAGGGGAGTGGTTATAAGACCCCTCCCTCCTTACATGTATAGGGTCCAAGACTACAGATGAACAATATATATACACATTATGAGGTTTAATATCGTTCCACAGTACTTTTATAGTCTCTCTGCTTCTTCTGTCTGAGAAATGTGTGACTGTGAAGACAGAACTCTGCAGGGGAGTGTAAGAGATAAGAGATTAGTCAGACATTCCACTATAAATCAATTTGGACAAACTGCTAAGCTTTTAGATAGCTATATAAACAAGAGTTTTAGTGTTGAGTAGGCATGGTTTGGTCTCATAAGTAGAAGATAATGACGTATCTAGGGCTGGACTTTGGGTTTAATAAAATAACTTGGGACCTTTTCTTTTATGCAGAACTAACTCGGAAACATGAGTTATGTTCCTGTTGTCAACTTCTGTCTGCAATTGCATTAATAAAGGTTTTTGAATTATTTAATTAAAGATAGTCATAATGCTAATTTCAGCAATGAACAAGGAAATGAACCCCAACACCATGGTAGCCAGATCTTGTCTATTTTTTTCTAACTTTGTATAAAAATGTATTGTTGTGAGAATTTCTCTCTTTGGGATATGAATACCGAGTGTGTCCACTTCGCCGCCAGATAATTGTGTTGGTAAACTACACGGTAATGTAAAAGTTATTATTTTTTTTGTGATCCAATAGGTATTATGTTACACTTATCATAATTTGGTTGTAATCTAGAGAGGTTATGAAAAAAATCTAGATCCTCTGAGGCTATGGAAGGATCCAAAAGAAAACATGTATCATCAGCGTACAATGACACCTTTGTTTTTAAGCCCTGGATTTCTAGCCCCTTGATATTATAGTTGGATATGATTTTAATAGCCAACATTTCAATGGCAATAATAGATATGCCGATAGTGGAAAACATTGTTTTACTCCTCTTGACAGTTTAATACTTTGAGAAGTAAACATGATTTATTATTTTACACCTAGGGTTACTATACAGTTGAAGTCTTTCATCACATTCCCAGGCGTTTGGAAATTGCTCCCAAGGATGAACCAGACATGTGGAGGTCTACAATTTTGTTTCTGAGGCCTTGGCTGATTTCCCCATGATGTCAAGCAAAGAGGCACGGAGTTTGAAGGTAGGCCTTGAAATACATCCACAAGTACACCTCCAATTGACTCAAATGATGTCAATAAGCCTATCAAAAGCTTCTAAAGCCATGACATTTTCGGTAATTTTCCAAGCTGTTTAAAAGCATAGTCAACTTAGTGTATGTAAACTTCTGATCCACTGGAATTGTGATACAGTGAATAATTAGTGAAATAATCTGTCTGTTAAGTAATTTTTCCAACAATTGTTGTGTCACGCACAAAGTAGATGTCCAAACCGACTTGCCAAAACTATAGTTTGTTAACAAGAATTTTGTGGAGTGGTTGAAAAACTAGTTTTAACGACTCCAACCTAAGTGTATGTAAACTTCCGACTTCAACTGTACATAACTTTAACCCATTGTATAACAGAGATTCTCAAATTGAAATGTTGCATTTGTACATACACAACCGTTGAAAAGTTTGGGGTCTCTTAGACATTTCATTGTTTTTGAAAGAAAAGCACCTTTTTTTCCATTAAAATAACATCAGATTGATCAGAAATACAGTGTAGACATTGTTAATGACTATTGTAGCTGGAAACGGCAGATTTGTTTTAATGGAATATCTACATAGGCGTACAGAGGCCCATTATCAGCAACCATCAGATTGTATGAATCACATGCGACGAATACAACAGGTAGACCTTACAGTGAAATGCTTACTTACGAGCCCCTAACCAACAACGCAGTTTAAAAAAAAATAAATTATGTTAGCAGAGCTGAAAACTGTTTTGCTGCTTAAAGCAGCAATACAACTGGCCTTCTTTAGACTAGTTGAGTATCTGGAGCATCAGCATTTGTTGGTTTGATTACAGGCTCAAAATGGTCAGAAACAAAGAACTTAATAATATATTAGACTTTATCTTTGTTGAATAAGTTCCTCCAGTTCTTTTTGTTATTCTGTGCCTCTATGGTACAGTTTTTTATTGCTATCTGTATTGTTAGTCTGAACTCTTTTGACCTAAATTGCTTCTGTTTTAAAGATGAGTATTGAATTGCATGGACTCTAAAGGCACATTTAAAAATGTCCAATACAATAAGGGGATCTGCTATGTTGGAAAAAGTCAGTTATAAATTCTTCTGTCCTGGTTAAAAACAAGTTGTCATCCAATAGGCTTTGATAAAATGTCCAATATCCTCGTCCACGTGGAAATTCTGTAAGAGTAATGTACAGTGCATTCGAAAAGTATTCAGACCCCTGGATTTTTCCACATTTTGTTACGCTACAGCCTTATTCTAAAATGGATGACATTGTTTTTCCCCCTCACTCACACACACAATACCCCATAATGACGAAGCAAAAACAGTTTTTGGGACATTTGTGCAAATGTATAAAAAATAAAACTGATATCACATTTACATAAGTATTCGCGTCTTCTTCGGTATGACACCACAAGCTTGGCACATCTGTATTTGGGGAGTTTCTCCCTTCTCTGCAGATCCTCTCAAGCTCTGTCAGGTTGGATGTGGAGTGTCGCTGCACAGCTATTTTTAGGTCTCTCCAGAGACGTTAGATCGGGTTTAAGTCTGGGCTCTGGCCGGGCCACTCAAGGATATTCAGAGACTTGTCCAAAAGGCACTCTTTCGTTGTCTTGGCTGTGTACTTAAGGTCATTGTCCTGTTTGTCCTGACCTCATCCCAGTCTGAGGTCCTGTGTGTTCTGGAGCAGGTTTTCATCAAGGATCTCTACTTTGCGCCGTTCATCTTTCCCTCGGTTCTGACTTGTCTCTCAGTCCCTGCCGCTGAAAAACATCCACACAGCATGATGCTGCCACCACCATGCTTCGCTGTAGAGATGGTGGCAGGTTTCCTCCAGACGTGACACTTGGCATTCAGGCCAAAGAGTTCAATCTTGGTTTCATCAGAGAATCTTGTTTCTCATGGTCTGAGAGTCTTTAGGTACCTTTTGGCAAACTCCAAGCAGGATATCATTGTGCCTTTTACTGAGGAGTGGCTTCTGTCTTGCCACTACCATAAAGACCTGATTAGTGGAGTGCTGAAGAGAGTCTTGGTGGTTCCAAACTTCTTCCATTCAATAATGGAGGCCACTGTGTTCTTGGGGACCTTCAATGCTGCAGAAATGTTTTGGTACCCTTCCCCAGATGTGTGCCTTGTCTCTGAGCTCTACGGACAATTCCTTTGGCCTCATGGCTTTGTTTTTGCTCTGACATGCACTGTCAACTGTGGGACCTTATATAGACGGGTGTGTGCCTTTCCAAATATGTTCCAATCATAATAGATGCTTCTACAACTTGGAGTCCATCTCAAGGATGATCCATGGAAAAAGGATGCACCTGAGCTCAATTTCAAGTCTCAAAGCAAAGGGTCTGAATACTTAAGCAAATAAGCTGGTTTTCATTTGTAATAAATGTGCAAACATTTCTAAAAACCTGTTTTCGCTTTGTCATTATGTGATATTGTGTGTAGATTGCTGAGGATTTGTATTTTTTTAATCAATTTTAGAATAAGGCTGAAAAGTAACTACATTTGGATGAAGTCAAGGGATCTTAATATCTTCCGAAGGCACTGTATCACTTAGACATTTTCTTGTTTTTTTTAGGTCGGAATATTTAAGCCTAGTTCCAACATTTCCATGATATTCTTGATGTACTTAAGTGCATGTGGGTGATAGTTTAATGTTATTACCTTTACAAACCATTGAGGTATTTAAAACCGTATTATAATCACCCTCCATAATAATAGTATTTTATTGCTTGTAGTTTTGAAAAAAATAATCCATATATATTCAAAAAAGAGTGGATCATCATTATTTGGACCGTATAGAATAATGAGCCAAATCTGTTTCTGGTCCAATAACATATTTAAAAGAATCCATCTACCTTGTGGATCTGTTTGGACAATTTGCATAGTTAATATCGTCACCCCTTTTTGAGTTTCTTTGCCCATGGGTGTAGTATATTTTGCCCAACCTGTCCTTTTCATCAAAGATTGTTCAATGAGTTTCCTGTAAATTATATTATATTCCTTCTCTTTTAGCCAGGTAAATACTCCATTTGCCATAATGAGATACAGTACAAGTTTCAATTCCATTTAACATATGTTTGTAAGCTTGCCATTAAAAAGTACCATGATGATTGAGTATCCATATACAGTAGCTGTGGCATGATATTTGCACTGCTACCGAGTAAACCTCCCATTGTTCTCCACTATTCCACTCGCTAAAACCTTCCCAAGTCGGGTTGTCGTCCATCTGGATCTTAGGGCGTTTGAAAGACTGGGACTGTTGGAGGTTACCCTGGGGGTCGGTTGTGGCTACACCAGTGCCATGATTACTGTATATATGTGATAACCTTTATATGCTTGCAATGAGCAATGGTGGGAAAGTACTGGGTAAATGGAGATGTACTGCTTTAGACGTGTTTTTCTCATTTCAGATACTTTGTATCTAATCCAATGCAACAATGTTAAGGTATGATTGAGGGTAGGTTGTCCACACCACTTGTATAAAGAGCGTTGTCTCCTGTTTCGCCGCACAGATCTTTACTATAGACTACTGAGGTATTCTGTATGTGAATCTCTGTCTGCAATTGTGTTTTATTACTAAAGAGTTTTATACCAAGGTTCCTGTGTCATCTATCTGGAAGACTGATTGGTAAAGGAAATATACACATACACATACAGACACACACACACACACACACACACACACACACACCCCCATGCAAAGGACCACCTAACATTTGGCGAGCTTGCCATGAGTGAGTGACCACTGCGTCTGGATGATCTTCGTCCCACTCTGCAGCTCAAATGATAAGGTAAGCAGACGCCTGTTAAACCAAAGGTCTTAAATTAGAAAAGCACTGTGTGGTTGAGGACTCATTCCAGTATGTAAGTGGCATCTCACTCATGGGGTTGATAATTACAGGAACAGTCAATACCTACATTTATGTACAAGCCCGTAATAGGATGTATATGTGATAAATGACACAGAATCCCAGGTGTAATAGTTAGAAATTCCTGAGTGTCTAATGGAACCTTGTGTGAGGAACTTGGTTATAGATTAGGATGAACCAAGTCAGTACTGGGTGACAAGTGATTGAATATGTTATATGCGCATGGTGTCCTTACCTGAGGGAAGTTATGGGTTTTTAAAGAATTGTTGTGATTGGTGTTCTTACCTGAGGGAATATACTGGTTTTATGTATGGTGTTCTTACCTGAGGGAATACACTGGTTTTATGTATGGTGTTCTTCCCTGAGGGAATACACTGGTTTTATGTATGGTGTTCTTACCTGAGGGAATACACTGGTTTTATGTATGGTGTTCTTCCCTGAGGGAATATACTGGTTTTATCTATGGTGTTCTTACCTGAGGGAATACACTGGTTTTATGTATGGTGTTCTTACCTGAGGGAATACACTGGTTCTATGTATGGTGTTCTTACCTGAGGGAATACACTGGTTTTATGTATGGTGTTCTTACCTGAGGGAATACACTGGTTTTATGTATGGTGTTCTTACCTGAGGGACTACACTGGTTTTATGTATGGTGTTCTTACCTGAGGGAATACACTGGTTTTATGTATGGTGTTCTTACCTGAGGGAATACACTGGTTTTATGTATGGTGTTCTTACCTGAGGGAATATACTGGTTTTATGTATGGTGTTCTTACCTGAGGGAATACACTGGTTTTATGTATGGTGTTCTTACCTGAGGGAATACACTGGTTTTATGTATGGTGTTCTTACCTGAGGGAATACACTGGTTTTATGTATGGTGTTCTTACCTGAGGGACTACACTGGTTTTATGTATGGTGTTCTTACCTGAGGGAATATACTGGTTTTATGTATGGTGTTCTTACCTGAGGGAATACACTGGTTTTATGTATGGTGTTCTTACCTGAGGGAATACACTGGTTTTATGTATGGTGTTGTTACCTGAGGGAATACACTGGTTTTATGTATGGTGTTCTTACCTGAGGGAATACACTGGTTTTATGTATGGTGTTGTTACCTGAGGGAATACACTGGTTTTATGTATGGTGTTCTTACCTGAGGGAATACACTGGTTTTATGTATGGTGTTGTTACCTGAGGGAATACACTGGTTTTATGTATGGTGTTCTTACCTGAGGGAATACACTGGTTTTATGTATGGTGTTGTTACCTGAGGGAATACACTGGTTTTATGTATGGTGTTCTTACCTGAGGGAATACACTGGTTTTATGTATGGTGTTCTTACCTGAGGGAATATACTGGTTTTATGTATGGTGTTCTTACCTGAGGGAATACACTGGTTTTATGTATGGTGTTGTTACCTGAGGGAATACACTGGTTTTATGTATGGTGTTGTTACCTGAGGGAATACACTGGTTTTATGTATGGTGTTGTTACCTGAGGGACTACACTGGTTTTATGTATGGTGTTGTTACCTGAGGGAATACACTGGTTTTATGTATGGTGTTCTTACCTGAGGGAATACACTGGTTTTATGTATGGTGTTGTTACCTGAGAGAATACACTGGTTTTATGTATGGTGTTCTTACCTGAGGGAATATACTGGTTTTATGTATGGTGTTGTTACCTGAGGGAATACACTGGTTTTATGTATGGTGTTGTTACCTGAGGGAATACACTGGTTTTATGTATGGTGTTGTTACCTGAGGGACTACACTGGTTTTATGTATGGTGTTGTTACCTGAGGGAATACACTGGTTTTATGTATGGTGTTCTTACCTGAGGGAATACACTGGTTTTATGTATGGTGTTGTTACCTGAGGGAATACACTGGTTTTATGTATGGTGTTCTTACCTGAGGGAATATACTGGTTTTATGTATGGTGTTGTTACCTGAGGGAATACACTGGTTTTATGTATGGTGTTCTTACCTGAGGGAATACACTGGTTTTATGTATGGTGTTCTTACCTGAGGGAATACACTGGTTTTATGTATGGTGTTCTTACCTGAGGGAATACACTGGTTTTATGTATGGTGTTCTTACCTGAGGGAATACACTGGTTTTATGTATGGTGTTGTTACCTGAGGGAATACACTGGTTTTATGTATGGTGTTCTTACCTGAGGGAATACACTGGTTTTATGTATGGTGTTCTTACCTGAGGGAATACACTGGTTTTATGTATGGTGTTCTTACCTGAGGGAATACACTGGTTTTATGTATGGTGTTCTTACCTGAGGGAATACACTGGTTTTATGTATGGTGTTCTTACCTGAGGGAATACACTGGTTTTATGTATGGTGTTCTTACCTGAGGGAATACACTGGTTTTATGTATGGTGTTCTTACCTGAGGGAATACACTGGTTTTATGTATGGTGTTCTTACCTGAGGGAATACACTGGTTTTATGTATGGTGTTGTTACCTGAGGGAATACACTGGTTTTATGTATGGTGTTGTTACCTGAGGGAATACACTGGTTTTATGTATGGTGTTGTTACCTGAGGGAATACACTGGTTTTATGTATGGTGTTGTTACCTGAGGGAATACACTGGTTTTATGTATGGTGTTGTTACCTGAGGGAATACACTGGTTTTATGTATGGTGTTCTTACCTGAGGGAATACACTGGTTTTATGTATGGTGTTCTTACCTGAGGGAATACACTGGTTTTATGTATGGTGTTCTTACCTGAGGGAATACACTGGTTTTATGTATGGTGTTCTTACCTGAGGGAATACACTGGTTTTATGTATGGTGTTGTTACCTGAGGGAATACACTGGTTTTATGTATGGTGTTGTTACCTGAGGGAATACACTGGTTTTATGTATGGTGTTGTTACCTGAGGGAATATACTGGTTTTATGTATGGTGTTGTTACCTGAGGGAATACACTGGTTTTATGTATGGTGTTCTTACCTGAGGGAATACACTGGTTTTATGTATGGTGTTCTTACCTGAGGGAATACACTGGTTTTATGTATGGTGTTCTTACCTGAGGGAATACACTGGTTTTATGTATGGTGTTGTTACCTGAGGGAATACACTGGTTTTATGTATGGTGTTGTTACCTGAGGGAATACACTGGTTTTATGTATGGTGTTGTTACCTGAGGGAATATACTGGTTTTATGTATGGTGTTGTTACCTGAGGGAATATACTGGTTTTATGTATGGTGTTGTTACCTGAGGGAATACACTGGTTTTGTTTTGATATATGTATAATTGGTAGGATTATAGATTTGGTGTGGGACAATTGTTGTATGAATTGTGTATTTGATAACAGTGAATGGATATATGCTAGTCAATATCAAGAATTTCTATGTACTGAAATAAATCTAGACTGGTATTAAGACTAGTACAAGAAGGGACACATTTGCGAATTGCGTGTTTTGTGAAAGACATGTTGTGAGTTTACTCTTCCATGACATCCACAAGAGAGGAGAGAGGGAGACCCCCATACTGAAGTTAAAATACAATTGAAACCAATTATGGTTATTTACCACACATATGTGGAACCATTTACAGGAGCGTAGTTTGTGAATAAATGTAGTGAAACTAAAGAAGAGGGGTTATAGAAAATAGAACTGGGTTGGGTATATCATCCTATTCTACTACCTGTATACGGGGATAGAACTGGGGTTTTCTACACTACCACACAGATAAGTTACTCAGTCCACATGTTAAGCGAATTTTTATCTATAATGACTATAGATATTGAATTTGAAATTAACTCTCATATTGAGGTAATTATTTTTTATAAAAGAAACATTGAACATAGTCATATCTCTGGTAAAGCAGGTGAGCTTGTTCTACTCTTTTTTAGCCATTTTCTGAGGGTTTGTGATGGAAAACTGAGCATGTTGAGAATAACATGTCAACCCCGTTACCCATAGCTAGAAGTGTTTTAAAAATACAACAATTGTTAAGCTTGCATTCAACTGCCCCTCCCTGCTGCACACAACAAGCTTCCATTCCCCCTGTCACAAGGGGATTCATGGCTGATTTAAGAATGAAAATTCAACCCTGTTACTTTAAAGTCACTTACTATATCAATTTTATTCTTTACCCCTTGAGATGGTAAAATATAGTTTTTTATTAAGTTGAACATGTGCTCTTTATGGCAATGTTAAAATTAGGTGAATCGTTTATACTACCCAAAATGCACTCTATTTGTGAAACGACCCCTGTATTACATCTCATTAATGCCGGTTGCCAGCTCTATGGTTCATACTGTTGTAAACAACAGTATCTTGCCAGGTGGTATCACACAACAGTATTAATGAATGGAGTGTAAATGGAATGATGTATAGATTGCTCAAAAGCTGTATATTTTTTTACTATATATGGCTCTGTACTGTTGATAGAGCTCTCTGTTACAACACCATTGCAGCATAAATACGAAAAGTTTGATCGGGCTACGACAGTAGGATTCCATGAGAGTTACAAATTATAACATTCACACTGCTTTGACTTGATAAATACCACAATTTGGATTATCTCTGTTTTATACTTGGAGGGGTGAAGCATAAATGAGGCTACTGGTAGTTGTCTTGAATTACCACTTACCAGAGGTACCTGACACCCACTGAAAAGGCAATATTGACCCTTGGTCCCCAGAGTCAACTTCGTCTGGGCTATTACCGCACAGCCAAACATCTGAGGTAGAGAGAGAGAGGGACGGAATGGGGATAGAGGAGAAAGAGCGGGAGAGGCATGGGGGAGAGCAATGTTCCACGGTCAAGTTAGTACAGTCAACATGCATGCTAGACAAACGTCTTCAATAGAAAGCACACTGATAAGGGAATGAAGCAAGAGAAAAAGCAAGAGAAAAAGCAAGAGAAAAAGCAAGAGAAAAAGCAAGAGAAAAAGACGGAGAAAAAGCAAGAGAAAAAGACGGAGATTGGCGAGAACTAAAAGCAGCATGTAGAGACTTGCAATGGAGGTGATGGAAGAGTGAAGTACTTTCTAATCGAGAACATTCCATTTTAACCCAGGGTTGCTCTGTTCAGTTGAATGTTTCTGGATCGCACTCCAACTCTCAAGTCTTGACTACCATGTCAAAACAAATCTTTCACTGACTTGCCAAGTTAAATAAAGGTTCAATAAAAATAAAAGGTCAATGGATTCTTTCAGAACAGCTACTCTGTAGAGCATTTCGATTATGCTCAACATTGTGGTGAGGTAGTTTTTGCTCCCAAGCACTTTCAAACACAGAATAAACAAATTCCTAGGAGATGTAAGAATGCATAAAACATTAACAACCCTTGAGAAAGAAATACATTTTGGGATAAAGTACTCACCATAAGGATGAACGTAGCCAAGGTCGTATACCTCACCTGTCTCTTCAGTCCCTCCATCCTTTCTACCCATCTGTACCAACTAAATCAATTGTTTCAATTTCTAAGTCTCCCAATTGTTCTCGATCAATATTACCTGATAGTCCTGCGTCAAACCCAAAATACTTACAACTAAAGTGGTCATCAGTGGTTAAACTATCTGTTTGCAGAGGCTCTGTCCAGGTAACTCAGCTTGTCCGTCCTGTATGACCCCTCTATTAACGCAATAAGTATGTCACGGGGAGTAGGACAAACGAGCAACTACTCTGTTTGGAACAACAGTCTACAACCATGTTAGATAAACTGCTTCCAGTAGAACAATTGACACTACGGTAGCTAAGCAAGTGAGAATGAGGTCAAAAACAAACTGCTGATACATTTCATTCATGTTTATTTCTTAAAACAGTTCAGTCTCTGACAATATATATACACTGCTCAAAAAAATAAAGGGAACACTTATACAACACAATGTAACTCCAAGTCAATCGCACTTCTGTGAAATCAAACTGTCCACTTAGCAAGCAACACTGATTGACAATACATTTCACATGCTGTTGTGCTGTCTCAGCCT
The DNA here is from genome assembly GCF_002021735.2 of Oncorhynchus kisutch. Lineage (NCBI taxonomy): Eukaryota > Metazoa > Chordata > Actinopteri > Salmoniformes > Salmonidae > Oncorhynchus > Oncorhynchus kisutch. Next base: position 48,524,128 of record NC_034187.2, on the reverse strand, counting down.
CCAGTATTTATGCTGCAGTAGTTTATGTGTCGGGGGGCTGGGGTCAGTTTGTTATATCTGGAGTACTTCTCCTGTCCTATTCGGTGTCCTGTGTGAATCTAAGTGTGCGTTCTCTAATTCTCTCCTTCTCTCTTTCTTTCTCTCTCTCAGAGGACCTGAGCCCTAGGACCATGCCCCAGGACTACCTGACATGATGACTCCTTGCTGTCCCCAGTCCACCTGGCCATGCTGCTGCTCCAGTTTCAACTTCCACCTGACTGTGCTGCTGCTCCAGTTTCAACTGTTCTGCCTTATTATTATTCGACCATGCTGGTCATTTATGAACATTTGAACATCTTGGTCATGTTCTGTTATAATCTCCACCCGGCACAGCCAGAAGAGGACTGGCCACCCCACATAGCCTGGTTCCTCTCTAGGTTTCTTCCTAGGTTTTGGCCTTTCTAGGGAGTTTTTCCTAGCCACCGTGCTTCTACACCTGCATTGCTTGCTGTTTGGGGTTTTAGGCTGGGTTTCTGTAAAGCACTTTGAGATATCAGCTGATGTACGAAGGGCTATATAAATAAATTTGATTTGATTTGTGCAAATGGAATAGACAACAGGTGGAAATTATAGGCAATTAGCAAGACACCCCCAATAAAGGAGTGGTTCTGCAGGTGGGGACCACAGACCACTTCTCAGTTCCTATGCTTCCTGGCTGATGTTTTAGTCACTTTTGAATGCTGGCGCTGCTTTCACTCTAGTGGTAGCATGAGACGGAGTCTACAACCCACACAAGTGGCTCAGGTAGTGCAGCTCATCCAGGATGGCACATCAATGCGAGCTGTGGCAAGAAGCTTTGCTCTGTCTGTCAGCGTAGTGTCCAGAGCATGGAGGCGCTACCAGGAGACAGGCCAGTACATCAGGAGACGTGGAGGAGGCCGTAGGAGGGCAACAACCCAGCAGCAGGACCGCTACCTCCGCCTTTGTGCAAGGAGGAGCACTACCAGAGCCCTGCAAAATGACCTCCAGCAGGCCACAAATGTGCATGGGTCTGCTCAAACGGTCAGAAACAGACAGGGTGGTATGAGGGCCCGATGTCTACAGGTGGGGGTTGTGCTTACAGCCCAACACCGTGCAGGACGTTTGGCATTTTCCAGAGAACACCACTGGCTCCCTGTGCTCTTCACAGATGAAAGCAGGTTCACACTGAGACGTGACAGTCTGGATACGCCGTGGAGAACGTTCTGCTGCCTGCAACATCCTCCAGCATGACCGGTTTGGCGGTGGGTCAGTCATGGTGTGGGGTGGTATTTCTTTGGGGGGCCGCACAGCCCTCCATGTGCTCGCCAGAGGTAGCCTGACTGCTATTAGGTACCGAGATGAGATCCTCAGACCCCTTGTGAGACCATATGCTGGTGCGGTTGGCCCTGGGTTCCTCCTAATGCAAGACAATGCTAGACCTCATGTGGCTGGAGTGTGTCAGCAGTTCCTGCAAGAGGAAGGCATTGATGCTATGGACTGGCCCGCCCGTTCCCCAGACCTGAATCCAATTGAGCACATCTGGGACATCATGTCTCGCTCCATCCACCAACGCCACGTTGCAACACAGACTGTACAGGAGCTGGCGGATGCTTTAGTCCAGGTCTGGGAGGAGATCCCTCAGGAGACCATCCGCCACCTCATCAGGAGCATGCCCAGGCGTTGTAGGGAGGTCATACAGGCACGTGGAGGCCACACACACTACTGAGCCTCATTTTGACTTGTTTTAAGGACATTACATCAAAGTTGAATCAGCCTGTAGTGTGGTTTTCCACTTTAATTTTGATTGTGACTCCAAATCCAGACCTCCATGGGTTGATAAATTTGATTTTTGTGTGATTTTGTTGTCAGCACATTCAACTATGTAAAGAAAAAAGTATTTAATAAGAATATTTCGTTCATTCAGATCTAGGATGTGTTATTTTAGTGTTCCCTATTTTTTTGAGCAGTGTATGTCATCGTTTCCTTTTTCATGATCACAACCTTGTGAAACCCGAAACCTCCAAGATCCCCCCCACTGTTGGTGGATGCCTAATCAGGTTATGCACCCAATGCATACGTGGCCATCTGAATTTCTCAAATGTCTGGTAAATTTCAAATGCTCCTGGTCAAATGTCCGGCACCACATTTTCATAACGGAAACCAGCAGTGTATTAGAACAGATGAGGCCAGAGGTAAGCGTTTATCTCAATTATGATAAGATATCCATGCTGTCTCTATTGCATCTCAAGAAATAAGTATGACATGAAGTACATTTTAAAATCAGAAGCCTTGGACTGTTGCTACACAGGCCATTAACACCACACCTACAGAAGTATTTGGCAATCATGAAGATCACATGAAAGTTAACCCATATTTTAGAGTACATGTAGCAATGCTTTAGTTCAGCATACTTCATCTTAGTTCATAGAAATGGCATCACAAGCATTATTTTGTGTGTGATCCACACAAAAATCAAAAGCTTCTTAGTGTGATGCTTATTGAGGCAAAAGAGGTACAGAGTTCCTCTTGTGAGTGTGACTTCATCCCAAATGGCACCCTATTCCTTATATAGTGCACAAATTTTGACGAGGACCCTCGACAGGTTGTTTTTCAAATTCAAACAAGCATCAAAATTTCATAAAACACTATCACACCTCTATTGTTCAGTCATAAATTCACATTGCAGAATCTGAAAAGGACTTAAAAAAAAATATATATACACATTGAGAATTTTCTGGTGCCTGATTTAAGCTGAGCTCTTTCTGCAAACAAACTTGCTATTCACAAAAGGGTTGCTTGACTTAAGTTTAGTCCATACCGTTTCCTGCTTAGCTTATCAGTGGTCGATTAAGAATCACACTGCCATGCTATACGTTTTACAATACATAAATACTCTGGGTTTTTGGTCATCAAAGTTGGTTCTAGCCTGAGTGCCAGTCTGTTGCACCATCATGCCAACTCAATGGCATTGGCAAGAGCACAATCAGATCTGGAACCAGGCTAAGTTGATCCAGCCTGCCCATAGAGCGAGGCAATATAAACAGGCTTCATTAAATCCTTCCCGAATATACAACCAACCCTTAACATTACTTTACTGCCATGTGCCACAATACAGTGAAATAATGTCTAAAAATGATGACCTTCCGAGCTCCAAATCAATAGGTATATCTCCCGCCTCCAAATAATTTGTGCATGTCCAAAAATGTGTGTTGCCACCTGGGGAAAACATTTGCTTAATATACTGGTAAGTCCATTGCACAAAGTTCTGTTGGAGGTTGATATGGTATTTTACGTATCACATAATACGTTCTCCCCCATATTCAGTAATAAATACATGGCTACCAACTATGACCTAAACCATGACCATGTACAGTTCTCAGTGTCAGGTTATTTTCACATACAGACCTATGATTAGACACAATTGTATGCAAATTAATACGATTGCAGTCCTAAATATGATCTGCCATAATAAGGCACCTATCCCCTATGTAGTGAATGGCTCTGGTCAAATGTAGTGCACTATATAGGGAATTGGGTGTCATTTTGACCATCTTGGGGAAAAACAGGGAGCACTTTATTGTGGACCAAGATACAACTTTCAAAAGTAAGTAGACAAACTTCTACGGTCTATCATTTTGAGGTGAACTGTGCCTCAGGCTTCACAACTTCGGAAGAAAGAGCTCGTCTTTGGCTGAGTGGGAGACCGAGCAGGTGGAGCTAGAATCTGATCCAGCCCTCAAGCGGAGACTTGCGAGTCCAGATCTGAGGAGATGGTGTTTGGGAAATGAGAACAAGAATATCTACCTTTGTTACAACATCTTTATCAAACTGGAGCGTTGCAAATTCCGCTATTTGCTAATATGAGGAGTTATATTTGAACCCAACCCTGAAGCACTTACAGGACCTTACGTCTAAATCTAAATAACTTGGCCATTTGACAATTACATGCCCATACCTCTGTACACTTTTGGCCCCTGCTCTTGACCCCTTTGTAACCCTTCTCTCCAAATATCATTGAACCAGAGAAAAGAAAGAATCAAAGGACATGATTACTGAAGAGAAGAGATTGAAGAGAGTATATATGCAAAATGTATAATGCTGTAATTTGAGAATGATGACTACACATTAGAATCAGCACTGCCCTGTCAATATCAACTTTGTATTGGTATGTCCGAGGGTTGTGTTGTGTTTTTGCCATCATACAAACACCTTGTCATGCCAAAGAAAAAAGGCCAGTGACCAGGCCAAGGATGGCTGAGTGCTCCTACCCAACTGTCCTGGTCAAAACTGGCCATCGAATCAGCCTAGCGGTGAGAAGAACTCTTACATCTCTTTGAAAACCTGGCCAAATACCTCAGACTCCTGGATCATCACTCAGTTTGGGCCCAAGCTGAACCCAAACCCCCACTGATCATCAAACGGGTCCTGCTGGCCACCGCCACCTTAAGAACCATCAAAGTACATTCCATCCTACTTTTCATCTTCATCATGTGTCATGCCATCAAATAAGTGGTCTCTGAGCAAGATTAGGAGAAGTGAGCAAGGAGAAACTTTAAGGAGATGTAATGTTGCATCTAAGCAGTTGCGCTTGTACAAAGAAGTAATAGCATTTTGCTTGTTTTGGGGGGACACAGCTACATCACAACCTACACTTTAGCCCCACCTTCTGTTAAATCTTCTAGCACGAAATACTTATTTTGTGGTAGAAGACAAGCCAATAAAATACTTATCATTAAATAGCTTGCTAAACATATAGCTAGTCAGCTCAACTAGTTAGGGCGCTGGTTTAATTGGCTTCAAGACAGGGGTTATGCAGTGCCATTCATGTTATTAGCAATCTACACTGAACAATAATATAAAATGCAACAATTTCAAAGGTTTTACTGAGTTATATAAGAAAGTCAGTAAAGGAAATCAGTCAATTGAAAAAAATGATTAGTACTGATCAATGGATTTCACAACTGGAAATACAGATATGCATATGTTGATCACAGCTACCTTAAAAAAAGGTTAAGGGCCTGGATCAGAAAACCAATCAGTATCTGGTGACCACCATTTGCCACATTCAGCACAACACATCTCCTTTGCATAGAGTTGATCAGGCTGTTGATTGTGGCCTGTGGAATGTTGTCCCACTCCTCTTCAATGGTTATGCGAGGTTTCTGGATATTGGCTGGAACTGGAACATGCTGTCGTGCATGGCGATCCAGAGCATCCTAAATATGCTCAATGGGTGACATGTCTGGTGAGTATGCAGGACATGGAAGAACTGGGACATTTTCAGCTTCCAGAAATTGTGTTCAGATCCTTGTGACATTATCATGCTGAAAACATGCAATGGCGGCGAATGAATGGCACGACAAACGGGCCTCAGAATCTCATCACGGTATCTCTGCATTAAAATTGCCATAGGTCAAATGGAATTGTGTTAGTTGTCCGTAGCAAATGCCTGCCCATACCATAACAGCATCATGGGGGATTTGGTTAAGAAAGTTGACATCCGGAAACTGCTGGCCAATATGACGCTACGCGATGCTGTCTGCCATCTGCCCGGTACAGTTGAAACCATGAAGAGCACACTTCTCCAGAGTGCCAGTGGCCATCGAAATTGAGCATTTGCCCACTGAAATCGGTTACCACCCCGAACTGCAGTCGGGTCAAGACCCTGGTGAGGACAACCAACTTCCTTGACGTCCTGCCAAATTTTCTAAAATGACTTGAGGCGGCTTATGGTAGAGAAATTAACATTCATTAACAGCTCTGGTGGACATTCTTGCAGTCAGCATCCCAATAGCATTCTCCCTCAATAGTTTAGACATCGGTGGAATGTGTTGACAAAACTGCACATTTTAGAGTGGCCTTTTAATGTCCCCCAGCACAAGGTGCACCTGTGTAAAGATCATCCTTTTAATCAGTTTTGTTGATATGCCACACCTGTCAGATGGATGGATTAGCTTGGCAAAGGAGAAATGCTCACTAACAGATTTGTGCTCAAAATTGGAAAAAATATTTTTCATATGTAAAGTTTGTAAGATCTATTATTTCAGCACATGAAACACTGGCCCAAGACTTTACATGTTCAGTTTATATTTGTGTTCATAATAGTTAGCCAGCCAAGTGGCTAATTTTGCTAGCGAGCAAGTAACTGGCCACTGTTCTTGCAATCCAGCCTGAAGTAATGCTTCAGGTACAGTGGGGCAAACAAGTATTTAGTCAGCCACCAATTGTGCAAGTTCTCCCACTTAAAAAGATGAGGCCTGTAATTTATCATCATAGATACACTTCAACTATGCAGACAAAAAATAAAAATAAAATCAGGAAAATCACATTGTTGGTTTTTTATGAATTTATTTGCAAATTATGGTGGAAAATAAGTATTTGGTCACCTACAAACAAGCAAGATTTCTGGCTCTCACAGACCTGTAACAACTTCTTTAAGAGGCTCCTATGTCCTCCACTCATTACCTGTATTAATGGCACCTGTTTGAACTTGTTATCAGTATAAAAGACACCTGTCCACAACCTCAAACAGTTACACTCCAAACTCCACTATAGCCAAGACCAAAGAGCTGTCAAAGGACACCAGAAACAAACCTGCACCAGGCTGGGAAGACTGAATCTGCAATAGGTAAGCAGCTTGGTTTGAAGAAATCAACTGTGGGAGAAATTATTAGGAAATAAAAGTCATACAAGACCACTGATAACCTCCCTCGATCTGGGGCTCCACGCAAGATCTCACCCCATGGGGTCAAAATTGATCACAAGAACGGTGAGCAAAAATCCCAGAACCACACGGGGGGGGGGGGGGGGGACCTAGTGAATGACCTGCAGAGAGCTGGGACCAAAGTAACAAATCCTGCCGTGCCAGACGTGTCCCCCTGCTTAAGCCAGTACATGTCCAGGCCTGTCTGAAGTTTGCTAGAGAGCATTTGGATGATCCAGAAGAAGATTGGGAGAACGTCATTTGGTCAATTGAAACCAAAATAGAACTTTTTGGTAAAGACTCAACTCGTTGTGTTTGGAGGACAAAGAATGCTGAGTTGCATCCAAAGAACACCATACCTACTGTGAAGCATGGGGGTGGAAACATCATGCTTTGGGGCTGTTTTTCTGCAAAGGGACCAGGACGACTGATCCGTGTAAAGGAAATAATGAATGGGGCCATGTATCGTGAGATTTTGAGTGAAAACCTCCTTCCATCAGCAAGGGCATTGAATATAAAACGTGGCTGGGTCTTTCAGCATGACAATGATCCCAAACACCCCGCCCGGGCAACGAAGGAGTGGCTTCGTAAGAAGCATTTCAAGGTCCTTGAGTGGCCTAGCCAGTCTCCAGATCTCAACCCCATAGAAAATCTTTAGAGGGAGTTGAAAGTCCGTGTTGCCCAGCAACAGCCCCAAAACATCACTGCTCTAGAGGAGATCTGCATGGAGGAATGGGCCAAAATACCAGCAACAGTGTGTGAAAACCTTGTGAAGATTTACAGAAAATGTTTGACCTCTGTCATTGCCAAAGGGTATATAAAAGTATTGAGAAACTTTTGTTATTGACCAAATACTTATTTTCCACCATAATTTGCAAATAAATTCATTAAAAATCCTACAATGTGATTTTCATGATTTTTCTCCCTCATTTTGTCTGTCATAGTTGAAGTGTACCTATGATGAAAATTGCAGGTCTCTCTCATCTTTTTAAGTGGGAGAACTTGCATAATTGGTGGCTGACTAAATACTTTTTTGCCCCACTGTATATCACCTTCGGCCCTCCAGGTACCATGAAACAGATCAAATCCACTCATTTAAATCAAACGTTAGATGTATAACTTGGCTACAACCACTAGCATAAAAAAAAAAAAAATGCTCTGGACACTACGCTGACAGACACAGCAAACCTTCTTGCCACAACTCACATTGATGTGTCATCCTGGATGATCTGCACTACCTGAGCCACTTGTGTGAGTTGTAGACTCAGTCTCACGCTACCACTAGAGTGAAAGCACCGCCAGCATTCAAAAGTGACCAAAACATCAGCCAGGAAGCATAGGAACTGAGAAGTGGTCTGTGGTCACCACCTGCAGAACCACTCCTTTATTGGGGGTGTCTTGCTAATTGCCTATAATGTCCACCTGTTGTCTATTCCATTTGCACAACAGCATGTGAAATGTATTGTCAATCAGTGTTGCTTCCTTGCTTCCTAAGTGGACAGTTTGATTTCACAGAAGTGTGATTGACCTGGAGTTACATTGTGTTGTATAAGTGTTCCCTTTTATTTTTTTTGAGCAATATATATATATATATATATATATATATATATATATATATATATATATATATATATATTGCTCAAAAAAAATAAAGGGAACACTTATACAACACAATGTAACTCCAGGTCAATCACACTTCTGTGAAATCAAACTGTCCACTTAGGAAGCAAGGAAGCAACACTGATATATATATATATATATCCATGCACTTAAAACAGCGAATGGAGGACACTTTTCCCGTGCTTCATTTTCATGCCAGCCAGGTAGGCAGGCTATACCCCTGTTGCAAAAGAGAAGCAATGTGCTTAATATTAGGAAAGTAGGAAAGCCTACAAAGCTGATGCAATCCTCTTAAGAGGCCATCACGGTTCTCAATCAATTGCATAGCCTATAAAAATGTTTCTCAACATGAGCTCGCTCTCATGTTTCGATTACATTTGCATTGCTGTTAGAGGGATTAGAGACAACAGTGCTGAGTACCAGACAAATAGCAAGTGTGGTAGGCTACTAATGACCATCAGCAGCATCCGAGCTTGGAGAAGTCAAATTATCGTGACTCAAATGTCACGTGGAATTTGACAACAGTCATGATTCGTGACCGCCGGTGTGGCGGTAATAAGGTCACCATAACAGCCGTAGCACCAAGTATGCACCATGCAGAGTTCTACAGAGAAATGTTTTATTTGATACTGCTGTAACAACCCAGCCCTGCACACCCCCTTGGATGACTACAGAGCAGAGACGTCCAATCCTGTTAATATAAGGCTGTACTTGAGGGTTCCCTTCAATTCATGTCTTTTGAACTAAGTACTGTATTCAACCAAATTATACTAAAAATAAATTAGTTAAAAAGGGAAACTTGCAGAATGACAGCCCCAAGACCAAGGCTGTGTTCAGTTGACTAAATTGAAAGACACTACTGTATTTACAAGCCACACGATACAAGCCAAAATGATGAAAATGCATTTTTCCTGTTTATTTAATTAATATTTATATATTTTTTACAAAATAAAAAACATGAAACAAAAAAGCTAATAAGTCTGATTTGAGAAGGGGGAAAGCCATTGAACAAACAAGGACTACAGTACTTGTGTGTGTGTGTGTGTGTGTGTGTGTGATATACACTACATGGCCAAAAGTATGTGTGGACACCTGCTCGAACATCTCATTCCAAAATCATGGGCATTCATATGGAGTTGGTCGCACCTTTGCTGCTACAACAGCCTTCACTCTTCTGGGAAGGTTGTCCACTACATTCTAGAACATTGCTGAGGAGACTTACTTCCATTCAGCCACAAGAGCATTAGTGAGGTCGGGCATTGATGTTGGGCAATTAGGCCTGGCTCGCAGTCGGTATTCCAATTCATCCTAAAGGTGTTCGATGGGGTTGAGGTCAGGTCTCTGTGCAGGCCAGTTAAGTTCTACCACACCGATCTCAACAAACCATTCATTTCTGTATGGACCTCGCTTTGTGTACAGGGGCATTGTCATGCTGAAACAGGAAAGGGCCTTCCCCAAACTGTTGCCACAAAGTTGGAAGCACAGAAACATCTAGAATGTCGTTGTATGCTGTAGCGTTAACATTTCCCTTCACTGGAATTAAGGGGCCCGAACCATGAAAAACAGCCCCAGACCATTATTTCTCCGCCAAACTTTGTAAATGGCACTATGCATTTGGGCAGGTAGCATTCGCCTGGCAGCCGCCAATCTTAGATTCGTCCGTCAGACCGCCAGAGAGCAAAGTGTAATTCATCACTCCAGAGAACACGTTTCCACTGCTCCGGAGTCCAATGGTGGTGAGCTTAGCACCACTCCAGCCGACACTTGGCATTGCGCATGGTGATCTTAGGCTTGTGTGCGGCTGCTCGAACATGGAAACCCATTTCATGATGCACCGACAAACAGTTCTGCTGACGTTGCTTCCAAGGGCAGTTTGGAACTCCGTAGTGAGTGTGGGAACTGAGGACAGACGACTTTTACGTGCTACAGCACTCGGTGGTCCCGTCCCGTGAGGCCTCCTACTTTGCGGCTGAGCCGTCGTTGCTCCTAAACATTTCCACGTCACAATAACAGCACTTACAGTTGACTGGGGCTGCGCTATCTGGGCAGAAATGTTATGAATTGACTTGTTGGAAAGGTGACATCCTACGACGGTGCCACTTTGAAAGTCAATGAGCTCTTCTGTACAGGCCATTCTACGGTCAATGGTTGTTCATGGAGTGATGGCTGTGTGCTCAATTTTATACACCAGAAATAGCTAAATAGACTAATATGAATAGGTGTCCACATACTTTTGGCCATGTAGTGTATAGGTACACACACACACACACACACACACACACTCATCCATCCATTTAAAAAACACAGTACAAAAAGAAAATCACTGACAAAAAAAGTAACATTTTGTCCATCAGTAATCATTGCTGCAGGTTTCCTAATAATATATTGGGGGGGACAGGTGGAGTGAGCATGTAGGGGATTAGAAAAGTAACTCAAACACATAGGTAAGGGTGTGCCCTGGCCTCCCGTACATCAATTTTGTACTGCAGAATCTACAAAATGTTAAAATTAAATTAAATCATGGGTAAAGCTAATTTGCAACATAAAATGGGAAATCAATTGGTATCAGTTTGAGGGACCACCAGTGTACACACACAATATAGATATCTATATCTAGACTGATATATATATATATATATATATCTATGGTAAAAAATAAACTTCACAACTCCTGTCAATTTAGAGAAACCATTAGTGAAACTAAAATGTTGTAAAAACCAAATGGGAAACCAAGGAGAAGTTCATCTGCGTTTGGGTTTAGGGTGGGAACAGTACATTTTGACCAAGTATAAGGGGGTGAGGGGAGAAATAGAAAGCCAGCCTGTCCCCCACCTTCAGATTTTTCTTTGCTCCTCCCATCAGTAAAAACAAAAACATTATTTCTTTTAGAAAACAGTTCTATGTTACATACAACAGAGTGAAAAGGAGGGGGGGGTTGAACACGATACAAAATTCCAAACACTCAATAATCAGCTCTTAACAAACTGTTACTATAACCATTTAACTCCACCCCACTCTCTTTTTAAGACTGCCCCCATGCTCTCCTCGCCACACTAGTGCTTTCCCTCAGTGCTGAGCCAAGAGAATGGGATCACTGTAGGAGAGAGGGGGTTATATGGAGACCATTTGTGGGGAAGGATGTCCCCCTTTGTCAGACTTCGGGACAGGGGGCATGATGAAGGGCGGATGTTAGTTGGCCCCCCAGTTGTAGCTGTTGTATGCAGACTTGTTGATCTGGGTCTTCTGTTGAAGCGAAGCATTCTGGCTGCGCTGTCCAGTGCCACCGCTCTGTTAGAAGGAGAGAAGATAGGAAGAGGCCATAGGCAAGGTATTCTGTGCAAACTATTTCTCTCCCAAGATAGTGTGACACACACGCCGTCACACACACACAGTACCTGTCCGTCCTGCTGCAGATGGTGGTGCAGGATCTGCGAGTGGGGCTGCTGGTGCGGTGCCAGGATGTGCATGAAGGGGGCTGGAGCATAACCAGCCGCAGCTGGGGGATTGATGGGACCCCCGCCGCCCAGGGCCGAGGGCAGGCTGAAGGAAGCTGCCGGTGTACCAGCGTGGAAACCCTGCTGCTTCTCATAAGACTGCTGCTGAAGGGACCAACACAACAAAGTCGGACGCCCGTCTTTTCTAGTCTGCAGATTTTACACTTGTTTTCCTGCATACAGACACTGGTTTTCATAACCTTTCCGTATGTTTCAGAACATAATATTTTATTCTAGTGTTTATAGCATTATTCTCACCTGCTGTGTCTTTGTGTAAACAGACCCTGAAATGTCTGGGACCCCGGTGTTGCTTGATGTCACCGAGACTCCTGCACAGGAAACAAAGGGGTTTGGACACATTTACTTCATCATGTTCACCAGGTTACAACCCCTGCAGGAGAGGCAAGAAAACCCCTGGGAGTCAGATCCACAGAGTGGTCCAGGATTAAGGCAGCAGTTTCAAATAATTTGTCAAACATGCATCACATTCTAATTAGGTGCAGGGTGAGAAACTCCACACAGAAACATTAAGGCTTGTACATGATTTGCTCCTACACCATTATCGATCCTATAGGACTCCTAGTACATGGTTTGATTTCCTCCTACAACTCAGACTGCCCCATTGAAGCATGCGCATTGATTTTGTGACGTTGCCAGGTAACCCATCTCTATCTATACACCTTGGATCAAAACTCAGTACAAGGCTGTATAGGAGCAATACAGGACTTAAGATGGTCACTAGATGCTAATACACAGTATCAGATGATTCAATGTAAGAGAAGGAGAGTGAAAAAAAGGCAGCAGGAGAATGAAAGAATGAGAGTTAAAAATAAATAAAAAAAGATGCAAAGAAAGATGTGGCAATGTATCAGTTCCAGTCGGGCATGGCGATGAGGGTCTGACTATCTGGTGGCAGCTACGTATTGTTCTGGCAGACCACTGTCCCACTGCACTCGGAGGTCAGAAGCATCCATTTCAAGGGAAAAGCCAGAGAAGAGGCAAAGCCTGAAACCCCCGATGCTTCCAGTTTCTTCCAACCTGCTCAGGCGTTTCTTTTACGTCTGCTGTGTTAGGTTAGTCCCCCGGTATCGCCATTGGAGACGAAGGACAGGGTCAACAAATGTGCGGCACAGAGTAAAGAGTAAACAGACTAAAACCAGAGATTCTAACCTCAGGCGGTCACTCAAACGACGACTCCAGTTTACCGTTACCTAGCATCAAAACTCAGGAAATTCACTTTAACTACATAAAAAAAACACAATCCCTTTTAATAGTTGAGACAAAATATAGAGTTTGAGGGAGAGTATCACTTTGTAAACATGATACCATCACACCCCAGTCTCCTGTCCCCATTTGAGAGCATGGCAGTTCAACAGGCAGGGCCTCCATTTTGTCACTCGTTCACCACCCTTGGTGTGTGTATCCTGTGTCAACCACACAGGACAACAGGCAGAGAGGTACTGCTGACACATACATTTAAGCAAGCACACGTTGGTGGAAAGCTGGCAGCAGAGTGTGCATGGACCAGGGCTACTCAACTGTTAAGTGGTAGTATTGGGGCATGGAGGCAGAGGGTGGCGGTTGACTGCATAACGGGCATTTGTGTGGTGCAGACGGTAAGCAGCGATGAGTGAGAGGATGAGGTGATGACGGCGCGAGGAAGTGAGGGTTGGCGTGTGGCGGCACTCACCGACTCCAGGCCCGCTGACAGAGCTGGCTTGCTTGTTTTGTGCAGAAGCGGCGGCGGCCACGGCAGTGCCGTATCCACCCTTACAGAAATCCCCACTCCCTGAAGCCTGGCCCATATCCTCATAGCCTGAAACAGTCAGACGCAGCCCACAGCATTAGACACACCAGGCAGGGTTAGGGAGTGTCAGGCGGGGCGGGGTGGAGGCAGGAAGCAGAAGGTGGTGCAGATAGCAGAAGGTGCTGTGTGACCAAGCGGATAGAGGGAGAGAGATAGGATGATGGAAGGATAGAGGTGGAGAGAGGTGAAGTTTTAAGATGACCTCCATGTGGGAGGGGGTGGAAGGTGGAGGGTGTAGCCGGAAGACCAACTCCAGTTTTTTGAATGAGCAGAAGCAAGCAATGACAGGCAAAAGCAACAGAACACCCACCACCCTACTCCCACGAAATATATGTAGTAGAAGGGCCATCGATACAGTCCACTTTTCAACTCCAAAACTACTAAAATAGAACAAATGAACGTACAGGGAAAAAAAGTACAAGGGTAAACTATATATCCTTCCCCATTCAAAATAATAATGTAAGTTTCAGAATCATACAACTCCAATTTCAGAAAAGTGTTAGAAACTTTTGAAGTCTTACAAAACGCACACCCTGCAAAAAAAAGACAAACCACAAAGAGCATTCAACTAATAATCAGTATTGGTCCCAGATCACTATAGCTGGCCCATACCAGACAGCACTCAGGGTTGGTGTCGGTCGAATGGTTTGATGGTAACGGTGGCAGCAGGCGGTTTGTCTCCAAGTAACAGAAACAACTCCATACCAGCTGGTCAACAACAGTGACTGTGGCTCAGGGTTTCCGTTATGAAAATGTGGTGCCGGACATTTGACCAGGAGCATTTGAAATTTACCAGACATTTGAGAAATTCAGATGGCCACGTATGCATTGGGTGCATAACCTGATTAGGCATCCACCAACAGTGGGGGGGGGGGGGGGGGTTCTTGGAGGTTTCGAGTTTCACAAGGTTGTGATCATGAAAAAGGAAACTATGACATACACTGCTCAAAAAAATAGGGAACACTAAAATAACACATCCTAGATCTGAATGAACAAAATATTCTTATTAAATACTTTTTTCTTTACATAGTTGAATGTGCTGACAACAAAATCACACAAAAATCAAATTTATCAACCCATGGAGGTCTGGATTTGGAGTCACAATCAAAATTAAAGTGGAAAACCACACTACAGGCTGATTCAACTTTGATGTAATGTCCTTAAAACAAGTCAAAATGAGGCTCAGTAGTGTGTGTGGCCTCCACGTGCCTGTATGACCTCCCTACAACGCCTGGGCATGCTCCTGATGAGGTGGCGGATGGTCTCCTGAGGGATCTCCTCCCAGACCTGGACTAAAGCATCCGCCAGCTCCTGGACAGTCTGTGGTGCAACGTGGCGTTGGTGGATGGAGCGAGACATGATGTCCCAGATGTGCTCAATTGGATTCAGGTCTGGGGAATTGGCGGGCCAGTCCATAGTATCAATGCCTTCCTCTTGCAGGAACTGCTGACACACTCCAGCCACATGAGGTCTAGCATTAGGAGGAACCCAGGGCCAACCGCACCAGCATATGGTCTCACAAGGGGTCTGAGGATCTCATCTCGGTACCTAATGGCAGTCAGGCAACGTCTCCACGGCGTCTCCAGACTGTGTCACGTCTGTCACATGTGCTCAGTGTGAACCTGCTTTCATTTGTGAAGAGCACAGGGCGCCAGTGGCGAATTTGCCAATCTTGGTGTTCTCTGGCAAATGCCAAACGTCCTGCATGGAGTTGGGCTGTAAGCACAACCCCCACCTGTGGACGTCGGGCCCTGATGGAGTCTTTCTGACCATTTGAGCAGACACATGCACATTTGTGGCCTGCTGGAGGTCATTTTGCAGGGCTCTGGCAGTGCTCCTCCTTGCACAAAGGCGGAGGTAGCGGTCCTGCTGCTGGGATGTTGCCCTCCTACGGCCTCCTCCACGTCTCCTGATGTACTGGCCTGTCTCCTGGTAGCGCCTCCATGCTCTGGACACTACGCTGACAGACACAGCAAAGCTTCTTGCCACAGCTCGCATTGATGTGCCATCCTGGATGAGCTGCACTACCTGAGCCACTTGTGTGGGTTGTAGACTCCGTCTCATGCTACCACTAGAGTAAAAGCACCGCCAGCATTCAAAAGTGACCAAAACATCAGCCAGGAAGCATAGGAACTGAGAAGTGGTCTGGTCACCACCTGCAGAACCACTCCTTTATTGGGGGTGTCTTGCTAGTCACCTATAATTTCCACCTGTTGTCTATTCCATTTGCACAACAGCATGTGAAATTTATTGTCAAATCAGTGTTGCTTCCTAAGTGGACAGTTTGATTGACCTGGAGTTACATTGTGTTGTTTAAGTGTTCCCTTTATTTTTTTGAGCAGTGTATATTTTGTTGCGGAAAGATTGATGCATGTTTGATAGTGTTTTGATGCTGTATTGTTTGTCCTTCATGTTCTAATACCTTAATGTTACCCCTTCCTTGTGTTTTTTTTGTAATTATATATACATATCTACATATACAGTGCATTGCGAAAGTATTCGGCCCCCTTGAACTTTGCGACCTTTTGCCACATTTCAGGCTTCAAACAAAGATATAAAACTATTTTTTTGTGAAGAATCAACAACAAGTGGGACACAATCATGAAGTGGAACGACATTTTTTGGATATTTCAAACTTTTTTAACAAATCAAAAACTGAAAAATTGGGCATGCAAAATTATTCAACCCCCTTAAGTTAATACTTTGTAGCGCCACCTTATGCTGCGATTACAGCTGTAAGTCGCTTGGGGTATGTCTCTATCAGTTTTGCACATCGAGAGACTGACATTTTTTCCCATTCCTCCTTGCAAAACAGCTCGAGCTCAGTGAGGTTGGATGGAGAGCATTTGTGAACAGCAGTTTTCAGTTCTTTCCACAGATTCTCCATTGGATTCAGGTCTGGACTTTGACTTGGCCATTCTAACACCTGGATATGTTTATTTTTGAACCATTCCATTGTAGATTTTGCTTTATGTTTTGGATCAGTCTTGTTGGAAGACAAATCTCCGTCCCAGTCTCAGGTCTTTTGCAGACTCCATCAGGTTTTCTTCCAGAATGGTCCTGTATTTGGCTCCATCCATCTTCCCAGCAATTTTAACCATCTTCCCGGTCCCTGCTGAAGAAAAGCAGGCCCAAACCATGATGCTGCCACCACCATGTTTGACAGTGGGGAGGGTGTGAGCTGTGTTGCTTTTACGCCAAAAAGTTCAATTTTGGTTTCATCTGACCAGAGCACCTTCTTCCACATGTTTGGTGTGTCTCCCAGGTGGCTTGTGGCAAACTTTAAACGACACTTTTTATGGATATCTTTAAGAAATGGCTTTCTTGCCACTCTTCCATAAAGGCCAGATTTGTGCAATATACGACTGATTGTTGTCCTATGGACAGAGTCTCCCACCTCAGCTGTAGATCTCTGCAGTTCATCCAGAGTGATCATGGGCCTCTTGGCTGCATCTCTGATCAGTCTTCTCCTTGTATGAGCTGAAAGTTTAGAGGGACGGCCAGGTCTTGGTAGATTTGCAGTGTCTGATACTCCTTCCATTTCAATATTATCACTTGCACAGTGCTCCTTGGGATGTTTTTAAGCTTGGGAAATCTTTTTGTATCCAAATCCGGCTTTAAACTTCTTCCCAACAGTATCTCGGACCTGCCTGGTGTGTTCCTTGTTCTTCATGATGCTCTCTGCGCTTTTAACAGACCTCTGAGACTCACAGTGCAGGTGCATTTATACGGAGACTTTATTACACACAGGTGGATTGTATTTATCATCATTAGTCATTTAGGTCAACATTGGATCATTCAGAGATCCTCACTGAACTTCTGGAGAGAGTTTGCTGCACTGAAAGTAAAGGGGCTGAATAATTTTGCACGCCCAATTTCTCAGTTTTTGATTTGTTAAAAAAGTTTGAATTATCCAATAAAAGTCGTTCCACTTCATGATTGTGTCCCACTTGTTGTTGATTCTTCACAAAAAAATACAGTTTTATATCTTTATGTTTGAAGCCTGAAATGTGGCAAAAGGTCGCAAAGTTCAAGGGGGCCGAATACTTTCGCAAGGCACTGTATTATATACATACATATATATTTTTAAAGTGCTCAAAATGACAAGATTATGCCAAATAATCTCAACATAATATTCAAGTCAAAGACGCAATGACGCGTGTCCTTACCGCGCACTTTGAACATGTTAGAACAACTGTCCACGTTTACTTTTCCTCAGCCAACAAACAGCAAAATCACTAGCCTATGCATAGGTGCGTGTGAGTTCCAAGTTTGGGGAAGCAAATTTTCACCATAAAAATACACCTTTAATAAAGCATTCCATGCGTCATCGTATTTACAGACTTATGTAAGATGGCCTACTATTTGTAATGTGATGAGTAGATTGGACAGTCATTATTTCGGCTAATAATATAACTCACTGTTCTCAAAAAAAAGACTGCTCAATGAATGCATGGCTGAGCATGTGCTATAGCAGATATGTTCCTTTCTTTGCACAGGAAAAACATTTCATGCAATTCTCCTACACTTTGAGACATTCAAAATATTTTTTAATATGACAAATTAAAGGATAGCCTACTCTGCTAACACTGGAAAACATAATTAGCACAACTTTGACCATATAATTGGCCTACAAGGAGAAGAGAAATAGAATAGAATATGACATCCATCTGAACTCGAGGAAATGATTGTTTCCCCCCCCCCCCCCAAAAAAAAACATTTAGTTGAACAAGAATGCTCTCCACTGGTGCCATTAAGGTGTTGTTCTCTCAATTAAGTTGACTTTTCCTTTAGGTATATGGACGTGCCGCTTATGAGCATATGTCTAACTACTATCCCCCATAGTAGTAACGTGTACTTATTCTATTGGTCAGCTTGTCTAGAAAGAAATAGCCCAGACAGACCCTGGGACAATTCGTACAACCAGTAGGCTAAGGCACATTAGATGTTCTTTAAAGCAATGAATCTGATGCAACAGGTCAGAACTATTAGCTTAAAATGTTGATAAACTATTTCTTAACATTATTAGAGCAGCAATGCGCACATGGCAGTAGGCAACGTACAAATGTGCATTTGGTTACCAGACAATGAAAGATAGTTGAAAACCAGTAGAACATGAGAGAAATAGGCTACTGGTTTCAATGGCATATGGAAGTATTGAAATAAATTGCCTCTACAGATATGGTTTGATTTTGGCTTTGCTACTTTGGAGGTAAAACATACCTCAATTTGCAGCAAAATGTTCACATTTCAAACAATTAAGTAGCTATGTTTTCAAAATGCATACGGCCTCCAGCTCAATGCTAAGTGGTTGCCTATGCATTTGAATGGTGAATGAAAAGCGTGTTTCAATTGCCAGTTGAGAAATAAAAATAGCTCTTAAATCGTGGGCCAAAAACTATTTTTAACACACGATTGCATTTAGAATTGTTGCGCAATGAGTGGGCTTATAAAAGAGCTGCCTGACAGATTTTACACCCAAAGGCTCTGTATGCATGTGATACATAATGAATATACACTGACATGCCAATTCCACATACTTATGCAAATTAACAGACCAAAAAGCATGACCGGTCAAATTTCCATCAACTGACATTTCCATCAATGAATAGGCTAAAAAAACACGTTACTTCACAGTGGGATTTTTCTTCTCCCAAACAAATGGGCGGCGCAATTTTTTTCCATATTTTTTAACAGCCTAAAGCCGGCTATTACTGGCTAACGGAAACCCTGCTGTGGCTATGCATGCTTGATTAGAAAGGTTGGAGTTCATGCCGTTTCATCCACTAGCCATGTTGAAGAACATTTGATGTTGACCGGTAATGTGGGCAATGTCAGCCTTAGGCACAGGCAAGTGTTGCATCAAATCCAACAAACCTTTGAATGTGAGAGGCCTACTAAATATAAAAGTGAAAGCACACATTGTCAACTAAACTGACTTTTAGTTGCATGTAGTGTAGATAGCATTTATATCAGCATGTACAGTGTACTGAATGACCCCTGAACAGATGCTGTTACACAGGGTGAATCTTACCAGTGTTGTAACCATGGGTACCGTAGCCGCTGGCCTGCTGGAAGGCAGTTGCCGAGGCATTGACTCCAACGTTCACACCGTGCTGCTTCGACGAGGTAGGAGCCACCTAGAAACCAACACAGGTTAGAGGTGAAACTAATATAATTTGTTGACTAACATATGTCAAAAAATAAAAAAATAAAGTCTTCCTTTTCAGGGGCGTAACACTAACATGCCATTTAAAATTCCTTTTACAGCATACTGGATTCTCTCAATTAAAAGCGAGAAACTGTTTACAGTACATTTGTGTCCCGATTATAAATTAGGACAGTTCACAATTCATATTACAAAATGCATTTGTACATGTATCAGGAGAACATGCTCTCGTTGACTTGTAAACTTCATAATATATATATTTTTTTAAACATCCAAAACTACATCCAGACAAATCATGTGAAGCCTCACCGGGAACATAGCGGGGCCATACTGGAAGGTGTTGGGCAGGCCTGGCACGCCAGTGTAATAGGGCAGGCTGGTGTAGCTGTAGCCTGGGGGCAGCGCTGGGTTGAGGAAAGGCTGTTGCGTGGTGTGGTGCGTCTGGCTCTGGTTCTGCTGCGTCTGCTGGGCCAAAGTGGTGGCCGGCGCCGGGGACGACGCATCACCTCGACCAAACTTTGATAAGTCACCTGCCCGGGGGGGGGAAGGAGTGAGTGAAAGGGGGATGAGGGAGAGATGAGTGAGAAAAAGTGACACCTTCCATTGTGTTCAAGCAATGGGCGGGTGAGTCATTGAGATCAGTTAGTCACGGCGATTAAGGTTAGACTATCTGGTGCCAGCTGCACACTGTTCTAGCACCACTGTTCCCCTTGCATAGACATGAGACACAGGTCAGGGTCAACTGATGCGTGTTTGTTCCCAACACCAAACCGCTCCCGTCACTGTGTTAGCACTCTGTACATAGACCGTAGAATAGGAAAGTAGAGTCAGACAGAGACAGAGGTTAGAACGGTGCTTTACCAGAGTACGGGTTGTTGCTCAGGCTGCCATCTCTGCCAGTCAGTGCTGTGCTGGGGGTGGCAAATGGGATGCTGTAGTAATCCTGAGATGACAGAAGAGGCTCAGTTTTGACTTGTACGAAAGGATTATGAGACTATATATATATATATCCAATTGCATCACATCGCAAAGTTCCTGGAAACAAATGAGTTCCAAGAACAGTTGTTCACGTCTTTAAATAACCAGCGGTTGCTAGAGTTACTAGCAAAGTCATATTTGGCCAGTCCACGCATGGATGGGTTATATCCAGATAGCTTAGACTCACCAATGGTATTCTTGTCTGGAGCATCTGTAGGTCATCATAGCCATACACCTGAGGCTGAGAAACAAGACAAAAAGGGGGGGAAAATTACTTTGGGAATTTCCCTCCAATTGCAGTATACCATTATGAAGCACTAAATCTGAACTTTTAGAAAGTGTAAAAAAACAGAACATAGAATGACGATATGCGCAGATATAAGCAGTCAGTCATACGTCGATAGACCTCATGATTTCCATGACCTAAAGGCAGGTTTAGTTGACAGAGACCGTGAGGAGTACTTACAGGGTAAGCATGCAGTAGTCCGGGAGCCATAATGTATGGGTTGGGAAGCAGAGGGGGCACTCCAGGGGGCAGGTTAGGAGGTGCTTTCCCTGTAAAGAGACCAGCAAAAACAAGACAAAAAACATGTGAAATAATAGGATGGAAATAGTATTAGAAAGAAAAAAAACTTACAACACACTTCATCACATCACAACTCAAATCTAAACCAGACCCCATTTACATCCCAAATGGCAACCTATTCCCTATATAGTGCACTACCTTAGAACAGGGCCCATAGGGCTCCAGTCAAAAGTAGTGCACTATATAGGAAACAGTGCCATTTGTGACGCAAACCTTTACCAACAATCCATGTCTAACCTGAGGAGACTGCAGAGCTGCGTGAGGAGGTGGAGGAAGCGATAGCCTGGGCTGGTGCTCCTGTGGACATGGCTGCGGAGGCAACGGCTGGAGGTCCCATGGAGGCTACTGTGTGGAGGCCCATGGCCGCTAGGTTGCTCACAGGGGCCAAGCCCGAGGGGGCTGACTGAGACACTGTGTTCACTGAAGAGGGCTGAGGGGCCCCCATGGAGACCTGCTGAGCTGCTGCAACCACCGACGAGGAAGAGAGGACAGAGGAAGAGGGGACCGCCGAGACAGAGGAAGTGAAGGAGGAAGAGTGCAAGCTAGAGTCCTCTATGCTCTGGTGCTATAAGGATGGATGAATGGAGAGAAGAGGAGATGGTTATGATAAACATGATTAAATACCCACTAGGTTAGATTAAGTAGTATTTGATGCATCCATCACAGGAAATGCAATCTCTCACACACTCACCATTAGACTGGTGTTGGATGTGCGGACTTGGGATGGCGCGAGACCTTTCTGCTGTGTAGAAAGGGAACTGAAAGAACAAACGATCGTCCATCAATTTAGTTGAATAAAGAACCATTATCCACTGGCACTCCTACAATCCAAACTCTTCAAATTACTCAAGCCCTTCAAGAGTGGCATCTTACTTGCTGTGCTGAGGCATGGTATTCGGGGGCAGGTCTTCATTGTGCCCCAGAGCGCTGTGCGACAACTGATTGGATGTGGTCAACAAGGACACGGGCCCTGAGCCACTGTCTGTCAATGTAGCCATGGAGACTGACGCAGGCGTGGCCGAATCAGAGGCCGACTTCACAGACACTGCAGAGCCTGCTGCAGCTGGACAGAAACAGAAAGTACAGAGAGGGAGAGAAAGAGTCTGGGATTAGTGTCAACCCAGATAGACGACAGCTCTAGAACACACTGTCTAATAGGGCAGATTGCCATTCTAAACGGTATTAACTTTTAGGGACACTGGGCGAATAGCTGTAAAATACTAATAGGACCACAAAATAACAGGCATGGTTCCCGAGTACTTAACCTACATCCAGGAAATGCATTATAATGCATGTTAGCGGATTACGACTCACACGGTTTCCACGCCGGCCATAAACACCACATATTAGACTTCCTTCACTGCAAACCCTCACCGCTACCAACATCACTCACCTTCCACAGAATGCGTCTGTATTGAATTGAATCCATTCTGAAAAAACAAGTTCAGGTGGGCTTGTTACGGTACACAAATTTAGGTCGTTTCCATAGCAACATGCTATTCAATAACAGAGGGAGCCAATCAAAGAAAAGTGAAAAACAGAGAAATTGCTTTATTTTGTATTTCTCTAAGAATCAAAGCAATATGAATAGAGGAATTAATCTCAAGGAGGTAGAGCAATAGGAATGGAAGCTCACCTCTTTCTGCGGGGAGGAGACAGGGGTGGGGAAGCGCCGGGCCTGGGGAGCCCTCTGGTCGTACATGTCAATCTGACTGGGGTTGGAGGGAATCGCCTCACTGGAGGACAAGAAGCAGAGAGATTAGATAGAGCCATGGGTTACTTTGAGAAAAGAGAAGGGGTCAAAGTGGGCCCACTTTGACGCTGGTGCCCCACACATGCGTGTGTGGCGTTATAGCGGTATACAACTTATATCGTACACCAATTTTGCAGTGTCTGGTATGACCGGTGTGCTCACCAGCTGGGGCTTGTGTAGAGGCTGTTTTGAACCTGGCTTCCTGGTGTGGTGGTGTTGGCGCTGTCATACTCCTGGAGCACAGGTTCAGAGCCAAACTGCAGTGCTCCAAACTGCAGGTTCAGCCCAGAGATGTCTGCCGAGCCAGGCATCTCCACCGCCATCGCTGGGATCTGGAATCAAATATAATAAAGATATGGTTGACATCTGGGAAAGCAAAGTAATTATTTATGAAAAGGTAAGCAGAGGTAGGGAGGGAAACAATGGTTAGGCTAACAGTAAAGTGAATGTGTGCACACTGTTGGCTGTGAGTGAGCAACTTTTACCTATCGAAAATAATTAGAAATTAGGCGCAGCATGACCAGCCATTTTACATTGTCCTTATATCAGTGTTGAGCTGTTAACCTTGGTGGTGATGGAGGTCCTCTTCTTCTGTTGCTTGAGCTTGTGCTGCTGCAGTGGCAGAGGGCTGGAACCCTGAACATCCGATGAGTCAGGGGACACCTGGTGCCCCAAGGGGGGCACCACCATCTTGGGGAGGACAGACACAGGGGGCGCCATGTGGGACGAGGGGCTGCTCTGTGAGGGCAGGGAGGAGGAAACTGAGGAAGGGGGGAGGAAAGCGTCCAACACGGAGGTGGTGGGCTGGTAGGGATGGCGCTTGGTGAAGGGGCTGTGGACCGGAGGCTCTGGCTGGGCCTTGATGTCTGGGGGGAGATAGGATGGGAGAAAGGAATATAGGGGCTGCACCTGACCGCTATAAAACATCCAATTCTGAAACATGCATAAGGGCATTTAAGATGTCTTCTCTTCATAACTTGTCATGTAGGCATTTTTCAAAATCTCTGTAAACCCAAGTTAGTCTAGCCACTATGTACACCCCCTGCTTTACTTAACCATACCAACTGTCCAACTGTCCCTATATATATATATATATATATATATATATATATATATCTCCTCTTACCATAGTGGCCCAGCTCTGCGGAGTTGGTGTCCCAGGAAGAAGGGGTGGGGTTGGGCTGTCCTGTCTGGGACTGCTGGGCAGCCAGCTGGGCCAAAGCTTGTGCAGTCTTAAACTGCTCCAAGAACTGGGAGCCGCTGGTCGTCCCTGTGCTGCCTCCTTTAGGGTCCCCCACCTCCCCAAAGCCCTTACGCAGCATGTTCACCTGCAATGGGAACAAAAGAGGAACTGAAATCCTGCAAGTTTCAGGAATGAGCGTCGAACAGAATATAACAGCTGTACTGGTTTATTGCTAGAACTAGTGTTGTCACGATACCAACATTTTACTAACGAGGAAATGCAAAGTGCCACTGACACGGCCTGCAACAAAAACATGCGGCCTCTCCTTCACTGCAGCCGAGGTGAGTAAAACATTTAAACGTGTTAACCCTCGCAGGGCTGCAGGCCCAGACGGCATCCCCAGCCACGCCCTCAGAGCATGCGCAGACCAGCTGGCTGGTGTGTTTACGGACATATTCAATCAATCCCTATCCCAGTCTGCGGTTCCCACATGCTTCAAGAGGGCCACCATTGTTCCTGTACCCAAGAAAGCTAAGGTAACTGAGCTAAACGACTACCGCCCCGTAGTACTCACTTCCGTCATCATGAAGTGCTTTGAGAGACTAGTCAAGGACCATATCACCTCCACCCTACCTGACACCCTAGACCCACTCCAATTTGCTTACCGCCCAAATAGGTCCACAGACGATGCAATCTCAACCACACTGCCCTAACCCATCTGGACAAGAGAATGAGAGACACCTGTGAGAATGCTGTTCATCGACTACAACTCGGCATTTAACATCATAGTACCCTGCAAACTCGTCATCAAGCTCGAGACCCTGGGTCTCGACCCCGCCCTGTGCAACTGGGTACTGGACTTCCTGACGGGCCGTCCCCAGGTGGTGAGGGTAGGCAACAACATCTCCACCCCGCTGATCCTCAACACTGGGGCCCCACAAGGGTGCGTTCTGAGCCCTCTCCTGTACTCCCTGTTCACCCACGACTGCGTGGCCACGCACACCTCCAACTCAATCATCAAGTTTGCGGACGACAACAGTGGTAGGCTTGATTACCAACAACGACGAGACTGCCTACAGGGAGGAGGTGAGGGCCCTCGGAGTGTGGTGTCAGGAAAATAACCTCACACTCAACGTCAACAAAACTAAGGAGATGATTGTGGACTTCAGGAAACAGCAGAGGGAACACCCCCCTATCCACATCGATGGAACAGTAGTGGAGAGGGTAGTAAGTTTTAAGTTCCTCGGCATACACATCACAGACAAACTGAATTGGTCCACCCACACAGACAGCATCGTGAAGAAGGCGCAGCAGCGCCTCTTCAACCTCAGGAGGCTTGTCACCAAAAGCACTCAAACTTCTACAGATCACAATCGAGAGCATCCTGGTGGGCTGTATCACCGCCTGGTACGGCAACTGCTCCGCCCACAACCGTAAGGCTGTCCAGAGGGTAGTGAGGTCTGCACAACGCATCACCGGGGGCAAACTACCTGCCCTCCAGGACACCTACACCACCCGATGTTACAGGAAGGCCATAAAGATCCTCAAGGACAACAACCACCCGAGCCACTGCCTGTTCACCCCGCTATCATCCAGAAGGCGAGGTCAGTACAGGTGCATCAAAGCTGGGACCGAGAGACTGAAAAACAGCTTCTATCTCAAGGCCATCAGACTGTTAAACAGCCACCACTAACATCGAGTGGCTGCTGCCATCACACTGACGCAACTCCAGGCACTTTAATAATGGGAATTGACAATGCTACCTAATATAATGTTTACATACCCTACATTATTCATCTCATATGTATACGTATATACTGTACTCTATCATCTACTGCATCTTTATGTAATACATGCATCACTAGCCACTTTAACTATGCCACTTGGTTTACATACTCATCTCATATGTATATACTGTACTCAATACCATCTACTGTATCTTGCCAATGCCGCTCTGTACCATCACTCATTCATATATCTTTATGTACATATTCTTTATCCCCCTACACTTGTGTGTATAAGACAGTAGTTTTGGAATTGTTAGATTACTTGCTGGTTATTACTGCATTGTCGGAACCAGAAGCACAAGCATTTCGCTACACTCGCATTAACATCCGCTAACCATGTGAATGTGACAAATAAAATTTGATTAGACATTCGTAAGGTTGTGGCAGTGATGGACTGAAGATGGCGGTGTAAAATGAGTTATGCAAAATCACAATATTCATTATCTCTAAAACGGACTAAATAGTAGCACTACACCGATGTATTTAATTGTGGGCAATAACATTCAAGCTGAATAATAACAGCAAAAAACACAAGGCCAGAGAAGTTAATTGATAACTATTACAAATACAGTCAAGGCCAAAACATGTCGGAAAGGAACCGGGACGAAAAATGGAGAACCCAACTCCAAGACAATGCTACAAGATTCCTCGACAGACAGATAACAGCTTACAGATGGTAGGCAATTACAGTCACCAAAGAGGCCTTTCTACTGACTCTGGAAAAACACCAAAAGGAAAGATGCCCAGGGTCCATGCTCATCTGCGTGAACGTGCTTAAGGCATGCTGCGAGGAGGCATGAGAACTGCATATGTGACCATGGCAATCTGTACTGTGAGACGCCTAAGACAGCGCTACAGGGAGACAGGACAGACAGCTGATCGTCCTCGCAGAGGCAGACCACGTGCAACACCTGCACAGGATCTGTACAGCCGAACATCACACCTGCGGGACAGGTACAGGATGGCATTAACAGCCCGAGTTACACCAGGAATGCACAATCCCTCCATCAGTGCTCAGACTGTCCGCAATAAGCTGAGAGGCGCTGGACTGAGGATTGTAGGCCTGTTGTAAGGCAGGTCCTCACCAGACATCACCGGCAATAACATTGCCTATGGGCACAAACCCACCGTCACTGGACCAGACTGGACTGGCAAAAGTGGTCTTCTCTGACAATTCACGGTTCCGTCTCACCCGGGGTGATGGTTGGATTCGCGTTTATCGTCGAAGGAATGAGCGTTACACCGAGGCCTGTACTCTGGAGCAGGATCAATTTGGAGGTGGAGGGTCCGTCATGGCCTGGGGCAGTGTGTCACAGTATCATCGGACTGAGCTTGTCATTGCAGGCATTCTCAACACTGTGCATAACAGGGAAGACAACCTCCTCCCTCAAGTGGTACCCTTCCTGCAGGCTCACTCTGACATGACCCTCCAGCATGACAATGCCACCATACTGCTCGTTCTGTGTGCGATTTCCTGCAAGACAGGAATGTCAGTGTTCTGCCATGGCGGGCGAAGAGCCCGGATCTCAATCACATCGAGCATGTCTGGGACCTGTTGGATTGGAGGGTGAGGGCTAGGGCCATTCCACCCAGAAATGTCTGGGAACTTGCAGGTGCCTTGGTGGAAGAGTGGGGTAACATCTCACAGCAAGAACTGGCAAATCTGGTACAGTCCATGAGGTGGAGATGCACTGCAGTACTTAAAATGCAGCTCGTGGACACACCAGATACTGACTTACTTTTGATTTTGACCCCCCCCCCCTCCCCTTTGTTCAGGGACACATTATTCCACTTCTGTTAGACAAACTGAACAAGTTCCACAGACATGTGACTATGTCTTGTTATATTCATACAAATATTAACACGTTAAGTTTGCAGTGATAGGACGTTTTTTTGATAGAACTGGAAATGATGCAGACAATTACATTGATGGAAACCACAATATATCTGCAATAGTAAAGCTGATCTACCGCCTAAAAAAATGAAACACTTCACATACCAGGCCAAGTGATACCGAGTAGTATTGCCATAGCACGTGGAGATTTGAAGTGGCCTAGCATCCTGTTTGCGCGTTCCCCCGTTTTCTAAACGTTATGTGCTACACAAAAAACTTGTCACTGATATTCACACGTCTACTCATAGAATTGAACTTCACACTGTATAATAGAATACATCATAGAAATGCTGCTTTACTCATATTTGTAAATGCCTACCTGTGATATGGCTAGAGGAATGAGGGGAAGGGATATACATGCATAATGATCTGCATGTCATTGTGGCAGTAAGGGGAAAACACTGCATGAAACCTTTACTCTTCAGTAAACAAACCCACAGACTCACTCACACACACTGTTCACAACTTTAAAAAACAGGTATCAGAAAAAAAAAAATCTAGTTTAGGCTTACATTAGGCCTATATGAATCCTACCTTTGAAGCACATCTAATTAGTGAAGCAGACAGTTTTCCTTTCTTCAGCCAATCAAATCTGCTTAGACCTACTGCAGGTTAGCTAGGAACATAACTTTCATGATCAAACCAATAATTACCAAAAACAGGATTATTTAAAAACAGCCTGCGACATGGTTTTTGAAGTTACATAAAAAGCGTGCGAAATAAATAAGTGTTGATAATAAGGGTCCTTTATTTTTACAGTTTGAGCTAGAGACAAGCCGTTATCTTTGCTGTAAAGCTGCAAGTATGCCTGTCACACTTTTGTCCTCCCTGGCACGCCAAGGCCGCGTGACAGCGTACTTGCAAAGCCTACTAAAACTGGCCTGTACTCTTGGTAATGTCAGAGAAGAAATTACACAAAGCATTAACTTTGCTCGCTCTGCACGCTGCTCTAATGTATCAAATACACAAATGTAACAGAAGACTCAGTGACTGCTTCCCCGCTCACCATCCCGGCTAAATTAGAGTTGAAAAACTGATTGAGGAACAGATGTGCAGGAAGAGAGGACGGGGAGAAGCAGGTGAGTGATGGCTGGAAGAGGATGCTGGATGGCTGATTACAGCTCCCACACGTGATATCATATGCGTGTAAGTGAAGTGGATATTACTGGACCTGCGCATACAAGACCTCGTGGCTTTTTCTTAAAATGTAACTAAATTTATAAACAAAACTGACCTCATTAACATTTTAAAACAGGTGTTCTTTGGATTGGTAGGGCTGGAAAATGTTGGTGGTATCATACGAAACTACAAAAATATATTTAAAAAAATTGGTATCATAACATTTTGGTACAATACTTTAGTCACTAAAACTGTAGAATAGGGCGAAGGCAGTTGTGTGTCCTGTGGGCTCACCATGCTGTGCTGGGTGTAGGAGGTGCTGCTGGAGGTGGTTTGAGACAGCGGCTGCTTGGAGTTGCTGAACACAAGTGACTGAGGGAGGGAGGGGGGCTGGCTGGCCTCTATGGGGCCCGGGGCCTCAGAGGATGGGGAAGTCTTCCCCAGCAGCACTGCCAGGTCAATCCTGCAGGGGACAGAGGTCAGAGTTAGTAATTAGCCTTGTCCGAGCCAGAACAGCCCATAGAGCAGGAGCCCATCTCCTGCTTCTGTAGCGTGAGGCAGCTTTATGTACAAGTACAACACCTAGACAGGACACTAGCCTATCACAGGGTCTGAGAAATGGATGTTGTTCTGACTCACGTTAGCTAATTGATTGGAAATGTGATAGTACGTTTTGGGGTGGATGAAACATAATACAGAGCTGAAAATCGTAGTCAACACCATAAGTGCTTGAATTACAAATTTGAATGTTCTACACTCTGTAAAGGTGAAAAAACATTGGATATTTGACTAGACTGCAGAGTTTGGTGATGTTGAAGACAAGTGTTTTACATGGACATGAGTCAGGATACACAACACATGGCTTTCAGTGAGTGGAAAAGTGGTTGCATGTATATGGGTCTTCCTATAAACTAAGGTTTCTTACGCGGGACAACTTGTTACATTACATCATTGATAATAATCTGCCAATTTTTTTTACGTGATTGCATTAAGATTTAAGAGGGGAACGTCGCTATATTCAATACAATTCACGAGTCAATTTAAAACCTGTTTAACGCTTCATCATGGTGGTGTCTTGACAGAGCTGTTCAAATTGTGAAAAAAAAAAAAACACTTCTGTCATTGCATTTATGGCAGTCTAAGTTGTCGTTATAATACAAACTGAACAAAAATATAAAAAGCAACACGTAAAGTGTTGGTCCCATGTCTCATGAGGTGAAATAAAAGATCCCTGAAATGTATATGTTTACAACCCTGTTTGTGAGTACTTCTTTGCCAAGATATTCCATCCACCTGACAGGTGTGGCATATATTAAACGGCATAATTACGACACAGGTGCAACTTGTGCTGGGGACAATAAAAGGCCACTAAAAATGTGCAGTTTTGTCACAATGCTACAGATGTCTAAACTATTGAGGGAGTGTGCAATTGGCATGCTGACTCTAGGATTGTCCCAGAGCTGTTGCCAGAGTATTGAATGTTAATTTCTCTACCATAAACTTCCTTTATCGTTTTAGATTTAGCAGTATGTCCCACTGGCCTCACAACCGCAGAGCACGTGTACGGCGTCGTGTGGGCGAGCGATTTGCTGATGTCAACGTTGTGAACAGAGTGCCCTATGGTGGCAGTGGGGTTATGGTATGGGCAGGCATAAGCCACAAACAACGAACACAACTGCATTTTATCTACGGTAATTTGAATGCAGAGATACCGTGACAAGCTCCTGAGGCCCATTGTCTCAGTTCTTCCATGGCCTGCATACTCATACATATCACCCATTGAGCATGTTTGGGATGCTCTGGATCGACATGTATGACAGCGTGTTCCAGTTCCTGCCCATATCCAGCAACCTCGCATAGCCATTGAAAAGGAGTGGGACAACATTCAACAGCCTGATCAACTCTGCGAAGGAGATGTGGCGTACTGCATGAAGCAAATGGTGGTCACACTAGATACTGACTGATACTTTTCTGATCCAAACTTATTTTTTTAAAGCCATCTGTGACTAACAGACGCATATCAGTGTTCCCAGTCATGTGAAATCCAGAGATTAGGGCCTAACACATTTATTTCAATCGACTGATTTCCTGTGAATGGCTGTGGGTGTGTGCATTACGCATCAGGCCCACCCACCTCTGTCCTGCAGTGATGGTGACATTCTCCTGGGGGAGTGGCATGGAGACCACACTGGAGGCTGTGAAGATCTTGGTCTCTGACAGCTAGAAGAGAAAGAGAGCAAGATGAGCGATTGAAATATATATTAAAAAAACAGAAAAATCAAATAGACAAACTCTCGTATCTGTTAGGTGTGTGACCTATTCCGATAAGGGTAACTAGTGGAGCACAAATACCAATAGAAACTAGGCCTAGATTTCTGTTAATCTTCTCTTGACATTTATACTTACTTTCACACACACACCAGCTTGCTGAGCGGGCCCTAGGAGAGCCAGCAACTTGTGTAAGGTGCGAGTAGTTAAATTCTTCCACACAATATTTTATATTCATTTACAGACCATTTTACATTTTATTTAGTGTATAGACAGACGGACTGTAGAGGTCCGGACTAACAAATTTGCTTTCTGATTGTAGAGAAAAATGAGCGGGTGCGAGACTTAGAAAAAAATGCCCATCTGACGCCATCGGGAATTTATCAGCATCCATATGTGGTCTTAGCAAATTGTCTGACCTGCTGTATAACT
This sequence comes from Oncorhynchus kisutch, assembly GCF_002021735.2. Taxonomy (NCBI): domain Eukaryota; kingdom Metazoa; phylum Chordata; class Actinopteri; order Salmoniformes; family Salmonidae; genus Oncorhynchus; species Oncorhynchus kisutch. Next base: position 48,492,335 of record NC_034187.2, on the reverse strand, counting down.
ATGCTCAATCTGAATTACTGATTGTGATTTTAAATCTAGATTGGTTATTGCTAGTATCGGATGGGCTGAAAGATATGTACTGACCTAAATCTAACTCGCCTAAACACTGAAAAATCCTCTTAGATATTATTCTAACAAAATCTCAAATTTACAGACAATTGGATATTTGCCAATGAGATTAGTGACCATTGTCCCATTGCACATAAGATACTTTTTATGCAGTTTTTTTTATGTCTGAGCTGGGGTTAAGTGACTGAGGGATTGTCAGCTAGCATCGACTCAGATCATGCCCATAATTGTTTTATTTCCCTGTTTAACTCTGTTGCGCATAAACATGTCAAAAAAACAACTAAGGGTTAAAGATGGAATCCTAGGTTAACACATGAATTGTGATAACATCATTTTGTTCACCAGACCTAGAATACCTCATGCCGACCGTATTACCTCCCAAGAGAATTCGCTTCGGTTATAGTTACAGCCGTGTATATTCCCCCTCAAGCCAATACCATGAAGGCCCTCAAACAACTTCATGCAAAATGGAAACCACATATCCTGAGGCAGCATTTATTGTAGCTAGGGATTGAAGCAAAGCAAATTTGAGGAAAAAGAATGCCAAAATTCTAACACATTGACTGTAGTACTCACACTAGAAAAACATTGGACCACTGCTACTCAACTTTTCAAAATGTCTACAAGTCCCTCCCTTCGGCAAATCTGACCACGAGTCCATTTTGCTCCTCCCTTCCTATAGGCAGAAAATCAAACAGGAAATACCCATGCTAAAGTCTATTCAACTCTGATCTGACCAATCGGAATCCACGCTTCAAGATTGTTTTGATCACGCAGACTGGGATATGTTCTGGGTAGCCTCCGAGAATAACATTGACTTAATACTTTGATACGGTGACCGTTCATCAGGAAGTGCATTGGAGAAGTTGTACCCAGTGTGAATTAAAACCTACCCAAAACAGAAACCATGGCCAAATGGTAGCAAAACTGAATTCTTGTGTAATTATTCCCTCCATATGGGAATCAAACATGCAAAACATCAGTACAGAGACAAAGTGGAGTCGCAATTCAACAGCTCAGACATGAGATGTATGTGGCAGGGTCGACAGACAGACTACAAAATGAAAAACCAGCCTGCTTTGATAACCGCTACTACCAAGGACTGTGGGCTCTCCTCCGTGGCTGACATGAGTAAGACATTTAAGGGCGTAAACCCTCGTAAGGCTGCCGGCCCAGACGGCATTCCTAGCCTCATCCTCAGAGCATGCGTAGACCAGCTGGCTGGGAGTGTTTCATAATCAATCTCTCCCTATTCCAGTCTGCTGTTCCCACTTCCACCATTGTTCCTGTACCAAAGAAAGCAAATGTAACGGAACTAAAATTACTATCGCCCCATAGCACTCACTTCTGTCATCATGAAGTGCTTTGAGAGGCTATTCAAGGATCATACTACCTCTACCGTACATGACACCTTAGACCCACTTCAATTTGCTTACTGCCCCAAGAGCCACAGATGATGCAATCGCCATCGCACTGTTCGATCCAATCTGGACAAGAGGAATACCCATGTAAGAATACTGTTCATTGAATATAGCTCAGCATTCAACATCATAGTACCCTCCAAGATCATCACTAGGCTCGGGGCCCTGGGTCTGAACCCGGCCGTGTGCAACTGGGACTTCGTGACAGGCCGCACCCAGGTGTTGAAGCTTGTTTCCAACCTTCAAGTTTCTCGGCGTACACATCACTGATATGAAATGGTCCACCCACACAGACAATGTGGTGAAGGCAGTGCAACAGCCAACACGAAGAGGCTGAAAATTTGACTTGACCCCTAAAAACTTTTATAGGTGCACAATTGAGAGCATCCTGTCGGGCTCTACCACTACCTTGCACGGCAACTGCACCCCCTAACACTGCAGGACTCTCGAGAGGGTGGTGCGATCTGAACCAACGCATCACCAGGGGCACATGCCTCACCTCCAGGAAACCTACAGCACCCAATGTCGCAAAACCATCACAGAAGGACATCAACCACGCGAACCACAGCCTATTCACCCCACTATCATCTAGGTGCATCAAAGCTGGGACCGGGAGACTGAAACACAGCAGGCTGTTAAACAGCCATCACTAGCCAGCTTCCACCCGGTTATGTAACCCTGCACCTTACAGACTGCTGCCGTACATATACAGACTTGGAATCACTGGCCCCTTTAATAACGGATCACTAGTCACGTTAATGTTTAAATACTGCTTTACTCGTCTCATATGTATATACTGTATTCTATTCTACTGTATTTTAGTCAATGCCACTCCAACATTCCTCAATCTAAAATGTATGTTTCTTAATTCCCTTTTACTTTCAGATGTGTGTTGTGAACTGTTACATACTACTGCACTGTTGGAGCTAGGAACACAAGCATTTCACTACACCCACAATAACATCTGCTAAATATGTGTATGTAACCAATACCAATAATTGTATTTTTCTGAGAAATTACAGAAAATATTTCGCTAAGGCTAGATTGCCAGTCCTTGAGACGTTTGAGAAATATATGTTATCCCTGAATAAAAAAGCTAAATTAACACATTTATTGAATTACGTATCAGAGTGGTAGTAATCCAGACAACTTCCAGAAAGTGGTCAAATCTTTGAAACAAAACTCACCCCCCATAGCCCTGGCAGGATCTGAATTGTTTTATGCTTTCAATAACCCTTTCGCTTCAGCTAGCCACCTGTTTGAAAGGATAATCTCTGAAAATTAATCTCATCCCACTAGAGGGAGTCCTTTAGTTACCTCAGAACAGATTGTAGAGAAGATGATGCACAGACACATACTTTATTTTCATTTGAACCCCTTGAGGTCTATGATGTGCTAAGAGCATTGCTAAAAACACAGGGGCTGGTTCACTTGATCCCTTCCTACTGCAGCCCTCTGCCCCACTTATTGCAACCCCTGACCTATATTTTTAATTTGACAAACGTTTCTGGTGTTGTCCACCAGAAACGATCTGGAAAGCGGCACGTCCTCCCCCTACATAGACATACTTCTGACTTAACTGCCATTCCATTTCCAAATGATCTTGCTTTCCAATGTTTAAGAATCGCTTACTACCTTTCAGCTAAGAACTTTAAATTCACTATATTCCTAATGTGCACCAATCTGGTTTTAGACCCGTTTCAGCTGCTATGGTTGTTTAAGATGAGTTCAAATCAAAGGAACAGTATGCATTAAGTACTGCAGTGCATCTCCTCCTCATGGACTGCACCAGATTTTCCAGTCCTGCAAGGCACCTGCATGTTCCCGGACATTTATGGGGGGGAATGGCCCTAGCCCTCCGATCCAAAAAGTCCCAGATGTGCTCAATGGAATTGAGATCCAGTCTCTTCGCTGGGCCATGGCAGAACACTGACATTCATGTCTTGCAGGAAATCACGCACAGAACGAGCAGTATGGCTAGTGGCATTGTCATGCTGGAGGGTCATGTTAGTATGAGCCTTCAGGAAGGGTACCACATGAGGCAGGAGGTCTTCCCTGTAATGCAGTGTTGAGATTGCCTGTAATGACAAGCTCAGTCCGACAATGCTGTGACACCACCCCAGGCCATGACGGACCCTCCACCTCGAGCCCGCTCCAGAGTATAGACCTCGGAGTAACGCTCATTCCTTCGAAAATAAACACGAATCAGATCATCACCCGTGGTGAGATAAAACCGCAACTAGTCAGTGAAGAGCCCATTTTGCCAGTCCTGTCTGGTCCAGCGACGGTGGGTTTGTGCCCACAGGCATCGTTGTTGCTGGTGAGGTCTGGTGAGGACCTGCCTTACAACAGGCCTACAAGCCCTCAGTCCATCCTCCATCAGTCTGAGCACTGATGGAGGGATTGTGTATTCCTGGTGTAACTCAGGCAGTTGTCGTTGCCATCCTGTACCTGTCCGCAGGTGTGATGTTCGGATGTACAGATCCTGTGCAGGTGTGGTTACAAGTGGGCTGCCACTGCGAGGGCGATCAGCTGTCCATCCTGTCTCAGGCGTCTCAGTACGGACATTGCAATATATTGCCGTGGCCACATCGGCAGTCCTCATGCCTCCTTGCAGCATGCCTAAGGCATGTTCACGCAGATGAGCAGGGAATCCTGGGCATCCTTTTTTGTGTGTGTTTTTCAGAGTCAGTAGAACGGCGTCTTTGGTGTCCTACGTTTTCAGGACTGTGACCTTAATTTCCTACCGTCTGTAAGTTGTTAGTGTCTTAACGACCGTTCCATAGGTGCATGTTCATTAATTGTTTATGGTTCATTGAACTGTTTAAACTCTTTACAATGAAGTTCTGTGACGTTATTTGGATTTTTACCAATTCTTTGAAAGATAGGGTCCTGAAAAAGGGACGTTTCTTTGACGAGTTTAGAAAGCCCTGGTTGGTTTAACGTAATGGGGATAAGACTGAATACATTATGTTCTCTGGTTCTCGCAAGAACGTTTCAGGTGGACTACATATTTATTAATTGGATGGATCTTCCATTGATTGGGTTCCCGCCTACAAGTATCAGGGCATTTGGATTGATAGACTTAATGTTTTAAAAACATACGGATGAGCTAGTTAAAAAGCTAAGATTTAAAAAAGTGGGCTTTTTTAGAAATATATATCTTTCCTCTACCTATATAGCAAGAAGCAGATAATCAATAACTGGCAGGAAAGTTGACTATGGTGACACCATTTACCAGATTTCAGCAGCCACTACTCATAAACCTCTGGATGTGGTCTACCATAGCGCTATTCGTTTTATCCCCGGTGACAGTTTTTAATACTCACCACTGCATCCTGTACCAAAAGGGTGGCTGGTCCTCATTAAAGTCCCGTAAAATCAATTCATTACTCTTTGATTACGAAGCCATTAATACACAAGCTTCCAAATGACTTAACTTTGTTGCTAACATATAAAATGAGCTACCAAACCCACTCACAGGACTGGTTAACTCGAGGTCCCTCTGGTCTCAACCAATTAAGGTAGATCCTCCTTTAGTTTTAGTGCCCCCCACTGTTGTAATAACCTACAAAAGTCCTTGCATCTTGATTCCTTGGTTAAGGCAGTTTAGGACTCTGGTATTTAATGAATTCATTGAGGATTGCAGTTTGAGTGTATACCTGGGCGGTATGGCCAAAATATGGTATTTTGACAGTTCGACATGTTTTTGATTAATAAATGTTCTAAATTTGCTTATTTCAATGGGTCTTTCTCCGTTCAGATGGTTTTATACTGTTCAATTCGAATTCCAACCTAAAATAATTTCCTGCATTTCCATCCATTTCTGCTTTTCCTGCGCCCATTTGAGATAATTTCCACGATACGGGAAAAAATAACAGGCCTTATTTTTAACCAAATGTTGCAATTGCAATTTAGATCAAAATACATGTGTTGACTTTTGGAATCACGGAAATTGAATGATTATTATAATTCTATAGTTAGAATATAAATAGTGGGCACTTTGAATACAGTGTTTGACATGACAATGAATGAAAATGCCATGGATGAGTTGTGACAGGGTAGGAACCAAAGTGATGTTCAGTATTTCCTAGGGGATCCTATAATCTTCGGCTACATTAAATCTTTATTCATGCTTCATCTATTCCTCTGATTTAGAAGATACTGTTGCACAAACATGCTGAAGTAGTGGAGTAAGCTATTATTATTATTTTTTAAATGGACATTACACAGTGCATCACATTTAACAAACCAAACATAAAATACCGTTACAGAAGGTAAATTGAAAACCCTAACCGGTCCGTGCATAAATACTGGTATATAGTAAAATACGGCATACCACCCAGCCCTAATTGAGTGTAGTGTTTTATGGTTGAAATTGTGCGTTTTTTCCCACTCTTGTTTTTCCCATTCTTCCCATTCTTGTTTTGGGAAAGAGATCCTGGTCTCAATTAGGCTACAAGGCACTAAATACTGAAAAAAGTGTGGCATGGTGTTAGGGACAAATTCAATACAACACATTACGGAGTACCACTCTCCATATTTTCAAGCATAGTGGTGGCTGCATCATGTTATGGGTATGCATGTGATCATTAAGGACTGGGGTGTTTTTCCAGGATAAAAAAAGAAATGGCACTAAGCACATGCAAAATCCTACAGGAAATCCTGGTTCAGTCTGCTTGCCACCAGGCACTGGGGAGATTAATTCACTATTCAGTAGGTCAAGAACCTCAACACAAGGCTACATCTACACTGGAGTTGCTTACCAAGACAATGAATGTTCCTGAGTGGCTGAGATACAGTTTGGACTTAAATCTACACCAAGAACTGAACATGGTTGTCTAGCAATGATCAACAACCAATTTGACAAAGCTTGAAGAATTTTTAAAATAATTGTAAAAGAAATGTTGCACAATCCTGCTGTGGAAAACTCTTAGAGTTACCCAGAAAGACTCATCTATAATTGCTACCGAAGGAGTTCTACCAAGTATTGACTCAGGGGGATGAATACTTGTGAGATATTTCTGTATTTCCTTTTCAGGCTGTAACAGAAAGACTGAAATAAGTCAAGGTGTATGAATACTTTGAAGGTGCTATATGCAGAAACATACAATGTGACGTCATTATTTTTACATTCAAAAGATGAGATCTGTCAAAATAAGGAGTACATCAATAAGTCATACATCAAATAGGCACACCACCAAATCAATGAATAGGCATAGTAAAAATGTACTCACGTCCTCATTCCAGTCCTCAGTACCCCACTCTTCCGTCACACTCCTCCAGGCACCTATAGGAACGCAGAGATTTTTTTTATACTGAGTAATAGGTTTCAAACCAACCAGGCATCAAACAAAAAAAAGGATGGAGGTTCAATCTTACAAGGGGCAGAGTCAAACTTGGGTTGGTAATTTGTTCCCTCTCCTCCTGCAGAGTACTCAATCCCTACAAAAAGCAGAAGTGAAAGGTGAGACATGTAAGATTAGAGAGGTATACTGCGTACCGGGTTTGAGGCGTTAGCGAGTTGACCAAAGTTAACTGAGTTTAACTCGGGATAACCTGGACCATGAAAATAGCACACGTTTAAGCAAAGTACATTTCTATGACAAGGAATCCTTCAGAACTAACCTGCTCAAGGGCAGACTAACTTCATTTATTTAGAATGAAGCGTGAGCTGAGAGTTGAGCAATGAAATCAGATTCCCTCCACTTGTTAAGAATTTGTCATCATCCCCTTCATTTGAGAAAGACAGATTCAATATTTTATTACCCAAATGTTTTTTTATTTTAAAATAGCGTTAAAATAGTGTACCGGTACACGTATTCGTACCAAACAGTTTGATAAGGGGACTTTGGTTCAGCCTGTGAACCCAAATGAACACATAAAAAAGATACACCCCCTTTATAAGTCACAAGTGCGCAATTGACACTTGACACAGTGTCATGGTGCGTTCGTAACTAAGTGGAAATTTACCACATATGACATGAGAAAGATCCACTTGAACAGCCCTCAAACTGGTTATTACTTGTGGGAAACTAGGCTATCATCCACTCCTCCCACAAGGTGACCTCTGAAGTCACCTAAGGAAATGGCCTCCAGAAGAGCAGTATTGGCAGTTAATACAAAATATTTATAACAATCTATTAATGTGTTTTAACTAATTTGTTCACACATATAGCTGTACTTTTAGTTTATCGTTGACGCCAAATGGTTTCTCAACGAGTTCAAATCATATGAATGCATTCAACTTGATTTTACGACTTCACAACCATTTTGAAAGCTGAACATTGTGAATGGCCTGTAAATTTTCCCGCTGTACCAAAACGTGACCCGAAAACTGCATTTCATACAGAACCGTTACACCCCTATTAAAATACCTATCACATTACACATTTAGTAATGATAGAACCCACTTGAAACGTCACAGTAAAACTTGACTTAAATGATTTCATCGATAAGAGTGGGGAAAAGGTGCTTCTGCATTGATAAGTACACCAAAGACTATGAACAAAAAGTCATAAAATAAAGATGACACTTCTAAAAGCCTATTTCACACCATAGCCAGAATGGTCTCAATTAAGAGTTGAGTTCAACTAGCCACATGCACGCCCATTACAAGCCTGCTAGAGTTAGCAGTCTGAGCTGGAATGTTAAGCTAACTTCCACCTAACCCTTTGGTAAGCCAGCTGGGTTTTCCACCATCTTGCCTACACCTATCTTTCTGATTATTTTAGGATTACAGGAAGTGTAAAGGTTTTGTGTTTTTGGACTAGGCACTAGCTTGGTTTCTTAATGGTTCCTTCCTTTGGCTCTAGATAAACTAGATGGACTTTCCATCATCTTGCAGAGATATATGAAGGGTCTAGGCTGGGTGGTTTTGGACTGGGGCTGAGCAGTAGCTGGGCTCCTTACTGGGTCCTTCCTCTGGCTCCAGGTTTCCCGTGTTGTTCCAGGTGCTTCCCCCGCTGTAGCTCTCCTCTGTCTGGGTCGGCTCAGCGTAGTCCGCCGGGTTGAACGTTCTACAAAAGAGAAGAAGCCGTGGTTTTGAGCACAACCCCTTCCTATGAGTCTACCAACTGGAATATTTGACTGGGGTGAGATATACTGTAAAGGAGGAAGTAAGCAGCGAGATCGAGGAAGTGATCTGATGTGGAGCAGTTAGACAACATTCATCTGAGAAATCTCAGGATGACAGATTCAAAAATATTGGAGGACAACCAAGGAATGGGAAAATAATCCAGGCAAGTGCCTTATTTTTCCTCAACTCTTTCTCTGGCACGGTGCGGTGGCAAAAAACATAACGCCTTTCAACGCATCATTTCACAGCAACCCTTCAGAGACAATTATAGAAAAGCACGCATCCTTAAAATAACTATTCTCTTGCTTCTTTCAGGCTCAGGCACAAGTTGTACAGTGCAGTACAACCTAGTGCAGTACAGTAGACGGACTTCAGTCATTTTCAGGATCTGACTGGAATTCAGACTATTCATGTTTGACTAGCTCCCGGTGAGAACCAACGATAACAGGGGTGCTGTAGATTGGCAGGGAGGGACTTTTGATTGAACCACTGGTCACGCCCATTTAACAGAATTTAAATACTGTATCCCTGACATAGAACTATTAGAATAAGCTACTACTGTAGATTGTATTTTAGTTTAGCATGTGTAAATTCCCCAGTGTAGAGATGTACAGATTCAATTCTGATACTGCTACAGTGCTATTTGGGTTATTAATTGGATTCGTCCTGCCCTTCTTGATTTATTGCATCCTCCCTACACATTGATATTTGACTGCATTGTTAAGATAAGCATTTCAACACACCGCTATAACACCTGCCAAACTGTGTAAGCAACCAATAAACATTCATGTGATTACTTATGGGGCTTGGGTGAACAGGTTTACCCTCGATGTTCAATAGACAGCTGTCATTTAACCCCATATCGTGTTACCAGGGTGCACGACATTGGTTTCATCTGCCCTGATACCCTGTGTGTCTAGCTCCATCCTTCCCTCTCTCGTGGCATTTGGCAGAATGATCCCCCCAACAAATAGCAAGATTGACACACTGACACACCAGTGGCGGTGCACTCACCTCTCATCTCCTGAAAAATCATATCTGGGCCCCTTATCAATCTGGCTTTAGAGGAAAAACAACAGCAACGATTACAAGCAGCACAACGGGGACAGATGGGGATGCAGTGTGTGGTTTTAGACTTCATTATTTTACAGAGGAATGTAGGGAAATCACATGCATGGACAAGTCACTACACTCACACTTCTGCAACACACATCTGTCAACACTGCATTGTTGGGGCAGTGTCACTTTCTATAGGTGTAGTTGGTAGACTAAAAAAGGGGAACACATGGCTGCCAAACAAACACTCAAACTGAAGACTGTGTTCCATAAGTAACAATAATTGCATTATGATCAGAAGAGGAAGCACAGTTAAAACCAACAGAACACACTCATGCAAACACAGGCGCCCAAAGGCCACAAGAGCAGCAGCGGAAGCAACACATCTTAAGAGGGACATGTTGGGGACAACGCAACACAAACTGCCTGGCTGTCAGTCTATGTAAGCCTATGGCACTGGCTCACTCACTCTCCAGGTTAGTCACCATCAGAACAAGCCAAACTTGCGCACACATACACGCCGGCTGACTGGAGCCGTTCTGCCACAGCCAACGCATTGGCCCTCTCCTCTAACGTATCCCTATACACTGTAGAATAACATTAAAAGATAATTTCAACTTGTTAAAATGAAAGCACTGATGCAGTTGAAGTAGCCATTAAAACACAATTTTCGCATTTTATGATCAGTTAATCTTATGTTCCACAAACCAGGTGATTCAGACATAAAAATCACCATTAATTATGTCAAAGGGATGAAATTAACATGCAGGTTCATCTTTGAGGAAGCGTTTTAACCTGCTGCACCCCTGGGAAAGAGCCCACACTAGCAGCGCCCACTCACCTAAACCCCACAAAGCCTGGTCTTTGACAACCCTAGAAATAGTAGACGCATCTCACTGGAGCTTAAATGCTAGCCCTGACACCTAGGAGGAATTATATAGCAAACTATGTGTTAATTATAATTAAATACAAAGTGACATACAAGATAGAAATATGTCTAATGTAGAATGAATTTGATACTACTCATTATCAAAGCCGGTATAAAAGGTCTGTTTACAATCTAGTCACTGTGAGCCTCGTCAAAACAATCAAAAATATATTGTATATAAACATCTAGGGTGCTCAATGACCAGGATTGGGTAAGAGGCAATGCATACACAGACAGACAATACAAACACACAAACCGGTGCTCCATTCAACCCAAAAGGGAAAGACAAGGAACAAGAACACCATGTCAGAGACACCGAGAGCAGTACCCTATGTGCAACAGTCTCAATGCCTGCCCACCCGTTGAGTTACATGTATGTGTGGGGTCTACCAATATCAGATTTGAATGCAAATCCCATATTCACAGACAAGTGTACAGAGGTGGTCATATTGAGTTACATAAGGGTTTATGTACAGCCCATTTCAACTTGATTTGGCTGATGTATATTCTTAAAATGGGCCAGGTCCTGCTCTCTGGTGACTATGGCAAAAGGGAACAGACATTTTTCTCTGTGAGCAGCACAGGTGTTCACTTACCCCATGCCCTGCGCAGAAAACCGCCCCCCTCGCCTGCCTCGCTCCCGTTCTCCCCCTAGAGGAGGGACAGACAAGTTACACCATTGACCCAAAAATACTACAGAAAATAGAATGCATTGTCCCTTGAGGAACATTTGCCCTCTTGAATGCACATTAAAATGGTATTGAGCGCGCTACAGAGAACGCATGGCTCCATAATGCAACCGTTTAGCCGCATTTTGCGACCCTTTGACTTGGCTGAGTGTAAAACATTTAATTGGTCTAATTGGTGCAAGCTTCACATTGAGTGCATATAGGACTCAAGTTTACTGTTAGATTGGTAATACATGGCTATTAGCAGTAGGTATTATATTTAGTGTTAGCAATCTAACACGTGTTTTGAGTTTCTACTTCCTCAGGTAGTTGAATTAGCCCATGTGATATTAGTACACACATGTATGCAAAGCCAACAAGAAAAAAGTGATAATTTTAGAGCTCTATTTTGACAGTAACCAACTAATTGTCAACCCAACATTTATGACAATCACTAGAATAGGGTGCACATCAAAATATCTTGAATCATGCATTCTTGACAAAATCATGGACTGGTGGCACCAACTGAAAAGGTTAGTAGCACCAGGGTAAAAGGATCATCCGGAGCACTGGAATGCTATGACATCCGACACAGTAGGAGGGGGCATTAGCCTTAGTTTGTGTTGGGAACTTGTATCAGGAGTCCAACCAACAGCTCTTGCCAATGATCGAGGGACTTACCTCTTCCTCTGCCCCTCCCCCTGTGGCCTCGCTCTGTGCCCCTGCCTGCTATCCCAGCAGCCTTTCCTCCATCCAGACCATTCTCCTGTACACGGACTGAGAGGAGATGGCGAGCGCATTAGAGGTAGGGAAGAAAAACAGACGTGTGTGTGGAGTCAGAAATTACGTTTGAAGTTAGACATGTCTGTTCAGTCGCTACAATGGCAATTTTTATTCCAGAAATCTAAGGAGAGAATGTTGGTAGCACACACTGTCCCCTCCACAACAAGGGCAGGAGCTACAAAGAGCCTATTTGTATGCCAGTGTCACATCCCACGACCCTAAAGCAAAAGGCATGTGCTTTCTACTCACACTCTCGTCCCCTACTAGCCCCTCTACCCCTGCGTGGGGCTCCACCTCGACGACGTGCCACGTCCCTCTCTGCTACCCTCTCCCGGTTCTCCTTTCCTTCCTCTCCAGGCTCAGCATGGCCAGGCTCCTTCTGACCAGACACTCCTTTCTTCTTCCCCACCATCTCCCAAGAGTCCTGAGGAGAGAGGTGAGGTGACAGGGTTCAGTTTGATTATGTTAGGGGAGAATCTTAACTTCCGCTTAGTCTCCCACTGACATGAATGCATACCAAAGTGAAAATTCCACTTTCCCTGTAATGAGCTGGATGGGTAACTTGGTTTACTCCCTCCCTTTGCCAACAACTAAGCCCGGACACAAAGGCCAAACTCACAGTATCTGGGCTACCTTCCAGCAACACGTTGATGGCTCTGTTGACATCCCCGTTGCAGTCATGCAATGCAATCATAGACTCATCCTGGTCCTTGCCTGTGATGTCAATCAGCTGGACAGGGAAATGGATAAGAAACTTTGATGAGTATATTGCAACGTAGCCCTTTACCCTCATACGTGTTGAAAACGGCATATTTGGGCACTAATAAGCACTTGAAATTGGAACACAGTGGCTGTAAAGTAACATGATATAAAATGTCAGCTCAGTCTCTGCGCTTTATAGCACTGCATGGGTTTTGACTGACCCTTTTTAACACCTCCCACACACATAATAAGTTGCAAACATCCCTCCCACTAAAATGGACAACTATTGTACATTTGGCTGCCCGAGTAGCACAGCGGTCCAAGGCACAGCAGTGCTTGAAGCGTCACTAGAGTAGTGTCTCCCCCCATGAGGCGATGTACAATTGGCCCAGCATCGTCCGGGTTAGGGGAGGGTTTGGCCGGCCGGCATGTTCTTGTCCCATCGCACTCAAGCGACTCCTTGTGGTGGGCTGGGTGCATGCAAGCTGACACGTCGCCAGTTGTATAGTGTTTCCTCCGACACATTGGTGCGGCTGGCTTCTGGGTTAAGCGAACATAGTGTAACAAAGCAGTGCAGCTTGGCAGGGTCGTGTTTCGGAGAATGCATGGCTCTCGACCTTCACCTCTCCTGAATCCGTCGGGGAGCTGCAGCGATGGCACAAGACTAATTACCAATAGGAAATCACAAAATTGGGGGTACATTTGAGACGACTACGTATTTTGAAAGATGAGATGTTGAGGATTATAATAAATACAACTGTCATACAAGCAAGTCAAACACCTGTGAAAGCCTAAAACCCAGACTATTGTATAACTTAGTAAGTCATGCTGGCAATAGAACAACCCTTCAAATGATACCCACCTGAACCAGATAGATGTTTCTTTAAATAGGCCATTTTTGGATTGTGTAAATAGTAAGTGTTGGCTGGGATGTAGGGTTGTCCCCCAAACAAAACTACAAGTGCATGCTCTAGTTTCAATGGCACAGCTAGGAGAGCTAAACATTTTTATATTTAGTCATTAATGTTTTGTAATTACTTAGGACTGGTCTTCTAGTACCTGCCACTGTAAAACATCCCCACAGCATGATGTACTTTCAGAAGGACAACCATCTCCAGAGAAACTCTGGAGTTGTCAGTGACCATCGGGTTCTTGGTCACATCCCTGACCAAGGCCATTCTCTACCGATTGCTCAGTTTGGCTGGGCGGCCAGCTCTAGGAAGAGTCTTGGTGGTTCCAAACTTCTTCCATTTAAGAATGATGTAGGCCACTGTTCTTGAAGTCCTTCAACGCTACAGAAATTCTTTGGTACCTTTCCCCAGATCTGTGACTCGACACAATCCTGTCTCGGAGCTCAACGGACAATTCCTTCGACCATGTGCGCTGACATGCACTGTCAACTGTGGAACCTTACAGACAGGCGTGTGCCTTTCCAAATCATGTCCAAGCAATTGAATTCACCACAGGTGGACTCCAATCAAGTTGTAGAAACAAGGATGATCAATGGAAACAGGATGCACCAAAGCTCAATTTCAAGTATCATAGCTAAGGGTCTGAATACGTATGTAAATAAGTTTAATACATCAAAAAAAAAAAAAACGTTTTCACTTTGTCAATATGGGGTAGTGTGTAGACTGAAGACACTCTGTATTTAATTAATTTTAGAATAAGCCTGTAACATCAAATGTGAAAAGTCAAGTGGTCAGAATACTTCCAGAATGGAATGTAATGCTTTTCATATTTATTCAGTGAGAAACATTTCAATTTAGCCCTACCCAATTCCCACAAGTGTAAAGGGTTATGGAATATTTTTTGACAATTCTACTTTAAGCTCTAGCTACCAGACCAGAGAAAAAGTGTCAAGAGAGGCTAAGACACTTCTAGATCTCTATGAATTTACACTAATGTAACGGTTCTCCCTTCAGGCAGCAAAAAGGGTCTTAAAGGGCACTGGGATGCCATGTTCGCTCTCACCTGCTTAACTTTTTCTTCAAAATCAGCATCATTGTGGTCCGAAATCATCTGCGCGAGTCGGATCTGCTCAGCAGTGGCCTGTGTAGAGAAGGGTGGAACAACTTCTGAGTGACCACAAATCGCCTTAAAAAAAAAAAGTGACTCAGTCGTCTCAAATGTTATTTATTTAAAATTTAACTAGGCAAGTCAGTTAAGAACAAATTATTATTTACAATGACAGCCTACCAGGGAACAGCGGGTTAACTGCCTTGTTCAGGGGCAGAACGACAGATTTTTACCATGTCAGCACGGAGACTCGATCAAGCAACAAGTACTTTTTTAACACTTGTTTCCCTAATGACATTCAAATCAGCATTGAAAAAAAAGGCAAGTATACGTTTGTTCCACCTGAGCGAGTCTGACCACAAGTCAGAGACCACTATGATGACATACCAAATGGGTTTGATGGATCGCGGTAAAAGAGCAGGAATAAGCTGTCTTTCAATGGTGCGACTGCTGTCGGCATGCAAAGATTATTCAACTTGAATAAACGCTTGGAGTTAAGGATGACAGCAGTGTAGTCCACGGTGATACGGAAATCACTTATTGATATCTACATGGCGCATTGATGTGAATCACACTGCTGCACTCTCCTTCAGCTATTTGCACCTTACGGATTGTGGTCGTTGTGGATGGCTGTTTACAAATCTAATTGTGTATTTCAACCCAATAATGGAGTTTAAGCTGCCTATCAATCATTGTTTTTGAAACCAGTGGACAGCCAGTGAAAAATGCACTCTTGCAACAGCTGCATAGTGAGAATCTGAGCCTATGGAATTAAAGTGAGGCCTTTATTATTGAATCTAATTCATGGTGATGTGAAAAATCCATAGGCCTAACGGACACATGCTCAAACTTTCACACTATTGATAGACAAAGGAGCAATCTGTAGTTAATACATACATTTTTAGACTTAAAACACACTACCTTTCTAAAGTAGACACTGCATTTACAGTAAACGCTGAATGTTGATTCAATCAGAATTGGCAATCTAACGATTCAGCGTCATAAAATTCCACAGGTGGGTGATTCAGACAACATCAAATTGTCCAGAACTCAAGTGCCTTCCACTAGCGCTACCACTACTTTTTTCACTGAAATTAACTAGGCGATTATTTTCAATGCACTAATCAGAAAAGCCTGCAAAGCCCTCTCCTGCTAGAATGAACGATATGCATCTTCTAGTGATCTACTGATATGACAGGTCACATGTCACAAAGAGAGCGATGACAGGGAAGCCATGCTGGTTTGACAGTCTGCCGCCTGTCCTGCCTCCCGGTACCCGTGGCTGGTTGTAGTCTAATTTCTTTACATAGAGGTGGGGGAGAACATGATGCTTCATCTGCAAGTCAAATTTCAAGGCTTGCAGTGCAACAATTGTACTTACATGTACCTAAAATGTGCGAACTGAAAAAATGATGACCAAGTATGTGCGAGTTATGATTTGTAGCTACATTACATGACCAAAGGTATGTGGACACCTGCTCATTCCAGAAATCATGGGCATTAATATAGAGTTGGTCCCCCCTATACTGCTATAACAGCCTGTACTCTTCTGGGAAGGCGTTCCACTAAATGTTGGATCATTGCTGCGGGGACTTGCTTCCATTCAGCCACAAGAGCATTAGTGAGGTGAGGCACTGATGTTGGGCGATTAGTCATGGCTCATTCGGCATTCCAATTCATCCCAAAAGGTGTTCGATGAGGTTAAGGTCAGGGCTCTGTGCAGGCCAGTCAAGTTCTACACCAATCTCGACAAACCAGTTCTGTATGGACCTCACTTTGTGCACAGAGGCAATGTCATGCTGAAACAGGAAAGGGCCTTCCCCAAACTGCACAGAATAGTCTAGAATGTCATTGTATGCTTTAGCATTAATATTTCCCTTCACTGGGCCCAAACCATGAAACAGCCCCAAACATTTATTCCTCCTCCACCAAACGTTACAGTTGACACTATCCAGTCGGGCATCCACCAAACTCAGATTCATCCGTCAGACAGCCAGAGGGTGAAGCATGATTCATCACTCCAGAGAACACGTTTCCACTGATCCAGAGACCAATGGCGGCGAGCTTAACACCACTCCAGCCAACGCTTGGCATTGCGCATGGTGATTTTAGGCATGAGTGCGGCTGCTCATGAAAACCCACTTCATGAAGCTCCCGACAAACAGTTATCGTGCCAACGTTGCTTCCAGAGACAGTTTGTAACTTAGAGTGTTGCAACCAAGAACCAATTTTTTTTTAACGCGCTACATGCTTAAGCACTCATAGTTATGTGAGCTTGTGTGGCAGCCTACCACGCTGCGGCTGAGCCTTGTTGCTCCTGACGTTTCCACTTCAAAATAACAGCACTTACAGTTGAGTGGGGCTCTAGCAGGGCATACATTTGATGAACTCACTAGTTGGAAAGATACGTAATAGGACGGTACCACATTGAAAGTCACAGTTCTTCCATGTTGTCTATGAGGATTGCATGGCTGTGTGCTTGATTTTATACACCTGGCAGCAACCGGTGTGGCTGAAACATAAGAATCCAAATTTTGAAGGGGTGTCCACATACTTTTGTAAATAGTGTATCAACATGATGAAAGGCACCAATCCAACGCGGGAGAAGGCTCATTTGTTATAAAATAATATTACATTTTAGTGTAGCGACATTATTTTTTAAATAACCATATACAATTTTACTATCACATGCCTTCAAGTGATGGACTGTGCCATCCCCGTGGCTTCCGCAATGAATTAGTCCACTGAGACAGGCACGAATCAGAGAGGTGCACCATGAAAAGAAAAATAAATTGCAACTGCTTGACTAAAGAGATTCAGTCGACCAATCGACTAAATAGTCATCTCTAGTATTTACATTGTTTTGTTGACACGGTCGGTTGATTTTTAATGTTAGTTTGAATCTGCTGCTTTAAGAGATGCTGTCTACTACTAGTCAGATCCAAAATCGCACACCACCACTTGACAACTTGAGTGGCACTGTTACCATGGTAACCTCCCACCCTTAAAGTGGCAGATAAAAATGGTCTCATCAGATATTTTAGTCAAGCGACTTGGGTAACAAATAAATTGAGGAATATATCACATTACTTCCTACTAAAATATTTTTTGTTTTAGAAAAATTAAGCATGCTTTTTTGTAAAAACAAACGTAAATAAATATATAAAATAACTATTTTGGCTGGTAAAATAAATACAATTGGAGTGTCTGGTAGATTTGGCCATCTACTTGCCACAGTGGCTGGTGGACCAAAAAGTTCATTTTAGGCCCTGGAAACAAAGAATCAGCTGTTGGGTCTGTGTGTGTGGTAAGTAAGTGCATGACATCCAGTGTGGGCAGAAGGGTCGAGGGCGAGGTACCAACCTGAGGTCTCTGCTTGTGCTGTGTCTGGCCTGTCTGCTGCTCCCAACTGCCGCAGGCTCGGTTTCCGCCCACAGACGTCATCATTTACAGTATATACAAATAACAGTATTTACAAAGGAATAACACCTGAGAAAGAGAGTTGGGAGAGAGGTTCAATGTCAAATTACCATTTGGAAAATCCAACAGACACTAAAACCATGCATTTTTGGTGGTTAGGTGAAACAAATTAGTAAGGTAGGGTTTGGGAACATAACCACGGATTTAAGTGCAAATTATTCACTAATTACAGAATGAATATTGTAAAGTACGACCAGGGTTAGTTAAAAAGTTTTGCAGTTCCTGAGAATCAGTGGCTTAATTAACCTATAAATGAGTGTGGCCTGGTAACAATCTAGAAATAACCATTTTGATTTTCAATAGCAAATTGTTAATGCGCATCTTTCACACGATGTTAGGGATCAAATGTACTACCTAGAAAAACAGTACCCCCCAAAAAACATGGAGTTTAACCCCAGAACTGGGAATAGAGCATAGATAGTGATATCGTAAAGGCCAAGGGCCCGGATCCCAGGAGCTTAGGTTCATCATTAAAATGTTCTTTAGGAGCATTGTTAAATATACTGGTTTCCCAAAACCATAATTATTAACATTGCACTTAAATTGTAATCTAAAACGCCTGCCTCAGACCACTCATAGAACAGCTAAGTGCATCAGATGCATTTTTGCCCTCCTGCGTCAATTACTTTAAAGACAAAGGTCTCTTTTACAAATTGCCCCTGTATACACACATGCATACAGTGCATTTCAAAAGTATTCAGACCCCTTCCTCCACATTGTTACATTACAGCCTTATTGTAAAATTATATATATATATATATATATATTTTTTTTTTTTTTTTTTTTTCCATCTACACAATACTCCATAATGACAAAGTGAAAACCGGTTAAGAAAAGTTTGCAAATGTATCAAAAAACAATATAAAAAGTATTAAGACCCTTGCTATGAGACTCGAAATTGAGCTCAGGCGTATCCTGTTTACCGTAATTTCTGGACTATTAAGCGCACCTGAATATAAACTGCACACACCGAACAATTTTTTAATGTCTTTTGTACATAAATAAGCCGCACATGTCTATAAGCCGCAGGTGCCTACCGGTACATTGAAACAAAATAACTTTACACAGCCTTTAAAAGAAACACAGCTTGTAACAAAAATTCAACAGTAGCCTACCAAGAAAGTCATTGGTCACTATCTTCCTCCTCCTGTGGACAGAAACCATTGAAGTGGGGTGGCAGGGTAGCCTAGTGGTTAGAGAGTTGGACTAGTAACCGAAAGGTTGCAAGTTGCAAGTTCATATCCCCGAGCTGACACGGTACAAATCTGTCGTTCTGCCCCTGAACAGGCAGTTAACCCACTGTTCCTAGGCAGTCATTGAAAATAAGAATGTGTTCTTAACTGACTTGCCTAGTTAAATAAAGGCTAAATAAAAAATAAAAAAATAAAAGTAATCTCCTTCGGTGTCAGAGTTGAATAGCCTCAGAATTGCTTCATCCGATGTTGGATCGTTTTCATTGTCGCTCTCGTCACTTTCATCTGGAGGCAAATTCCCCGCTGAGCTCATGCTGCCCCTTCAACACGCAGCAAGTCCAGCCTTTCAAAACCCGTTGATGATAGTGGATTTTTTGACAATGCTCCACGCTGTCAGGACCCACTGGCAGACTTGACCATAAGTTGCTCTTCGCATGCAGCCCGTTTTAGTGAAGGATTTCTCCCCACATGTCATCATAGCGGAGCGCCACCTTAAATGTATGATTTACACTGATGTCGAGTGGCTGCAAATACTTTGGGCCATCTGCTTTTCTTGCCTCTGAAAGCTTTTGTTGTCTTTTTGCACTGAGTCAGTTCCTCACGCTGCTGTTTCCAACGTCTTATCATCGACTCATTAAGGCCAAGCTCCCGTGCAGCAGCTCTATTTCCTTTTCCAACAGCCAGATCGATCGCCTTCAACTTGAAAGCTGCATCATATGCATTTCTCCGTGTCTTTGCCATGATGAGGGTGACAAATTACTACCGTAATCAGAATAATGGGAAGTTTGAGCGTTTGCGTCACATTATGTGACGGTGCTCAGTTTTTTTGAAAGCGGGAAAAATCCACAAATTAGCCGCGTCATTGTATAAACTGCGAGGTTCAAAGCCTGGGAATAAAGTAGCGGTTTATAGTCCGGAAATTACGGTACATTGATTATCCTTGAGATGTTTCTACAACTTGATTGGAGTCCACCTGTGGTAAATTCAACTGATTGGACATGATTTGGAAAGGCACACACCTGTCTATATAAGGTCCCACAAATGACAGTACATTTCAGAGCAAAACCAAGCCATGAGGTCAAAAGAATTGTCCGTAGAGCTCTGAGAGTAGTGTTGAGGCACAGATCTGGGTAAGGGTACCAAATCTCTGCAGCAATGTCTGCAGTCCCCAACACAGTGGCCTCCATTTTTAAAAGGAAGAAGTTTGGAACTACCAAGGCTCTTCCTAGTGCTGGCCACCCAGGTAAAGATTTGTTTTTTTATTTCACCAGGTAGGCCAGTTGAGAACAAGTTAATTTACAACTGCGACCTGGCCAAGAAGGCTAAGCAGTGCGACACAGAGTTACACATGGAATAAACACACGTACAGTCAATAACAATAGAAAGTCTATACACAGTGTGTGCAAACGGAGTAAGTTGTTAAGGCAATAAATAGGCCATAGTAGCAAAGTAATTACAATTTAGCAATGGAGTGATAGATGTGCAGATGATGTGCAAGTAGAACTACTGGTGTGCAAGAGAGCAATTTGTTCCAGTCATTGGCAGCAGAGAAATGGAAGGAAAGGCAGCCAATGGAGGTGTTGGCTTTGGGGATGACCAGTGAGATATACCTGCTGGAGCGCATGCCAAGGGTGAGTGTTATGACCAGTGAGCTGAGACAAGGCGGAGCTATACCTAGCAAAGACTTAAATGACCTGGAGCCAGTGGGTCTGGCAACGAATATGTAGCGAGGGCCAGCTGACGAGAGCATACAGGTTGCAGTGGTGGTGGTATATGGGGTTTTGATGACAAAATGGATGGCACTGTGATCGACTGCATCCAATTTGCTGAGTAGTGTTGGAGGCTATTTTGTAAATAACAATAATTAATTCAGAACCGTCCAGAGTAGTGATGGTGGGTTGGTGCGGGTAGTGAATGGTTGAAGAGCATGCATTTCGGTTTTTTACTGGCGTATAAAAGCAGTTGGAGACCACGGAAGGAGTGTTGTATGGCATTGAAGCTCGTTTGGAGGTTGGTTAACAGTGTCCAAAGAAGGGCCAGATGTATACAGAATGGTGTCGTCTGCGTAGAGGTGGATCAGGGAATCACCCGCAGCAAGAGCGACATCGTTGATATATACAGAGAAAAGAGTCGGCCCAAGAATTAAACCCTGTGGTACCCCCATAGAGACTGCCAGAGGTCCAGACAACAGGCCCTCCGATTTGATATACTGAACTCTGAGAAGTAGTTGGTGAACCAGTCATTTGAGAAACCAAGGCTGTTGAGTCTGCCGATAAGAATGTGGTGATTGACAGAGTCAAAAACCTTGGCCAGGTCGATGAAGAAGGCTGCACAGTACTGTCTTTTATCGATGACGGTTATGATATCGTTTAGTACCTTGAGCATGGCTGAGGTGCACCGGACTGCACAGCAGAGAAGGTATGGTGGGATTCGAAATGGTCAGTGATCTGTTTGTTAACTTGGCTTTCGAAGACTAGAAAAGGCAGGGCGGGCTGAATATAAGTCTATAACAGTTTGGGTCTAGAGTGTCTCCCCCTTTGAAGAGGGAGATGACCGCGACAGCTTTCCAATCATTAGGGATCTCGGACAATACGAAAGAGAGGTTGAACAGACTGGTAATAGGACTTGCAACAATTGAAGTGGATAATTTAAAAAAGAGAGGGTCCAGATTGTCTAGCCCAGCTGATTTATACAGGTCCAGGTTTTACAGCTCTTTCATAACATCAGCTATCTGGATTTGGGTGAAGGAGAAGCTGGGGAGGCTTGTGCAAGTAGCTGCGGGGGATACGGAACAGTTGGCCGGGGTAGCCAGGAGGAAAGCATGACCAGAGGTAGAGAAATGCTTCTTGAAATTCTCGATTATTGTGGTTTTATCAGTGGTGACAGTTTTTCCTAGCCTCAGTGCAGTGGGGAGCTGGGAGGAGGTGCTCTTATTCTCCATGGACTTTACAATGTCCCAGAACTTTTTGGAGTTAAGGCTACAGGATGCAAATTTCTATGAAAAAGCTAGCCTTTGCTTTCCTAACTGACAATGTGTATTGGTTCCTGACTTCCCTGAAAAGTGGCACATCTCAGGGACTATTCGATGCTAGTGTAGTCCGCCACAGGATGTTTTTGTGCTGGTCGAGGGCAGTCAGGTCTGGAGTGAACCAAGGGCTATATCTGTTCTTAGTTCTACATTTTTGAAAGGGGCATGCTTATTTAAGATGGTGAGGAAATTACTTTTAATGAACGACCAGGCATCGTCTACTGACGGGATAGTCAATATTCTTCCAGCATACCCGGGCCAAATCGATTACAAAGGCCTGCTCGCAGAATTGTTTTAGGGAACATTCGACAGTGATGAGGTGTGGTCATTTGACCACGGACCCTTAGCTGATGCAGGCAATGAGGCAGTGATCGCTGAGATTCAGATTGAAAACAGCAGGTTTATTTGGAGGGCAAGTTGGTCAGGATAATATGACGGTGCCCATGTTTACAGATTTGGGGTTGTACCTGGTGGGTTCCTTGATAATTTGTGTGAGATTGAGGGAATCAAGCTTAGATTGCAGGACTGCCGGGGTGTTAACTTTTTATGGCTGCAGGGGCAGTGTTGAGTAGCTTGGATGAAAAGGTGCCCATATCAAACGACCTGCTCCTCATAGCCATAGTTGCTAATATTCGCATATTATTATTATTAGTATTGGATAGAAAACACTGAAGTTTCTAAAACTGTTTGAATGATGTCTGAGTATAACAGACCTCATGAAATCCCCCTGAGATATGAATGATGTTGCACTGCCTATGGGTTCCACTAGATGTCAACCATCAATAGAAATTATAATGTTGTGGGAGTGAATGAGAGCAGAATATATATCAGCTGTCCATCAAGCAGCCATTTTGTGATCCCACTTTTTCCTCATGGTAGTCACTTGCGTTCCATTGCTCACGAAGACAAGAATACTCCGGTTGGAACTTTATTGAAGCTATATGTTAAAAACATCCTAATGATTGATTCTGTACTTAGTTTGAAATGTTTCTTCGACCGGTAATATCACTTTTTGAAGTTTGTCCGATATAACGCTGACCAGAATTAGCATTTGGATATGTATACCAAACGCTCTAACAAAAGAAGGTATTTGGAGATAAGACATTTTCGAACAAAAACATTTATTGTGGACCTGGGATTCCTGCCATCTTTGCGGCTGTGGTGTTAAATTGAGCGCCGTCTCAGATTTCATGCATTTATTTTTCCGTAAAGTTTTTTTGAAACCTGACACAGCGGTCGCATTAAGGAGAGGTATATCTATAATTCCATGTGTATAACTATATTATCATCTACATTTATGATGAGTATTTATGTTGAAACAATGTGGCTATGCAAAATCACTTGATGTTTTTGGAATTAGTGAATCTAAATAGCCAACTTAAACTAAATTATTTTTATATAAATATGAACTTTATCAAACAAAACATGCATGTATTGTGTAACATGAAGTCCTATGAATGTCATCGGATGAAGATAATTCAAGGTTAGTGATTAATTTTCTTTATTTCTGGTTTTTATGAAGGTTATATTTTGCTGGAAAATGGCTGTGCTTGTGATTTGGTGGAGACCTAACATAATCGTTTGTCGAGCTTTCGCTGAAAAGCCTATTTGAAATCGGACACTTTGGTGGGATTAACAACGAGAATAGCTTTAAAATGATGACACATGTATGTTTTAGGAATTTTAATTATGAGATTTCTGTGGTTTGAATTTTGGCGCCCTCTATTTTCACTGGTAGTTGTCATATTGATCCTGGTATCGGGATTGCAGCCATAACCGGTTAAGTATATCCCAGTTTAGGTCACCTAATAGTGCAAGCTCTGAAGATAGATGGGTGGCAATCAATTCACATATGGTGTCCAGGGTACAGCTGGGAGCTGAGGGGGAGATTAATTTTTAAAATTAGAAGCTCGAGCTGTTTGGGCATAGACTTGGAAAGTATGACAGAACTTTGCAGGCTAACTCCTCCCCCTTTGGTTGTTCTATCTTGACGGCTAATGTTTTAGTTGGGGATGGGAATCTCAGATTATTTGGTGGCCTTCCCAAGCCAGGATTCAGACACGTCAAGGACATCACGGTTGGCGGAGTGTGCTAAAGTACTGAGTAACAAACTTAGGGAGGAGGCTTCTGATGTTAACATGCATGAAACCAAGGCATTTACGGTTACAGAGATCAACAAATGAGAGCGCCTGGGATTATACAGGGCCTGGGTTAAAACCTCTTGGAGATCGGGCTGAATACTGCCCCCTTTGGAGGAAGTGCGTGCCCATAGTAAACAGAAATTTATTTTGTCAAAAATGTCTAATATATGCATATAATAATTATTATTGTTGAATAGAAAACTCTAAAGTTTCTAAAACCGTTTAAATTATGTCTGTATGTAAAGCCGGAAATTTGAGTAGCATTTTTCGAAAATGTCGTCATTGTAAACAGAGATTTATGGATATAAATAGCATATTATTGGAAAAAAAACGTACTGTGTAACATGTCCTATTACTGTCATCTGATGAAGATTTTCAAAAGGCTAGTGAATGATTTATTTTTTAATCCTGCTTTTATAATTTTATATTTTCTGGGACAAAATGGCCGCCGCAGGTCTTTTGTTTCGGTGGTGGTCTAATATAAATGTGTGGTGTGTTTTCGCCATAAAACATTTTAGAAATCTGACTTGCTGGGTAGATGAACAAGGTGTTTATCTTTCATTTGAGCTATTGGACTTGTATAGGCGTGGAGGTTAAATATTTCTAAGAATATTTTTTCGCATTTTGCGTTATGGTAATGAGCTGAGCCTGTAGTCACGATCCCGGATCCGGGATGGGTAGTATCAAGAGGTTTTAACCTCCACATCAGCCAGGGAGGAGTATGATGAGGGTACAGCTAAAGACCATCAAAACTGGTCGTCTTATGGGTTGGGGACAGAATAAAAGGAGCAGATTTCTGGGCATGGTAGGATAGTCAGGGCATAATGTACAGACAGGGGTATAGTAGGGTGCGGGTACAGTGGAGGTAAACCTAGGCATTGAGTGACGATAAGAGGTTGCATCTCTGGACACTAGTTATGCTGGGTGAGGTCACCGCATGTGTGGGAGGTGGGACAAAAGAGGCATCTGAGGCATGTTGAAACAATGATAACTATTCTAAACAACAGTATACAAGGCATATTGACATTAGAGAGAGACAAAGCAAGGCATAAAGCAATCACAGGTGTTGATTGGGAGAGCTAGCTAAGACAATGGGTAATCAGCTAAGACAGCAACAACAGGTAAAATGGCGATGAATGGGCAGAGGGTCAGTTAACTACACACAGGGCCTGAATTCGAAGCTGGGGCCGACAGAAACAAAATGGAGTACTGTGATTAATGAACAGTCCAGCAGGCATCAGCTATGTAGCCAAGTGATCATAGGGTCCAGTGAACAGCAATAGATGAAACAGGGAAGCCGCTAGGTAGTCGTTACTACGCTAGCAAGAGGAAGACACAGAAAAAAAGTTAGCTGGCCCAGGGCTAGTAGAAGCGTCTGCTCCGACGTCCGGCAAAGACCGGTTGAGGGCACAGTGGATGGAATAACGTCGGCAAACCGGTTGTGATGGAACGGCGGCGCTCCGTATTGACAAAGGGTCTAGGCCAGTTGGCAAAAGAGGTATTGTAGCTGGAGTAATTTTGTTTGCTAGCCGTGAGACGCACCTGGCTCGCGGCTAACTGGTGCTAGCTTCAGGACAGGGGCATTAGCCACTATACCCACTCGGAAGAAGCGATGATCTAATGCAAAGGTCCTGAGCTTACAGCAAGAAACCTGGTGGTGTAGTGGATTCTAGTCGTGTTAGTGAAGAGTCCGGGAGGCATCTGCTGTGTAGCCGAGTGATCATAGGGTCCACTGAGCAGGACGGGAGATGGGCCTGGCTCAAGGCTAGCTTCGGGGCTGGGCCACTCGGTGGCAGCTAGCTAGCTATGATGATCTGGAGTAATGATCCAGGGCTTAGGGCAGAAATCCGGTGTTGTAGTGGAGAAAAACATTCCGATATGCTCAGGGTTGATAACGCGCTGAGCAGGCAGGCTGGCAAGTATTATCCAGGCTAAAAGCAGCTGATATCTGTGCTGAAGGTAAAGGCTGCTAGCAGTGGCGAACAATGACTAAATAGCTAGTAGATAACTAGCTTCTGATGGATGTTCTGGTTATAAGGTCTACAAATAGCAGATCCGTATCACATTGGGTGAGGCGGGATGCCGGAAGGTATATTTCATTTTTAAAATGTTGAGATTGAAAATATATACAAATGTATACAAAAAAAGACTAAATGTACACGTGAGACCGACAAACAACGTCTGCACTGCTACGCCATCTTGGAATCAACTGAGCAAATGGGAAGAAGAACTCTGGCCAGGGAGGTTAACAAGAACCCGAAGGTAACTGACAGAGCTCCAGAGTTCCTGTGTGGAGATGGGAGAATCTACCAGAAGGACAACCCATCTCTGCAGCACTCCACCAATCAGGCCTTTAAGGTAGAGTGTTCAGACAGAAGCCACTCAGTTAAAAGGCACATGACCGTCCTCTTGGAGTTTGCCCACAGGCACCTAAAGGACTCTTAGACCATGAGAAAACAAGATTCTCTGGTCTGATGAAACCAAGATTTTGCCGAAATGCCCAGCCTCACGTCTGGAGGAAACCTAGCACCATCTCTACTGTGAAGCACGGTTGTGGCAGCATCATGCTGTGGGGATGTTTTTCAGCAGTCAGGATCAAGGGAAAGATGAAAGGAGCAAAGTAGAGAGAGAACCTTGATGAAAACCAGTTCCAGAGCACTCAAGACCTCAAACTGGGGCAAAGGTTCACCTTCCAACAGGACAACAACACTAAGCATACAGCAAAGACAACGCAGGAGTGGCTTCAGGACAAGTCAATGGCATTGAGTGGTCCAGCCAGAGCCCGGACTTGAACCCAATCGAACATCTGGATAGACCTGAAAATAGCTGTGCAGCGACGCTCCCCATCTGACCTGACAGGGCTTGAGAAGATCTGCGGAGAAGAATGGGAGAAACTCCCCAAATACAGGTGTTCCAAGCTTGTATCGTAACACCCAAGAAGACTTGAGGCTGTAATCGTTGCCAAAGGTGCTTAAACAAAGTACAGAGTAACAAGGGTCTGAATACAAAATTTGATATAAATTGGCTAAGGATGCTACCAACCTTTTTTTGCTTTGTCATTAGTATGTGTAGATTGAGGGGGAAAAACAACCAATTTTAGAATAAGGCTGTAATGTAACAAAATGTGGGAAAAGTCAAGGAATCTGAATACTTTCCATAGGAACTGTATGTACGCAAATAATTATTCTAATCACACCGGTTTGAGTGTACACTGCAGGGACCACTGTAGAATGATCACACCCGCATCCCGAGTGGCGGGAGTCGCAAAATAATTTTAGTAATCCATGTTATTCAATTATTGCACCCACTGCGCTCGCGAGCATCTGCGTTGCCAAGGGCTAAAATAGAAGTCATTCCTATTTCTGATGCATATCGCGCTGAACGTCCTGCCTCACCCATCTCCTCATTGGTTTATAGAAGCAGGTACCCACGTGCCATCTCCTCATTGGTTATACCCACGTGGGTGATTGAAAGAAACTTTGTTGCCGGTTGTTGTGGTAATACAATGAAAGTTTAGATGCAATCACTATATAAGTTCAAAGATGAAAAAGCCTGGAAGGAGGAGAGATGACTAGAAACAATTTGGTTGGCCGTTTTGTGTGGATTAATTGTTGGGGTAGAGGTCCTTGTGCATTTCAGGTAAAATAACTCAATGTTTATATATCCCAGGAAAAATTTGCCAGCAACAGCGAACTAGCTAAATATGACAAATTAACGTTAGCTAGCAAGTGCAAGCTAACTAGCTAAATTGCCATACATGTTTAATGCTTTTCGACCTGTCCCCAAATTAATGTCATTGGTTCAGTTTGTTTTGATATTTTAAACTGCGTTTGGTATAGGGGGACAAAATAAATGTATGCACGATGGTGCAGCCAGTTTGGGTTCCGTGTAAGGCACTGCTAGAGGCGTCACTACAGACCCGGGTTTGATCCCAGGCTGTGCCGCAGCCGGCTGCGATCTGGAGAACCATGAGCAGGCGTCATCAGAGTTGGGGTGGGTTTGGCCAGCCGGAATGTCCTTGTCCCCATCGCGCTCCAGCGACTCCTTTTGGCAGGCCAGGCGCATGCATGCTGACCTCAGTCACCAGTTATACAGTTCATAATGTCATTTAATTTGTAGCTAATAGTTATGTTAAGCCACACCTCGCCTTGTATCTATTTTAATTTGAGTTTTTGTAGAAATAGGCGGGGTCTCTGACTGTGGCTGTTGTAACGACCTATCCAAAGAGATGGTTAACTAGGCTAACGTTACCTAATTTTAAACAATGGTCCTAGCTAGCAAATTGTCCAACTTCAATTCTATACCTAGTTAGGTAGTTAACGTTAGGTTTAGTATATCCAAATAGTATCCAATGAAATTTGAGTTCGCGAACATTACTTAGCTACTTTAGCTAATTGAGATCTGGCAAATTACATTTATTTGGCACACATTTGCTGGGAGGCTAACTAACAAGATAATATAGCTACTATGGTAGCTTGTTAGCTGAGGCTAGCTAACAAGCTACTGTAACTACTATGGTAACTTGTTTGCGAACTAATTTAGCAGATTGTAATGGCGTCCACTAGCGAACGATGTAATACACACATCGCTCTGGATTTGACATCCACAACATGGTTTTATTTAGCTAACGATAGCTAGCGATTCGTCTCTAGCTAAGCTACCCAACGTTACATAAACTCCATGAATATTATTTCACCACAACCATTAACTAGCTAACGCTTTCAATAAATACAATTTGCTTCATAAACATAACATTGTCCAAATGTTAGCGAGCTAAGATGTCATTTTTAGGGAACATCCATCCAGCCTGGTCGAAGATGTCGATGAGATTCCGTTCTTCTCAACCTCATGGCGAAGAGAAGATAGCTAGCTAGATTGTTGCAAATCATCACTTTTACCCTAACTGGCAAACATGGTTACTAGAAAGGCATATTACTGAGCCCACAAACGCATTGGCCGCACATTAACGTGGTAACTAACTCACAAATCACATTACATGTTGCACTATACAGCACCAGCAAACGCGCCTCCGTTGAAAACGCTACCGATGTCTCTTTAAATAAACACGACACCGAGGCTCTAGGTAGGCCCGTAGGCCCAAAATAAAGAAAATAAATAACAAGCGATACTGACCAGAAACCCAGATGAATGTCAGATATTCTGCTATAAAAACCGACCAAGCGGTCTCTCTGTCGACCTCCTAATCGGATTTCGACGAAATGAAACCTCAAAGCCCAAAAAATAATACACTTATATGAGGAACTATGCCGAACCGACTCGCGCAGACAATAAGCGAGAGACTCGGCATTTACCTGTGTCTTTTCCACTTTGACACCGCAAATAGCTCCGTCACGTGGTTGACCGGGCGCTTCAACGTAACTAACCCCCGGACACGTGATCACCCATCTCAAAAAAAAAAATGCATATCAAATAAATAAACAAACTTTAAAATATTTATAGTGATTTCCTATCCTAGATTGTCAGAGTGACTGGCTGTTCAGCAGGACCACTATTAGCTGCACTACAGTGACAGTGATGGTGTGTCTAAGGAGTGTGCCAGGTAACCTCAATCTTATCTAAAAAAAAAAACATTATTGGCATGCCAGTCGCCCTGAATGCTATTAACACTAGATTGTAATTATCTTGTAAACCTATTGGGGACCACTGTCCAATTCACAATATGTGATGAGTTGACATTACTTTTAATCAGTGCTCAGGTACCGGAACACATTGAGAAAAAAAGTGTCAAACACAACGTAGTGGAAAGTAGCCTACTATACATGGTGGTGAAACGGACAGCACTCTCCAAGGTGCTAATTCATTCAAAGAATTTTAGACGTCACTGCAGAATGCCTACAAGGCTTACAAGTCCGAATTTCTTATTGCCTCATTTTCTAGACATCAATGTTCAGCAACATTTTTAGACGACACTGCAGAGTAAACGCCATATTCACACATACTCAGCTGTGGGGCTTACAATACCCGAATTTCATATAATTTTTAAGACATCAAAGTAGGAATAGAACAAATATCGGAATATAGCTTTAAATTAAATAAATCAACGTAGGCCACAGCAGAACACAAATATGAGAATATATAGGCCTCCTGCCTATGTGATAATATGAATCACATTTTCAGATTACAAACTTTTTCTGCTCTTAGATTTAACTTCATTCAACTTTCTAGAGTTTTCCCTCTTAGTTA
This sequence comes from Oncorhynchus kisutch, assembly GCF_002021735.2. Lineage (NCBI taxonomy): Eukaryota > Metazoa > Chordata > Actinopteri > Salmoniformes > Salmonidae > Oncorhynchus > Oncorhynchus kisutch. The sequence continues at coordinate 48,461,565 of NC_034187.2, read as the reverse complement.
ACACTGTCAACGTTTCCCTTTACTGTGGAAATTGTGACAGAACCAACGCAATATTAGCCACTTTCAATGCAACATACTGAAACAAAACGTACTATGCAAGAGATTTTGTTGTAGGCCTATATGCAGATAGACTATTGCCATATATGGATCTGTGCCATTTACTTGGAACTGGACTGTGTTTACAGCTGTGGTCGAGTAGATGCGCTTGTTGTGAGATCAAATCAAGAGCTGCATGTAGCCATCAATCAATCAATGTTTTTTTAAATTGATAAAGCCATTTTTACATCACCTAATGTCACAATTTGCTGCACAGAAACAGAGCCTAAAACCCCAAACAGCAAGCAATGCAGGTGTAGAAGCACAGTGGCTAGGAAAAGCTCCATAGAAAGGCCGGATCCTAGGAAGAAACCTAGAGAGGAACCAGGCTATGAGGGGTGGCCAGTCCTCTTCTGTCTGTGCCGGGTGGAGATTATAACAGAACATGGCCTTGATGTAATATGTTCATAGATGACCAGCAGGGTCAAATAATAAGTGGTTGTAGAGGGTGCAACAAGTCAGCACCTCAGGAGTAAATGTCAGTCTACTCCTGATGTCTCTAGAGAGTTGAAAGTAGCAGGTCTGGGACAAGGTATCACGTGAACAGGTCAGGGTTCCATAGCCACAGGCAGAACAGTTGAAACTGGAGCAGCAGCACGACCAGGTGGACTGGGTCAGCATGGAGTCATCAGGTCAGGTAGTCCTGAGGCATAGTCCTAGGGCTCAGGCCCCCAGAGAGAAAGAGAGTGAGAGTGAGAGAGAGAGAGAGAGAGAGAGAGAGAGGGAGAGAGAGAGAGAGAATTAGAGCAGGCATACTTAAATTCACACAGGACACTGGATTTGGTGTTGGAGGGCCAGTAGGAGGCACTCTTTCCTCTGGTCTAAATTTTTTCCCAATGCCCCATGGCAGTGATTGGGGACACTGCCCTGTGTAGGGTGCCGTCTTTCGGATGGGACGTTAAACGGTGTCCTGACTCTCTGAGGTCATTAAAGATCCCATGGCACTTATCGTAAGAGTAGGGGTGTTAACCCCGGTGTCCTGGCTAAATTCCCAATCTGGCCCTCAAACCATCACGGTCACCTAATAATCCCCAGGGTGAGGCGTAAAGCTAACAGACTGACCCTAGCCCCCTGACACATAAACTATTGCAGAATAAATACTGGAGGCTGAGACAGGAGGGGTTGGGAGACACTGTAGCCCCATCCAACGATACCCCCGGACAGGGCCAAACAGGCAGGGTATAACCCCACCCACTTTGCCAAAGCTCATCCCCTACACCACTAGAGGGATATCTTCAACCACCAACTTACTATCCTGAGACAAGGCCGAGTATAGCCCACAAAGATCTCCCCCATGGCACGAACCCAGGAGGGGCGCCAACCCGGACAGGAAAATCACATCAGTGACTCAACCCACTCAAGTGATGCACCCCGCCTAGGGACGATATGAAAGAGCACCAGTAAGCCAGTGACTCAGCCTCTGTAATGGGGTTTGAGGCAGAGAATCCCAGTGGAGAGGGGAATTTTATTTATTTATTTATTTTACCTTTATTTAACCAGGTAGGCAAGTTGAGAACAAGTTCTCATTTACAATTGTCAACTTCACATGTGTGTATATATTTGTGTTGAATAATTATTTGTATAGATTAAGAAAATACATTTATATGAATTTCATGATTTATTTCAATTATTTTTTCTTTCAATTATGTAGTGATGTGCTCTTGTGTTCTGATTAAAACATGGAATGGGACCAAATGGAATACACCATTGGTGTGTTTTGATTCTTCCACTAGATGGCATTAGCATGTTGGGGAGCGACTTGGTCCACTGCATTTATTCAAGGAAAGGGGCTTGTAAAGTACAGTATGCCGGGTGATCAATCAGTATGACACCCTATTCTTGGATTTTCAGCAAGGAAGAACCTATTTTATTTTTTTAAGTTCGCAATTTTAATGCAGAAAATAGAGACAAATGGTATGGACAAATTATAGGCACCCTGGAGCTATTATAGTGCATTCATAAAGTATTCAGATCCCTTGATTTTTTCCACATTTTGTTACATTACAGCCTTATTCTAAAATGGATTAATTTGTTTTTCCCCCTCAACAATCTACACACAATACCACATAATGAAGAGCAAAAAACAGTTTTTTAGAAATGTTTGTTAATTTATTTAAAAAAAAATGTTTTAAATGAAATATAATTTATAATGAAATAACATATACATAAGTATTCAGACCCTTTACTCAGTACTTTGTTGAAGAACCTTTGGCAGCAATTACAGCCTCAAGTCCTTTTTGGTATGACGCTACAAACTTGGCCCACCTGTATTTGGGGAGTTTCTCCCATTCTTCTCTGCATATCCTCCCAAGCTCTATCAGGTTGAATGGGGAGCATCACTGCACAGCTATTTTCAGGTCTCTCCAGAGATGTATGATCGGGTTGAAGTCCGGGCCGCTCCGGCTTTGTCTTGGCTGTGTGCTTAGGGTCGTTGTCCTGTTGGAAGGTGAACCTTCACCCTGGTCAGAGGTCCTGAGCGCTCTGGAGGAGATTTCATCAAGGATCTCTCTATACTTTGCTCCGTTCATATTTCCCTCTATCCTGACTAGTCTCCCAGTCCCTGCCGCTGAAAAACATCCCCACTGCATGATGCTGCCACCACCATGCTTCACCGTCGTGATGGTGCCAGAAATCCTTCAGATGTGACGCTTGGCATTCAGGCCAAAGAGTTCAATCTTGGTTTCATCAGAACAGAGAATCTTGTTTCTCATTGCCTGATTGCCAAGAGGCACCTAAAGACTAACTCCAAGAGGGCTGTCATGTGCCTTTTACATAGGAGTGGCATTAGTCTGGAGTGCTGCAGGGATGGTTGTCCTTCTGAAAGTTTCTCCAATCTCCACAGAGGAACTCTGGAGCTCTGTCAGAGTGACAATCCGGTTCTTGGTCACCTCCCTGACCAAGGCCATCCTCCCCCGATTGCACAGTTTTGCCGGGCAGCCAGCTCTAGGAAGAGTCTTGGTGGTTCTAAACTCTTGGTGGACCTTCAATGCTGTAGACATTTTTTGGTACCCTTCCCCAGATCTGTGCCTCGACACAATCCTGTCTCGGAGCTCTACAGACAATTCCTTTGACCTTATGGCTTGGTTTTTGCTGACATGCACTGTCAACTGTGGGACCTTAGATAGACAGGTGTGAGCCTTTCCAAATCATGTCCATTCAATTGAATTTACCACAGGTGGACTCCAATCAAGTTGTAGGAACATCTCAAGGGTGATTAACAGAAACAGGATGCACCTGAAATCAATTTAGAGTCTCATAGAAAAGGGTCTGAATACTTATGTAAATAAGGGATTTATGTTTTTTTAATTGTAATACATTTGCAAAAAAATTGCTTTGTCTTTATGGGGTATTGTGTGTTAGTAATAACCTCAACCATACGTCTTCTGTAGTTGCGGATCAGACCTGCACAGCGGTCAGGAGGAATTTTGGACCATTCCTCTTTACAAATATTATATCCTCTTTACAGAAATTGTCTTTATTGAATACATCATTTAAACATTCACAGTGTAGATATCATGACACTAGGCAAGACCCAAATGCAGACATAGGAGGCAGATGGTTGGAGTTGAAGATGTTTAATAAATTTAAGATGAAGATCAGATCAAATGTTTTGACCAATTTATGCAGAAATCCAGGTACAATATTTACAAAGGGTTCACATACTTTTTCTTTCCACTATAGATACTGCAGAGGAAAACTAACATTCACTGTAACTTTCACAGAAGAGGCTATATCATCACTTATTCATGATGAGTAGTCTGTTTCAGCAAACAGTTTTGCGTGGATTACAGTAACTCCCCTACCACCTTTACAAACCAAAGCAATTAGGAACCCTCTACTCCCTCCATCTCGATATCATTTCCCTATTGATGGCTGCAAAGCATGCAGGGTTTGTGTGTCTGTATTGTATAGTGCCTTCGGAAAGTATTCAGAGACCTTGACTTTTTCCACATTTTGTTACTGTTCTAAAATGGATTTTTTTTTTATCCTCTGCAATCTACACACAATACCCCATAATGACAAAGGGTAAAGTGTCTGAACAGTGATGTCATATTTCAGTTTTTTATTTTTAATACAATTGCAAAAATTTCTTAACCTGTTTTTGCTTTGTCATTATGGGGTATTGTGAGTAGATTTAAAAAAAAATGTTTTTTTAATTTCACCTTTATTTAACCAGGAAGGTAAGTTGAGAACAAGTTCTCATTTACAATTGTGACCTGGCCAAGATAAAGTAAAGCAGTTCGACACGAACAACAACACAGAGTCTGTTTGTTGACTTGGCTTTCGAAGACCTTAGAAAGGCAGGGTAGGATAGATATAGGTCTGTAGCAGTTTGGGTCAAGAGTGTCCCCCCCCTTTGAAGAGGGGGATGACCGCAGCTGCTTTCCAATCTTTGGGAATCTCAGACGACACGAAAGAGAGGTTGAACAGGCTAGTAATAGGGGTTGCAACAATTTCGTTTTAGAAAGAAAGGGTCTAGATTGTCTAGCCCGGCTGATTTGTAGGGGTCCAGATTTTGCAGCTCTTTCTGGACATCAGCTGACTGGATTTGGGAGGAGAAATGGGGAAGGCTTGGGCGAGTTGCTGTGGGGGTGCAGTGCTGTTGACCGGGGTAGGGGTAGCCAGGTGGAAAGCATGGCCAGCCGTAGAAAAATGCTTATTGAAATTCTCAATTATAGGGGATTTATCGGTAGTGACAGTGTTTCCTATTCTCAGTACAGTGGGCAGCTGGGAGGAGTTGTTCTTATTCTCCAAGGACCTTACAGTGTCCCAGAACTTTTTTGAGTTAGTGTTGCAGGAAGCAAATTTCTGCTTGAAAAAGCTAGCCTTGGCTTTTCTAACTGCCTGCGTGTATTGTTTTCTAGCTTCCCTGAAAAGTTGCATATCACGGGGGCTGTTTGATGCTTATGCAGAACGCCATAGGATGTTTTTGTGTTGGTTAAGGGCAGTCAGGTCTGGAGAGAACCAGGGGCTATACCTGTTCCTGGTTCTAAATTTCTTGAATGGGGCATGCTTATTTAAGATGGTGAAGAAGGCATTTTTAAGAAAATAAACAGGCATCCTCTACTGACGGGATGAGGTCGATTAGCCTGCTCGCTGAAGTGTTTCAGGGAGCGTTTGACAGTGATGAGTGGAGGTCGTTTGACCGCTGACCCATTACGGATGCAGGCAATGAGGCAGTGATCGCTGAGATCTTGGTTGAAAACAGCAGAGGTGTATTTAGAGGGCAAGTTGGTTAGGATGATATCTATGAGGGTGCCCGTGTTTACGGCTTTGGGGTGGTACCTGGTAGGTTCATTGATAATTTGTGTGAGATTGAGGGCATCAAGCTTAGATTGTAGGATGGCTGGGGTGTTAAGCATGTTCCAGTTTAGGTCGCCTAGCAGCACGAGCTCTGAAGATAGATGGGGGGCAATCAGTTCACATATGGTGTCCAGAGCATAGCTGGGGGCAGAGGGTGGTCTATAGCAGGTGGCAACAGTGAGAGACTTGTTTTTAGATAGGTGGATTTTTAAAAGTAGAAGTTCAAATTGTTTGGGTACAGACCTGGATAGTAGGACAGAACTCTGCAGGCTATCCCTGCAGTAGATTGCAACACCGCCCCCTTTGGCCGTTCTAGCTAGTCTGAAAATGTTGTAGTTCGGAATGGAGATTTCAGAATTTTTGGTGGTCTTCCTAAGCCAGGATTCATGGGGGAAATGTAATCAATTTTACAATAAGGCTGTAACGTAACAAAATTTGGAAAAAGTCAAAGGGTCTGAATACTTTCAGAATGCACTGTATGTGTGTGTGTGTGTATCTGCCGCATGCGTGTACGTGCATCCGAGTGTGTGTGTGTGCTGTTGGATCATGTGGCAGATCTTCCTCTGCTGGCTCTTCAGCATGTCGTCCAGATGATGGATCTTCTCCTTCAGGACAGCCAGCTCCTTCTCCAGCTCCTCAGTTCTCACACCACAACCCAGTGGTTACATAAACAGAATTACCATCATATCTACACTGTGTATGAACATGCCATATTTATGGGTCCACATTTTAAAGGGAGTATACCGTTTCCTTTTTAGTATCTTAAAAAATATGCTGTATACTCTTTTCAAACTTTGGATTTATAAGTATGGCAATTCATGAACGTTGTAGGCTTGAGTAGCAATGTTTCAATGTCTGTTGCTGAGGACTGTATTGTTGTATACTCATGTAGAGTTGTATATGAGATACTATGTGCAGACAGTCTACGTTTCAGTTGTATGACTGATTTGTAGTCATTATGGCGACAGATCCTCCTCACCTCTGCCTTTTCTCCTGCCCCCCCCCCCCCCTTGGCTGCTCTCAGCTACAGCAGTTCAGCCTCGCTGTCGGCCATTTTGTCCTTCAGGACAACACCCTCCAGCTCCATTCCCCCCAGCAGCCGCTCCAACTCCTCCAACCTCTGACCTCGCTCCTCCGCCTACCCCTCCACTCCACTCCACTCGCTGCAGGTGCTTCGACTGCTTGTCAAGACGCCGGCTGAACTCACCGCTTTCAGTCTGCAGGGGGAGTTCCCAATTACATCTAGTTACAGTAATGGTCAGGAAATAGTTCAAATGTCTTAATCAGTGCATATTCAATTGTGGACTGGGATGTAATATTATGCAACACATATGCATCATGATGACACTGGAACTAATGAACGAACGAACAAAACGATAGAGGATGATAGAGAGAGAGGGATGGGGAAAAGAAAGAGGGAGACCGATGAGACAGTAGACAAGTTGAGTAAAAAAAAGGATGGGAGATGAAAAAGAGAGAGAAAGAGGGGGATGAATATTCTTCATCATCTGGTGAACACTGACCTGCATTCAGTCCTTCTCCTCCTGGTGTCTCTTCTCAGACTCTTTCAGCTGAGCATTCAGGCGCTTGCTCACCTCCCATACTTAGCACTGCCCTCTGAATTCTCCCTGACATGTGCGAGAGAGAAAAAGCAAGCTCAATGAACCTGGACATAGAGTAAACAAACAAATAGAGAGTGCTAGGTGCTGACATACTATTTGCATACCATTTGCAAATAAGTGTTTCCGTAATTGCCTGAGGTAAAAGGTCACCTAAATAGGTTGGTGCGTCAGGTGAATGTCATGTGTCTGTCAGCTGAATACACACTGGTTTTCCCAGTAGAAGATCATATATGTAACACTATATGTATCGTTTTCTTTAACATGACACCTTCTTAGAATGGAGGCCAGTGTAACAGGACTCTAGCATACACAGACAGGTCATAGAGCCTGAGATAATGTGGTGGGAAATTGGATATGTTGTGCTAAGGTGTGTGTGTTGCGTGCGAGATCTCTCGATATATTTGGTCTGTATCACTACAGTCTGCGTGAAACTGAGACCAGCAGCCTTTTCACAGAACAGAGTGATGTGGTGAGTGGACACATATGACTTGGCAAATACTTTTATAGTTTGAATATAAATGTAATTTTCAGTTCATGTTCAAATTCAAATTCATACTCAAATTGTCTCCACAGTAATTTAATACTTTCTTTATATAAAAAGCACTAATGTGAAACTGATGCAAAACAAAAACCACAACATTTTAGATAACGAAAGTTAGAGGGTGTTGACATGCAAATATGGTCTTACATTTGTGTATGACTCTGTCCCAACAATGTTATGATTGGTGACAAATGTTTGGTTGGTAGGCAGGGTGTCTATGTAAACATTGGCTGGAAACTGAGGCAGAGTGAAGGGGTTAGTGGAGTAAAACAGATACAAATACTGACGATGCTGGATTGTTTGCATTTGAGTATTAGAAAGAGCTTGAGATGAGCCTCTGAAGGCCATTTCACACTGCATTGTTCTTAGCCCCAGGCTATACTTGTCCCTGGGCTAGCTTAGCCTATGTTCACACAAGCATTGTTAACCCTGGCTGGGCTATGATTTAACCCTGGGCTAAGGATTCACACTTGTATTCCAAAGCCTTGGGCTAACGGACAAACAACATGCGAGCAACATTCTCTCTCTTACACGCAACCTATGTTACAAGTAATAAGACATTTATTAACATATTATGTACTTTTTAAGATTTATTTTTATGTGTGACAATAATGTTTTGCTTGCTCAAAGTCACACTTGCAAGTTTAAATTGCACTCTTGACTGGCCTGTGCAGGGGACCCATCCTCCTCTCGCTGGACCACATTTCTTCTCTCTTAACTCAGTGTTTGCTCGCGCGTGCCATCTCATGCTTTTGAATTGGATTTGACATCATCGACTATCAATTATATTTGTCATTGGATGTTTTTCTTTTTTAATACAGTCAGTGATAGTCAGTCCTCGGATGGGGCCACAGTGTCTCCTGACCCCTCCTGTCTCAGCCTCCAGTATTTATGCTGCAGTAGTTTATGTGTCGGGGGGCTGGGGTCAGTTTGTTATATCTGGAGTACTTCTCCTGTCCTATTCGGTGTCCTGTGTGAATCTAAGTGTGCGTTCTCTAATTCTCTCCTTCTCTTTCTTTCTCTCTCTCGAAGGACCTGAGCCCTAGGACCATGCCCCAGGACTACCTGACATGATGACTCCTTGCTGTCCCCAGTCCACCTGGCCATGCTGCTGTTCCAGTTTCAACTGACCTGAGCCCTAGGACCATGCCCCAGGACTACCTGACATGATGACTCCTTGCTGTCCCCAGTCCACCTGGCCATGCTGCTGCTCCAGTTTCAACTTCCACCTGACTGTGCTGCTGCTCCAGTTTCAACTGTTCTGCCTTATTATTATTCGACCATGCTGGTCATTTATGAACATTTGAACATCTTGGCCATGTTCTGTTATAATCTCCACCCGGCACAGCCAGAAGAGGACTGGCCACCCCACATAGCCTGGTTCCTCTCTAGGTTTCTTCCTAGGTTTTGGCCTTTCTAGGGAGTTTTTCCTAGCCACCGTGCTTCTACACCTGCATTGCTTGCTGTTTGGGGTTTTAGGCTGGGTTTCTGTACAGCACTTTGAGATATCAGCTGATGTACGAAGGGCTATATAAATAAATTTGATTTGAGTGATACAGGAGTCAAATCCCATAAGGAATCTCATCAGATCAGATGACATCAGCAAGCCAGAGCCATCTGTGGAAAGAGCACAGGTAAAACCAAGATATAAGTGCAAACAGAATGAATGTATCCTTCAACATAAAATTCCAACTAAAACGATGACATGAGCTCTGTCACAATTGATCTCTGCTCAACTCCTCACTTCCTCTCCACTCGCATCCATCTCGAAACCCATTGGAGGAGGTCTAAGGCGAGGAACCTTGGGTCGTCTCCTCCAATGGTGTTTTAGGAGGCGTGATGGTCAGTTCTTGCATCCATAGCTCTGTCTATGAATTTGAGAGTGGTTACATTTCTCCAGCCCCATCCCTCAGTTTTTTATCAAACAGGGGTGGGGAGTATACTTCTTATTGTTTCAACTGCTGAATGCCGCTTTAAAAAACAGATAAATGAGCATACTAGTATGTTTAAGCATACATGACTGTTGGCAGTGCTGTGCCATACCTTTAGCTCCCAGGTACAGCAGAGCTGACACACTAAAGATGAAGTTACGGCAGATGTCTTGACCACCCTCTCTGGCTGTTCTCTAGACAGAGGTAGTGCTGGAAGGTGTCCCATGCACTGTTTGTGGCCACGTCACCTCCCTCAGAACCAGTGAAAATCTCCAGGTTCTTACAGTGGGGCGTTAGCATAATCTATAGAGAGGGCAGAACAATACAGGAGATGGAATTAGATTTAGTGTGGAGTTGGAAGTCCTGACATAAAATCCTTGTACAATCCATAGACATTGGTAAAATGGTCATCAAAAGCATGGCACTAGAGTTTGAGGAAGGTGGAACGATACATATGTGCCGCGTTGTGATAGGCATAAGATGAGTTGGTGGCCCACTGGTCCAAACTTGAGGTCCTCAGCCTCATTGGTGTAGTGGCCAGGGAGATGAAGTAGAAGCCTGACTCCACCTGCTCAAATGTGTTCCCTCTACACACACTAACCTGTCTCCTGAGAACAATTGGAGTGAGTGAGTGAGTGAGTGAGTGAGTGAGTGAGTGAGTGAGTGAGTGAGTGAGTGAGTGAGTGAGTGAGTGAGTGAGAGAGGAAAATAAGATGTCAGGAAATGTCACAGAGTTCAATTGGAGTTTAAATGTTTTAACATTTTAATGTTTCATTCAAGGCAACAGTCTATTTTAAGACTGCTCTGGCTGTATCAAAAGAGGCAACAATGGTTAATCATTTAGCCAAATAGGTGATAACAAGATGTGGGACTGGACTGAGCTGAGCTATAGGGCAATTCCACTGTAGCAGAGTGATTCTGATCTCAGATTATGTCAAAAAGAAACCAATGATTTCAGAGTGAAACAAACGATACAACTCTATGCACATGGACTACTTTTAACAATTTGCATCATCGGTGTGTCTGACATGCATTTTAAAGTGAAAAATCTTAGTCTCCGCATAACTCCGTTACCATGGAATTACCCTGTACCTATCCATGCCACTTGTCAGTCAGCATGGCTCAGTACTGAACAGTATGCTGTCAGTTCATGCCCAACCAGCTCGTGGAGAACTATCCTCCTATAGGTTCACCTTACCTACACTACTCATATTGTTTAGCAATGACTATCACATACATTCAATACAGAAACATCTTTCTAACCGATAGACAGCAGCTTTGGTTAAACCACATGGCTAAACAATAGATCGCTATCTAACATTATCTAGTTAGCTTCCTAGCTACCTGACGTTCACCTAGCTTGACTCATCAATAGCCTGCTTTAATAACACCTCTTAAGGATCAGACCCTTTTTTTTTCAATTTTCACCTACAATGACATACCCAAATCTAACTGCCTGTAGCTCAGGACCTGAAGCAAGGATATGCATATTCTTGATACCATTTGAAAGGAAACACTTTAACGTTTGTGGAAATGGGAAAAGAATGTAGGAGAATATAACCTTTTAGATCTGGTAAAAGATAATACAAAGAAAAAAAAACATTTTTTGTACCATCATCTTTGAAATACAAGCGAAAAGTTCATAATGTATTATTCCAGCCCAGATGCAATTTAGATTTTGGCCATTAGCTGACAGCAGTGTATTTGCCAAATTTTAGACTGATCCAATGAACCATTGCATTTCTGTAAAATAAATGTTGTATCAAGACTGCCCAAGTGTGCCTAATTTGTTTATTAATAACTGATCAAGTTCATAATTTTGCACTCTCCTCAAACAATAGCATGGTATTATTTCACTGTAAAAGCTGCTGTAAATTGGACAGTGCAGTTAAATTAACAAGAATGTAAGCTTTCTGCCCATATCAGATATGTCAATGTCCTGGGAATGTTTTTTATTACTTACAACCTCATGCCAATCACATTATAATCCCCGACTTCAATTTCAAAATCATAATTGATTAGCTAGGTAGTTGGTTAACTAGTTTCGATAATGAAAAATTAGTCCAAATTTTTCCTCTCTCTACCCTACTGATGTTACATTTGCACACCCCTTGGTTAACATAGAGATTCTGGGAACATCAGAAGGTGGGGGGAAATGAACTATATTCTGGTAATCCGGCCAATTGAACATATGCGGTGGTACTTAATGAATATGATGTCAGTCAATGATAAGATGACATCAACTCTACAGTGGAAAGTCTACACATCAGAGTTATCGGATTCACATGGAATGTGAATTTAAATGTTTGAATATGAAATTATTTGTGATGGGATGAAATGTGATTTTAGCTTCTAAAATGTGAGATTTGGGTTTTCATAAGGTTAGGGCTCTGCTCAATCAGTGGCCCGCCCCTGTGAAGAGACAGGGGTTATAAAACTTTTCAGACACACCCTTCTCGCTCCACTATATAAAGCCTTGACGAAAATGTAACCTCCTGTTCCGAGGATGTGAGGATGACGGTCCAATGTCAGAATGGTTCAGAAAATAACTACAGAACGAAGCCAACATCAGCGTGAGCTTTGGTTGCGAATGGTATGAACTTTTAACTCTTATTCACTACAGAGGTGTACCTCCTAGCCGTTGAGTTAGCAACAGCAGCTGCAAACGAGGGTTAGGAAGGAACAGACAGAGTATCCGTCTATCACACAACAACGTTACTACAACGTTTTCCAATTGACCACCAGAGACATTCTTCAAAGGACTCGGTTTGGCAACACGGTCTTCCATCTACCACCAACCTACTGAAGCGCAGCTCAGAGTAAATATTTATTGCATTTTCCTTTTCCAAATGGCCGGTAATTCAGAATGCATAAGATACTGTATTTACGATAGCACAGCTTCTTCCTTTGTTACTCAGCCTTCCCGCTCTTTCACTCAAACCCAGCCCCTTTTCTTTTGTGTAACAAGCTGTCATATCTGCTCCGCCCGCTAGGGACGTTTTCCTTTATGACGTAATTTGTAATCAAGTTATGATTAATTATGTGTGTGTGTAATTCTGTGTGATTAGTTAGGTATTTAGTAAATAAATAATTAAACCCAATTTTGTATTGCTGATTCAACTTGTTAGCCAGGGTTCATGAAGATAACCAATAATTTACAACTTTCAGATGAGACTGAATTATGGTGATGATTAATATTGACTGCTATTGATGTAAAATATTACTAGGTCTTTAAGAGTTTATTCGGAAGATAACAGCTCTATAAATATTATTTCGTGGTGCCCCGACTCTCGAGTTAATTACATTTACATGATTAGCTCAATCAGGTAATATTAATAACGGAGAAGTAATTTTATAGGATAGCATGTCATATCACTTAATCCGGCATAGCCAAAGACATGACACATGTTTCCCTCTACACATCTTTTCTGTATTTTACACTGATCAGATACATGTCCCATCCTTTGGCATATAAAACACTGCAGTGCATACAGATACAACTCTTCACTGTTCGTAAGCCAACACAACAGGAGGCCTTTCTTTCTAACTAGATCGGCGGGCTAAGACAGTACCAAAGATTATAGATATACTGACAAGACACATGTTTCTCCGCCCTAACAATGGGAGTCGTTGTCCACAAAGCGGCAAGGCGGGCTGTCTTGCTGCCACCTATCCTTTCTCTCAGCCATCATTCACCTTTCACTGTCCCCTTTCATCTCTATGGTTAAAAATCCAGTTAAAAATCCAGTTAACCAAAATCCACTCTACACATCTTTTCTGTCTTTTACACTGATCAGCTACATGTCCCATCCTTTGGCATATAAAACACTGCAGTGCATACAGATACAACTCTTCACTGTTCGTAAGCCAACACAACAGGAGGCCTTTCTTTCTAACTAGATCGGCGGGCTAAGACAGTACCAAAGATTATAGATATACTGACAAGACACATGTTTCTCCGCCCTAACAATGGGAGTCGTTGTCCACAAAGCGGCAAGGCGGGCTGTCTTGCTGCCACCTATCCTTTCTCTCAGCCATCATTCACCTTTCACTGTCCCCTTTCATCTCTATGGTTAAAAATCCAGTTAGAGCAGTCAAGCTGTGATTGGTCCAAATACCTGACCAATTGCGTTTTTCAGTAGACTGTTACAGGCTATGATCATTGGCTAGAATTTCCGTTCTAAAATTATAGTAAGCAGTTGTGAGAGCAAAATGGATTTTGGAGAGCAAACTGAAAAATTGGTGTGACAGGGAGAAAAGACATCCATGATGGGACACAACATTTCTGTGAGTGCAGTAATTTCTGAGTCTTGACATGTAGTAAGTATTTCTTTAGGCAAACAAACATCTCTGCTTTCTAATTTACTGCGTGTGGAAATTCAGTTCTGCTTGCTCAAAGTCACACTCGCAACCTCTTAAGTTTAATTTGTGCGCAACACGCTGGCTTGCACTTGTCCTCTGCTCGCTCGACCACAGTTGTTCTCTCTCCAATCAAGGAATAAATAGTATGAATTTACATGCAGAATGCATTACAGGCATCACAAGCCTATGTCAATTAAGTAAAAGTGTCACATTTGTGATTGGACAGTGAGCATTCTAGGAATGTGCAAGTGTGAACACTTCAGACAGTGAACACTTCAGAATGTGCAAGTGTGAACACTCGCTTGGCTCCGCGCTAAAATCTCCCTTCGCACAGGGCTAAGGAGGCTCTTAGCCCTGGGCTAATTTGTAATGTGAACGCACCTTGACTGGCTTAGCTACCTTATTGTTGTTATTATTTTGTCTGGCGACCATCTGTTCCCTCAAAGTCTTCAAACAGTACCGAACCTAAAGAGAAAGACACCACACATAAGAATTGACATCAAAAATACACACACACACTAGAAATACTTTGATTGGAATGGAATTGGAGGAAACGGCTGCCGATATACGGGCTCCTTTTTTTTGCATTGTTTGTGACTTATTTTGTTCATAATGTTGATGCTACCGCCTCTTATGAACTAAAATAGCTTCTGGATATCAGAATAGTGAATACTCAACTCGAACTGGACAAATAATTTTTCTTTAATGAGTCTAAAGCGAGGAATATAATGCTGGTCCCAGACCAGGTCCAATTCCCTGTCATTCACATGAAGAAAATATGGAAATACAGGGGGCGGAAAATGTGAGAATGTGTCGGCAAGTGGGTAACCCGCCTCAACCATTCATTATTTTGGCCAACGTGCAATCACTGGAGAATAAACTAGATGAGCTCCATTCAAGACTATCCTACCAATGGGACATTAAAAACGGTAATATCTTGTGTTTCACGAATCATGGCAGAACGACGACATGGATAATATACAGTTGGCTGGGTTTTCCGTGCATCTGCAGGACAAAACAGCTACGTCCGGTAAGACGAGGGGTCAGGGTGAGCGATGTCTAATATTAAGGTAGTCTTGAGATATTGCTTGCCTGAGCTAGAGTATCTCATGATAAGCTGTAGACCACACTATCTACCAAGATCATTTTCATCTATATTTTTTGTAGCCGTCAATTTACCACCACAAACCGATGCTGGCACTAAAACTGCACTCAATGAGCTGTATAAGGCTATAAGCAAACAAGAAAATGTTCAATCAGAAGCGGTGCTCCTAGTGGCAGGGGACTTTAATGCAAGCAAACTTAAATCCGTTTGACCTCATTTCTACCAGCATGTCACATGTGCAACCAGAGGGAAAAAAACTCTAGACCACCTTTACTCCACACATAGAGACGCATACAAAGCTCTTCCTCACCCTCCATTTGTTAAACCTGACCATAATTCTATCCCCCTTATTCCTGCTTACAAGCAAAAGCTAAAGCAGGAAGTACCAACGACTTGCCCAATATAGAACTGGTCAGATGATGCGGATGCTACTCTACAGGACTGTTTTGCTAGCATAGACTTGAAAATGTTCTGGGATTCATCCAATTGCATTGAGGAGTATACCACCTCAGTCAACGGCTTTATCAATAAGTGCACCGACAACATCGTCCCCACAGTGACCCTACGTACATACTAGAGGTCAACCGATTAATCGGAATGGCCGAATAATTATGGACGCTTTCAAGTTCATAACAATCGGTAAATCACTGATTATGGCCGATTACATTGCACTCCATGAGGAGACTGCGTGGCAGGCTGACTACCTGTTACGCGAGTGCAGCAAGGAGCCAAGGTAAGTTGCTAGCTAGCATTAAACTTATCTTATAAAAAACCATCAATCTTAACATAATCACTAGTTAACTACACATGGATGATGATATTACTAGTTTAACTAGCTTGTCCTGCGTTGCATATAATCGATGCGGTGCCTGTTAATTTATCATCGAATCACAGCCTACTTCGCCAATCGGGTGATGATTTAACAAATTCGCGAAAAAAGCACTGTCGTTGCACCAATGTGTACCTAACCATAAACATCATTGCCTTTCTTAAAATCAATGCACAAGTACTGTATGTCACATGCAGTTATCGAAAATATATGGGAATATCTGCTCAATCCAAATTTACAACCAACTGATTGCAGCACTACCACAACAATGGAGGAGACAAGTGGAAAAGGGAGAAGGTAGGGAACTTGTTTGCCTGCCATATATTAAAGATACAAATTGGATGAAAGGAACTGGCATAAATAGACAAATAAGTGTTTCATCTGGGGTAAAAAATGTTGACAGCTGCGCCATACAGGTTGCAAAAAAACTGGAGGAGATTTTCAATGTACCAATTCCATGGAACATGGTTTATGAACTGGTACAAACAACCACACTTGACATGACACTTTTTATCAATTAAAATGATTATTTAAATTATTGCTATCAACAGAATGCTATATGTATGGGGCATACAACAATCTCAGCTCTGTAGATTTGGTTGTGAAGAGACTGAATCAGTAGATTACTTATTCTGGTATTGCCCCTATGTAGCTTGTTTCTGGTCACAGGTTCAGGAATGGTTAAAGAAATCACAACATGCACTTAAAATTAACCTTACAAATAGCAGTGTTGGGCAATCTGGAAAGCCATAGCCAGTCAATAAATAATATAAAATTAGGAAAGAAGTTAAAATGCATTATATACACACCAAAATATGTTACAGATACTATAAAAATTTCCCATCACTCAGACAGTTAGTGAATACACAGCATCCAGCACATCAATCAATCAATCAAATATATAGACAAAAGCCCTTTTTACGTCAAAATAATAACCACAGTGGTTATAGAGGGTGTAATAGTTCAACAGCTCATGAGCAAATGTCAGTTGGCTTTTCATAGCTGAGCAATAATAGGTTGAAAGAGAGAGTCGAAACAGCAGAACCAGGACAAGGAAGCACATCCATTGAAACTGGTAAAAAAAAAATATTTGGAAAAACAATTCCACTCCAATTCCCTTTATGGATGGGTGTATCTTTGAATTCGCTGTTGAATGGCCTGCTCCTTCTCCATTTTCAGAACACCATCCCGCTCCCCCAGAGTGATCGATAGTATATTTTAGCTCGCACAGTGATGAGTGTGTTTCTGAGCTCTCAGGTTGATGTAGCGAGTTATGGTCTTCACTGATCTCACTCTCCGTCAGCTCCATCTGTGGCGACTAGGGGCAGGACTCGATTGTATACTGATGGTCGTGAGCGCAATCTAGCTGGGCCCTGAGTTCTTTAGTGATGGTCCCGGTGGACCTCTTCTCCACCACAGCACAGGAACACTCTGGCACCCAGGGGTCAGTTCGGCATGCTTGTACGAACCGTTCTTTCCTTTTGGTAGAAAACAATTAAGGAATCTATTTGGCTATAGTTATATTCAAGAATCACTGCATATACTTGACATAAACAATAGCCTTAGAAATAACATGGATTTGCATGTACCACCTGCCTCCTGCACAGTCTCCTCCTCCAGGATGAAAACATTTTCAGGGATGAAAATGTCATCCTGAAAACAAGCAAACGTTTTGTTAAGACAACTGAACCCACATATCAGTTGGTATTAACAATCTATCTGTTGTATGCTTTATCAACACACACACACACACACACACACACACACACACACAGCAAATACAGGGACATGTATTTATCAGCAAACATTAGCTATGTCAACTTCAGTCTAGCTAAATGAGGTGGAGCTAACAAAACATTACAAAAACAAATCTGTCAACAAAATGTATTACAGTACTTGTCTGAGGTGGGAGCTAACTACAGTAACTAACGATACCTAATAACAGGGGTACACGGATAAACTGTTGCAATTTTAGTTGCAGTTGAGTTGCTTGCTAACCTTATTTGCTGGGGGGTGTTACACAAAACACTTCAGATGTAATTAGCTAGTTACCTTCGACTGGAGTTGCAACAAAGTTGTCCAGTGTCTAACGCTAGCCTAATCAACCACAGTTATGACCGGTTAACGTTACCTCTGGGGCTCCATTGCATTGACTCGCGTGGCCTCCTTCGTTCAGTCGCTTTTGATGATGGTCGGTCGGTAACCCCTACACCATAACCCTCGAAATGTCCTTCATCGCGAAGTCTGCCTCTGCGAAATGCTGTCTGCAGATCTGCAACCTACTTCTCTATCTATAAACCGACACTATGAGATATCCCGTGTTTACTATTATATTATACAAAATGTCCAGGGTACGCTGAAAGGCTACATGTTAATATCCATACAATTACAGGGCTATAATACATTTTATATCACCACGCTGTAGGTTATTACTGTGGCCAGGAAAAGCAGAGTATAAGTAAAACTGCTGCCAACGTACCACAAAGCCACAGGTAGCATATCCCCAAAAAACGTTGGCTCAGCGAAATGCAGAAGCTATTTAATACGATTCAACAATTCCCTTTGGCAATCATTTACTGACACCGACCAACGGCAAGAACAAATAGAGAGTAGCATAAGCAAATAATAACTCGGATAGTGCGCCAGTATCTGTGCGTTAGAGATGTCGACGATGAGTATTACGTGTATCGTCGACATCTCTAGCGCACAGATACTGGGGCAAATAAGTAGCTGTTAACGACATATACAGGCGCGTTAATGGCCTACTGTAGTCTACCTGCTATAAAAGAGGAAGTTCCAGGCGAGATATCAGAAGTGCCGTATCAAGTCTCCTTTGATTTTCGAGAGGTGTGTTTGCTCTCGCAGTGTAGTTGCCTAGAACAAAACACTGATGGAGAAGACAGGCTATGTGCACACTTCCCACAAAATGAGGTGGAAACTGGGCTGCACTTCCTAACCTCCTGCCTCAATGTGTGACTATATTAGAGAGAAATTTCCCTCAGATTACACAGATCCAAAGAATTCGAAAACAACCCCGATTAAGATAACCTCCCATATCTACTGGGTGAAAAACCACAGCGTGTCATCACCGCAGCAAGATTTGTGACCTGTTGCCACAAGAAAAGGTCAACCAGTGAAGAACAAACACCATTGTAAATACAACACATATTTATGCTTATTTATTTTCTATTTTGTACATGAACCATTTGTACATCGTTACAACACTGTATATATACATAATATGACATTTGTAATGTCTTTATTCTTTTGAAACTTCTAAATGTTTACTGTTAATATACCAAAGTGAAATAAACAATACAAATTATCTACCTCACTTGCTTTGGCAATGTTAACATATGTTTCCCATGCCAATAAAGCCCCTTGAATTGAATTGTTTCACTTATACTGTAGACAAACAAATTCCCACTACTGCTACAAGAGCAACCTGTTGACAGCGGGTACGTCAGATAACTATCGTCCCGCCCTCGAAACAAGCTAATTGGCGCAGGATACCGGGGAAGGCGGCACGGTCTTTTCGATATTGGCGGGACATTGCTGCCAATCAATGGTCTAGCGATTACGATTATTTGCGCTTCATAGCTATGTTTGCTATAGGCTACCTGAGTACATTAACCCAGTTTCTTTTCAATAGAATTTAGGGCTATTCTAAAAAGAATAAAATAATAGTCTAGAGATAAATTATCATGGATTGATCACAATGAATATGGTAATTAAATATCACAGTTGACTACCACAAGAGAAATCTGGCAGCCTAACATATAGGTTTACACTACACAATTATATAAAGTTGCAGTTCCACTGTGTGACTATATAAGATTGATCATGTTGTTTGATGACTGGTTTGAGGTGATTTGTGAATTAATGCAACCAAGGATCCATTCGGTTTTTGGTCATGAATGGTAATACAGTGGTTGGAGTGCAGTTTCTCCTGGCCCATAGAAAGACTACTTGCATCATGCCATGGTAATAACTCATTTTCTTTAAGAAGATACATTTTCTTCATAGCTCACTGCTCGTCTATGACCAAAAACAAGTTATGTTGGATTGTTACAGTGTATCAGTGGAAAGTCTTGATGAGGACCCCAACAGTACATTTCTACAGAGCAGAACAAAATTCTGTTTCTCAGACATCAACAATGCATTTAGATGGATATAATCCCCATGACAGACACTGAAAGATGGAATTGGCATAATGGTTATCAATGCTCATGTCAGTACCATTCGGGATTTGGGTCAAAATCATTTCAATTCACTCAAATCTGTCTCGGAAATCCCAGACCTAGGGCAACAGCGCTATACAGTGTACAAAACATTAAGAATACCTTCCTAATATTGAGTTGCACCCCACCCTCCCCCTTGTGCCCTCAGAACAACCTGAATTTGTAAGGGCACAGACTCTACAAGGTGTCAAAAGCATTCCACATGGATGCTGGGCCATGTTGACTCCATTGCTTCCCACAGTTGTCTCAAGTTCGCTGGATGTCCTTAAGGTGGTGGACCATTCTTGAAACACACAAGAAACTGTTGTGTGAAAAACGCAGCAGTGTTGCAGTTCTTGACACAAACCGAAGCAACTGGCACCTACTACCATACCCCGTTTAAAGACACTTTAATATTGTGTCTTGCCCATTTGTCCTCTGAATGGCACACATATCCAATCACTCTCTCAATTGTCTCAAGGCTGAAAAATCCTTCTTTAACCGGTCTCCCCTTCATCTAAACTGATTGAAATGGATTTAATAAGTGACATCAATAAGGGATCATAGCTTTCACCTGGTCAGTTTATGTCATGGAAAAAAGCAGGTGTTCATAATGTTTTGTACACTCAGTGTATGTCAAAATGTTAATGTGGGAGGCAACCTGCCTGCATAGGGCAGGGTTCCCCAACTGGCGGCACGCGGCACGAATTTGGCCCATGGGGGATATTATTTGGCCACCCATGTTCTCTGATCAAAATACTTTTTAGTTGTTGGACATGACTGTTAAAACACCAGCAAATCAGCTCCAAATACATTTCCAAAATATTCCCACATGGAGATATGTGATTGTATACAAATGTAAGCAAGGTTTGAAATGGTTGTTTTAGTAAAATATATCCGTTTCGGCTTCTTGCGGTCAATTTGCAGTCTACAAATTATTTGTAATTATGTTCCAGGGCCCTGGTTGAATGAAGTTGATGACCCCTGGCCTAGGGAGACTACTCAATTCAGGAAATAGACAAATTCCCAGTGGTGGAAAAATAAACCAAATTGTCATACTTGAGCAAAAGTAAAAATACCTTAATAGAATATGACTCAAGTAAAAGTTAGTCACCCAGTAAAATCACACTTGAGTAAAAGCAAAAGAGGCACTGAGTTTGAAGGTAGGCCTTGAAATACATCCACAGGCACACCTCCAATTGACTCAAATGATGTCAATTAGCGTATCAGAAGCTTCTAAAGACATGACATCATTTTCTAGAATTTTCCAAGCTGTTTAAAAGGCACAGTCAACTTAGTATATGTAAACGTCTGACCCACTGGAGTTGTGATACAGTGAATTATAAGTGAAATAATCTGTCTGTAAACAATTGCTGCTAGAGTTACTTGTGTCATGCACAAAGTAGGTGTCCAAACCGACTTTCCAAAACTAGTTTGTTAACAAGAAATTTGTGGAGTGGTTTAAAAATGAGTTTTAATGACTCCAACCTAAGTGTATGTAAACTTCCGACTTCAACTGTAGGTATTCCTCTTGCCCAGGGCAGTGTGCAGTGGGTTGGCGATGTATTGTCTGTGGACATATTGGGTCAGTACGCTTTGGGTAAGGTGATATGATCCTTGACTAGTCTCTCAAAGCACTTCATTATGACAAAAGTGAGTGCTACGATAGTTGTTTAGTTCGGTTACCTTTGCCTTCTTGGGTACAAAAACAATGGTGGCCATCTTGAAGCATGTGGGGACAGCAGACTGGGATAGGGAGAGATAATGTCCTTAAACACACCAGCCAGCTGGTCTGTGCATGCGGCTAGGGATGCCATCTGGGCTGGTAGCCTAGCTAGGGTTAACACGTTTAAATGTCTTACATCAGCCACAGAGAAGGAGAGACCACAGTCCTTGATCGTGGGCCGCGTTGGTGGCACTGTATTATCCTCAAAGCGGGCAGAGGTGTTTTGATTGTCTGGAAACAAGACTCCTGTGTCCGTGATGTGGCTGGTTTTTCTTTTGTAGCCCGTGATGGTCTGTAGACCCTGCCACATACGCCTAGTGTCTGAGCCGTTGAATTGCGGCTCCATTGTCTCAATACTGACATTTCGCTTGTTTGATTGCCTTGCAGAGGGAATAACTACATTGTTTGTATTGGCAATATTCAAACTCACCTCTCCATGGTTAAATGCAGGGTTTGCGCTTTCAGTTCTGAGTGAATGCCGCCATCTATCCACGGTTTCTGGTTAGGGTAGGTTAATAGTCACAGTAGGTACATCTCCTATACACTTCCTTATAAACTCACTCACCGAATCAGCGTGGACGTGTATATTATTCTGAAGCTACCCGGAACATGTCCCAGTCCTCATGATAAAAACCATCTTGAAGCGTGGATTCCGATTGGACAGATCAGCATTGAATAGTCCTTGTCACGGGTACATCTTGTTTGAGTTTCTGCCTTTAGGAAGGGAGCAGCAAAATGGAGTTGTGTTCAGATTTGCCGAAAGGAGGTCAAGGGGAGGGCCTTGTATGCATCGCGAAATTTAGAGTAGCGGTGATCCAGTGTTTTTCCAGAGCGAGTGCTAGTCATTATGCTGATAAAAATGTACATAGTCCTGTTCTCAAATTTGCTTTGTTAATATCCCCAGCTACAATAAATGCAGCCTCCAGATATACGGTTTCCAGTTTGCATAAAGTTCATTGAGGGCCGTCGTGGTATCGGCTTGAAGGGGGATATACACGGCTGTGACAATAACCGAGGAGAATTCCTTTGGGAGATTATAAGGTCGGCATTTTATTGTGAGGAACTCTAGGTCAGGTGAACAAAAGGACTCAAGTTCCTGTATGTTACAATTACACTATGAGTCATTAATCATGAAACATACCCCCACACCCTTTTTCTTCCTGGAGAGATGTTTATACCTGTCGCAACGCACAAAGAATCCAGGTGGCTGTACCGACTCCGACAGCATATCCCGAGAGAGCCATGTTTCCATGAAACAGAGTTTGTTACAATCCCCGATGTCTCTGGAAAGCAACACTTGCCCTAATTTCGTCTACCTTGTTATCTAGAGACTGGACATTAGCAAGTAATATACTCGGAAGTGATGGGTGGTGTGCGCTCCTCTGAAGTCTGACTAGAAGGCCGCTCCGTCTTCCTCTTTCCGGTGGCAGGTAGCCCAGTGGTTAGAGCATTGGGCCAGTAACCGAAGGGTTGCTAGATCGAATCCCTGAGCTGACAAGGTAAAAATCTGTCGTTCTACCACTGAACAAGGCAGTTAACCCACTGTTCCTAGGCCATCATTGTAAATAATAATTTGTTCTTAACTGACTTGCCTTGTTAAATAAAGGTTAAATAGATTTTTTTAAATTAACACATTTGGGTCAGCCTCTGGAATCCGTTCAAATGCCCTGGGTGTTTCGGACAAAGGATCTGCTTCGGGAAAGTCATAGTGCTGGTAAGTTGACGTCGCTCTGATATCCAATAGTTCTTCCTGGCTGTATGTAATAATGCTTAAGATTATGTGGGCTAACAATGTAAGAAACAACTCTGCTCCGGTCATTAGACAAATTGAACAAACTGGACTAAGATAGCACCATATCTGTTTTTAGTGGGTTTAGCATATCCCCATGTTTAATTCCAAAAAAGCCACAAATATATATATTTTTGAAGAGGACGAGTACAAAAACAATTAAATTTACTACTTCAGGGTTTAGTGCCTTCCCCCACTGTGTGGGCTGCTGGTCAGTCCCCCAGGTTCCAGCCAGAGGGCACCAGAATAGAGCACATTATTACAGAGCACATATCAGTGCAAAGGGAACAGTTGAGAAAAAGGCAAATTGAACAGATTTTTTATTTTTAAGAAAAATTAGAAACACCTGCCATGACAGTAATATGAAAACGGATAATTTTCGCGCCGTTATTTGGTCTACTTTGAGGCCTCTAGCAGAGACCAAATTACAAATAAAAACAGATCGGACAAAGTTACTGCATTGGTTCACATGCAACCCCAAAGACTAGTACACACATCGGATATGACCATGTCGTCACTACTTGTAGCTATGCCAACACCATCCAAACAGCACTGATATCACAACTTCCATGTCCAGTGAAAAAAAATATATAAAAAAAATGGTTGATTCAATGTATAAAAACAAAAAGTCCATTGACAGAACCTAGACATAATATAGTTAATTTTTTTCGTTCATTGGTTGATTCTCCTGCATTCCAAGATCGACAGACACGTGTTTTGGGCAAATGTTCAGGCTGTATATCTACACTTTTCTGTGGCGCCATTCATTTGCTCTCTGGAGGTGTCGGAGGGAGGGCAGTCAAGTACATTGAGGGGCGGTTTGGATCACCTTTGGATTCATCTGCTCTGGGTCAGAACCAGGGGTATGTGTGGTGACCACGCTCTCACCAGGGGTCAGTCAGTCAGTGTGTCAGTGCGAGGGGCCCTTGCCAGTCAGTCACAAAGTATGAGGTAGTGTGTTGGTGTCAGTGCTTTGCTGGTCGGCAGGCCGGATGTCTGGGGGGGTTCATGTGGAGTGGACATTTGTCATGTAGGGGAAAATCAGTTGTTCAGTCCAAAAGAGTCACTAAAAGTGCTTCATGTAAGTGTGTGTTTATGTATTTAATAAAGCATTGTAAAAAGCTTGTCAGATAAGGTTGGGTGAGTAGCTGGTGGGTAGACAAGGGCTGGGTTTCCCAAAAGCAATGTAGCACTGACATAATCTTTCGTCCATTGAGTTTCAATGGAATTAAGATGATCTTAGCGCTACGATTCTTTTGGGAAACCCAGTCCAAAGCCATTCCGAGAGAGATCAGAGCAGTCAATGCCTCTTCCCCTGCACCCCTTCCTCCCTCCCAGTCTATTCTCCTCCACCTTCCATTCCTCAGCCCTCGTTGGCAGCCACCAGCTGGCCCAAGCCCTGGCGGACATACACAGCTTGGATCTCCTTGGTCTTGAGGCAGAAGTCGCAGGCCCAGACAGCAGAGCTCTCTCGGGTCAGCAGACCGTAGGCTGGCTCCGTCAGGCCCGTGCAGTCACGGTGGAACCAGCGCTGGCACGACGCCTCACACAAGATGGCATCCTGGTCGTCGTGCACCTCCGACAGGCAGAAGCCGCAGGGGAACACCATGCCCGGGCCGCCCAGCTTCCCTGGACCGGAGCCTGGGCCGGTGGAGGGGTTAGCGGGGCCGGGGGGCAGCGGAGACTGAGTGTTGGGGGTAGAGTTGGAAGGGGGGTTGGGGTTGCTGCCGGGGGTGTTACCCCCACTGCTGTTGTTGGTCATGTTGTTCTGGGCAGAGTTGGGGGGAGCGTTTGGCATGGAGCCTCCACCAGGGGTGTTGTTTTGCTGGTTGTAAAGGGTGGATCCAAGGGAAGAATTCGGCGGAGTTGACTGCTGTTGGGATGGGTTATTGGAGGAGGGGGCGTTGGCAGAGTTGGGCCCCTGCAGCTGATTGGGTGGCGGCTGCAGGGGCTGGGAGCCGTTGAGTGGGCCGGTGGGGGAGGAGTTGGGGTTGGACTGGGGCGGTGCTGAGGGGGGCTGGCCGGGCGTGTTGGGCTGCTGGTCAGGGAAGCCTCCTCCAGGCTGGGAAGGGCCAGAGTTGGGGGGCCCGGGGGGAGTGTTGTTGGGACCCGGTGGACCAGATGTGTTTAAGTTAGGCAGCTGCTGCGGAGGCCCAGACTGGGGCCCACCTCCGCCAAAGTTCTTCCCCTCATCGTTCCCTGGGCCCGGGGGGCTGAGGCCTGGGTATGGGCCATCCTGTGAGGGAGGGAACTGTCCTTGAGGGGGTAAACCTGGAATCCCTCCCATGCTTCCTCCTGGGCCAACACCCATGCCCCCCATCATGTTCATCCCACCAGGCATGCCCCCCATGGGGTTCATGGGGCCATGGGGGGGTCCCCTGGGTCCTCCACCTCCGGGCAAAGGGGGGCTGTTGAAGGGGTGCCCACCCTGTCCGTGCTGTTGCTGCGGGGGCATCCCAAACCGAGGGTGCGGTGGCCCTCCTCCAGGACCCCCGATACCACCAGGGGACAGCATAGGGTTGAACCCCGGTCCCGGGTGCATGGGCGGACTGAAATTGGGGGGCATGTTAAATTGTGAAGTACCCCCGGGTCCTGGGAAACTTCCTCCGCCACCTCCACCCCCAAAGCCAGGCATCCCCCCAAAGCCCAGCTGGTGGTGCGGTCCTGCGTTGGGTGGTCCTGGGCCAAAGGGCGGTCTCCGTCCTGGTCCTCCAGGGCCTCCCCCAGGGCCCCCCATGAAGCCCATGCCCCCGGGGCCTATCCTGCCTCCATAAGGCCCCCCTCCTCCACCTGCCCCGGGGCTCGGGAGGAATGGACCCCCTCCTGGAACTCCAGCCCCACCAGGTCGGGACGGCAACGATGGGGGGCCAAAGTCATCATCAAAAGGGTTGGAGGCAACCAGGTGGTCCACCATGGGGGTAGGAGGGGGCGCAAACTCAGAGAGGTGGGAGAACGCGGCACCGGCCCCCTGAAACACACGATCAGGAGAGAGAGGAGATAATGGATTTTTGAGATTGAACAACATGAGTTTGATAAGAGCAGAGAAGCTACATGTAGTATAGAATGATTGAATAGTCAACTAGTGAAAATAGTTGAAAATAAAACCTAATATAACTCAAACGGAAAGCATTTGCATTTTTGCGCAGTCCACTGATCGATGTAACAAGTCGTCAACCATGTTACAACGTAAAATGTTAACTTGAGGTGTTTAGACCATGCTTAAATGTGCAACCATCATAACAAGACCAGTAAAAGGACAAAGAAGAAGAAGCCACCAGTCAAACACGTCGAAAATGTTTACATTATGGAGAGCAATGTGTTGAAGGCAGTAGTTACCTGAGCGTTGGATTTTCTCTTCCTCTTTTCTGGACTCTTCATCTGTCCACCTAAAGAGGGGAAGAGGGAGAGGAGCAGGGACATGAGATTCTAGCCTTATCTTTCCAGTTTACAGATGAACATACATTATCTATTTTTATACCAACACCTGTAACCCACATAGCTCATTCTAATACTTCTACTGTACATTACATTTTAGTTACTGTTTATACACACAAAGTATTCAGACCCCTTGACCGTTTCCACATTGTTTCAGCCCTATCCTAAAATGAAAAATTATAATAATTAAAATCATTCTACACACAATCCCCCAATAAGACAAAGTAAAAATAGTTTTTTTATTTTTTGAAATGTTTGCACATTTATTAAAAATAAACTGAAATATCACATAAGTATTCAGACCCTTTACTCAGTACTTTGTTGAAGCACCTTGGGCAGCGATTACAGCCTTGAGTCTTCTTGGGTATGATGCTACAAGCTTGGCACACCTGTATTTGGGGAGTTTCTCCCATTATTCTCTGCAGATCCTATCAGGTTGGATGGGGAGCGTTGCTGCACAGCTATTTTCAGGTTTCTCCAGAGATATCCTGCGCACTCTGGAGCAGGTTTTCGTCAAGGATCTCTCTGTACTTTGCTCCATCATCTTTCCCTCGATCCTGATTAGTCCCCCAGTCCCTGCTGCTGAAAAATATCCCCACAGCAAGATGCTGCCACCACCATAATTCACTGTAGGGGTGGTGCCAGGTGTCCTCCAAATGTGATGCTTGGTATTCAGGCCAAATCGCTCAATATTTGGCGATTTGGATAATGTTGTTTCTCATGGTCTGAGTCCTTTAGGTGCCTTTTGACAAACTCCAAGTGGGTTGTCGTGCCTTTTACTGAGAGGCTTCCATCTACCATAAAATGCCTGTTTGGTGGAGTGCTGCAGAGATAGTTGTCCTTCTGGAAGGTTCTTCCATCTCCACAGCTGTGTCAGAGTGACCATAGGGTTCTTGGTCACCTCCTTGCAAAGGCCCTTCTCCCCCGATTGCTCAGTTTGGCCAGGCAGCCAGCTCTAGGAAGAGCCTTGGTGGTTCTAAACTTCTGGAGGCCACGGTGTTCTTGGGGACCTTCAATGCTGCAGACATTTGTTGGTACCCTTCCCCAGATCTGTGCCTCGACACAATGCTGTCTCTGAGCTCTACGGACAATTCCTTCGACCTCATGGCTTGGATTTTGCTCTGACATTTACTGTAAACGGTGGGACCTTATATAGACAGGTGTGTACCTTTCCAAATTATTGAATTTACCACAGGTGGACTCCATTCATGTTGTAGAAACATCAAGGATGATCAATGGAACCAGGATGCACCGGAGCTCAATTTCGAGTCTCATAGCAAAAGGTATGAATACTATATTTATTTTATTATACATTTGCAAAAATGTCTAAACCTGTATTCACTTTGTCATTATGGGGTATTGTGTGTAGATTGAAGATTTTTTATTTAATCCTGTTTAGAATAAGGCTGTAACGTAACAAAAAGGGGTCTGGATACTTTCTGAATGTACTGTATATATGCTGGATTCTTGACGTAGCCAACTCTAATATTAAAGTGCCTTCAGAAAGTATTCACACCCCTTGACTTTTCCACTGTTGTTGGTAAAGACTGAATTTAAAATGGATTAAATTGAGATTTTGTCACTGGCTTTCACACAATACCCAATATTGGTCAATGTGGAACTAATAAAAAATGTAAAGCTAAAATGTCTTTCATGAATAAGTATTCCGCCCCTTTGTTATGGCAAGCCTAAATAATTACAGGAGTAAAAATGTGCTTAACAAGTCACATGGCCTAATAGTGTTTAACATGATTTTTGAATGACTACGCAATCTCTGTACCACACACATATACAGAATTGTAAAGGTCCCTCAGTCCAACAGTGAATTTCAAACACAGATTCAACCACAAAGACCAGAGAGGTTTTCCAAGGCCTATAAGGGCACCTATTGGTAGATGGTAAAAAATAACATAAAAGCAGACATTGAATATTCCTTTGAGCATGGTGAAGTAATTAATTCAACTTTGGATGATGTATCAATATACCCAGTCACTACAACGAGACAGGCGTCCTTCCTAACTCACTTGCCGGAGAGGAAGGAAACCACAATGAGGTCAATGGTGAGGTCAACTGAGGATGGATCAACACTGTAGTTACTCCACAATACTAATCTGACAGAGTGAAAAGGAAGCCTGTACATAATATAAATATTCCAAAACATACATCCTGTTTGCAACACGGCACTAAAGTAATACTGCAAAGCAATTAACTTTTTTCCTGAATACATAGTGTTATGTTTGGGGCAAATCCAATATAACACATTACTGAGTACCAATCTGCATATTCTGAAGCATAGTGGTGGCTGCATCATGTTATGGGGTACGCTTGTAAATCGATTAAGGACTGTGGAGTTTTTCAGGATGAAAAAAATAAAAATGGAACTAAGCACAGGGAAAATCCTCGAGGAAAACATGGTTCGGTCTTCTTTCCACCAGACATTGGGAGATTAATTTACTATTCAGCAGGACAATAACCTCAAAACCAAATCTATACTGGAGTTGCTAACCAAGAAGACAGTGTTCCTGAGTGGCAGAGTTACAGTTTGGACTTAAATCTACTTGAAAATATAACAATTTGACGGAGCTTGAATAATTGTAAAGAATTTTGGGCAAATGTTGCACAACCCAGGTGTGGAATACTCCTAGAGCCCTCAAACTCAACTCTAGACCTCAAAGCCAGTTCCACTGCATTTTGTCATTGTTCCCCTCTAATCAGGGACTGATTTAGGCCTGGGACACCAGGTGTGTGCAATTAATTATCAGGTAGAACAGAAAACCAGCAGGCTCCTGAGTACCCCTGTCTAAAGACTTACCCAGAAAGACTCAAAGCTGTAATTGCTGCCAAAGTTGCTTCTACAAAGTATTCACTCAGGGGTGTGAATACTTATGTAAATAATATATTTCAGCATTTCATTTTCAAATCAGGCTGTAAAGAAATGTGGACTAAGTCAAAGGGTATGAATACTTTCTGAAGGCACTATCTACTGCTGTACATAGCATACTTTTTTTATCTCATAAATTCATATATATTTGTGTACATACATAGATTGCATTTGGATTACTGTTCTAGTGCTATTTGGGTTAGATTGGTTACAACATTTTATTTTACTTGTATTCATGATTGATATTTTACAGCATTGTTAAGAGCTAATAACATAAGCATTTTGCTGCACCCGCTACACCCATTCATCGATGCGAACTACTTTAGTATCATCTCAATGGGTGAGTTTTTTTGAGAGCCTCGACGCTTGCTCTAAGAAAATTACTCTCTCCAGAAATAAGTCTCTCACGGTTGCCGCCTGCTACCGACCCCCCTCATCTCCCAGCTGTGCCCTGGACACCATTTGTGAATTGATCGCCCCCCATCTAGCTTCAGAGTTTGTTATGTTAGGTGACCTAAACTGGGATATGCTTAACACCCCGCCAGTCCTACAATCTAAGCTAGATGCCCTCAATCTCACACAAATCATCAAGGAACCCACCAGGTACAACCCTAACTCTGTAAACAAGGGCACCCTCATAGACGTCATCCTGACCAACTGGCCCTCCAAATACACCTCCGCTGTCTTCAACCAGGATCTCAGCGATCACTGCCTCATTGCCTGTATCTGCTACGGAGCCGCAGTCAAACGACCACCCCTCATCACTGTCAAACGCTCCCTAAAACACTGCTGTGAGCAGGCCTTTCTAATCGACCTGGCCCGGGTATCCTGGAAGGACATTGACATCATCCCGTCAGTTGAGGATGCCTGGTCATTCTTTAAAAGTAACTTCCTCACCATTTTAGATAAGCATGCTCCGTTCAAAAAATGCAGAACTAAGAACAGATACAGCCCTTGGTTCACCCCAGACCTGACTGCCCTCGACCAGCACAAAAACATCCTGTGGCGGACTGCAATAGCATCGAATAGTCCCCGTGATATGCAACTGTTCAGGGAAGTCCGGAACCAATACACGCAGTCAGTCAGGAAAGCTAAGGCCAGCTTCTTCAGGCAGAAGTTTGCATCCTGTAGCTCCAACTCCAAAAAGTTCTGGGACACCGTGAAGTCCATGGAGAACAAGAGCACCTCCTCCCAGCTGCCCACTGCACTGAGGCTAGGTAACACGGTCACCACTGATAAATCCATGATTATCGAAAACTTCAATAAGCATTTCTCAACGGCTGGCCATGCCTTCCGCCTGGCTACTTCAACCTCGGCCAACAGCTCCCCCCCCCCCCCCCCCCCCCCGCAGCTCCTCGCCCAAGCCTCTCCAGGTTCTCCTTTAACCAAATCCAGATAGCAGATATTCTGAAAGAGCTGCAAAACCTGGACCCGTACAAATCAGCTGGGCTTGACAATCTGGACCCTCTATTTCTGAAACTATCTGCCACCATTGTCGCAACCCCTATTACCAGCCTGTTCAACCTCTCTTTCATATCGTCTGAGATCCCCAAGGATTGGAAAGCTGCCGCAGTCATCCCCCTCTTCAAAGGGGGAGACACCCTGGACCCAAACTGTTACAGACCTATATCCATCCTGCCCTGCCTATCTAAGGTCTTCGAAAGCCAAGTCAACAAACAGGTCACTGACCATCTCGAATCCCACCGTACCTTCTCCGCTGTGCAATCTGGTTTCCGAGCCGGTCATGGGTGCACCTCAGCCACACTCAAGGTACTCAACGATATCATAACCGCCATCGATAAAAGACAGTACTGTGCAGCCGTCTTCATCGACCTTGCCAAGGCTTTCGACTCTGTCAATCACCATATTCTTATCGGGAGACTGCCTTGCCTGGTTCACCAATTACTTTGCAGACAGAGTTCAGTGCGTCAAATCGGAGGGCATGCTGTCTGGTCCTCTGGCAGTCTCTATGGGGGTGCCACAGGGTTCAATTCTCGGGCCGACTCTTTTCTCTGTGTATATCAATGATGTTGCTCTTGCTGCGGGCGATTCCCTGATCCACCTCTACGCAGACGACACCATTCTATATACTTTCGGCCCGTCTTTGGACACTGTGCTATCTAACCTCCAAACAAGCTTCAATGCCATACAACACTCCTTCCGTGGCCTCCAACTGCTCTTAAACGCTAGTAAAACCAAATGCATGCTTTTCAACCGGTCGCTGCCTGCACCCGCATGCCCGACTAGCATCACCACCCTGGATGGTTCCGACCTAGAATATGTGGACGTCTATAAGTACCTAGGTGTCTGGCTAGACTGCAAACTCTCCTTCCAGACTCATATCAAACATCTCCAATCGAAAATCAAATCTAGAGTCGGCTTTCTATTCCGCAACAAAGCCTCCTTCACTCACGCCGCCAAACTTACCCTAGTAAAACTGACTATCCTACCGATCCTCGACTTCGGCGATGTCATCTACAAAATGGCTTCCAACACTCTACTCAGCAAACTGGATGCAGTTTATCACAGTGCCATCCGTTTTGTCACTAAAGCACCTTATACCACCCACCACTGCGACTTGTATGCTCTAGTCGGCTGGCCCTTGCTACATATTCGTCGCCAGACCCACTGGCTCCAGGTCATCTACAAGTCCATGCTAGGTAAAGCTCCGCCTTATCTCAGCTCACTGGTCACGATGGCAACACCCATCCGTAGCACGCGCTCCAGCAGGTGTATCTCACTGATCATCCCTAAAGCCAACACCTCATTCGGCCGCCTTTCGTTCCAGTACTCTGCTGCCTGTGACTGGAACGAATTGCAAAAATCGCTGAAGTTGGAGACTTTTATCTCCCTCACGAACTTCAAACATCAGCTATCTGAGCAGCTAACCGATCGCTGCAGCTGTACATAGTCTATTGGTAAATAGCCCACCCTTTTTCACCTACCTCATCCCCATACTGTTCTTATTTATTTACTTATCTGCTCTTTTGCACACCAATATCTCTACCTGTACATGACCATCTGATCCTTCATCACTCCAGTGTTAATCTGCAAAATTGTAATTATTTGCCTACCTCCTCATGCCTTTTGCACACATTGTATATAGACTCCCCCTTTGTTTTCTACTGTGTTATTGACTTGTTAATTGTTTACTCCATGTGTAACTCTTTGTTGTCTGCTCACACTGCTATGCTTTATCTTGGCCAGGTCGCAGTTGCAAATGAGAACTTGTTCTCAACTAGCCTACCTGGTTAAATAAAGGTTAAATAAAAAATAAATAAAATAAATAAAATAAGAATTATCTATATGGCGCCTCATCTTGAGCCCCGATAAAACACTGCAGGTTTCTACTAGTGCTTCCCTCCCATTTTCTTTATCAGTTTGTTTCGTGCATTACTACACACACCCGGTTAAAACTTTTGGAATACGAATTGCTGGGTACTCTCCATCCACCCGACCTCTCCAAATTCCCTGAAAACGGAAGAACAATGGATTCTTATGCGACGAGGCGACAATTAGATGTAAACCTCATATCTGAGGCTATTATATAAACAGTGTTATGGTAATGTGGAAGCACCGTCTCCCATGAGCTTCCCCAAGTTGTAACAAACGGACCAGTTCGTAGCTGGATTCTTCACCGATCTTTTATACCTTCTCCGGAACATAAACGTTTACGACCTCACTGACCACAGCAGTCTGGTTGCAGAAACAGAGAGTGGGGGATGGTGCTCACTGTACCCAAAGAGGGCAACGTCATGACACTAGCTATAAATGAAACCTGATCAATCAAGTGGATAGGTGTAAGCAATTATGGCAATTCCAAATGCCTTTAACTAGGTGTCTTTGCTAGACAGAGTGAAAAAGGATGTGAGAAAAAGGAGAGAGTGGAAGACTGACCGAGAGATTGAGAGAGAGAAGCCAGAGTAGTGCAAATGCTACCCCTTCCCTGGTCAACTGCCCGGCACCCTCCACAGCAACCCGCCCAAGCCCCCACCACTTCTTCACCCAAATCTAGATAGCTGATGTTCTGAAAGAGCTGCAAAATCTGGACCCCTACAAATCAGCCGGGCTAGACAATCTGGACCCTCTCTTTCTAAAATTATCTGCCAAAATTGTTGCAACCTCTATTACTAGCCTATTCAACCTCTCTTTCGTATCGTCTGAGATTCCCATAGATTGTAAAGCTGCCGAGGTCAACCCCCTCTTCAAAAGGGGGTGACACTCCAGACCCAAACTACAACAGACCTATATCTAGCCTACCCTGTCTTTCTAAGGTCTTCGAAAGCCAAGTTAACAAACAGATTACCGATCATTTCAAATCCCACCGTACCTTCTCCGCTATGCAATCTGGATTCAGAGCTGGTCATGGGTGCACCTCAGCCACGCTCATGGTCCTAAACGATATCATAATCTCCATCGATAAGAGACATTACTGTGCAGCTGTATTCATCAACCTGGCCAAGGCTTTCGACTCTGTCAATCACCACATTCTTATTGGCAGTCTCGACAGCCTTGGTTTCTCAAATGATTGCCTCGCCTGGTTTACCAACTACTTCTCTGATAGAGTTTGGTGTGACAAATCGGAGGGCCTGTTATCCGAACATCTGGCAGTCTCTATGGGGGTGCCACAGGGTTCAATTCTCAGGCCGACTGTCTTCTCTGTATACATCAATGATGTCACTCTTGCTGCTGGTGATTCTCTGGTCCACCGCTACGCAGACAACACCATTCTGTATACTTCTGGCCCCTCTTTGGACACTGTTAACTAACCTCCAGACGAGCTTCAATGCCATACAACTCTCCTTCCGCGGCCTCCAACTGCTCTTAAACGCAAGTAAAACTAAATGCATGCTATTCAACCGATACCTGCCCGCCTGTCCAGCATCTCTACTCTGGACGGCTCTGACTTAGAATACGTCGACTACCACAAATACCTAGGTGTCTGGTTAGACTAAACTCTCCCTTCCAGAATCACATTAACCTTTTGTAACTAGGGGGCAGTATTTTCATTTTTGGAAAATGTTCCCGTAGTAAACGGGATATTTTGTCAGGACAAGATGCTAGAATACGCATATAATTGACAGGTTAGGATAGAAAACACTAAAGTTTCCAAAACTGTAAAAAATATTGTCTGTGAGTATAACAGAACTGATATTGCAGGCGAAAGCCTGAGAAAAATCCAATCCGGAAGTGCCTCATGTTTTGAAAGCACTGCATTCCAATGCGTCCCTATTGAGCAGTGAATGGGCTATCAACCAGATTACTTTTTCTCAGTATTCCCCAAGGTGCCCACAGCATTGTGACAGAGTTTTACGCATTTATGTTGAAGAATACCCGTAAGCGGCAACATTGCGCAAGTGGTCACCTGATGCTCTCAGAGTGATTCTCGCGTAAAATACAGGAGGTAGCCATTATTCCAATCGGTCCTACTGAAAAACCAATTGTCCCGGTGAATATATTATTGAATAGATATTTGAAAAACACCTTGAGGATTGATTATAAACAACGTTTGCCATGTTTCTGTCGATATTATGGAGCTAATTTGGAATATTTTTCGGGCGTTTCCGGGCGATTTCTCAGCCAAACGTGAAGAACAAACGGAGCTATTTCGCCTCCAAAAATAATATTTTTTGAAAAAAGGAACATTGGCTATCTAACTGGGAGTCTCGTGAGTGAAAACATCCGAAGCTCAAAGGTAAACGATTTCATTTGATTGCTTTTCTGATTTACGTGACCAAGTTACCTGCTGCTAGCTGGACAAAATGCTATGCTAGGCTATTGATAAACTTACACAAATGCTTGTCTAGCTTTGGCTGTAAATCATATTTTGAAAATCTGAGATGACAGGGTGATTAACAAAATACTAAGCTGTGTCTCAATATATTTCACTTGTGATTTTCATGAATAGGAATATTTATGTCCGTTACGTTATGCTAATTAGTGTCAGTCGATGATTACGCTCCCTCATGCGGGATGGGGAGTCACTATTAAGCATTTACAATTCAAAATTAAATCTAGAATCGGCTTCCTCTATCGCAACAAAGCATTCTTCACTCATGCTGCCAAACATACCCTCGTAAAACTGACCATCCTACCGATCCTCGACTTCGGGAATGTCATCTATAAAACAGCCTCCAACACTCTACTCAACAAATTGGATGCTTCTTTCACAGTACCATCCGTTTTATCACCAAAGCCCCATATACTACCCACCACTGCGACCTGTATGATGTCGTTGGTTGGCCCTTGCTTCATACTCGTCGCCAAACCCACTGGCTCCAGGTCATCTACAAGTCTCTGCTAGGTAAAGCCCCGCCTTATCCCAGCTCACTGTTCACCATAGCAGCACCCACTCGTAGCACACGCTCCAGCAGGTATAGCTCACTGGTCACCCCCAAAGCCAATTCTTCCTTTGGTCACCTTTCCTTCCAGTTCTTTGCTGCCAATGACGGGAACGAACTGCAAAAATCACTGAAGCTGGAGACTCATATCTCCCTCACTAGCTTTAAGCACCAGCTCTCAGAGCAGCTCACAGATCACTGCACCTGTACATAGATGGGCTGTTTACAGATGGTCTATCTACCTCATCCCCATATTGTATTTATCTTGCTCCTTTGCACCCCAGTATCTCTACTTGCACATTCATCTTCTGCACATCAACCATTCCAGTGTTTAATTTGCTATATTGTAATTACTTCGCCACCATGGCCTATTTATTGCCTTAACTCCCTAATCTTACCTCATTTGCACTCACTGTATATAGACTTGGTTTCCTTTTTCTACTGTATTATTGACTGTGTTTTGTTTATTCCATGTCTAACTCTGTTGTTGTATGTGTCAAATTGCTATGCTTTATCTTGGCCAGGTCGCAATTGCAAATGACAACTTGTTCTCAACTAGCCTACCTGGTTAAATAAAGGTGAAATTAAAATGTTTTAAAAAACTTAAGACTGAGTATTTTAACAACTCTTCTCTCCCAACTCCTTAGGAAATCATATGTACCTATGGGGGAAGGATGGCCAGCCACACATTTTTACTAAGGAGAAGGGATGCCGTGCTGACCGAGATGCATGCTGGCCATTTCGAAGCGAAGCCCATGATTTCCAAAATCACCCTACGCTTCTTCCCTACGCTTCTTCTGACGTAGACTTGTCAAGAAGGTGGACAGCTGGGCAAGTGAAATAACCTTTTGTTTATCAATCATTCTATTATATCTGAAATATTATGATTTCAATGAATGTCATATCAGAGAGAACACCATGTTTCAATTGGTCACTTTTTGCTTAAAGTTCATTACCCTGTCTAGTCTGCCAGATGATTGAGAGGGTTAGCCTGTGGCACCAGAGTTGAAGCCCATCAAAATTGTTTCACCATGGTACATGATCTGTGTCTCAAATTCTGTTGTTGTTTTGTAATGGTTTATTTTTTTGACCACAGCAAAGTTTAATATTATAGAACGTGTGTGTGTCAGTATCCTTACAAATATGAACATCTGCATACTATATGACACAGATACAGGTAAGAATATAGTCATCTTCTCCCTAACACTTTAAATGTTAGGAGTGTAACTCATCGGACCTGTCACGAAATCAAGGAATGGCAACAACTGGTGTCTGACAGCGACCGAACACTTTACCAAGTGGATGGAGGCAATACCCATTAAGGTCAGTAAAGGAAGAGTACGTGCTTATCTCTAAATTCCCCTCTGTAACCAATTTAAAAAAGGTGCTTGGAACCAAAAATAGATTCTCGCTTTGTATGATACCCATCAAGGACGAGATTGGCGAGGCCACCTTCAAGGCAATGGTGGACATCTTCAACGCCCATGGTTCTCCCGAGGTAATTTTGAGTGACTAAGGTCATGAACGCTGGAACAAGGTACGGATGTTAGAGGTTATATTCTGTCACCAATGGTTTGTTTTATTTTTTACCATTTGTTTTTCCATGGTACATAAGACATATTTCAATATTTTACATTTTAACTAGATATATCGCTTCGTACCCCCTCCTCCAGGTTTGGTGAATGGGCCAACCAGACCCTCAAGAATGCCATGGGCAAGTCCCCTGATTGGTACCAGGAAGGGTGGGAGAACAACCTTTAAGTAATTATCTTTGCACACAACAGCAGCATTCAGGCCTCCACCGAGTACGGACAGAAGCCGCAGCTGAGGTAAACAATGCAAGTATTGCATATACTGTAGTCTTTCAAATTTGTGATTGATTTTGTATTGTTTTTTGTCTATTGCTGTTTATGTATAATGTACTTCCAGATCACTGAAACCCCACCTGATGTGGTGGAAGTTGTCGTAACCAGATCAGAACGCCTTCGAGGACCACCTTCAGGCACGCACTAAGGATGAGGAGGTTTTAGACCAGGTAAAACTGATTGTTCGCTGTTCATTTATTTTCTGGCCCTCCGAGAGATATTAAAGAAATGTATTTGTAATACAACTGCATTTACGAAAGGAAGGTGAGACCTGGGAAAGGCGATGACTTCGCTACTCATTCGCTCCAGGCTGGGGTCACCATCTGTTAAAGTTAACATAAAAAAAAAGCCTGAATCTAGTTTTAGTTTCCCTAACATTGATGTGTTTCCCTTTGTTTTTCTAGGGTTACCTCGGTGGAAGCCAACATTCTTCTCCAGTTAGAGCAGTTGGATGGTCGACCACTGAAAGCACTGAAGCCCTTCACTTCAGTGAAGACCGATAGACAAAGTATGTTAAGCTTTGGTTGACATTTGAGAAAGCAATACATTTTAGTTATGCGGAGCTTATAAAAATGTACTTCTTTAATTTACCTCTCCAAATTACTTTAGGACCATTGACTGTCCAAGTACCCCAGGAGGTATCCCATCCACCAGAATCAGTGAGTTCGGATCAGTCTTGAGTCAAAGAGGGACCAGCTTGAGGTAGGCTATTTCTTCCAAAGTGTTGAAAAGTACATATCTCGCATTTATAATACCCCACTAATCAATAAAATTCTCTCACAGTAAAGTATAACCTGTGTGTTTGCCTCGGTCTCCTACCCTGTTCCCTTTAACTCTGGACCGGTTTTTCTAGGAGCTAGGGGTTCTGCCCAACACCCAGACGTGGATCCACCTGATGTCCTCCATTACCAACCCCCCCTCCAACTTTTCATTACATCATCTACAGCTAATCATTATCTGCTAAGACATTTTTTTTTGCTCTTCAAGTTCCCCTTTCGAGACTGGCTGCCTTTTGAGAACCAGTGACAGGCAGAACCTCCCAACCACACAGCAACCACTTCCTCTATATTCCACACACACACACACACCAGATTTCAGTATTTTAGTCTATGATAGCCATGTGAATGTACATAAAATCTGTGAAAATAAATTAATGACACAACTGTACAAAAAAATATCAAAGTTTATGTATTAAAACCTTAAATATTTCCAGTTTGGTTTTCACAGCTGTTTCACAAGATGTTAAGGTAATAAGGTATCCTTTGAAGGTATTTATTTGTTCCACATTATTCATTGTTGTATCCTAGGACCAACAGTAGATGCATATAAACTCAGCAAAAATAGAAACGTCCTCTCACTGTCAACTGCGTAGGTTTTCAGCAAACTTAACGTGTAAATATTTGTATGAACATAAGATTCAACCACTGAGACTCGAGGTCGACCGATTAATCGGAATGGCCAATTAATTAGGGCCGATTTCAAGTTTTCATTACAATCGGAAATCGGTACTTTTGGGCGCAGATTTTTTTTATTCCTTTATTTAACTTGGCAAGTCAGTTAAGAACACATTCTTATTGTCAATGACTGCCTAGTAACGGTGGGTTAACCTTTCTGAACTACCGATACCGGATCCGGGAGCGTGACTACACCCTCAGGCTCATTACCATAACTCAACGTTAACGTTAAATATGCCTGCTCTCAAGCTTAGCCTTTTCTTAACAACACTGTCATCTCAGATTTTCAAAATATGCTTTTGAACCATAGAAAATCAATCATTTGTGTAAGAGTGTTGATGGCTACCTTAGCATTTAGCGTAGCATTTAGCACATAACATTTTCACAAAAACCAGCAAAGTAATCAAATAAAATAATTTACCTTTGAAGAACTTCAGATGTTTCAATGAGGAGACTCTCAGTTACATAGCAGATGTCCAGTTTTTCCTGAAAGATTCTTTGTGTAGGACAAATCGCTCCGTTTTGTTACTACACATTTGGCTACCGAAACGAACCGAAAATTCAGTCACCAAAACGTCGAACTTTTTTCTGAATTAACTCCATAATATCGACCGAAACATGGCAAACGTTGTTTGAATCAATCCTCAAGGTGTTTTTTCACATATCTCTTCATTGATATGCCGTTCGTGGAAGCATGGTTTTTCTCAGAATCCCATGGAAAAATACCAGCACCTGAGTTTTGCGCATCAATTTCCACGCAGGACACCGTGCGGGACACTTGGAAAATGTAGTCTCTTATGGTCAATCTTCCAATGATATGCCTGCAAATACGTCACAATGCTCCAGACCCCTTGGGGAAACGATAGAAAGGGTAGGCTCATTCCTGTCCCATTCACAGCCATATAAGGAGATGATGCAAATCGGAGCCTCAGAAATCCTGTTCATTTCCTGGTTGCAGAAACATCTTGGTTTCGCCTGTAGCATGAGTTCTGGGGCACTCACAGTGAAAATCTTTGCAGTTCTGGAAACGTCAGAGTGTCTTCTTTCCAAAGCTACCAATTCCATGCATAGTCGAGCATCTTTTTGTGACGATATATTGCGCTTAAAACGGGAACGTCTTTTTATCCAAAAATGAAATAGCGCCCCCGTAGGCTTAAGAGGTTAACTGCCTTGTTCAGGGGCAGAACGACAGATTTTCACCTTGTCCGCTCGGAAGCTCCTGTCTTGCAACCTTACAGTTAACTAGTCCAACGCTCTAACCACCTGATTACATTGTACTCCATGAGGAGACTGCCTATTATGAGAATGCAGTAGAAGCCAAGATAAGTTGTTAGCTAGCATTAAACTTAACTTATAAAAAACAATCAAGCAATCATAATCACTAGTTATAACTACACATGGTTGATGATATTACTCGTTTATCTAGCGCGTCCTGCGTTGCATATAATCGATGCAACGCTGGGGGATGATTTAATTAACCTCTTGAAGCTAGGGGGCACTATTTATGTTTGGGAAAATAATGTTCCCAAAGTAAACGGCCTATTTCTCATGAGCAGATGCTAAAATATGCATATAATTGACAGATGAGGATAGAAAACACTGGCAAAATATTGTCTGTGGGTATAACAGAATTGATATTGCAGGCGAAAGCCCGAGGATAATCCAATCAGGAAGAGCCTCTTATTTTGAGACGTCTGTGTTCCTATGCGTGCTTGTCCTCCATTTAAAGGGATATCATCCAGATTCCTTTTTCTGTGGCTTCCCTAAAGTCAGTCTTTAGACACAGTTTCAGGCTTTTATTTTGAAAAAATGAGCGTGAAGGAACACATTGCGTAAGTGGAGAGGTGGGGGCACTCCGAGTGAGATGGTGCGCAATTGAGTAAACCGGCCATTGTTCCTCCCGCTGTTATAGAAAAGGCTACACACTCGGTTGATATATTATCGAATATATATTTTAAAAACTACCTGAGGAATGATTATAAAAAAACGTTTGACATGTTTCTGTGGACATTATGGAAACTATTTGGAATTTCCGTCTGCGTTGTCGTGACCGCTCTTTCCTATGAATTTCTGAACATAACGCGAACAAACAAACAAACATCAGTATTTTGGGAATAAAAATAATCTTTATGGAACAAAAAGGCACATTTGCTGTGTAACTGGGAGTCTCGTGAGTGAAAACATCCAAAGATCAAAGGTAAACGGTTAATTGGATTGCTTTTCTGATTTTCGTGACCAAGCTTCCTGATTCTAAGTGTACATAATGCTATGCTATCGATAAACTTACAAACACTTGGGTTGCTTTCGCTGTAAAGTCAAATTTAAAATCTGAGACGACAGGGTGAGGCTAAGCTGTGTTTCAAAATATTGCACTTGTGATTTCATGAATATGAATATTTTCTAGTAATATTATTTGACTGTTGCGCTATGCTATTCAGCGGTTGCAGACGGAAATTATCCCGCTACAGGGATTGGTAGCGTCAAGTTAACAAAAGCACACTTGTTGCCGGTGATGTCTGGTGAGGACCTGCCTTACAACAGGCCTACAAGCCCTAAGTCCAACCTCTCTCTGCCTATTGCAGACAGTCAGAGCACTGATGGGGGGAATTGTGCGTTCCTGGTTTAACTCGGGCAGTTGTTGCCATCCTGTACCTGTCCTGTACCTGTCCCGCAGGTGAGCTGTTCATCCTGTCTCCCTGTAGCGCTGTCAGTCGTCTCAGTACGGACACTGCTATTTATTGCCCTGTAGTCCTCATGCCTCCTTGCAGCATGCCTAAGGCACATTCACGCAGATGAGCAGGGACCCTGGGCATCTTTCTTTTGGTGTTTTTCAGAGTCAGTAGAAAGGCCTCTTTGGTGTCCTAAGTTTTCATAACTGTGACCGTAATTGCCTACCATCTGTAAGCTGGTAGTGTCTTAACGACGGTCCACAGGTGCATGTTCATTAATTGTTTATGGTTCATCGAACAAGCTTGGGAAACGGTGTTTAACCTGTTATGGCTGCAATCCCGACATCGGGATCGAAATTGTTCTTATTTATTTTACCTTTATTTAACTAGGCAAGTCAGTTAAGAACAAATTCTTATTTTCAATGACGGCCTAGGAACAGTGGGTTAACTGCCTGTTCAGGGGCAGAACTACAGATTTGTACCATGTCAGCTCGGGGGTTTGAACTTGCAACCTTCCGGTTACTAGTCCAACGCTCTAACCACTAGGCTACACTGCCGCTGAAAATAGAGGGCGTCAAATTCAATCCACAGAAATCTCATAATTACAATTCCTAAAACATACGTGTCATATCATTTTAAAGCTATTCTCGTTGTTAATCCCACCAAAGTGTCCGATTTCAAATAGGCTTTTTAGTGAAAGCACTACAAACGATTATGTTAGGTCTCCACCAAACCACAATATGCACAGCCATTTTCCAGCTAAATATAGCATTCACAAAAAGCATAAATAAAGACAAAATTAAATCACTAACCTTGAATTATCTTCATCAGATAACACTCACAGGACTTCATGTTATACACAACACATGCATGTTGTTTGATAAAGTTCATATTTATATTTAAAACATTTAGTTTAAATTGGCTATTTAGATTCACTAGTTCCAAAAACATCAAGTGATTTTGCATAGCCACATTGTTTCAACATAAATACTCATCATAACTGTATATGATAATACAAGTTATACACATGGAATTATAGATATCTCTCCTTAATGCAACAGCTGTGTCAGATTTTTAAAAAGTTTACGGAAAAAGCAACACATGCAATAATCTGAGACGGCACTCAGAACAGTAGCCAAATTAGCCTCCATGTTGGAGTCAACAGAAACCAGAAAATACATGATAAATGTTTCCTTACCTTTGATGAACTTCATCAGAATGCAATCTTAGAAATCCCGGGTCCACAATAAATGCTTGATTTGTTCCAAAATGTCCATTATTTATGTCCAATTAGCTACTTTGGTTAGCGCGTTTGGTAAACAATTCCAAAGTCACAAAGCGCGTCCACTATAACGTGACGAAATGTCCAAAAGTTCCGTAACAGTCAGTAGAAACATGTCAAACGATGTACTGAATCAATCTTTAGAATGTTGTTTACATACATCTCGAATAACGTTCCAAACGGAGAATTAGAATGACTTCAGATGAGCGATGAAACGCAGGTCCATCTGTGAACGAGCCCGATGAAAGCATGGTCCACTCATGGCTGTGGTGACTATTTCTGTGTCAATCGACCCCCCTTCACATTAGAGTCATCAGACAAAGTTCTATTGACTGCTGACAACTAGTGGAAGGCGTAGGAAGTGAAAACTCATCCATATCTCGCTGTAATTTCAATGAGACATTGGCTGAAAATCTGCCACCTCCAGAAATAAATTGTTGTTTTGTTTTAGCCTGCTATATTGAGTTCTGTTATACTCACAGACATCATTAAAAACGTTTTAGAAACTTGAGTGTTTTCTATCCAATACTAATAACGATATGCAAATATTAGCAACTATGACTGAGGAGCAGGCCGTTTGATATGGGCACCTTTTCATCCAAGCTACTCAATACTG
The DNA here is from genome assembly GCF_002021735.2 of Oncorhynchus kisutch. Lineage (NCBI taxonomy): Eukaryota > Metazoa > Chordata > Actinopteri > Salmoniformes > Salmonidae > Oncorhynchus > Oncorhynchus kisutch. The sequence goes on along the minus strand of NC_034187.2, from coordinate 48,417,497 downwards.
CCCCTGCAGCCATAAAAAGTTAAACGCTTTACAATGAAGATCTGTGAAGTTTGGGATTTTTACAAATGATCTTTGAGAGACGTGAAAAGGGGAGGTTTCTTTTTCTGCTGAGTTTAGTACCAGTCAAAGGTTTGAAGACCTACTCATTCGAGTTTTTTTTTTTTTATATGAGGACATGCATCATTTTTTTGTTAACTAGTAAATAGTAGCCTACAGCAAAGTGTGTTTAACTCTTTTGGGATAGGGGGCAGCATTTTCACTTTTGGATGAATAGCGTGCCCAGAGTCAACTGCATCCTACTCTGTCCCAGATGCTAATATATGCATATTATTATTAGTATTGGAAAGAAAACACCCAAGTTTCTAAAACTGATTGAATAATGTCTGTGAGTATTACAGAACTCATATGGGAGGCGAAAACCTGAGAAAACTACAACCTAGAAGTGGGAAATCTGAGGTTTGTAGTTTTTCCAAAGCTTGGCCTACCGAATACACAGTGGGATATGGATAAAGTTGCACTTCCTACGGCTTCCACTAGATGTCAACCGTCTTTAGAAACTTGAATGAGGATTCTACTATAAAGGAGGGGCTCATGAGACCTGTTTGAGTCTGTTGACTCAAATATTTATCTGGCTGAATTGGGCTCTGAGCGCCGTTCTCAGATGATGCTTTTTCCGTGAAGTTCTCAAAATCTGACACAGCAGTTGCATTAAGGCAAAGTCTATCTTTAATTCTGTGAATAGCAGTTGTATCTTTTATCAATGTTTATGAGAATTTCTGCAAAATCACTGGATGTTTTGGAATCAAAACATTACTGCACGTAACGCGCCAATGTAAACTAAGATTTTTGGATATAAATATGCACATTATCGAACAAAACATACATGTATTGTGTAACATGATGTCCTATGAGTGTCATTTGATGAAGATCAAAGGTTAGTGATGAATTTGATCTATATTTCTGCTTTTTGTGACTCCTATCTTTGGCTGGAAAATTGGCTGTGGTTTATTGACTTGGCTATGACCTAACAATCATATGCTGTGCTTTCGCTGGAAAGCATTTTTGAAATCGGACACGATGGGTAGATTAACAAGACGTTTCTTTCATTTGCTGTATTGGACTTGTTAACCTCTAGTGACACCCCATCCCAGATAGCCAATGTTCCTTTTTTCCCAAAATATTATTTTTGTAGGCAAAATAGCTCCGTTTGTTCTTCACGTTTGGCTGAGAAATCGACCGGAAATTTTGGTCACGACAACGCCGGAAAATATTCCAAATTAGCTCCATAATATCGTCAGAAACATAGCAAACGTTGTTTATAATCAATCCTCAAGGTGTTTTTCAAATATCTATTCGATAATATATCCCCTGGGACAATTGGTTTTTCAGTAGGACCGATTGGAAAATGGCTACCTCTGTATTTTACGCGAGAATCACTCAGAGCCATCAGGTGACCACTTACGCAATGTAGCCGCTTACGGGTATTCTTCAACATAAAGCCATAAAACTTCGTCACAATGCTGTAGAAACCTTGGGGAATACGGAGAAAAAGTAATCTGGTTGACAGCCCATTCACTGCTCAATAGGGACGCATTGGAACGCAGAGCTTTCGAAACATGAGGCACTTCCGGATTGGATTTTTCTCAGGCTTTCGCCTGCAATATCAGTTCTGTTATACTCACAGACAATATTTTTACAGTTTTGGAAACTTTAGAGTGTTTTCTATCCTAAGCTGTCAATTATATGCATATTCTAGCATATTGGCCTGACAAAATATCCTGTTTACTTTGGGAACATCATGCTTCCAAAAATGAAAATACTGCCCCCTAGGCACAAGAGGCCAATGTGTGAAAGATACATGTTTCAAAAAAATATTTTTGAATTTCGCGTGCTGCCTTTTCAGCGGAATGTTGTTGAGGGGTTCCGCTAGCGGAACGCCTGCCCTAGAAAGGTTCAATCATTTCTAACTTGTTAACAATTTCTGCTAGTTAGTTTTTGCTACCATGTGGGTTTTATCTTGTTTGAGCCTGCTAACGGAGGATTGTTAATTCACCTTTTTCCTTACATGTTTCATTTTAAAACATTTATCTTACAAAAGGAGTTGTTTAATCTAAACCCTTAACTATGTATCTATAGATGGAATGTTTTTTTTTGTAACTTGTTTTTCTAATCTTTAAAGGAAAATGCCACGGGCACTTTCTGATGTGCGGAGACATTTCACTGCAGCTAATGTAGAAGGAGAATCTGGGTACATTTGCAAATACCGTTTCAAATCATTTGAAGAATGCAACAAAGATGCAGAATCATTTGGCCAAGTGCATAAAGTTCCCTCAGTGATCACAACAAGCAACCTCTGACAAAGGTCCATCTACTTCTATTCGAAGTGAAACTGATGAATCAGACACCTTATAGCAACAGTTCATGGTTCTCCTGGAATCCGAAGTTTGACTCAATGGAGGAATGTAGCCAGAAAAATGCTGATGAATGTCTTGCTCAAAATGTATGCAACTTATTCAAAAACTCTGATGCTCACAGGCAATGTGTATTGGAAGATATTTCTGAATGTTCTTCGCCCAGCATAAAACCCCTCCAACCAGACATGCTTTACCTACTCATTTGCTGGATGCAGAGTTCAGAGTTCAAGTGAAGGTCAAACAAATCATAGAGAAAGCAGACTATCGCAATCATCTCTGATGGGTAGTCGAATGTTCTTGGGAAAGGAAAAATTAAATACATCTCCACCCCTCAACCAGTACTCTACAAAAGCACAGACACAAGGGACAGCAGACACAGTGGTCTCTACATTGCAGATGAGCTGAAGGCAGTCATCAATGACCTTGGACCACAGAAGGTATTTGCATTGGTGACAGACAATGCTGCAAACATGAAGGCTGCATGGTCCAAAGTGGAGGAGTTGTGCATTGAATCTGCTCAAGGACATCATGGCAATGAAAACAATGGATACACTCTACAAGAGAGCCAGGGAAATGGTTAGGTATGTGAAGGGTCATCAAGTTATAGCAGCAATCTACCTCACCAAGCAAAGTGAGAAGAATAAGAGCACCACATTGAAGCTGCCCAGCAATACCCGTTGGGGTGGTGTTGTCATCATGTTTGACAGTCTCCTGGAGGGGAAGGAGTCTCTCCAAGAAAATGGCCATATCACAGTCTGTTGATATGGACAGCCCCATCAAGAGGATCCTCCTGGATGATGTATTTTGGGAGAGAGTGGTAAGCAGCCTGAAACCTATAGGAGTAGACATTGCACAGATTGATGGAGACAATGCCATCCTGTCTGATGTTCAGACTCTGCTTGCAGATGTATTTAAGAAACCTATACTGCTGTTGGTAAAATTATGATTAAATGACTGAACAAATCATTTTAAATGATTTCTGTTCATTAGAACTGTCAGCTCAGTGGTGATCGATAATGTTGAGGGGTCAAAAGTTACCTGGGAGTGTGTTAGTAAGTTAGAATGAACTTTTCACCTCACTTCGTCCCGGTCGAGAGGGGATTCTGTTAAAGCAATGAAATGACGTCATGATTTGTATATAAACTGTTGCTCGTGGTGAAGTGGGAGAGCACTCCGAGAATAAATTCTGTTACCCATTATTGAAAAGACTGGTCTCCGTCTATTTGAATGCAAACAAGAATCTTACAAATTCTCATAAAATAGATTAAGGTTTTTCAATTCATGAAAGCACATTGGCATAATTAAATTACAGTAACAACTGCCCTGCCCACTTCACTGTTGCTCCAAAACAGAGGAAACTGCAGTTCTGAAATACATCAAAGCCTGACGACTTCAGCCTGAAGCCCATACACGCCGGAGCGTACATGTTGGACCCCAAGAATGCTGGAAAGAGAATCCTGTCTGTTGCAGAGATCAATAAGGTCTATGGTGTCATCACTATTGTGTCTCGCCACCTAGGCCTGGATGAGGGCAAGGTTCTTGGCAGTCTGGCGAAGTACACTTCCAAGCAAGGGCTTTGGGATGGAGATGCAATATGGCAGTCGTGCCAACATCTCATCAGCCACCTGGTGGAAGGGACTTTGTGGATCTGAGGCTCTTTTCCCTGTTGCCTCCATCATCCTCCAAATCCCCAAAACACCAGCCGCCAGCAACTTGTCCTTGTTTTAGGAACACACACACCAAAGCATACAACAGGCTGACCAATACAAGGGTTGAAAAATTGGTGGCCATCCGGGCAAACTTGTCGCTTTTTGAGCCTGACAATGAGCCGTCTGATGTACAAGTGGTGGACATTGATGAGGTTCAGGGAGAAGACATGGAAGCCTGAGAGGAAGACAACTAAAGCTTTAGGTTTCTAGACTATCATTTTAGAGATGTGATGGATCATTGGGGATCATTCAATATTCCCTTTGTTGATGTTCAGCCAACTCATTTAATTAGAGTTCAATTCGTAACTAAATAGTTTTTTTTTATTTCTATTGGAAGGATTTAATAACATGCAATTATGTCTCCATATGATATAGTAAATATATACATTTACATTTAAATGTTATTAATAATAATTTGCATACATTTCCATTAATTCCCATATATTACCGATCATTCCCATATATTCCCCAAAATGTGCAACACTACTCAACAGCCCTTCTTTATCTACACCCATTCAGTATCGGTCACACCATCTAAAGCCTTAGCCCAACCCATCTCTTTAGGATTCACATGTGAGAACTTGTACTAAACAACCAAAGATTTCAAGACTAAAGGCTGATTTATATTATGGGTGTGTTTGTAAATTTAATCTGGAGTGTCAGAGTGTGCTCAGAGTGCGCTCTGGGCGTTCATAAACTCAGAGCGTTGTCAGATTGTCCGTTCGTAAACTCAGTGGTTTGCTCTAGGAGTGTTGAGTGCACACTGGACGCTCTGGCCGAGGAGTAGGGTTGATCCGAGCGTTCCAACCTAACAGCAGCAGTCAAGCACCCAAGCTAACTGGCTAACGTTGGCTAGCTACTTCCAGACACAAATGAGAGAACAGCTCACTGACCATTTTACTCACCCTAGCAGAGCTGGTTAGGCTGTTTTTATGTTATTCAGGGCATTGGTGACTGCAACTGTGCTGCTGGCAACAATCTAGTTACGTTTTTTTGCCAACTTTAACTGACACCGGCCATATTCAACTGGTGTTGAGCATTCGTAAATGTGTCAGTTATTCTGCGCTCTGGCACACTGACGAGAGTGCTCTGAAATCAGAGTAGATCACCAGACCGTATTTGCCAACTACGTCTATTGACAGTTGTCGCAGTGACATCATCCCAACGGATAACGTTACGCAAATGGCTCTGAGATACAAGAAACTACACAGATCATACACGTAACGTTAGCTAGCTAACAGTACACTAACTTCAAATGAAAACGACTGACAAAATGTGAAAGGTGTAATATCTGAAAATGTAGCTAGCTAGACTATCTTACCTGTATACATGGATGGACGCTTCACCCTCTCTGTCATGGATACCATGGTTTCCCTTAGTTTGAAGATGTTATCTGGAGACAGGTGTTTTATACAACAGCCTTCTGGTTGTATAAATGTTCTCTTTTCGACTCGGTCTGCATATTTGCAATCAAACGCCTGAATTTTCTCCATCTCCTTAGCTATCCTACACGAATTCCACTGATTTCAAAACTCGGTCCTCCAGAAACGGAGAGCAACACAGTTCTACTACGTGATATCTTTCAAAAAAGCTGCGTTAGAAAGGATTACCTACACATACTGACCAGCTCACGTTATAGACAGAAGCGTGCTACATGGCAGACAAATCCAAACTCATCTCTCTTAATTAAGGCACATCATTTCCAAGAAAGCATTTCAGCCCCCAAAAAACATTTACATAAAAAATATAAAAAATGTAAATGTACGTTCAAATGGCTCTTCTGTGAAGTAGTGACATAAACCTAGTTTCCTGAAACGAGTCACATATCTCCATGTTACAGCGCTTGTTTACGGAAGGCATAGGCCGTCACTTGTGCTAATTAGCCATCTAGCATGCTCCAAACACCCATGTGTAAGCTAATTGGGGAGGAAGTGAAGATCTGTGCAAAACTGCTACAGTAAGTGTCTTTTTTATTATTTCTCGGTGACATGAAAGATAAATATGTTTAGAAAACTATGACTGACGTCTCTAAAGGTCATGAACAGTCAAAATTATGTTTCTCATTAAATGTGATGATATTCGGATGAAACCAGATCAAAGTATATGACCAAAGTATGAAACATGACTTTTGCATCTACATTGATAAAGTTTGATCATAAATTGTTGGTCCTCTCCCACATGGATTCACAGGGCGGGATTATTGAGGGGATAGGGGGATGTCACCCTAACTCATTTTAATACACCAATGGTAACATATTCTCTTACCCAACTGAAATAAGTACCACCTTATAACCAACATCGGGGAGAAGGCATGTTTGCGGAGGGGCGTGATTTATATAGCTAGATGGCTACTCTACTAGTGCCCAAATTGGGACTGTAGGTTGTCAGCAAATACCATTATTATTTAAAAGTTTACACTTCATCTATGGCAAAGATACTTACATGTCTTCCCTTTCATCTGCGTCTGGTGTTAGCTAGTTATTGGCTAGTTAGTTCTTGAGCCAGCATGGAACAAGAAGATGGGGGGGGGGGGGGGGGTCAAAACTGACAGTTGTCATGTCAACACATCCATCAGTGCTGCTGTGAACTGCATCACAAGAGACATGCCAATCGGGAGATGAATAAATAAATAAAAATTACACCATTGATGGAACTTCAATATTGTTTGAGTTGCTTTGTGTATCACCAAATTTGCTTGAGATGATTTTCCTGCAACACTGCATCCAAGTTTATTGACATAGGCGTGTCAAAGACATGTCAGTAAAGGTGACCTCATGAATATAAGCTCCTTGCCTACTCAGCCTGTATTTTCAAACTTCCTGCTAGTAAGCCATGAGAGAAAGTAATTTCTAAAATGTTAATACATTTCTACCCCTCAAAAATATTATTGGTGATATTTCAGTCACTCAAAAGGCTATTATACATGGGAATCTGAATGACTGTTTGGGACCTTTAAAAAACACAGCATCACAATTGGTCCCATGTGGCTCAGTTGGTAGAGCATGGCACATGCAATGCCAGGGTTGTGGATTTGATTCCCATGGGGAACCAGTACGAATGAATATGTATGCACTCACAACTCTAAGTCACTCTGGATAAGAGAGTCTGCTAAATGACTAAATTGTAGTTTACATGGAGGCGAATTTAATGGTTGAAAACACTACATATGGAGATGGATTTTCAAGAGCTACACCCGCTATAATATCTGAACTGTGTATGTACCGATAAACTTAGATTTAATTTGAGTGTTGAACAGCCACAACAAATCACCAAGCAGGGGGACAGGTTTGGTTGATTATGAGACACAGAGGGAAATAATGGACACATCATGAGAACGTAGAAATGAAATTATTACAAGGCAGGCGAATACCAACATGAATAGCAGGTCAGACAAACTACATGACAGAACAACTGTCTACAGTCCTGTAGACACGTGGATTTTCAGCAGTGGTAACTAATGGTTAGTTCTGATCTGAGACAGACGGGGGTGGATGAATGAATTATCATATACCTACCTTTGCCTCGCTTTCCTTGGCCTTGTCCCGCCAGTAGTCTCCCCGATTCGGCAGCCATTAATATGACTGTCGGTGCGGTGAAATTTCACCGTTCATATCATGTAAGATTTTTTTTTAATGACGAAAAGTCTTGATAATTTGGACCTGAGCAATACTCGCAAGTAGAGTCATACACGGTCTTTGGATAGGAGGACGGTTTCTATAGTTAGATAGGTAATGTGTATCCCCTTGCAATTCACAACTCGTTTTACAGCTAGATATATTGCGCACAACGCTTTGACTGTCACGGAGTTCGGTGGCCAACAACTGTGGCTAGCCAGGGTTAGTTTCAGCAGCCACCTTGCAAAAAATGAAGAGCCGGGCTGAATGAAACTGTGGATAATGTTTGCCAGAATGCAAGTTGCATAACACTACCTTCCTCGCTCTAAAAATAATAACTTAGTTACAGATGAGTTAAGTTAGCAATTAAGATAGTTGGCTAGCTAGCTGGATAGCAACGTTTGCTATCGCATTTGGGTAACGTTAGTCGCTAGCTAGTTACTATGTTTGTGATAGATAACATGTAGATTATGATTTATAATAATTAATCATCTACATTCAATTTGGTTAATTGACCAGTTTCGCCTTCATAGCAAGCGGTACAAAATAACCGGTCTCTAGTAAAATGTTAGCTACTTGAGTTAGTTAGCTACGAAAAGCTAGCTAGCTAGCTTGCTAGCATTATTGGGAAGCAAACTATACCCTTTCTCCGGCGTTGCTTGCTCTGCAGTCCGTTAATATGAACATCTCCGGTGTGTCATTGCCGATATACCAGTCCTCACATGGTATATGCTTTATGTTGTGATACAGCTTAAAATAATAATTCATACAAAAACGCAAATTTTTCCATATTAATCACGGCCTCTACTGTCGCCGCCGGACAAAGAGGGCCAGGCAGGAGACGCGCACCCGGGAACATTACAACTCAGAGGGAAAGTAGGGGTGTCCTAAAACGAGATTTCTAAATCAGTCACTCTCTGCATCCAGGTTGATAATAAACGTTATTACATTTCATAATACTTCTAGCTGTAGTTTTACCGATTCATTTTGTGCAAGAAATGGCACACATTGTTTACGTAATTTGTGAATTACCTCACCTTTATTTAACAGCAGGTTATGGAGCAGTCTAGAACGGACCACTTTCAACGCTGAAGTAGGGATGGACACAAAAGTAATCACATCCCATTACTTTTTCCAAATGTTGTGTTACAGTTTGTATTTCAAATGGATTAAATGGAAATTTTGTGTCACTGGCCTACACACAATACCCCATAATGTCAAAGTGAAAATAGGTTTTTAGAAATGTTTACAAATCAATAACAAATGTAAAGCTTAAATGTCTTTCTTGAGTCAAGTATTCAACCCCTTTGTTATAGCAAACCTAAATAAATTCAGTAGTAAAACTGTGCTTATCAAGTGACATAATTAGTTGCATGGACTCCCTCTGTTTGTAATAATAGTGTTTGAAAAGATAAACAACATGCTCGACTCCACTTTATATAAACTTAAATCGGGTGCTGTATCCTCATATATAATCCAAAGAACAGAAATAGGACAGCACTCGGTAAATACATCCTCATGAACGTTTTGGGTATTAGCCCTTTTTAAGCGTTTAAGGGCAATGTCAATCAATGTCACAACAACAATCCCTCTTGGGCGTAGTTAATTATACATTCACAGTCAGTATTGGCTCAATCAAGAGATCCCAGCAGAGGGAGCTGTGGGGGAAACATGAAAATCCAATAAAGATAAACACAAGCATTACAAATACATTATGATGTCATTACCTAAATGCCATGGGATCGCCCAATTATGCAAATATATTTATAGAGAAATTTGAGTTGGACATCGTGTATGATAATAATCCCTATTCTACGTTTATTAAATTGTTTATGAGATATATTGATTACATTTTTTTCATTTGGTCAGGTGATGATCTTAAATCGCAGTAATTCTTTACATAGGCTACATGAATTCCAGGATGCCGTCCATTAAATGTATGTTAGTAGGCTGTCCTATAAGGACATGTTTCCTTTTTGGATGTTTTGTTTAAGAAAGATGGCAATGGCGTATAGAAAAGAAACGGAGGGAAATGCCTTTCTTCATTTCAACAGCTATCATACACCTTCATTAAAAAATAGTTTACCATATAGCCAACTCCTTCGCATAAGGCACATTTGTGACACTGATTTATCATTTGATGTACACTACCAGTCAAAACTTTGGACACACCTACTCATTCAATGGTTTTTCTTTATTTTTACTATTTTCTACATGGTAGAATAATAGTGAAGACAACAAAACTATAAAATAACACATATGGAATCATGTAGTAACCAAATAAGTGTTAAACTTATCAAAATAGATGTTATATTTGAGATTCTTCAAAGTAGCCACTCTCTGCCTTGACAACAGCTTTGCACACTCTTGGCATTCTCTCTACCAGCTTCATGAGGTAGTTACCTAGAATGCATTTAAATTAACAGGTGTGCCTTGTTAAAAGTTCATTTGTGGAATTTCTTTCCTTCTTAATGCGTTTGAGCCAATCAGTTGTGTTTTGACAAGGTAGGGGTGGTATACAGAAGACAGCCCTAGTTGGTAAAAGACCAAGTCCATATTATGGCAAGAACAGCTCAAATAAGCAAAGAGAAATGACAGTCCATCATGGCTTTAAGACATGAAGGTCAGTCAATCCAGAAAATTTCAAGTGCAAGACATTTAACCGTGTTAACCTTCACAAGGCTGCTGGCCCAGACGGCATCCCTAGCCACATCCCTAGAGCATGGCAGACCAGCTGGCTGGTGTGTTAACGGACATATTCCATCTCTCCCTATCCCAGTCTGTTGTCCCCACATGCTTCAAGATGGCCACCATTGTTCCTGTACCCAAGAAGGCAAAGGTAACTGAACTAAATGACTATTGCCCCGTAGCACTCACTTCTGTCATCATGAAGTGCTTTGAGAGACTAGTCAAGGATCATATCACTTCCACCTTACCTGACACCCTAGACCCACATTAAATTGCACACCACCCCAATAGGTCCACAGACGATGCCATCGCACTGCACACTGCCCTATCCCATCTGGACAAGAGGAATACCTATGTAAGAATGCTGTTCATTGACTACAGGTCAGCATTCAACACCATAGTACCCTCCAAGCTCATCATTAAGCTTGAGGCCCTGGGTCTCGACCCCACCCTGTGAAATTGGGTTCTGGAGTTCCTGATGGGCTTCCCCCAGGTGGTGAAGGTAGGAAACATTTCCACTTGATCCTCAACACTGCCCCCCCTCCCGTACTCCCTGTTCACCCATGACTACGTGGCCATGCACGCCTCCAACTCAATCATCAAGTTTGCAGATGACACGACAGTAGTAGGCTGGATCACCAAAAAACGATGACACAGCCTATAGGGAGGAGGTGAGGGCACTCTGAGTGTGGTGTCAGGAAATAACCTCTCAATCAACGTCAACAAAGCAAAGGAGATGATCGTGGACTTCAGAAAACAGCAGAGGGAGCACCCCCCTATCCACATCGATGGGACAGCAGTGGAGAATGTGGAAAGCTTTAATTTTCTTGGCGTACACATCATGGACAAACTGAAATGGTCCAAATTTCTTCAGACTCCTGAGGTTGAGGCGCCCTTCGCATTCTTCAACCTCAGGAGTCTGAAGAAATTTGGCTTGTCACCTAAAACCCTCACAAACTTTTACAAATGCACAATTGAGAGCATCCTGTTGGGCTGTGCCACCACCTGGTACGGAAACTGCACCGCCCACAACCACAGGGCTCCCAGAGGGTGGTACGGTCTGCACAACGCATCACCTCGAGCAGACTACCTGCCCTCCAGGGTACCTACCGCACCCGATGTCACAAGAAGGCCATAAAGATCATCAAGGACAACAACCACCCGAGCCACTGCCTGTTCACTGCCTACCATCCAGAAGGCGATGTCAGTACAGGTGCATCAAATTTTGGACCGAGAGACTGAAAAATTGCTTCTATCTCAAGGCCATCAGAGTGTTTAACAGCCATCACTAACACAGAAAGGCTGCTGCCTACATACAGACTTGAAATCATCATCTTGCGATACGCATCTCATGTGTTGACTGTATTTTATACCATCTATTGCATCTTGCCTACGCCGTTCAGTCATTGCTCATCAATTTATTTATATGTATATATTCTTATTCCATCCCTTTACTTAGATTTATGTGTTTTAGGTAGTCGTTGTGGAATTGTTAGATTACTTACTAGATATTGCTGCACTGTTGGAACTAGAAGCACAAGCATTTTGCTACACAATAACATCTGCTAACCATGTGTATGTGACCAATACCCTTCCCCTAACCTTAACCCTACCCTAGCCTTAACCCCTAACCCCTCAGCGTTAGCCACCTAGCTAACATTAGCCACAACAATTTGGAATTCGTAACATATCATACACGATTTGTAAATTCGTAACATATTATATGAATAGCCTAGCCTTACCTTTGTTCCAGGCTACCTTTGTAGCCTTACCTTTGTTCCCCATCTTGCATCCATGATAGTAGACCCCACTAGAAATAATCACCTCCCACTGTACGCTAGTCTGTGTTTCTAGTGTGTTCCCCACCCTTCTTTCCCACCCCTCTCAACTTCGTGCCACAGTCAGCGAGCTACATCACAAGAATAGACAGCCAAGAAGATTGGACAGTCTGGGAATGGGATCACGAATAAGAACTAAGAAAAAGTTTTGATTCTTTCAAGTTTTCCCACTCCAAAGACTTCTCTTCACCCAAAAGGAATAACTGTTACATGCAGCTGAATGGAAGAGGCCGAGATAGGACCTGACTTAAAGATAATCAACAATGGGTTAAAGTAGGGAGAAATCTTCCAATATAGGCTACAGGTACGCCTTTATTTTGGTATAGGCTATCACATGTAGGGCATTTATTATTTCTTTCATTTCGTTTTTACCTTGTGGTCTTTATTAGAAAATTAAATTGAACATTATGATTAAGTTAGCCTAATCAATATTATATATGATTATCAAATGAAAATCATATTCTATTTCATTTGGAATTGGTTATAACCTATAATTAGACAATTTGGCTATAATAACAATATCCTCTGTTTAAAAAAAGTAAAATATTATCTAGTGGAGGCTTTAGACTACATGCAGAGAATCTAAAAAAAGAGCCTTGTGTTAAAGCAATGGAAGTCTTTTGTTTCAGAATAGTCTACTGTGATTTCTAAATGTGCGTCTTTGGGGCTGGCACAGTGCATGGTACATATCGTTTTTGGACCAAAGAGAGTATTAGCTTTATACAGAGATCATGGCAAAGTGGTTCAAAGAATTCCCCATCAATTTAAAGAACGGTACCAAAAGGATCCTCTCTGCTTCAGAATCACACTCCCTATCAAGGGTTAACCTGGACAGGGAGTTGGCATTGGCACCAAAGCAACCAGCGCACAAAGTGGATAGCAATTCTCAAAATTCTGCCATAGAATTGGGAAGGAATGGCACAATTCCAAAGCGGAGTCACCGGTTTTTGATGAGCACTGGCCACTGAAAAGTACTGGTTCTGCAAATGATCAGTCGTCTGATCAAAGTGGAAAAGCAGGACAAGAACCCGAACTTCCACAGCAGCCCAGTGGTACTCAAAACAGAGATGGTAAGACATTTTGAAGCACTTTAGAAATTGTAGGCTAATTCTATTCTCAACAGGATGTGATGCTGGACTCAAGGGTAGAGGTAACCTAGTACACGTAAATCTCTCTCCCTCCATTTAGTATATTTAGTATATTAGTATATCATATGGTATGGACTAATTTGTGGATGTCCATTTGTGGATGTCCATCATCAATTTCGTATGATATGTTACTAATTACAATTTGTATGACACGCAGTAGCGGTGAGTGGGTAAAATCACTGGGGAAGCCAAGCCAGAAAAGAAAAGCCGTTTTACAATCTATGTGTTGTGATAATTGCATTGTTTGTTCTATAAATACTGTTAGTTCATATGCCTTGCCACCGTGACATAAAGGTCTAAGGCCGAGACAATAAGAAAACACAGTGGCAGAATAAATTCAACCATACCTTTGTGTGTGTGTGTGTGTGTGTGTGTGTGTGTGTGTGTGTGTGTGTGTGTGTGTAAGTAGAAAAAACATGTGGACTCACCCTACTTGTAGAGAAACACCAATGCCATCCACCTCTCTTTCATGTTGCCATTACGGTCTATGTCTGTGCCATATAGTATATGCTTTTAGTTTTGGTTGTGCTAGGCTACCTGGCTAAAATGCTTGCTCGCTAGACTAACTTCCTTTCATGGGCAACAATTAGCCAGCTAGTTAACATTAGCTTACTACATCTAGCTACATATTGAACTTCCATCCTCTCAGGCCAGAGGCACAATTAATTAATTTAGGGTTGAATCATAATTGTCATTATAATCATTGACAAGTACTGAGAATTAAATAAAACCACAAGTCCAAATCCCTATCTCCATCCATGGCTAATTTAGGACAACAACACAATGAGATGGAACAATTCCAGTTTAGCTTTTTCTGGTGGGATATGTTCAGCCTCTTGTGAATTGAAGGAAAATTATGAAACACAGAAGAAAGATATATCTGTATTTTTTTGTTGTTGTAAATTTTCTGGGGAACTCTGGCTTCCATTGGCATCCATGAATACACACCAATAATGACATGTAACGAATTGCAATTCGTATATGCAATTCGTAATACATGTTACAAATTTGCAATACGTGGACATGTCACAGATTCCAATTTGTTGTGGCTAACATTAGCTAGGTGGCTAGGGGTTGGGTTAGGGATTAAGTTTAGGGTTAGGAGTTAGGTTAAGGTCAGGGGAAGGGTTAGCTAACATGCCAAGTAGTTGCAAATTAGCTAAAAAATAGTAAGTAGTTGTAAAGTTAGCTAAAATGTTGTTGTCATAAATGAGATTCCAACACGCAACCTTTGGGTTGCTAGACATACGCATTATATGCTCTTCCATCAAATAAAATTGTATTGGTCGCGTACACATATTTTGCAGATGTTATCGCGGGTGGAGCGAAATGCTTATGTTCCTTGCTCTAACAGTGCAGTAATGCCTAACAATACAAAACAATACACGCAGATCCAACAAATAAAAATAAAGCAATTAAGAAATGTCTAAATAATACTATGTCAGAGGCAGGAATAGAAATATTTATGCATATAATGATGTTTATAGACATTATGGACCATATATGTGTGTACAGCAGTAGTTATATAGGATGAGCCTTGACTAGAATACAGTATATACATATGAAATGGGTAAACAGTTGTAAACATTATTCAAGAACCCAGTGTTCAATGGCTATGTACATAGTGCTGCAGTCTCTAAGGTGCAGAGTTGAGTAAAGGCTAGTAACAGTGACTAAAGTTCAGGGCAGGGTACTGGGCGCAGGCCGGCTAGTAGTGACTATTTAACAGCCTGATGGCCTGGAGATAGAAGCTGTTTTTCAGTCTCACGGTCCCAGCTTTGATGCACCTATACTGTCTCCGCCTTCGAGATGGTAGCGGGGTGAACAGGCCGTGGCTCAGATGGATAGGGGCGTTGATGATCTTCTTGGCCTTCCTGTGACATCGGGTGCTGTAGATGTGCTGGAGGGCAGGCAGTGTGCCCCCGGTGATGTGTTGGGCTGACCGCACCACCTTCTGGAGAGCCCTGTGGTTGCGGACGGTGCAGTTGTCATCCCAGGCGGTGATATAGCTCGACAGAATGCTCTCAATGGTGCATATGTAGCAGTTTGTGAGGGTCTTAGGGGCCAAGTCAAATTTCTTCAGCTTCCTGAGGTTTAAGAGGCGCTTTTGTGCCTTCTTCACCACACTGTCTGTGTGGATGGACCATTTCAGGTTGTCAGTGATGTGCATGCTAAGGAACATGAAGCTTTTCACCCTCTCCACTGCAGCCCCATTTATATGGATGGGGGCGTGCTCCATCTACTGTCTCCTGAAGTCCACGATCAGCTCTTTCGCTTTGTTGACGTTGAGGAAGAGTTTATTTTCCTGGCAACACTCTACAGGACCCTCTCGTCGTTGTTGGTAGTCAGGTCTACGACTGTTGTGTTGTCTGCAACTTGGCTACGTAGTCATGGGTGGACAGGGAGTGTTGTTGCCTACTTTCACTACTTTGAGTTGGCCCATCAGAAAGTCCAGGACCCAGTTGCACAGGGCGAGGTTCAGACCCAGGGCCCCGGAGCTTTGTGATGAGCTTGGAGGGCACTATGGTGTTGAAGGTTGAGCTGTAGTCGATGAACAGCATTCTTACATAGGTATTCCTCTTGTCCAGATGGGATAGGGCAGTGTGCAGTGCGATTGGTGATTGCGTCATCCGTGGATCTGTTGGGGCGGTATGCAATTTGTATTGAGTCTAGGGTGTCAGGTAAGGTGGAGGTAATATGATCCTTAACTAGCCTCTCGTCTGTGGACTCCGTCTGTGGACCTATTGGGGCGGTGTGCAAATTAAAGTGGGTCTATGGTGTCAGGTAAGGTGGAGGTTATATGATCCTTGACTAGTCTCAAAGCACTTCATGATGACAAAAGTGAGTGCTATGGGGCGATAGTCATTTAGTTCCGTTACCTTCGCTTTCTTGTGTACAGGAACAATGGTGGACATCTTGAAGCAAGTGGGGACAACAGACTGGGATAGGGAGAGATTGGATACTGTATGTCCGTAAAACACTCCAGCCAGCTGGTCTGCACATGCTCTGACGACACGGCTAGGAATGCTGTCTGGGCCGACAGTCTTGAGGGGATTAACACGCTTAATGTCTTACTTACGTTGGCCACGGAGAACGAGAGCTCACAGTCCTCATGAGTGGAGGTGGCCCGCGTTGGCGGCACTATGTTTTCGAAGGAGGTGTTTAGCTTTTCCGGGAGCAAGGCGTCGGTGTCCGCGACGTGGCTGGTTATCCCTTTATTGTCTGGAGTCCCTGCCAGAAACATTTAGCCTGTTTGACTGCCTTATGGAGGGCATAGCTGAACTGTTTGTACTGGTCCATGTTCCCAGTGACCTTGCCGTGGTTTGCACTTTCAGTTTTGCTCAAATGCTGCCATCTATCAACGGTTTTAATCATCACAGTGAGAACAACATCCTCTATGCACTTTCTGACTAAGCCAGTCAACGAGTCACTGTATACATCAATGTTATTCTCAGAGGCAACCCGGAACATATCTCAGTCTGTGTGATCAAAACCCTGACCAACCACCCTCCTTTCATTTTTGCCTTAAGTACCTTTCTGTCTTTTGTAACCATACCAAACGTAACATATAATACTAACCAAACATAACATATAATACTAATTAGTGTCCCAGATGTACATTTACTATGTTACGTCTAGTCTATGAGACCAGAATAGATTTATAGAGGCAATATGAGGCTAATGATAAATGCTAATAATACATTTGATAATATATTTGTATTTGTTTTTTTGTTTAGCTTGCATTATGTTTTATTATGGGGGTATAGGCCTATATAGCAGTTATTGTATGAGGTCCGAGGTGTATAGTGACTGCAAACTTCAAAGTATGAACCAAACTTAATTTTGTGAGTATCACTCAATGAATGAAGCATAACTATTGTATTATATTAAAATTATTATATTATTATAAAAAGCATCTGACACTCAGGCGCTAACCCAAGTCCCCTCTGGTTAGGCTTCGAAAATTTAAAAGCAAGAGAAAACAATGTGGCGAGATGGTGTGAAATAAAGACAGTTAAAGGAGGGAGGAAAAATAGGTGAGGTATAGTTTTATGTTTTGAGGGGTAAATCCCTTTGACTCCTGTTTGCTGTTCTCAATTCTGTTCTCAATCTGCCTGTCTTTGTTTTCTATGAAAAAGGGAATACCTGTCAGGGGCCTCATAGGAAGCTACAGTTTTGCATCATTTCCATTATAAGACTTTACCCCAGTGTTTGCCCTAAAGACGCAGACTTTTGTGTTTCCACGTATGAGGCCTGGCCCCAAAAAGTATACTCTGACCCAAAAAATACCTAACTTGACATGGGGCCGACAGGTATTTTCTGAGCAACTCATGGCCTGATCAGTGTGTAGCCTATATATCACTTTTCTTATCCTACACACTATATTGTGGTCAGGTCACTGGAAATGCTAAAGCGTGTGTGTGTGCACATGTGTGCACGAGAAAGAGGGATACAGAGATTGTGTCTGTGTGTTTGTCGTAGGAGTTGTCCCTAAAACTGTCCTTGGAAGTGCTAAAGCCATCACCAATTGCATACTCTGTGCTATTAGATCCTGGTTAAGGGGAGGGGTGGACACACTGGGGCCTACAGATGTAGGATCTTAATTTGATCACTCATTTGTTTATGAGACTTTTCCTGCATTGTAATTTCCACTTTAAAATGTCAGCCTTGATTTGCCCTACTGTAAAATGTATCAATCCCTACCATTTTTTTAATTAACTATAATCCACATAATAATTAACATTTCCTGTTGTTAAAGGATTATTTTCCTTTTGTATAGACCTGGCTCAAATGAAGATCCTACCTCTGTATAAGTCATTATTTAATTAACCATCATCCTGCTTGCAAGGCAATATAACTAGAGATGACTTTATTTCGTCCACCAGCCGGATCTCTATATGCTGTAGCAATTGAGCCTGGGGACGGGGTTAGAGATGACTGAACAAGAACATTTACGACATCCAAACGACCCCTTGTCCAGTTACTGATCTGGTATTTAGTATCAGACAATGAGATAAACTTGAGGCCTTGGCACTGATAAAAAGACAGAGCAGAGGAATCAGGTGTGAATGAATTCCTTTTACCATAGCGGTATTTAGCAGATAGGTGTTGTTGTTTGGATAATGGATCTGGGACAAAGATGGTGCCACAGTGATACCGCTGTACACAGTAAATTTATCTGCGTAAATTTTACTCAAATTTAATACAATTATACTCTACAAAAGATAACATTTGGTCCCAGTCTAAATAGAGTAAAAATTACTCTTGTTGCAGAGTTCAATTTTCAGAGTTATTTCTACTCTCTTCAGTGTTTATATTTAACTCTACAAACTGTAATTTACTCTATTTAGCTTAACATGGAAACAACTCTACTGCCAATTCACTCAATATAGAATTGAATATTATCAGTCAAGAGTAGCATTTGTACAACTAAACTTAACTTCAATAAATCAGAAGTCAGTATTGAACAAAGCACTTTATTCTTAAATGTAAGACAATTGCAATACATACATCAAAATACTGATAAATAAAATACAATTGTAGACTAAAATGAAATGTTGGCCTCTGTTCACTTTAATACATGTACATAAAAAAGCTCAATATTGCAATTCAATACATCTAACAATGACATGGAGTATTTTGGGAAACTGGCATCTCACATTGTAAGGGGTGCGTAACTGGTGGCAGGGAAGTCAGATGCAAGAGAGCAGAACTGGGTAATAACCGGGGCAGTTTAATTAACAAAACCAACGGCATCCAGAATAACAAAATATGGGTACAAAACCCGTAGCGCATCAATCACAATGTGCACAACCACTTACAACAAACAATTTCACACACAGACATGGGGGGAACAGAGGGTTAAATACATGACAAGTAATGAGGGAAATGTGAACCAGGTGTGTGGAAAAACAAGACAAAACAAATGGAAAATCAAAGGCGGATCGGGGATGGCTAGAAGACCGGTGATGTCGACCGCCGAACGCCGCCCGAACAAGGAGAGGAACCGACGTCGGCGGAAGTCGTGACAGTACCCCCCCCCCCCTTGATGCGCGGCTCCAGCAGCGCCGACACCATCCTCGGGGACAACCTGGAGGGCAAGGTGTAGGGCGATCCGGACGGAGACAGTGGAACTCCTGCAGCATTGAAGGGTCCAACACGTCCTTCACTTCCCAGCATCTCTCCTCCGGACCGTACCCCTCCCACTCCATGAGGTACTGAAGGCCCCTCGCCCGACGCCTCGAATCCAGTATAGAGCGGACGGAATACGCCGGGGCCCCCTCAATGTCCAGGGGGGCGGAGGAACCTCCCGCACCTCAGAGTCCCCACAAATGGCCCCACAAACCGCGGCCCCAGCTTCCAGGAGGGCAGGGGGAGGGGCAGGTTTCGGGTCAAGAGCCAGACCCGGTCCCCCGGTGTCAACACCGGGGCCTCACTGCGGTGATGGTCTGCACTGGCTTTCTGGTGCAGCACGGCCCGCTGAAGGTAAACATGAGCGGCGTCCCATGTCTCCTCCGCACGCCTGAACCAGTCGTCCACCGCAGGAGCCTCAATCTGGCTCTGATGCCAAGGCGCCAGAACCGGCTGGTACCCCAGTACGCACTGGAAGGGGGAGAGGTTAGTGGAGGAGTGGCGGAGCGAGTTCTGGGCCATTTCTACCTAGGGCACAAACGCCGCCCACTCTCCCGGCCGGTCCTGGCAATAAGACCTCAGAAACCTACCCACATCTTGGTTAACTCTCTCCACCTGCCCGTTACTCTCGTGGTGGAAACCCGAGGTAAGGCTGATCGAGACCCCCAAACGTTCCATGAACTCCCTCCAGACCCTCGACGTGAACTGGGGACCCCGATCAGACATTATATCCTCAGGCACCCCGTAGTGCCGGAAGATGTGCGTAAACAAGGCCTCCGCAGTCTGAAGGGCCGTAGGGAGACCGAGCAGAGAAAGGAGACGGCAGGACTTAGAGAAACGATCCACAACAACCAGGATCGTGGTGTTTCCCTGTGATGGGGGGAAATCGGTCAGGAAATAGATCAACAGATGTGACCATGGCCGTTGTGGAACGGGTAAGGGGTGTAGCTTAGCTCTGGGCAGGTGCCTATGGGCCTTACACTGGGCGCACACTGAGCAGGAGGAAACACAAACCCTCACGTCCTTAGCCAAAGTGGGCCACCAGTTCTTCACACTCAGACAGCGCACCGTCTGACCGATGCCTGGATGACCAGAGGAGGGTGACGTGTAGGCCCAATACATCAGCCGGTTATGAACAGCAGACGGAATGTGCAGACGCCCAGCTGGACACTGGAGGGGAGCGGACAATGCACGTGCTCAATGTCCGCGTCCAGCTCCCACACGACCGGTGCCACCAGGCAGGAGGCCGGGAGTATGGGGGTGGTATCCATGGGCCACTCCTCTGTGTCATACAGCCTGGACAGTGCGTCTGCCTTCACGTTCTGGGAACCTGGTCTGTAAGAAAGGGTGAAAACAAAACGGGTGAAAAACATGGCCAACCTTGCCTGGCGAGGGTTCAGTCTCCTCGCCGCCCGGATGTACTCCAGATTGCAGTGGTCAGTCCAGATGAGAAAAGGGTGTTTAGTCCCTTCAAGCCAATGTCTCCACACCTTCAAAGCCTTGACGACAGCCAACAGCTCCCGATCTCCCACGTCATAGTTTCGCTCCGCCGGTCTAAGCTTCCTCGAGAAGACAGCACAGGGGCGGATCTTCAGTGCCGTACCCAAGCGCTGAGAGAGCACAGCTCCTATCCCAGCCTCGGGCGCGTCCACCTCCACTACGAATGCCAAAGAGGGATCCGGATGGTCCAGCACGGGAGCCGAGTTAAACAGAGCCCTCAGGTGACCAAAAGCCCTGTCCGCCTCAGCCGACCACTGCAAACGTACCGGTCCCCCCTTCAGCAGTGAGGTAATGGGAGCCGCCACCTGACCAAAACCCCAGATAACCCTCTGGAAGTAATTGGCAAACCCTAGAAACTGCTGCACCTCCTTTACCGTGGTGGGAGGCGGCCAATTACGCACGACTGAAATGCGGTCACTCTCCATCTCCACCCCTGAGGTGGAAATGCGGTACCCTAGGAAGGAGACGGACTGTTGGAAGAACAGGCATTTTTCAGCCTTGACACGCAGGTCATGCTCCAACAGTCGACCAAGCAACCCTGTGTACCAGGGACACATGCTCGGCGCGTGTACATCAGAATGTCATCAATATACACCACTATACCCTGCCCGTGCAGGTCCCTGAAAATCTTGTCTACAAAGGATTGGAAGACTGATGGAGCATTCATCAACCCGTACGGCATGACGAGGAACACATAATGCCCTGAGGTAGTACTGAACGCCGTCTTCCACTCGTCTCCCTCCTGGATACGCACCAGGTTGTACGCGCTCCTGAGATCTAGTTTGGTGAAGAAGCGCGCCCCGTGCATTGACTCAATCGTTGTGGCGATCAGAGGTAGCGGGTAACTGTACCTCACAGTGATCTGATTAAGGCCTCGATAGTCAATACAGACCTCTCTCCCTCCCTCCTTCTTCTTCACAAAAAATAAACTCAAGGAGGCGGGTGAAGTGGAGGACCGAATGTACCCCTGATGCAGGGATTTGGAGACATATGCTTCCATAGCCGCCGTCTCCGCCTGTGACAGGGGATACATGTGACTCCTGGGAAGTGCGGCGTCTATCAGAAGATTTATCGCACAATCCCACGGTCGATGGGGTGGTAATTGAGTCGCCTTCTTTTTGGAGAAGGTGAGAGCCAAATCGGCATATTCGGGGGGAATGTGCACGGTGGAGACCTGGTCTGGACTTTCCACCGTAGTAGCACCCACGGAAACCCCTAAACATCTCCCCAAGAACTCCCGCGACCACCCCGTGAGGGCCCTCCGTTGCCATGGAACAGTGGGGTCATGACAAGCTAACCAGGGTAGGCCTAGCACAACGGGCAACGCAGGAGAGTCAATGAGGAAGAGACTGATTCTCTCCTTGTGACCCCCCTGCGTCCCTATACCCAGAGGAGCGGTGGCCTCCCTAATCAACCCTGATCCTAATGGTCGACTGTCTAAGGCGTGAACTGGGAAGGGCATAGCCACTGGAATGATGGGGATCCCTAAACTACAGGCAAATGATCTGTCTATAAAATTCCCAGCTGCGCCTGTATCGACGAGCGCCTTATGCTGGGAATGCGGGGAAAACTCAGGAAAAGTAACAAACAAAAGCATGTGTGCAACAGAGGGCTCTGGCTGAGCCTTCTCACCTGGGGTGATGCCAGAGTGCCTTGCCTGCTGCCTCGATCCCCAGAGGGACCAACCCGGCACCGTCCGGCAGTGTGACCACTGCGGCCACAGATGGTACACGAGATGGAAACTCCTACGGTCTCCCTGAGCGCAGCACCTTCCAACTCCATGGGCATCGGAGTGGTGGTGCTGGGGGATGGAACCGACAGACCCCTCTCTGGACGTCTTTGGGTAGCCAGCAGGTTCGAATGGACAGGTCCACCAGCTGGTCGAAGGTGAGGGTGGTGTCCCTGCAGGCCAACTCTCAATGTCCTCACGCAAACTGCAGCGATAGTGGTCGATCAGGGCCCTGTCGTTCCATCCCGCAAGTGGCCAGCGTCCTAAAGTCCATTGCGAACTCCTGGGCGGTCCTCGTCCCCTGCCTCAGATGGAAAAAGGCGTTCACCTGCCGCTCTACCCTCGGGCGGGTGAAATCCTCGAAATGGTCCAGCGCCGCATCTCCTTCTCCCCACACGGCGTTGGCCCACTCCAGGGCTTTCCCCGAGAGGCACGAGACAAGGGCGGACACCTTCTCGCGGCCCGAAGGAGCCGGGTGGACGGTTGCCAGATAGAGATCCAGCTGCAACAGGAAACCCTGGCAGCGTGCAGCCGTCCCGTCGTACTCCCGGGGAAGGGCGAGACGAACCCCAATAGGACCGGGTGAAGGGGGGGCGAGTAGTGGAGACCCTGGTGGTGCTGGTGGAGGCGCTGGAGGAACTCCCTGTCTCTCCCAGTGGTCAATGGTTTGGACAATGCGGTCCATGGCAACGCCGAGATGGTGGAGCATCGCCGGGTGCTCCCGGACGCGCTCCTCGACCCCTATACCAGGGGCACAAGGAGAGGAACAAGGAGAGGAACCGACTTCGGCGGAAGTCGTGACACACATATCAAAAACACTGACGATAAAATAAAATTGTGGCCTCTAAAATGACATTTTGGAATCTTTTTACCCTTTAAAAAACTCCACGCCTTCTCCAAAAAGCCAATATTGCAATACAATATATCTTGGTTTTAAAGAGCTTACTGTGCTGTTTTTAGAGTCAGAGGAAACAGTATGGGACAATAAACAAACTTGAATCATCACAACTGTAAGACATCTGTATATCAAATGCTTTGTGACAGAAAAGTTATTTAACATCAACACCCAACTCTATATGCATTAAAGTGCTCATCAAGACATGTTGTTTGTAGGGCAAAAGTAACCAACAGTAAACTCTCATCTTTAACAACAACATGGTGGATCTTCTGAAAAACTGTCATCTCACAATGGACTTTAAGACAAACAACTAAACCTGAACGATACATATTTCCATGGTGTTTGGCCCATTTAACATTTAAAACCGTGGTATCAATTGGTACCTGAAGAGTCTCAGCCATCTTACAGCCCCAGTCCACCACATTTAAAGACAACATTTTACCTGGACTGACCATGACTCTGTTGGTGTCAAATGTCTGCCAACTGTATGCTTTTTGACTTTGGTGTTTTTTTGCC
The DNA here is from genome assembly GCF_002021735.2 of Oncorhynchus kisutch. NCBI lineage: Eukaryota > Metazoa > Chordata > Actinopteri > Salmoniformes > Salmonidae > Oncorhynchus > Oncorhynchus kisutch. Next base: position 48,393,311 of record NC_034187.2, on the reverse strand, counting down.
AATGTTTTAGTTACATTATTGAAGCTTTTTAATAGTTTTTTAAAAGAAATTATGCTTTGCTTCTTAGCGCATGCACCAGCTATGCAAAACGGGTTCATCTTAATCTGCGATTAAGTGTTTCAAAACAATTGTAATACCCTTTGATATCATTGGAGAAAATACAATGTGTACTATCTGAAGCAACAGTGAATACCAGTGTAGATCATTTGGACACACTAAGTCTCCGAAGATAAGTGGTAGATTGCGAAGTAAACACCAGGACTGGATAGAATTTAACCCCACAAGTCATTAGAGTCCTCTCCTAACTTCACTGCAGAATGTTTGTTGTTTTGCTCTATGTAACCATAGTTAAAGCTCTTTATTCTCCTGTCTATTTCATTTGATGTTGTGTACTTGTCTATCAAGTGCAGTATTAGCAATTTCATTTCATATTGTGCCACTCCCTCCATGATATCACACATAATATCGACAGAGAAGTTTTCACATGTATTGAAGTACTGCAAGGAGTTTAGAATGTAAGAACGTTTAACACCCATCACATATGGAAGACTGCGATTTGTCCCCTTTTTTTGGCAGTGTTCTGCATGAGGTGCTCGAGTTCGCATAACTATCTTAGGTGAATCTTCATCAAATTCAGTCTGAAAGTCCTCTTTCTAAGCAAGACGAAAGCGGTAACAATATCTGGCACTGAATGATTCAACAAAACCAAATAAACAGTGAAGACGAAGGTTGTCACCTGTAACTTGGACAATAGTTCCAAACACTGGTTTATCATACAAGGGGACCATAATTAGATCCCTCTCAAGTCATTTAATATCCTACAAAACTCTTAATGACAAGGACTGAGTCAGAAGGGGAACTTGTAGATGGCAAGTCATCAACATGACTTAGTGCTACATATTCAGCTGTAGAGGGGCCTTCACCATGATCAGAACTAGGTTCATGTGCTTTATAAAGATGCTTTCTGAACCCAGAAAAAGTGACATAAACTTGTGAACAACCAGCCTGACCGCATTTAAGATGAGGTGTCTTTCCTGGACAAAGTCCGTGGACCAACTTCAAGTGTTTTGTCAAGGAATTAGCATTACCCTGGGGGCTTTTGCAAGCAAAAGACAACATTTTAGATGAATGATATGAAAACGTTGTGTGAAATGAAAAAGGTTATTTCCTATGCTGCGTTTTAACCCTTTGCAACTTCAAAACTTTTAGTAACTCAATGCAGCATCCGAGACCTCAACTCTGCAACCCTAGGATTAACCTTAGTGGTATCAACATCAATTTCATAAATTGTGGTTTGCAAGAATTTGACACATTTTCCAGATCCTGGTTGTACGAGGTACCAAAGACAAAATGATCAAAACAGGCAAGAGAGTCTGGTGACTTACAAGGTATTGCATGTTTGTCAATCACAATGAAGTACTTGTGAATCCCACTCTTCTGGGTCCCCATAGCAAGCAGATCGGGTTGAAGGCTTTCCATGATGCTCTCCAGATGCCCCTGGATGCTGGTCCCAGTCTGTGACACAATAAATTCATTAGTGTGCTATTAAAATAAATCACTGTTTGCAAACAGTTTGTGAAAATGTAAATTACAGCTACACATGATCTTACCATGATTTGTCCATATTATTAAAAGCAGTTATTAGGATTAGGAATGGGGACTGTAACCTCACCTTGATAAACTTCACAATGTGATCACTGGCATGTTTGGCTGAGATTTTTACTGGTCTCTGGCGGCCATGAGGTGACGGTGGGAGAAGGTGGACAAGGACCAAAATGGAGGACATGTCACTGTCCCATCCTGAAAGTAGAAATTTTCACTGAAAGTTACATCATTCCATTTTGCATTCAAAAACAATGCTCCCTTCCATTAGTATAATACTTTTATTCCAGCATACCATTTTCCACTTCTGTTGCGGATTCAGCATTTTGAACCAGGCCTTGCAGGTTGCCTGTCTGTGTGAGGACACGGTTTTGGTCAATGACTTTCTGCTTGTAGAGAGTAGGCCACTTCTCCAGGAGCTTTGCAGAGGTTGCATCACCAAACATCAGACTAAAATCTTGCTCAATCTGCAGACAAGATGGAATAAGTCAAGACCCAACAGTAAACATTATGGTGTGGCACTATCGTCATGTAATATATCACAGTCCTAATCAGACTGTTGTAGAAAATAAAACAATCATCCTGACAGTTTCAAGGCAAGGCAGTCGAAGAGCCACATACCATTCCTGCTATGTCTTGGAGTCTTGGAAACGCTGTGAATATTTCAGAGGACTTCACTGGGTCATAGACCATCTTTTGGCGATAGACGAACGTCTGCTTCATATTCTCCTTTACAATTGCTTCATCAGCTGTATGCTTCATCAGTGTAATGGCCTCACAACACATGCTTTCTGTTGTTGGACAGTTTTCCTCTCTGAAGGGGTCTCTATCAGCTTTTGGACCACCTGTAACATGGTGAAACTTTTACAGTTACTGGGTTTGTCTGCTCTATACAAGTATACAATATTGTGTCATAAGATATAAAAAACATGGCTCTGAAACTGCAAAGATGGCCATGCATGCAGTTATGTCACCAGATGAAAAGTAGGATTTATTTGACTCAGAAACTAAATTAATACTAAGAAATACTAAAAGAGTAAGAGACTAAGAAACACTTGCTTATACAGATGTTTACATACAATTATTCTCTGGTCATGTGTCATGAATGAGACTAACTACAATGAAAATCACTTACACGTCAGTGACTGACGCATGGTCTTCTGTCGTCCCTCTGATGCTTCCCTTATAACAAATTTCAGTCTCCATGCTAGATATCCACTCCCATCTGCTACATTGTAATAATGCTCCTAAAGTAAAGTATAATTCAGTTTGAGTGAGCAGGTTAAAATATCTGCATATTCATTTTTATCCTTAAAACTACAGATGCGCCCATAGATGAAGATTTGCTCATTCAACAGGTCTGACCCTCGCAGTGCAGAACTTAACTGGGCTTTTATACCACCAGAGTTGAGCTCATTTTTATTTTTTATTTTTTATTTTTTTCACCTTTATTTAACCAGGTAAGCTGGTTGAGAACAAGTTCTCATTTACAACTGCGACCTGGCCAAGATAAAGCAAAGCAGTGCGACAGAAACAACAACACAGAGTTACACATGGAATAAACAAGCGTAAAGTCAATAACACAATTTAAAAAAAGAAAGTCTATATACAGTGTGTGCAAATAGCATGAGGAGGTAAGGCAATAAATAGGCCATAGTAGCAAAGTAATAACAATTTAGCAGATTAACACTGGAGTGATAGACGAGCAGATGATGGTGTGTAAGTAGTGATACTGGTGTGCAAAAAAGCAGCAAAGTAAATAAAAACTATTTGGGGGATGATGTAGGTAGATTGGGTGGGCAATTTACAGATGGACTATGTACAGCTGCAGCGATCGGTTAGCTGCTCAGATAGCTGATGTTTAAAGTTAGTGAGGGAAATGTAAGTCTCCAGCTTCAGCAATTTTTGCAATTCGTTCCAGTCACTGGCAGCAGAGAACTGGAAGGAAAGGCGGCCAAAGTAGGTGTTGGCTTTGGGGATGACCAGTGAGATATACCTGCTGGAGTGCGTGCTACGGGTGGGTGTTGTTATCATGACCAGTGAGCTTAGATAAGGCAGAGCTTTATCTAGCATAGACTTATAGATGACCTGGAGCCAGTGGGTCTGGTGACGAATATGTAGCGAGGGCCAGCCGACTAGAGCATACAGGTCGCAGTGGTGGGTGGTATAAGGCGTTTTGGTAACAAAATGGATGGCACTGTGATAGACTACATCCAATTTGCTGAGTAGAGTATTCGAAGCTATTTTGTAGATGACATCGCCGAAGTCGAGGATCGGTAGGATAGTCAGTTTTACTAGCTTAGGAGAGATGGCAGAGATGGTGGGCATACAGACATGTTAACAGATTTATAATTTAAATAAAAACATCACTCATACTCTCTTTGTATCACTGATTATATATTTTAAACAACATCTCTTTGGAAGCAAGGACAATTAGGTAATATATTGGGTATGGTCACCAAAAACCCCATGCCATCTCACTTCCTTCTTTCCCTCTAGTGAATCATACTTCTACTTTGTGGGCACAGATTAAGACTAGTCTTGGACTTAAAAGCACGCTCAATCGAGAATCTCCATTGAAATAGTTTTTAAATCTAGGACTAGGTGCCGGTAAAGGGTGTCTCTTTGGACTGATTCAACATGTAGAATCGTCTGACAATTTACATAAAATGGTGGCCAATATTCTGGTCAGAGGCACTCTGCCATCTATCATTCTGCTGTATTCCCACATGCTTCCTATCTGAAACAGCTGGGAACAGTTTATGCATATATTATGACAACGTTTTTGTTTGTTTTGGTCTCAGGCGAGGTTTTTTTTCAGTTGTTGGTGCACAAAACATTTTTTCTCGAGTCAACCCGAAGTTCGGAGCAGAAGTTACCAATGACCCCTTCGTTGGTCATTGGTAAACAAAATATATATATTTTTTTATTATGAACTTTTATTTAACTAGGTCAGTTAAGAACAAATTCTGCCTTGTTCAGGGGCAGAATGACAGATTTTTACGGGGATTCGATCTAGCAACCTTTCAGGTTACTGGCCCAACGCTCTAACCACTAGGCTACCTTCTGACTAAGTATATACTGGCTACGATGTCTCAAGATGGACAAACAGTACTATTGCTGCTTTTTCAATTTTTTTAAGTCTTTTACCCCTTTGTGGTATCCAATTGCTAGTAGTTACAGTCGTGTCTCATCACTGCAACTCCCGAGAGCCATGCGTCCTCCGAAACACAACCCAACCAAGCCGCACTGCTTCTTAACACAATGCACATCCAACCCAGAAGCCAGCCGCACCAATGTGACGAAGAAAACACCGTACACCTGGTGACCTGGTCAGTGTGCACTGCACCCAGCCCGCCACAGGAGTCGCTAGTGCGCGATGAGACAAGGATATCCCTGCCAGCCAAACCCTCCCTAACCCGGACGACGCTGGGACAATTGTGCACCGCCCCATGGGCCTCCCGGTCGCAGCCGGCTGTGACAGAGCCTGGGCTCGAACCCAGAATCTCTGGTGGCACAACTAGCACTGTGATGCAGAGCCTTAGACCACTGTGCCACCCGGGAGGCAAAGTGAAGGTCTTTTAAGGGAGTTTGGCTTAGGCACCATCGAAGCAGGCAGAAGTCTTAACAGGAGTCACTGCTTTTTTCACTGAGATCAGACGGAGGGGTTCCAAGGACCTACTGAAGATCTACAATGTGTCCTATGAGGGCGACGAAGGGAGCATGGCCAGAAGGGAGCATGGCCAGAGTCTTCATGACGAAGGGAGCATGAAGACGCCGGTCACCAGGCCAAAGTTAGACCCCCGGGCCCCCTGGTGAGTACAAGCTGCCCTGGGAGTGGAAGAAGGAACAGATTGTCAAGGCTCTGCCTGGTACTATAGTCTAGACAAGAGACATGACCTACTGAACAAGAAGATCCTGAAATCCTCTCCCACCCTCTCGCCCTCCCTCTCCTACACGCCCAACATCAGCCCTGAGGTGTGCCAAGAGTGTGCACAGCTGTCATCAAGACAAAGGGTGGCTACTGAAGAATCTCAAATACAAAAATATTTTGATTTGTTTTTTGGTTACTGCATGACTCCATGTGTTATTTCATAGTTTTGATGTCTTCACTATTATTCTACAATGTAGAAAATAGTAAAAATAAAGAAAAACCCTTGAATGAGTAGATGTGTCCAAACTTTTTACCGTTACTGTATTTCAAGATGTTGTGTATCCCTGGAAATAATCAGAATTAATGTAAACATAATAGTTTTGAAAACATAGCTTGTCCAAAAAAAGTGGTCACTTGGCACAACTTGCCCCGGGGTAAGTTGAGCATAGGGGCAAGGTAACTTGAGCTGCCTTGGGATAAGTGGGTGATGGTGTCCTGTGACAGTGAGTGATAGTGCTGCAATATTAAAGTTTAATTAATGGAATGGGGTTGCGGTATATTGTATAACTTTAATGTATGCCTCAGACATAATCTCTCTGTTCAATATCACTTACCCTTCCATTTCTTGACCACTTGTCTGAGACAGGGATGTTGTTTCGATGTGCCAATTCGTAGGCAAATTCTCTGCATTTGAGGCTACTAAGGAAACTGGTCTGCGAGATTCTTGATATCTTTAGCAAGCTCAGACTCCATGTCATCAGAGAAGACCTTCTGTGCCTCTGCTACTCTATCATAGCTTTTCTTTCGCACAGGTACATGCCAATTTTCTTCTTTGTCAATGTATCTCTTCAGTGTCATTCAGTAAAAGAAATGTCATCCCTTATTACTGCTCAAATGGACTTCATCCCTTCTCTCACTTCCTTGACTCCTCTCTCATGAACCTCAGTGGGAGATAAGTTTTCAGTTCATATGCATGACACATTGCAAAAATGCTATACGTATTATGCATAAAGTGTAGTCTGGCCCAGGAGTGGGAAGGTGAACGGAAAGGCTCTGGAGCAACCCGCCCTTGCTGTCTCTGCCTGGCCGGTTCCCCTCTTTCCACTGGGATTCTCTGCCTCTAACCCTATTACAGGGGCTGAGTCACTGGCTTACTGGGGCTCTATCATGACGTCCATGGAAGGGGTGCGTCACCTGAGTGGGTTGATTCACTGATGTGGTCATCCTGTCTGGGTTGGCGCTCCCCCTTGGGTTGTGCCATGGTGGAGATCTTTGTGGGCTATACTCGGCCCTGTCTCAGGATGGTAAGTTGGTGGTTGAAGAGGCTGTGCTTTGGCAAAGTGGGTGGGGTTATATCCTTCCTGTTTGGCCCTGTCCAGGGGGGGCCTCGGATGGGTCCACAGTGTCTCCTGACCCCTCCTGTCTCAGCCTCCAGTATTTATGCTGCAGTAGTTTATGTGTCGGGGGGCTAGGGTCAGTTTGTTATATCTGGAGTACTTCTCCTGATGTTCGTTCTCTAATTCTCTCCTTCTCTCTTTCTTTCTCTCTCTCGGAGGACCTGAGCCCTAGGACCATGCCCCAGGATTACCTGACATGATGACTCCTTGCTGTCCCCAGTCCACCTGGCCGTGCTGCTGCTCCAGTTTCAACTGTTCTGCCTTCTTATTATTCGAACATGCTGGTCATTTATGAACATTTGAAATTCTTGGCCATGTTCTGTTATAATCTCCACCCGGCACAGCCAGAAGAGGACTGGCCACCCCACATATGCTCTCTCTAATTCTCTCTTTTTTTCTCTCTCTCTCTGAGGACCTGAGCCCTAGGACCATGCCCCAGGACTACCTGACATGATGACTCCTTGCTGTCCCCAGTCCATCTGACCGTGCTGCTGGTCCAGTTTCAACTGTTCTGCCTTATTATTATACGACCATGCTGGTCATTTATGAACATTTGAACATCTTGGCCATGTTCTGTTATAATCTCCACCCGGCACAGCCAGAAGAGGACTGGCCACCCCACATAGCCTGGTTCCTCTCTAGGTTTCTTCCTAGGTTTTGGCCTTTCTAGGGAGTTTTTCCTAGCCACCGTGCTTCTACACCTGCATTGCTTGCTGTTTGGGGTTTTAGGCTGGGTTTCTGTACAGCACTTTGAGATATCAGCTGATGTACGAAGGGCTATATAAATACATTTGATTTGATTTGATAAACATAACAGAATGTAATCATCATTTGTATGGGGTATGGTGGCCATTGGCTAAACTTACCCCAAGGCATTTTGACTATATTAGCACACACAGCTACAATGATGCACTTTAATGATAGGTTTAAAACTTGATATTGTAGCTTATAGAGACGTGATGTATAAAACAATCTTAAAACTATATATTTTGGTTTAGATACAAGCATCATCAAACTTATAAGACAATTCTTTCTACTTTGTGAAAATATTTTTGGGGATGACTTACTTAACAATTTTTTCCATGTCGCTTCTTCCTTCACAGACTACATGAAATGATGACCTCTTCCTAAATATTTGGTCACATGATACATTTTGTGTATGTTTTCCTAGAAACAACTGGTCGCACAACAAGTTAAGCAGGCATTGCTGCCAGAAAACAGGATTCCCCAAACATAGTGAATGGAAAAATTGCAATCTTTGTGGTCAATCTTCTAAAAAATATTTTGAAGACAATCATGGTACCAATAATTGCTTCTAATAAACCAGATGTATGTCATTAAACCGACTATTTAAAAAATGCACACAGAAGAAGTTTTAATAAGGATAATTTAGTTGCTCATGGCAGCCTGCAGTACCCCGGGCGGCCTTCAACTTGAGTTACTCAATGAGAAGGGGCAGCACTGAGCTAGCCTGTAACGTTACTTCTTGGAGTAGCTTAAACTGCCCATGTTATGTCTCCATGAGACGCCATCTTAACCAAATTAATTTGCTGTATTTCAGTCTTCACATTGGAATGAATGGTGTCACTTGATTATATATATACAGTCATTGAGCTCAACCAACCCTTTGGCTCAACTTACCCCACTCTCCCCTATTCCTTGTAAACTTACCATTTGTTTTTCAGATATTCTGTTGATATTAGTGAACCACTTCATCTACTATTTTGTAAGGCCTTTGTACTTTGTTAGCTTCATGTGCTCATGAGACTCTCCTCCAGTCCTCTAATTTGAGACCCCTTGCCTCTGTCCCTCGGTTGCTCTAACTTGTACCATTGCTGTGTAACACGTCAGGAGTCTCAGCTCCAGTCCTGCAAAGAGACCAGTTTCCTGGTGAGGAACAGTGTATCAGGAACCAGCAAACACTCCATTGCTCTCAGGTGAGTATACTCATCACTAGTACACCTGTTCGTTCTCTTCAGAGCTGATACCATACATAATGTGAAAAAAAGAAAAAGAAAGTACATTGCCTTTCATAGGACCTCTTTATGCTAATTTGGCTTGCTATTCCACACAATTCATAATATGTAAACTTAGTATAAAAGGACACATTCTTATGCATATAATCCCGCTATGCCCTCAGATGAATCACCAAACAAGCAAATACAGGATGAAGATTGAATCCTACTATACCGGCTCTGACCCTCGTCGGATGTGGCAGGGCTTGAAAACTATTACGGACTACAAAGGGAAACCCAGATGCGAGCTGCCCAGTGACCAGACGAGCTAAATGTCTTTTATGCTCGCTTCGAGGTAAGCAACTCTGAAGCATGCATGAGAGCACCAGCTATTCTGGACGACTGTGTCATAACGGTCTCGGTAGCCGATGTGAGCAAGACCTTTTTTTTTTTTTTTTTACCTTTATTTAACCAGGAAAGTCAGTTAAGAACAAATTCTTATTTTCAATGACGGCCTGGGAACAGTGGGTTTACTGCCTGTTCAGGGGCAGAACGACAGATTTGTACCTTGTCAGCTCGGGGATTTGAACTTGCAACCTTCCGGTTACTAGCCCAACGCTCTAACCACTAGGCTACACTGCCGCCCCTTTAAACAGGTCAACATTCACAAAGCCGTGGGGCTAGACGGATTATCAGGACGTGTACTCAAAGCATGCGCGGACCAACTGGCAAGTGTCTTCACTGACATTTTCAACCTCTCCCTGACCGAGTCTGTAATACCTACATGTTTCAAGTAGACCACCATTATCCCTGTGCCCAAGGAAGCAAAGGTAACCTGCATAAATGATTACCGCCCGTAGCACTCGGCAGCACGCGTCGATAGCCATGAAGTGCTTTGAAAGACTGGTCATGGCTCACATCAACAGCATCCTCCCGGATACCCTAGACCCACTCCAATTTGCATACCGCCCCAACAGATCCACAGATGACGCAATCTCAATCGCACTCCACACTGCCCTTTCCCACCTGGACAAAAAGAACATCTACAGTGGGGCAAAAAAGTATTTAGTCAGCCACCAATTGTGCAAGTTCTCCCACTTAAAAAGATGAGAGAGGCCTGTCATTTTCATCATAGGTACACTTCAGCTATGACAGAAAAATCACATTGTAGGATTTTTTATGAATTTATTTGCAAATTATGGTGGAAAATAAGTATTTGGTCAATAACAAAAGTTTATCTCAATACTTTGTTATATACCCTTTGTTGGCAATGACATAGGTCAAACATTTTCTGTAAGTCTTCACAAGGTTTTCACACACTGTTGCTGGTATTTTGGCCCATTCCTCCATGCAGATCTCCTCTAGAGCAGTGATGTTTTGGGGCTGTTGCTGGGCAACACGGACTTTCAACTCCCTCCAAAGATTTTCTATGGGGTTGAGATCTGGAGACTGGCTAGGCCACTCCAGGACCTTGAAATGCTTCTTACGAAGCCACTCATTCGTTGCCCGGGCGGGGTGTTTGGGATCAATGTCATGCTGAAAGACCCAGCCACGTTTCATCTTCAATGCCCTTGCTGATGGAAGGAGGTTTTCACTCAAAATCTCACGATACATGGCCCCATTCATTCTTTCCTTTACACGGATCAGTCGTCCTGGTCCCTTTGCAGAAAAACAGCCCCAAAGCATGATGTTTCCACCCCCATGCTTCACAGTAGGTATGGTGTTCTTTGGATGCAACTCAGCATTCTTTGTCCTCCAAACACGACGAGTTGAGTTTTTACCAAAAAGTTATATTTTGGTTTCATCTGACCATATGACATTCTCCCAATCTTCTTCTGGATCATCCAAATGCTCTCTAGCAAACTTCAGACGGGCCTGAACATGTACTGGCTTAAGCAGGGGGACACGTCTGGCACTGCAGGATTTGAGTCCCTGGCGGCGTAGTGTGTTACTGATGGTAGGCTTTGTTACTTTGGTCCTAGCTCTCTGCAGGTCATTCACTAGGTCCCCCCGTGTGGTTCTGGGATTTTTGCTCACCGTTCTTGTGATCATTTTGACCCCACGGGGTGAGATCTTGCATGGAGCCCCAGATCGAGGGAGATTATCAGTTGTCTTGTATGTCTTCCATTTCCTAATAATTTCTCCCACAGTTGATTTCTTCAAACCAAGCTGCTTACCTATTGCAGATTCAGTCTTCACAGCCTGGTGCAGGTCTACAATTTCGTTTCTGGTGTCCTTTGACAGCTCTTTGGTCTTGGCCATAGTGGAGTTTGGAGTGTGACTGTTTGAGGTTGTGGATAGGTGTTCAAACAGGTGCCATTAATACAGGTAACGAGTGGAGGACAGAGGAGCCTCTTAAAGAAGAAGTTACAGGTCTGTGAGAGCCAGAAATCTAGCTTGTTTGTAGGTGACCAAATACTTATTTTCCACCATAATTTGCAAATGAATTCATAAAAAATCCTACAATGTGATTTTCTGGATTTTGTCTGTCATAATTGAAGTGTACCTATGATGAAAATTACAGGCCGCTCTCATCTTTTTAAGTGGGAGAACTTGCACAATTGGTGGCTGACTAAATACTTTTTTGCCTCACTGTATGTGAGAATGCTGTTCGTTGACTACAGCTCAGCGTTCAATACCATAGAGCCCACAAAGCTCCTTACTAAGCTATGGACCCTGGGACTAAACACCTCCCTCTGCTACTGGATCCTGGACTTCCTGACAGGCCGTCCCCAGGTGGTAAGGGTAGGCAACATATATATACTAGGCGATGTCAGAGGAAATCCCCAAAATTGTAAGATACTCCAGTCACTCAAGTCATAGACTATTTTCTCTGCTGCCGCATGGTAAGCGGTACCGGAGTCTAGGACCAAAAGGCTCCTCAACAGCTTCTACCCCCATGTCATAAGACTGCTGAACAATTTATCAAATCAGAGTCAGTAGGGGAGACCAGGGACGTTCTGTTAGTAAGTGCGTGAATTGGACCATTTTCCTGTCCTGCTAAGCATAAAAAATGTAACGAGTACTTTTGGGTGTCAATGACAATGTATGGAGTAAAAAGTACAGTACCAGTCAAAATAATTAGTTTTAGGAATGTAGTGAAGTAAAAGTCAAAGTAGTCAAACATGTAAATAGTTAAGTAAAGTACAGATACAAAAAAAACATAGTACTTTAAAGTATTTTTACTTCAGCTCTTTACACCACTGGTATACAGTACAGTATTTGTACCTCAATTGTCCGGTACCTCAATTGTCTGCCATCTCATAATAAATGTCATTTAGCTGATACTTTTATCCAAAGCAACTTAGTCATGCGTGCATACATTTTTTTTTATAGGTATGGGCGGTCCCGGAAATCAAACCCACTATCCTGCCGTTGCAAGAGCCTTGCTCTACCAACTGAGCTACAGAGGTCCAATTCTTAGAAAATCCTACATCTACTTCGTTCAGTTTAACTTAAAAAAAGAAGGTAAAGCAACCAAAGCACTTTAAAAAAATTCAATACAGAAGTTAGGGTCCTAAATTGTCCTGGTCCAAAGGCCTTAAGAGGCATCAAGGTGTGCTATCAAGATGGACCACTTAAAAGTGTTCAAGGTGGGCCTTTTTAAGTTCTACCTGAGTGATACAGTAAGATAAGTGTTAGATATACAGTAGGATGTGGTCCTAGTCTAGAGCGGCAGTTGGACTGCAGTTTGATGAATATACGAGATACACAATATCTATTTTGTCTGTGTTTGATATTATCTTTGCCTTATGCTCTCAGGCCCTCCAGCTCCTCAGGCTTGCATGACAGACAGGACCGTCTGACTGTGACTCTGATGGACGAGGCAGTTTGAGATCTTGTGGTTGCTTGACCTGGCCCTCTGGTAACCGAAGTGTCCCCATCCTTCTTATCTGCCTGTAGTGTCTGCTTCCCCAGTGACACGACCAGCATCTGTGTCCCACTTCTTCTTACTTTACCCAGGCTGGCCCAGACATGTTTGTCTCATAAAGACAGGCAGCTGAGTGAAAGGTCACTCACTGGTCAAGGTCAAATGTGTATTTGATAAATATTTTTTATGAGGTGCTGGTTCAATTGTTTTGGTTTGTAAAATAGTTAGGTAATCGTTCTGTGTCCCCAAGAGATTTACCGTAAAACGTTTAATATTTGCTATTTATTTGCTTCTATCACTGAACACAACCAGCGCTTATTAGAGACAGGCTTCTATTTGAGCCTTAACGCACACAGCTTTTGCTCAATAAAATCTTGAAAAGACTCCCCCACTGTTTATTGTGACCAGTATGACCAGTATGACCAGTATAAACATAATAACAAATCCATAACAGATCACTAGTAAACAATTAACACAGCTTTTATTTGAAACAGGCATTTATTTGCTGAAATGTGTGCCGATGCCCGGCTATTAAAAATTACAGGCGGCTATTTAAGACTCACCTACTCGACTTAGGTGTTTGGTATATTGGTATATTCAGTGTATACTACAGTTTTCCAGACAATATATACTGGACAAAATATAAACGCAACATGCAACAATTTCAACGATTTTACTGAGTTATAGTTCACATAAGGAAATCGGTCAATTTAATTAAATTCATTAGGCCCTAATCTATCGATTTCACATGAGTAGGCAGCCATGGGTGGGCCTCGGAGGGCATAGGCAGCCAGGCCCACCCACTGGGGAACCAGGCCCAGCCAGTCAGATTTGTTTTTCCCCACAAAAGGGCTTTATTACAGACAGAAATACTCCTCAGATTCATCAGCTGTCTAGGTGGCTGGTCTCAGAAGATCTGCACATTTTAGAGTGACCTTTTTTTGTCCCCAGCATAAGGTGCACCTGTGTAATAATAATGCTTCTTGATATGCCACACCTATCAGATGGATGGATTATCTTGGCCAATTAGAAATGCTCACTAACAGGGATGTAAACAAATTGATGCAAACAATTTGAAATAAATACGTTTTTTAAGCATATGGAACATTTCTGGGATCTGTTATTTCAGCTCATGAAACATGGGACCAACACTTTGCATGTTGTGTTTATATTTTTGTTCAGTAGTTCACTGATACACTGAAGTTTGCACGCCTTTATTTTTACCTTTTTATTCTCACAGACACGCACACAAACTTATTTTAAGGCAATTTATCCACCGCTGGGCCAAGTCAAACATCTGGGTCAACTTATATCTAGTCAAGCACTACTTGCAGGATATAGTTGGCAGGATGTGTGTGCTGAAGTAATTTACTCTGCAATGAATCCCCACTCCACACACATACTATAGTTATGTGTGGGTTGATTCATAAACTTACCAAAAAAAAACAGGCTTCTGTCAAACCTTTTGCCAATTTGCCACAAATTTGCGGCAAGCTCATATTTTTTGCAGCAACTTGTGAACTTCTGGCAAACATTTCTGGGAACCTTGTGGCAGACGGTCTGTTTGGTCAATGTTGGACAAAACAAAGCATTGGGTTAATTCAACCCAGTGGGTTTGGGTTGTGCTTCTAACCCAGCGTCTTGGGTTGAGCACCCGACTGACTGCTGGGTAAATTAGACTATATTGCTGGGTTAAAACAACCCAGTGTGTTGGGTTGTGATGTAGTTTATGTAATCCTTGGGTTATTTTCAGTGTCATTTTTGCTTGCATATTTTTGCCTTCTCGACCATCCCACCCTCTCCCTTTCCTACACACAATCAAGATACAATGTTGAATTTCAAATAATGAATTTCTGTTGGCGGCATTTAAGAACACGTAAAATATATGTGGAAAGGCCTTTGTCAAATATTTGTCACGTCTACTCCCGCTCCCCCTCTCCAGAGTGGTCCTCCCACTACGACTCCGGAAAGCATGCAGTTTATTAGGCTACAGATTAAATACATTAAGAACGTCACAGTATGGTGAATGTGCAAGGTGATGAGCTTGATGTGTCACGATCGTTAGTATAGATGGACCAAGGCACAGCGTACTTTGAGTTACACATAATTTATTAAAGAAGAGAAACTTTAGCAAATACAAAACAATAAAGAATAAACGAACCATGACGACAATGCAGTGCTAACAGGAAACTAGACAGAAACAATATCCCCATAACCCACAGGTGGAAAAAATGCTACTTAACCGCTAGTACATCGCAGTCCCACATGTGTTTATAGTCCTTCCATTTAAATTTCAAGCAGCGGCGGAATATTTCTTCAATTTTTCTGATGGTGGGGTTGTGCGTGGAGATTATTACTTTTACCTCTTCCTTAAAACTCACAGCATCTTTTGTTGGTTCAGTGACATCGCCCACAATCGCTTTTACTTTGTCAAAATCCCATGGTCCCTCTATTTCCAACATCCCATCTCCCTTGGGTTTGGGGTAGCATATTATTGGTAACATTCCTACAGGCTTCTTTTTGGGGGTTTTCTTTTTATCCTTCTTGTCTTTAATTATTTAATTATTAATTATATACATGCTTCAAGAGGGCCACCATTGTTCCTGTTCCCAAGAAAGCTAAGGTAACTGAGCTAAACGACTACCGCCCCGTAGCACTCACTTCCGTCATCATGAAGTGCTTTGAGAGACTAGTCAAGGACCATATCACCTCCACCCTACCTGACACCCTAGACCCACTCCAAATTGCTTACCGCCCAAATAGGTCCACAGACGATGCAATCTCAACCACACTGCACACTGCCCTAACCCATCTGGACAAGAGGAATACCTATGTGAGAATGCTGTTCATCGACTACAGCTCAGCATTTAACACCATAGTACCCTCCAAACTCGTCCCTGGGTCTCGACTCCGCCCTGTGCAACTGGGTACTGGACTTCCTGACGGGCCGCCCCCAGGTGGTGAGGGTAGGTAACAACATCTCCACCCCACTGATCCTCAACACTGGGGCCCAACAAGGGTGCGTTCTGAGCCCTCTCCTGTACTCCCTGTTCACCCACGACTGCGTGGCCACGCGCGCCTCCAACTCAATCATCAAGTTTGCGGACGACACAACAGTGGTAGGCTTGATTACCAACAACGGCGAGACGGCCTACAGGGAGGAGGTGAGGGCCCTCGGAGTGTGGTTTCAGGAAAATAACCTCAGGAATCAGCAGAGGGAACACCCCCCTATCCACATCGATGGAACAGTAATGGAGAGGGTAGTAAGTTTTAAGTTCCTCAGCGTACACATCACAGACAAACTGAATTGGTCCACCCACACAGACAGCATCGTGAAGAAGGCGCAGCAGCGCCTCTTCTACCTCAGGAGGCTGAAGAAATTCGGCTTGTCACCAAAAGCACTCACAAACTTCTACAGATGCACAATCGAGAGCATCCTGTCGGGCTGTATCACCGCCTGGTACGGCAACTGCTCCGCCCACAACCGTAAGGCTCTCCAGAGGGTAGTGAGGTCTGCACAACGCATCACCGGGGGCAAACTACCTGCCCTCCAGGACACCTACACCACCCGATGTCACAGGAAGGCCATAAAGATCATCAAGTACAACAACCACCCGAGCCACTGCCTGTTCACCCCGCTATCATCCAGAAGGCGAGGTCAGTACAGGTGCATCAAGGCTGGCACCGAGAGACTGAAAAACAGCTTCTATCTCAAGGCCATCAGACTGTTAAACAGCCACCACTAACATTGAGTGGCTGCTGACAACACACTGACTCAACTCCAGCCACTTTAATAATGGGAATTGATGGGAATTGATGTAAAATATATCACTAGCCACTTTAAACAATGCTACTTAATATAATGTTTACATACCCTACATTATTTATGTCATATGTATACGTATATACTGTACTCAATATCATCTACTGCATCTTTATGTAATGCATGTATCACTAGCCACTTTAAACTATGCCACTTTGTTTACATACTCATCTCATATGTATATACTGTGCTCGATACCATCTACTGCATCTTGCCTATGCCGCTCTGTACCATTACTCATTCATATATCTTTATGTACATATTCTTTATCCCTTTACACTTGTGTGTATAAGGTAGTAGTTTTGGAATTGTTAGCTAGATTACTCGTTGGTTATTACTGCATTGTCGGAACTAGAAGCACAAGCATTTCGCTACGCTCGCATTAACATCTGCTAACCATGTGTATGTGACAAATAACATTTGATTTGATTTGATTTATTTTTCCTTCGTTGCTGTCCTCGCTGCTTCTCTTTCCTCTTCTTCTTGAAATGTACATTCTTCCTGTTCACTCTCATCATTCTTTCTACTTTTACTCTGTGTTCGGCTTCAGTGTCACATTTTGCTCCATCCTCTGTTTTCTGCTTTTGTCTTCCGTTCCTCTCTTTTCTATGATCCTCTAGCTCTTCTTCTTCACGTTCTCTCTCCTCTTTTTCTCTCTGCTCCTTTGCTCTGGTTCTTGTCTTGGCTGGTTGCTTTCTGTTTTCCGCTCCAGCACCTTCTGCAGCTCCTCCAACAGCTCCTAATCTCACGGCTCCTCCACCTGGCACAGGCCCACCCAAGTGGGTTATGATGGTGTGGAAGGCCACCAACTCTGTCTGGGGGTGGAGGATTTGGCAGTGGCAGATACAAGGGGGGACCCCATGAGAGGGTTCAACTCAGAGAGAGTCCAGCCAGCCAGGCTTCTTCTTTTTTATTTTGTCCTTCTTCCTCTTTCTTCTCCGGTTCCACTTGATTTACCATCAATCGTCTTACAGTTTTATCTTTTGCATTTTCTGCTTCTCACGCCCACTTTCTGAAATCGGCTCACTTCACTGTTCATCTTGTTCAGTCTTCTGTTTGGTCCAGTACCCTACCCATTTTGTTTGCCATTACACTACACAGTCCTTTTGGTTCCCAGCACGGATCCTCCATCGTACTCTTACTATTTCCCTTTCCCATACTTAAACCCTTATGCATCTTCAACGATTCTCTTGTCGTTACCTCCTATGCATACATATGTATCTTTAACGGTTCTCTTGCCGCTACTTCTTATACATATAAAATAACTCCAGGTGCTATTACCAGTGGTTCTCAGACACGTAGACACTTCTCATAAATGCATACAGACAATTGTCAGTGGGGCTTTTCCTGCACTCACTCTTGCCTTCTTCTAAGATGAGCTCTATTCTTCTAAGACTATGGTAAATTTCTTAATTTTTATGTTTTGTTTTATTGGTTTTATGATTATTGTTATTGTTTTTCATACAAATTCATTTAAATTGACTGTGCCTCAGAGGTTCGTGGATCAGGTATCTTCCCCCGGGCAGCTCACAGTAAAACTCTGGTCTGGGTGGGTCCACGTCAACTTTGGTCAGACGGGAATTTCCTTCACACGGAATGCACCCCTGGTGTTCTCTTGCAGACCTTCACTGGGATGCTCCAATGGTGGAATCACTGATCCTGTAGAAATTCAACACCAGGGACACCTGAAGTCAATATTAAATGCATCACTCTTTATAGTCAGTTAACTGGAGAGTTTACAACAAACACAGGTACAAAGTACAAGTGTGCCACAAGCTCCCCCAGGGCAGTCCATTCAGTCCTCTTATATACTGCTTCACAAAAAAGCTACATAGGCATGGTTCATAGGGTTGGTTCCTGCAGGCTGTTATCACACGGGCTCAGTTTCCCAAGAAACTTCTTCTGGGCACATTCTGGGCATTCTGCCAATTGGTCTGAGGAGGAGGTCACAGTCACCTGCACGAACCAAGATCGAGTGAGGGAACATGCATACATACTGTGTACAATTCAAGGCTCTCTTCAGACTATAACATGTTCCCTTACAAAGTGTTGGAAAGACAATGGAAAGATAGGGAGGGTGTTGAACCTTCTGATTAGTTAATTATGCATTTTTTCAAGATTATTGATGAGAAAAGTATCATCAAAACCCATCGGGTATCTCATTGCACCCTCGTATTTCATGTTTGTAGATATGCAGACTGTCACGTCCTGACCATGGAGAGCCTTTGGTTCTCCATGATGTTTAGGTCAGAGCATGACTAGGTGGGTGTTCTAGTCATTTGGTTTCTATGTTTTGGGATTGAGTATGGTTCCCAATTTGAGGCAGCTGATTATCATTGTCTCTAATTGGGGATCATACTTTAGTGTTCCCTGTTCTCACCTGCTTTGTGGGATATTGTTTTTGAGAGAGGGCATGTAGCACTTCAGTACTGCACGGTCAATGTTTGTTTCTTGTTTTGTTTGAAAGTTTCACTAAAATAAAGATGTGGAAGACCGTGGCACAGACAAACAGAGGAAAAGTACATTTACATTCCAATACTTCTGACAGCCAACTTACTAACTGTGCCCATAACAAATTCAAAACAACAGAAATCCCATAATTAAAATTCCTCAAACATACAGGTATTTCACACCATTTTAAAGATAAACTTATTGTAAATCCAGACATCATTCAAGTTTTAGAAACTTCAGGGTGTTTTCTATCAAAATCTACTAATTATATGCACATTTTAGCTTTTAGGACTGAGTAGCAAGCATTTCACTCTGGGCACCTTTTTATCCAAGCTATACAATACTGCCTCCCAGTCCCAAAGAAGTTCAAGTACCAGGCACTTTTGGATGAATGTACTAACAAGGGATTGAAGGCCAAGTGTCTACCAGTGGAGGTTGGGGCAAGAGGCTTCCCAGGCCAGTCTCAGTGGAGGGCACTAATGATCCTTGAAGTAAATAGAGTACAGAGGAAGAAGATCTGTCACACAGTTGGGCAGGAAGCAGAGAGGTCAACACAATGGCTTGGCTGAAGAGGAAGGAGAGGTGGTCAAGCCAACCTTGCTCAGATCGGGCTGGATAAAACTGATCGGCGCACTTTTCGGAAGGTGTAGTGAACAGTGCCGGAACACCTAATGAAGAGGGGACCTCACCTGAGTATGAGCCAGGAGCAGCACTACTGCTGTTTGCAGGTAATTCCACAACTGAAAGTTCAGTGACAACCAGGAACAGACTGGTTGGCAACCAAGAAAGATTGGTGACAGCTGGAAAGACAGCATTGGGAGCAGAGGCCTGGCTAGCAAAAGCATGCAATAATGAGGGAGCTCTATCATGAGAAGTAGTTTGGAGTTTATTTAATAAGAATTATTATTGTATTTTCAGCACCCATACTTCCTGTGGCTATGACCCAAAAAGCATTGCTATGGAATGATTTATGGAGAGATACCCCATGAGGCACCCGAGAGGGGGGAAGGAAGAACGGCTCACTGGTCAGACTGTCACAAGTGTAGAGAGGCGTAGGCAGGAGGCAGTCGCAGGTTTAGAACTTCTGAGTTTATTAAAGCACTATAACTATAAAAGCGGGACGAAACCCAAAGTGCAAAATAATAAAGTACTCAGGAAAATAGTAGGAGAGATTCCTCTCAGGAAAACAAGCAACATTTACAATGACCGACAAAGACAAATGACAGAGGGAGTATATATACGGAGTGGGTATTGGAACCAGGTGTGTGTAACGATGACGAGACAAGTCTGGGGTTGATGAGTGAAGGGCGTTTGCCAGCAGAAGGTTCGGCAGCAGCTAGAAGGCCGGCGACACCGAACGCCTGAGCTGGACAGTAGGGGGAGCCAAAGCGAAGGCTGGTGTGACACAGACACAGATGATGACTTTGCCTAAACAAAGGACAAGGAGAGAGGACTCGGATATAAAACATGCAGTTGTGGAAAAGTGCTTGAGAACCAGAGAGGGCTGAAAATCCACAGCACCAACATGGGCTGTTCAGTGAGCCAACAACAGTCAACACGCACAAGGCAAGACCTTGGTGAGACAGAGGAGGAACCAAACCAGGACTCAAACCACAGTGTTAGGAGCCTCCAAGAGCCGGTCTAGGGAAGAGCAGAGAGGGTAGGTGGACCAGTGGAGGCTCCTCAGAAGAGGAAGGGATGGATCTTCCTACTCAGTGAATCTCATAAAAATGGTGAGACATTAAAAGCCCCCCGAGTCCAATTTAGCACAATAAAAAAAAAATCCATAAATATTGGTCAGTTTAAGATAGAGATCTGTCTCGATCCACCGCATCAGCCGATGTCGCACTTCCGTATCTGCGGTGAAAGGTGACAGAGCTTAAGCGGTGTTTGTCAGACCATAAAACATCCTGAAAATGTCTTCTCACAAAATCGCCTGCAGTGTCCAAACGGTTTGGCCTACAAACTAAATATGAGACTTTCACGAACACGACGGTGTTCTCCATTTTGCTCTATGACCCCCACATGTGTCTTGGGACTTGTCTGAAGTCGGTACAGTCAATCAGCCAACTTCTGTCTGTAACGCCCAAACAGTTTGGGCTACACACTGATATGACCCCTCTGAGGAAAGGTGAGACTCTCGAACACGTACATGTTGATTGTTTTGCTCTAGGACGCCCACAGGCCTCACAAGAATCGTCTGACGGTCCCCCGGTACCAGTTGATAACATGAATGAAATTATGGAGACTGTTTAGTGCCAAAAATACATTGTTGTTCCTTGTAATCTGTTATTCAATGTGTTTGTACGGGCTAATAGCAGTAAGGACAACAACAACAAAAAATTACATTTTTTTAGTTTATACTTCAAGGGGTACAATTCAAGATCAAACAGCTAAATAGTCCTTGGAATGACCTTCTTTAAACAATTCCATACAGCTTAGTAGAACCCCCCCGGCTTAGAGAGGGCTTAGATTGTTATGGGTAAAAAAAAGTTATCATTTTTAGATTAAACTATACTAAATATATTCACGTCACCAAATAACTGACTAAAACATTGTTTTGCAATGGTCTCCAGTACCCTCAATGCTCTCTGGAGTAGCACCATGGTGTAGCTGGAAGATAGGTATTTTCCCTCCTCCTCTGGTACTTCAATACGAAACTTAGGTGGCTGATGACTCTCACCCCCTTCCAAAGCCTTACACAGTAAATATGACGACTTCTGGAGGACGTCCCCTAACCTATCAGAGCTCTTACAGCATAAACTGACATGTTGTCAACCCAATCAAAGGAATTCATCTAGTAATGAAAGCATAAACTACAGCAAGCTAGCGCTGCAGTGCATAAAATGTGGGGAGTAATTGACTCAAAGAGGGAGAAAGACAATAGTTGAACAGTTTTGAACAAATACATTTCTTCAAAAATTAAGGAAAGGTAGCAGAGAGAGAGAATGAGAGAGAGAGAGAGAGCTAGCTATATTTCGTTGTATTTTTTTCACTTTCACTTACTTAGCTAGCTAATGCAGCTAGCTAATTTAGCCCACTCAAACACCCAGCTCAAACAGAGTGTAACTGCTAAACTGCTTGCAGTACACTGTACTGCTTGACTGTAGCGGGTTAAGTATCGCGTTAGTTCTAGTAGCTATGTTGACAATGACTTTTGCTTAAATGGTGATGATGATGTAGGCAGTGTGTAGAGTTTAGCGGTTGTCAAATACCTCTTCCCCCCTTTTTCCTCTCTCTACCCTACTGATGTTACATTTGAAAAACCCTTGGTTAACATAGAGATTCTGGGAACATCAGTAGGTGGGGGGAAATGAACTATATTCTGGTAATCCGACCAACTGAACATATGTGGTGGTACTTAATGAATATGATTCAGTCAGTTCGGTTGTCATCTGAGACATTCTCATCAATGATAAGATGACAAACTCTACAGAGGAAAGTCTACACATCAGAGTTATCGGATTCACATGGTATTGTTGTTCAATTTAAATGTTTGAATATGAAATTATTCGTGATGGGATGAAATGTAATTTTAGCTTCTAAAATGTAAGATTTGGGTTTTCATAAGATAGGGCTCTGCTCAAGCCCCTGTGAAGGGACATGGGCTATAAAACTTTTCAAACACGCCCTCCTCTCCCTTCCTATATAAAGCCTTGACAACAATGTAACCTCCTGTTCCGAGGACGTGAGGACGACGGTCCGATGTCAGAGTGGTTCAGATAATAACTACAGTACGAAGACAACAGCAGCGTGAGCTTTGGTTGCGAATGGTATGAACTTTGAACTCTTATTCACTACAGAAGTGATACCTCCTAGCTGTTGAGTTAGCAACAGCCGCTGAAAACGAGGGTTAGGACGGAACAGACAGAGTATCCTGTCTACCACACAACGACGTTACTACAACGTATTCAATTTGCCAGCAGAGACATTCTTCAAGGGACAAAGGACTCGGTTGGGCAACACAGCCTTCCATCTACCACCAACCTACCGAAGCACAGATCAGAGTAAATATTTATTGCATTTTCCTTTTACAAATGGCGGTAATTTAGAATGCATAAGATACTGTATTTACGATAGCACAGCTTCGCCCTTTGTTCCTCAGTCTTCCCGCTCTTTCACTCAAACCCAGCCCCTTTTCTTTTGTGTAACCAGCTGTCATACCTGTTCCCCCCGCTAGGGACATTTTCCTTTATGAGATAATTTGTAATCAAGTTATGATTTAAATATGTGTTTGTGTAATTCTGTGTGATTAGTTAGGTATTTAGTAAATAAATAATTAAACCCAATTTTGTATTGCTGATTCAACTTGTTAGCCAAGGTTCGTGCAGATAACTAAGAATTTACAACTTTCAGATGAGACTGAATTAAGATGACGATTAATATTGACTGCTATTGATGTCAAATATTACTAGGTCTTTAAGAGTTTATTCGGAAGATCACAGCTCTATAAATATTATTTTGTGGTGCCCGACTCTCTAGTTAATTACATTTACATGATTAGCTTAATCAGGTAATATTAATTACGGAGAAATAATTTTATAGAATAGCATGGGGCGGCAGGGTAGCCTAGTGGTTAGAGCGTTAGACTAGTAACCCGGAAGGTTGCAAGTTCAAATCCCCAAGCTGACAAGGTCCAAATCTGTTGTTCTGCCCCTGAACAGGCAGTTAACCCACTGTTCCTAGGCTGTCATTGAAAATAAGAATTTGTTCTTTAACTGACTTGCCTAGTTAAATAAAGGTCAAATTAAATATCACTTAATCCGGCATAGCCAAAGACAATTTTGGGGCTGTAGGAGCTGTCGTGTTATGCACTGAAGTCCACAAGCAAAGGGAAAAGGTGAGAGGAGGAGAGCGCATAGATGCGAGAAGGAATTATACAACAAGCAAATTGATGATGCTGTTTGTATGGAGGTGCTATGAAAGTGAACTGTGTGCGAGTGAACAGGGGTGTATTCATTCTGCAGATTCTGTAGAATAAAAATAAAAATAAAAAACGGAAGCAAACAGAACAAAACTGTGATAAAGTCACTGAATTTGTCCAGTATAAACTCTTGTTTGCAACTGTTTGGACTAATGATTACACCCTAGATCAGCTAGATGCAGGCAAGAGTGTGCAGGGCAGAATTGAAGTGTCACTGTCTGTCACCTTGTGCTACCAACATGGAGTTCTGCCCTAGCTACTCTGGCCCCTAATGGTGTACAAAATCCCAATACAGGCTATGGAAAGGAATATCAGTGGCTATCTTAGAAGATGGCTTGGAGTGCCCCAAAGCTTCAGCAGCATTAACCTCTACAGCCGGGTGGACAAAGTTACAACTGCCATTCCGAGGCCTGAATTAGGAGTACCAAGTGACTAAAGCAAGGCAGGTCCTTATTATCAGCTGGAAACTCACCAATGTACAACCTTGTGTTATGTAGATAAAATTGATGTCTCGAGGGTCTAGCGTTATCGTCTACAGCTGGACAGCCATTCTCACCCATGTACCATAGCAGGAAGGTCCTCATTGAAAGGCTACTGCACATGACACAAGGTTAGGTAAATGTATTGAGGGTCTAGCATGAAAATAATATGAAAAACTAGGATGAAGTGATTGTTATTATGGTAGTCTTTATTGGAATTTGTAAAGTGTGAATAAGAAAAACAGCAAAATCCAAACAGGAAAACCAAGTGTGTAGCTCACAACACGATATGTGAACAGACATCGACCAGAAGAAGAGAACATACAGTTGAAGTCGGAAGTTTACATACGGTTAGGGTGGAGTCATTAAAACTCATTTTTCAACCACTACACAAATTTCTTGTTAATTAACAAACTATAGTTTTGGCAAGTTGGTTAGGACATCTACTTTGTGCATGACACAAGTAATTTATCCAACAATTGTTTACAGACAGATTACTTCACTTATAATTCACTGTACCACAATTCCAGTGGGTCAGAAGTTTACATACACTAACTTGACTGTGTCTTTAAACAGCTTGGAAAATTCCAGAAAATGATGTCAGAAGCTTCTGATAGGATAATTGACATCATTTGAGTACCTGTGGATGTATTTCAAGGCCTACCTTCAAACTCTGCCTCTTTGATTGACATCATGGGAAATCCAAAGAAAACAGACAAAACCTCAGAAAACAAATTGTAGACCTCCACAAGTCTGGTTCATCCTCAGGAGCAATTTCCAAACGCCTGAAGATACCACGTTCATCGGTACAAACAATAGTACGCAAATATAAACACCATGGGACCACGCAGCCATCATAGTGCTCAGGAACGAGACGTGTTCTGTCTCCTAGAGATTAACATACTTTGGTGCGAAAAGTGCAAATCAATCCCAGAACAACAGCTAAGGACCTTGTGAAGATACTGGAGGAAAAAGGTACAAAAGTATCTATATCCACAGTAAAACGAGTCTTATATCGACATAACCTGAAAGGCTGCTCAGTAAGGAGGAAGCCACTGCTCCAAAACCGGCATAAAAAAGCCAGACTACTGTTTGTAACTGCACATGGGGATAAAGATCGTACTTTTTGGAGAAATGTCCTCTGGTCTGATGAAACAAAAATAGAACTGTTTGGCCATAATGACCATCTTTATGTTGGGAGGGAAAAGGGGGATGCTTGCAAGCCGAAGAAAACCTTCCCAACCGTGGCAGCATCATGTTGTGGGTGTGCTTTGCTGCAGGAGCGACTGGTGAACTTCACAAAATAGATTGCATCATGAGGAAAGGAAAATTACATCAGTCAGGAAGTTAAGCTTGGTCACAAATGGGTCTTCCAAATGGACAATGAACCCAAGCATACTTCCAAAGTTGTGGCAAAATGGCTTAAGGACAACAAAGTCAAGGTATTGGAGTGGCCATCACAACGCCCTGACCTCAACCCAATAGAAAATTTGTGGTCAGACCTGAAAAACATGTGCGAGCAAGGAGACCTACAAACCTGACTCAGTTACAACAGCTCTGTCAGGAGGAATGGGTCAAAATTCACCCAACTTATCATGGGACGCTTATGGAAGGCTACCCAAAATGTTTGACCCAAGTTAAACATTTTAAAGGCAATGCCACAAAATACTAATTGAGTGTATGTAAACGTCTGACCCACTGGGAATGTGATGAAAGAAACAAAATCTGAAATATATCATTCTCTCTATTATTATTCTGACATTTCACATTCTTAAACTAAAGTGGTGATCCTAACTGACCTAAAACAGGGAATTTTTACATACATTAAATGTCAGGAATTGTGAAAAACTGAGTTTAAATGTATTTGGTTACGGTGCATGTAAACTTCCAACTTCAAATGTATTTAGAGTATCTTACCTGGATATAGTCACATCCGGTTTCCCCTCAGAGGGAATGCCTCCGAAAAAGACATATGGGCATGGTGTTTGGGTCTCCGGCAAGCCCTCTGGCCGTGGTAGCGGCAGCTGGCCTGAAATTAGTTAGGAGCCGGACTTGCTTTGCGAGAAGATTCCCTCATCTCCCTCAAGACCATATCGGGAGGGAGGGAGATGGTGAAGCTGTACCTTGCATCGCAGACAGCCATCAGGACCATTGCGAAAAAAGCCCTTGTAGTTTTAGTACTTGCTGCCCGAGTTTGCCAGAGTTCGGATCCAAAAATGTTTTCCATCGGCAGCTCCTGCACGAAACTGAGAATTCCAACGAACCACAAAATCTCTGCAGATTTCTGCTCATTTTGCAGCAATTGCAATTAAAAAAATGGCATGTTTACTTCTACTTCTGTGGATAAAAAGTAGTGTCGTAAAGTGTATGACACCAGACTAGGCTGACATGTAGCTAGTTAGTATTTGTAAACAGGCAGAACACCGGATCAGAAGTTCAAATGTCATCACTAGCTGGAGTCAAAAAAAGTGTCTTGGCCCCTTTTGCTAAGTAAGCTACTCTTACTTTGTCTCACTGTCTGTCTTACTCTCCCAAGCCCTCTAGTGGAAATACACTACACAAGGCAGACTTCCTCTCTGGAGAATGCAACGAAAAAAGTGTCCGCTGTCCCCCCAAAAATGTCTCCACCCAAGTGCATGCACACACATAGATCAACGGAGTGGAGTTTGTAACCGCCTTAAGCCAACCTGGCTCAGATCGTGCATGATCAACACGATAGTATTCAGAAGGTGTACAAAGCAGCGCGGAAACAGCTAATGAAGAGGGGACCTCCCCTGAGGATGAGCCAGGAGCAGCACAACTGCTATTTGCAGGTAGAAGTGTGACAACCAATCTCCCTTAGTGTGTGTATACTGCAGTGCTGACCCACTCTCTCCATTCTGTGGATCATCTTACACACTTAACTTCTTGCTTTCTTGTATTCTATGATGTCTATTTACACTCTACAGCCCTGGTTTATTGAAGGCTTACATCTGATTTGTAGTTAACCCAAATCCATCAACCATTTCACACTTAGTTGGTGTGTATCACTATCGGGCTAGGAAGGTTCACAGTTTTGACACAGAAAAGACCAAGCAATGTTGATTGATAGCTGGTTAAATGTTATGTTTAATATTTAGAATAACACATGGGTAATTACAAAATATGTGCAAAGAAAAAGGTTCATGATATTAAAATGTTTAACACTGAATACATAATAAGTATCAGAAATATTGATTGAATAGGTTATATCTATACATATAATATCTACATCTAAGGTATGTAATCTTTATGTTCATGAGACTCAGAGTATCAACCTGTTGTGCCAGGCCCGATCTCACTCCATTGGTGGTAGTGTGTTACAATGACATCCACTGAAAATATGAACATTTTCAATGAAATCTATCCTGAATATATAACCAAAGCACAGTTGAATTGGAATTTGAGGCTGTATAGGGAACACAACTGAACACACACATGCTACTGTGTATACCAGGGGAAGGCAATCAGATTCAGCCGCTGCTGATTTTTGTCTGAGAGGGTGATCTGCGGGCCGTAACATAATTAGGATCATTTGTACACTGCAAATTAGGCCCCCAAAAAATAATTATTTTAAAATAACAGTCACTGATTACATTGATTACATATCACATGTTTTAATTCGTGGGAATACTTGGGAACAGTTAAACACATTTTTTTCCTAAATTCCTGGTGATTTTACAGTCTTCTTTTATCACCAAAAAATAAATCAAATAAAAATCCACTAAAAACTTTGGGGGGGCCCAATAAAACCACTCTGCCGGGGAGCCTGTTGCTGACCCCTGCGGTATACAGTGCCATTCATGGATTTGAGGACACAGAGTAACTGGCTCCGTACCTGTGACCTAACTGTGGTATGAAAAGTATTTGGATAGTTGCAGAGGGAAAACACTTATTTTCCTGTTTAAGTGTCCATCAGCGAAACTTTACTTACTTTAACACAGTGATGTTCCCTCAGCCTCTTTTCACACATTGCAGTTGCACTGTTTATAAATTGCATAAGATGATCATACAACCATAAATTATACCCTTTCACTATTGCTCTACAGTTCATTGCACCCTTCACCTCCACCTCCCCCTTCCCTCCTCCCAGTCCCTCCTCCCATCTTTCCTTCACTCTTTAATCTCCTCTATCGTTGCCTCCTTTGTTTTGAAGGGCGTGTGGACGAGTTTCTCGGGCTTATATTCCATGAAGAAGTCGTTGCAGGCCACCGTCAGGGCTCCCATGAGGATGATGAACTCTGTGAAGTCCACCTCACCGTCACTGTTGGCGTCCAGGTCATTCATCACCTTCTCAACCCCTTCTCCATCCCGGGCATTCTGGATGAGAAGAGGGAGAGGAAGAGGGACAGGGACAGGGGGAGAGGGAGGGAGAGGGGTTGAAGAATTGTGTGTATTCTTGTCAGTACATGTATTTTCTTTGCCTGTGAGTGAGTGTTTGTGTATGTTTGCGTGTCTGTGTGTGTCTCGGCGTGTACACTCCTCTTACCCCTAGGTAACTCCCCAGCTCCTCTGTTAACAGCTCTCTCAGCTCTCCACGGCTCAGAGTGTACTTGTCCCCCTCCTTCCCCGAGTACTTGTGGAAGGTTTTGATCAGCATCTGCATTGCGTTCTCCAGGTTGGAAGAGGGTTCTTTGGACATACTGGAGGGAAGGGCAGAGGTCAGAAACTATGACAGGATGCACGCTCCATCCAAACCGCATGTGCGGTCACATGACGGACATGGGTGTGAAGCCTCCACCAAGACAGAGTGAAATATACACGCTGGATGGAAGAAGGTCAGCAAACTAGAGAAAGAGGTGACCTAATTCTAAGCCTAGGCTACTATATTGGGAGGTTAAATTGCAGGCTACAAATGAGCTATTCCTTCTCGACATACTGTGGCCACTGGACAGTGTTTTGTAACCTTACTTGGTTTGACCTGAAAGATGTGATGGATGAAAGATGAAGAGACAGCTTTTTAAAAGCAACAGTCTTACACACATTGTGTCCGGCATCTTGGAATCTTCTTGAGTTGGTTTCGTTGGAGAGACTGTGCACACACAGACACAGATAGGTAATTTAATCTCTCTCAGTTGACAGACTTGTAAGCAGCTTGTTAAGTAAAGATAATGTCACTGAGGTAACTTCAGATGGAGGTTTCAGGGTTTCACAATCATATCAATCATGTGGCAGAAGGAAACCACAAGTGAAACACAAAACTGTCAAAATGCAGATAAACCACCTGGCAATCAGGAACTCAGGCCAGGTGATCTGGTAACCCGAGGCACACACACACGCACAACAATCTGTCTCTAGTCATTCCAAACTCTGAAAAATATTCCTTTGCAGATGTCGACTGTGTGATCAATAATACAGAACTGCTCAATATCATTTTAATGTGAGATGGACTAAATAATCTACTATGGAATTCAATTTAATCAAATAACTGCAGAATAGATTTTAAAAAGTCTGGTTATAAAATGTTTCTGTCATAGGGCTCATCTGTCTCATTAACAGACGTTACACAATGGGTGGGTCTAATCCCGAATGCTGATTGGTTTAAAGGGCATTGATGTTAAAATGTCTATATGTTCCATCTGACTGTGCAATCCACTATCTCATCAGCCCAGCCAGGCAATTTATAACCTTGATCTCCACTATAAAAAGTTTCTAGACATCATCTCACATTTCTTTTAGAATAACATCTAGTTTATTCTAAAAGCGTAGATTTGCATAAACCTTGCCTTCTGTCTCTCCGACATTTGCAACATTGTTGCAATATTCAAATTCGATCTCCAGCTGTCCCCTAGTAATGAACGTGTGAGGGTCGGGGGTTTGGGTTGAGACAGACAGACAGGCAGGCAGCTGTTCTCAGCCAGTCTAAATCATGAATCAGCTGGTATCATTTTTATGGATATATATACAAAGAAATGCCAATTGAAAAAATGTCAAATGAAATGAAGTGCAGCTAGTTTGCAGTCATTCCAGATTCAGTTTGAAGTGATTGTGTTGGCTGTGTTGTTGGTTAGCTCCTCTGAACAACAGTGTCACTTCTGACGAGTGAGCACATTTTCTATGCCAGGCGAAATCGCGCCTCATTAGCTCATTGTGTACGGATGCATCCAAATAAAAGTCACTGGAAAACAGCTTAAACAAATGCAAATGCAGCTACTGTTATTCTTTTTGACGTTTGACGTGACTGTAAGTTAGCCGTAGTTGGCTAGCTAGCAAGCAAGGGATAAGAACGTTGCCAGCCAGTATAGCAATGGAACATTTAGAACGAACGACTGGGTCACGTCTCTGTCAACAGAACCAATAGAACAAACGACCAGCCGGCTTGGGTAGGGACTATATCTTGTGGAAGGATGACATAGTATGAATAAATTCATCCAAATAACGTTTTTAATGAAAATATGTCAATCATTATTTGAATATGTTGGTAACTCGTTGTACAAAAGTGATAATGCCCTTGAAGCTGGTGTTTGGACAATATATTGGCATGGCATTATCACTTAAGATGATCACTCTTAAAATTACAATTGTTCATAAATGAAACAATGAAATTGAGTCCATGTCAATGTTTAAATCACATCAGAAGTCCATTTTTTGTTTTGATCTCGAGAGGAAAAAAAACTATCTGGCACTTTAATTGAGTGTCAAGCAAGTGATTGAGCGTCTAGCAAGTGAGGAATGTGCCATCTAATGTGCCAGTCTAGTGATGGTTCTGTACTGCTGCTGCTCATTTCATGGCAAAGTTTGCAAATAATAGACACAAATTATATACTTCCTCCTGATATACTTCTGTAAGGTAAGCCTACTTTGCAGTTAACATTTAATAGAGAATGTTTTGGGGAAAGTATTTATGTCAACCCACAAGATGGTTATCACATCAACTGGCTACACACTGAGTAATAGACAAACGTGCGCACCACACAGACAGACAGGGGCAATATTGCTGGAAATGAATTGCCAGATATTGTGTTTGGTGTAGCTTTTTAAGCCAATAGTGGCTAACCAGGGGTGGGATAATGTCAATGTTGCTTTGATTAGATAGTATCCTGGAGCTTGCGGTGTCTGATACTTGTGTGAGTTGTTTATGACAGTTTGGGTGGAACGTGAAAATTGCATGTACTTTCAGAATTGTTTGGCGAGCAACTCATAGGTGGCCTGCGAGATACTGGTAGCTTGCAATCGACTTGTTGGAGACCTCTGTCCTAAGATAACATATGGAATTGTTTTAAGATGGTTACACCATGGATCATTTAGCTATTTGATTTTGAATTCTGGGTGGTGTAAAAACATTTTTAACAAATGATTTGAAAAATATAGAAAATATTGTCCTTTAGTAGTATATAGTAGTATAGCCCATAGAAACACATTGAATAACACATTCATAAATGGCAAAACA
Source organism: Oncorhynchus kisutch (assembly GCF_002021735.2). Classification (NCBI taxonomy): domain Eukaryota; kingdom Metazoa; phylum Chordata; class Actinopteri; order Salmoniformes; family Salmonidae; genus Oncorhynchus; species Oncorhynchus kisutch. The sequence continues at coordinate 48,361,527 of NC_034187.2, read as the reverse complement.
GTCAAACAAATATCATAAGGAATAAGGTTTTGAGGTGTCTGTCCTATTAACTAGGAGATGGAGGTAAGCTTTTGTTTTTTGGAAACATATTTAACTTATTTTTGTTGTTGGCACAAAACTACCTCCATACTGCCATCCATTTTTTAAACCAGTATGGAGTTACTTTTAGACCAGTCCCATGACACTTGTAGAGCAAAACGGAGAACACCATCGTGTTTGTGAGATTCTTAACTTTCCATAGAGTGGTATTAGTTTGAAGGCCAAACCGTTCCGGACTCTACAGACGTTTTCGTGAGAAGACCGATTTTCGGGAAGTCTGATCTAAACACCACAGGTGAAGAAGGCTGACAGTCTGGTCTAAACACCACAGGTGAAGAAGGCTGACAAAGACGGATGTGATAGATTGAGACGCAGGCCATGCAAAAAAACGGATGGATTTCGATGGGGATTTTTGTATTATATTACATATATTGTCTTAAAATTAAGATATTTCATATATTAGCATTGATGGAACAAGTTAACTGACTTTCTGAGCATTATATAGAAAAAAAACATTTTCTTCACAGGTTTTGGTCTGTCCAACTTAAACGTTTTAAACCTCCTTTACAACAGGCAAACCAATTGTAGTTTGAGGTGATGGACTCAAATTATCGGCCCATAAGTTTTATTGCTCTGGATACCAAGGTGCTCGCCTGGGTATCTCACTGTGAAAAAGTGTTTCACTATTCGCAATAAGGCACATATATAAAAACATGGGTAAAGCTGATCCCAGAAAACAGTTATCAGTTACAGAGAAGAAATAAGGAGAAGGGCACAACTTTCCTCTAAACTGTCAATCTTACCTTAGTGCTGATGGAGGGCCTCCTTTGTCTTTGGTGAAGAGGGAGGGAGAGAGAGAGATGAGAGAGAGAGCCAAGGAAAGATGGATGAGAAAGATGAGGAGAGAGTGGACAGCGGCTTAAATATCACCTGTCCCCTCGTCATTCTTCTTCCCTTCTCCCACCTACCCACCTACGTACCACCATAGCTGCTTCTATTTCTCTCTCACTCTTTCCTCTCCCCCCTCCCTTCCCTCCCTTTCTTCTCAGGTGCTCACACATACAGACAGAGCGCTTGACCTCAGCACGCAACAGTAGCATCAGGACAGATCAGACAACGTCAAAGTATTTTATTTTATTATGGGCCGTTACACAGTGGTTAACATACTGTAAATACTATTAGCATAGTTTAGCGAAAATGATACAGCATTGGTTGTGAAAGTGTAAGATTGGCATAGTGGTTAATTTATTATGGCTTTTGGTGAGCATGGCAGTGGCTCTATGATAGAGCTTGTGTGCAACAGCATGTCATGTGGTGGGTGGTCTACCTGTAAACACTACGCATGTCTATTTAGTACAGTATACCACTGGAAAAGAGACCTGGAAACGGAAAAGAAAATGTGCATCTGTGTATCCTGTACGAATCAGATTTGGGGTCAATTTGATGTTAATAAGCCAATTCACAAAAGTGCTGTTTATTTTTGGTGAGGATTTTTCAATTAATCTACTAAATTGGCGGAGTTGGAATGGAACCCAACCCTGGTACATAGCAGAGTTCTTAAAATACACTGGGGTAGGGCACAGTGTGATAGGTCACATTGTCTATCAAGCTATAGTGTCAGCCTACCTGCATTTAGGTACAGTGTCATAGTTTCATCATCCTTGAGTGGACACAATTCTAACACAGGTGTACATAGTGTCGATGTTTAGACTGTGGGGAACTGCAGGAGGGTACACAGCTAGCTCATGCATAAAGTACACTGTGCTAGTGGATGAGGCCTATGTACATTCTGTAGCATTAGCAGGAAATGTTAGCATGTTGCTAACTGCTAGTGAGTGGCATGGTTTTTCACATAGTCGAGATAGGAAAGTAATGTTGTTGTGCATTACTGTAAAATACACTGGTTTCCTCAGAAAATAATATTACAGTACAAAATATGCTCTTTAACTAGGTTAAGTTGAAGAAAAAAAGCATGCTCGGATGTGTAAAGAATGCCAGATGAGCATTTGCTTTCCTTAGTTTAAATGAATCATGCAAGCAATGCAGCATAGCAAGAGAAGAGCAAGAGTGTAGTAAAATGCTTGGATAAGTAAAGGGAAGACTTTTTACAAGTGTCAAGGTGCGGCATTTTGATTTACATGTCATTCTTATTAGTAGATTGGACATCCTCTGTATTTCACTGAAGGGTTTGAAGCTCAACCTGTCATAATTAAAAAGCATTTATACTGTATATCTCCATGTCTCGGTCGTTCCATTTAATGCATTCCATTAAAGTAACTGTACAGGGTTTCCAGATTTCTGTTAAATATGATCTATAATTAATTACAATATGAATGAAACTTAGTCAGGCAGATTTAGTCAGGCAGATGAAGCTGATTGGCCAGCTCAGCAATTAAGCCAACTTGACATCACATTAAATTTGGAAATGTATGGCCTCTAATACTTTGGCCTCTAATACTAATTTATGCTTTGGCCACAAAACGAATATAGGACGAGTCAACAACATTATTTGGGTATGAGTTAACATAATATGAGCTTTTAAAAGTGAGATTTCGCTGGAGAGTCATTTTAAGGCTTCCAAAACGTGTTAGTGGTCCAATTCAGGACATACTGTACCTACTCATTCAATGGTTTTCTTTATTTTTACTATTTTCTACATTGTAGAATAATAGTGAAGACATCAAAAATATGAAATAACACCAAAAAAGTGTTAAACAAATCTAAATATATTTGATTTTATATTCTTCAAAGTACCTGGAATGCTTTTCCAACAGTCTTTACCTGGAATGCTTTTCCAACAGTCTTGAAAGAGTTCCCCCATATGCTCATATACTCTGTCCAACTCATCCCAAACGGTCTCAATTGGGTTGAGGTCAGATGATTTGTGGAGGCCAGGTCATCTGATGCAGTACTCCATCACTCTCCCTCCTGGTCAAATAGCCCTTACACAGTCTGGAGGTGTGTTCGCTCATTATCCTGTTAAAAAACAAATGATAGTCCCACTAAGCGCAAACCAGATGGGATAGCGTATCGCTGCAGAATGCTGTGGTAGCCATGCTGGTTAAGTGTGACTTGAATTCTAAATAAATCACTGACAGTGTCACCAACAAAGAACCCCCACACCATCACACCTCCTCCTCCATGCTTCATGGGGGGAACCACACATGTGGAAATAATCTGTTCACCTACTCTGCGTCTCACAAAGACACAGCTGTTGAAACCAAAAATCTCAAATTTGGACTCATTAGACCAAAGGACAGATTTCCACCGGTCTATTGTCCATTGCTCAAGTTTCTTGGCCCAAGCAAGTCTCTTATTATTATTGGTGTCCTTTAGTAGTGGTTTCTTTGCAGCAATTCGACATCTGAATAGTTGATGTTGAGATGTATCTGTTACTTGGACTCTGTGAAGCATTTATTTGGGCTGCAAATTCTGAGGCTGGTAACTCTAATGAACTTATCCTCTGCAGCAGAGGTAACTCTGGGTCTTCCTTTCCTGTGGCAGTCCTCATGAGAGCCAGTTTCATCATAGCGCTTGATGGTTTTCAGACTGCACTTGAAGAAACTTGTCACAACAAAACTGATTGGCTCAAACGCATTAAGAAGGACATCGATTCCACAAATGAACTTTTAACAAGGCACACCTGTTAATTGAAATGCATTCCAGGTGACTACCTCCTGAAGCTGGTTGAGAGAATGCCAAGAGTGTGCAAAGCTGTCAAGGCAATGGGTGGCTACTTTGAAGAATGTCAAATATGAAATATATTTTGATTTGTTTAACACTTTTTTGTTTACTACATGAATACATGTGTTATTTCATAGTTTTGATGTCTTCACCATTATTCTACAATGTAGAAAAACCCTTGAATGAGTAGGTGTGTCCAAACTTTTGACTGGTACTATACTTGCTAAAAATAGTATAATATACTCTCTGTAACACTACTGGTTTAAGGATTAAATCAGTTTACAGACCTGGATTAAAATACTATTTGAAATAAATTGCCATGGTTGCCTGGTGTAATGGACCAATAGAATAGTCCAAAAACGTCAAACCCCGCCCACCTGGCACTCCAGGAGGGCTAAAGCAAACACTCCCAGCATTTAAAAGATTTAAAATAGTATTTGAAGTCTGGCAAATTCGTTGCAACTCAGGAAATTCAGATGAGTCACAGATAGCTATCAGTAATCAAGTAACTCTTGTGTTGGTTTTGTGCCCACTATGGTTAAGTCAATAGTTTTAAGCACTGGGATGTAATTTCAGGTCAAACAGGGTCTCTCAACACAGAGAACAGGGGTGTGACCAGGTAACCCAGCAAACCTGATGGTAACGGAACTAGGAGGAAAACAAACAAAAAAATACACTTGAAAAAAGGATAATCCTTTTTGGTTCCAGATCAAAACCATTTTGGCTCTCTGTGGAAAGGGTTCTACATGTAACCAAAAAATAGTTATTCAAAGGGTTCTCATGTGGGGACAGCGGAAGAACGCTTTTTGGTTCTAGATAGGAACTTTTTTCTAAGAGTGTAGAAAACAATACCAACACATTACCTATACAAGGGTCAAGTTTCTGTTGTGACTTTTCACATCAGGTGTAACGTTTCAGGTTATAAGAGCCACTTTTCTTCAAGTTTGGGTGTCTGTTTTGTTTTCCTTTCCTCTTGGTTCTGGTGGATTGGGTTGCATGGAGAAACGGCTCACAACCCATATCAAGGGCCCCTAGTGGCCTCCCCGGGTCAGCGGCCTGCTGCTTAAGGGCTATTTTGGGCTCCCTTGGGGCTGCAAGGATCCTGGCAAGGGTTCTGGTGTTGATTCCATCCTGGGCCCTCAATTATTTACTAGAAGGCCAATATTAGGACACACCACACCTGATCTTCCATGGCTATTGGCTAGCTAGTTGTGGAGAGGAGTCCATAAACTCCAGATGCTGCCCTGCCTGGATTTTCCAGGAAATTAGATTGACGAAACAAAGACAGAGACAGAGAGAGACTAGTCTGAACTAAGAACCCTAGCAACACAATTTGTTTATTGTCATGTCATGCCATGTCAGAGCTTAATATCAATGATAGAATTGCAAGGGAAGAAAAGAGAGAGAGAGCACTTAGACAATCTTGCAAAGCAAATTGGTCAATGTAACATTTCTAATGTTAAGTCGTGTTAAATTCTCTCTGTAATTGTTAAATTAACACTCATTGGTGTAAAAGAATCCCAGTGTTGGTGTTAATAACCAGTGTTAAACCAAAACCACGCCCATCATTATCATATTTCCCAGCATGCTCTACTGCAGGCATATTTTTAGAATTGTTTCAATATCTATGTATTTGCATGTACATTCATTAATCTTATTCTTCTCAAATATAACTAACATACATTTTTCTAAACTAATCCAATCTGGTACTTGGACTTCCGCACCATTACTGAAATGGTTGTTCCAGTTAAAATGGTTAAGGTGGCCTTATATGTTAATCTTCTCAACCCAGTAGTTGTTCTGAATGCAGGATGAGTGTCATTAAAAATTCTAAATGTTTTATATCCACACTCTGGCTGGATTCCAATAGAAATTACACATCGCTTTGCAAGCCAGCCTAATGTGACTTGCAGGCATGATGTGCCCTGTAAACAATGAGTTTCAGGTCACTGTTTAATGGTAAAAGGCCTTAAGAAATACATGATATATTGTGTTACATAATAAAAACTGTATGATAATGTATTCGCTTATGTATTCACTTGGTGGAGGCCACCGGGCTGAAAATGGATGAATGCAACAACCATGTCTCTGTCACTAACAAATAAGGTCATGGGTGGTAACTCTAAACTTCACTCGAAAGGCAAGGCGGGCCTTCTGGGAAATATGAAAATAAGGCTTTACACTGAGCAGTGTGTTAATTTAACACTGAAAAGTGTGGATCTGTATAGACACTGGACCTGTGTTAAATGTAACGCTATATGTGTTGATTTAACACTGTCAGTGTTAATCTAACACTGGAGAATTTGATGTGTAGCAAATGTCATGCAACATCTCAAGAACAACTTGAGATGGCCTGACTTGACTGTACATTGTGGAATGTACTGTAGTATAGTGTTGCATTGCGTCATTGTAGATGGGCAAAGGGAGAAAGAAGGAATGCAAATATAAAAACATTTAGTATTGCATGTGTGTCAGTGTATATCAAGATTAATCAGCTCTACAGGTGTGTAAATGTGTCAAAATTTCAGAGGGTGTCAAAATGTCACATCAATGAATGGCAGAATGAATTATATATACATATAATAAAGTATAGTGTGCTATATAGGGGGAAGTATATCAACATAATGGCATGTACTGCTGCAATGTAAGTAATTGTAGTGTAGTTTATTTTAGTACCAAATACTGGGTTTATGTATGTATGAACATGTATGTGCTATTGTGGTGTTGCAACATATACTGTACTGCATGGTATTATTATTATTATGGTATTAGCACTCCTGTTTGAAGGGTGGGTTGTATAGTGTACTGTAGTTTGTATTAGGGTAGTGAGGTGTCTATCAGTTTGGCGTTGGTGTGTATTGTAATGTCCGGACTGGACCGGTGGTAAACTCCTATGAGGCCTCCTTTGTCTTCTCCTCCTCGGTTGCTGCTGGTGCTTGCTCCTCCACCTTTTTCGCCTCTTCCACCTTTTCTGCCTCTACGACTGCCTCTGCTGGTGCCTCTACAGTTGTGGCTGTCTCTGGCTCAGCCTGTGCTACCTCTGGCTGTGCCTCGGCTTCTGCCTTCTCTTCGTTTACCTCTGTTGCTGCTGGTGCTGGTGAATTCTTGGTCTCTGTTGTGGCAGCCGCACTCTCAGCTGGCGTGTCCACGGCAGCGGTGCATTGCACGCTCAGGGAGGTTGCTAGGTAGCCCACCAGCTTCATGTACTCCTCGAAGTTGACTTTACCGTCCTGGTTAGCATCCAGGCCCTGTTGCATTTTCTTCACCGCCTCGGAGCTGTCAGTGTCCTGGGTACAGAGTAGATACAGAGACGGGCAGACGTGACTCAAAGGTGACGCCAGCAGAGGTGACCTCTGTAGTAACTGACCCCTTACATCACAAAATGCAGTACTGTTTGTGCAGCCTGATTAATAGATAGACCTTGATTTATTGATGTTTAAGAGTTAATATATGTTGATGCAACACACCCTATTTTATATGTTGGTCTGTAGTGTCTCCTATTTCATACATACCATAGATATCTTACTAGTGCAGCAGGCAGCATAGCGGTTAGAGAAATAAGCCAGCAACCGGAGGTTTGCCAGATTGTATCCCAGGTCTGACGGGAAAAATCTGGTGGGAAGTGAGCTGGCAACCGAAAGGTTGCTGGTATTAAATCCTAGACACTGTTGCCTGCTGTTGTGCCCTTGAGCAGGGTACTTAACCTCCCACAACTGCTACAGGGCACCCAGTATGACAGCTCCCTGCTCAAACCTGTATATGTACAGTGGCGTCCAAATGTATTGACACCCTTGATAAATATGAGCAATAATATATAAAATAACGAATTCAAATACTGAGCTATATTGAACGCTTAAAAAAAAAAGGGGAAATTATATTATTTTATACTAATTAAATTGCTCAGAGAAAGAGATTTAGTTAACAATTAATACTTTTTTCTCTCAAAAAAGGTAGGGGTCAAAATTGTCACCCCTAACCATGCTAACCTTCCCTCTTATTTATTAATGGTGAGAGGTTAGCATTTCTTTGGGGTATGATCTTTGACCCTCTGTAACTTTCTCACGTATCATTCATTCAGGATTATCCGTAATCATGGTAGCATCCACATTAATGCAGAAGTGTTTAGAAACGTATTCTGTTCTTATTTATAATAAACGTGACTCCAAAATGACACAATACATTACTTATAATACATTTGGACACAATAATCTGAAACACAACCAAAACTAACTGCAAATGCATCCAACAAGTCGCAAACTTGATGTAGTCATTGCATGCTAGGAATATGGGACCAAATACTCAACTTTTGACTGCTTCACTTTTAAGAATCTTTAGGGGTGTCAATTATTTGGACCCCAAAATTTTTGTTGATTTGTTTGTATTACTTATACAAAAATATTAAACAAAATATCTTTCTCTGAGTAATTGAATTAGTATAAAATAATATAATTCCCCCTTGACTTTTTCCACATTTTGTTACATTTCAGCCTTATTCTAAAATGTATTAAATTGTTTTGTTTTTACTCATCAATCTACACACAATACCCCATAATGACAAAGCAAAAACAGGTTTTAAATTTATTTGTAAAATGTATCAAAAAAAGAAACTGAAATATTACATTTACATAAATATTTAATCCCTTTACTCAGTACTTTGTTGTAGCACCTTTGGCAGCGATTACAGCCTTGAACCTTAGGTTTGACGGTACAAGCTTGGCACCCCTGTATTTGGGGAGTTTCTCCCATTCTTCTCAGGTTGGATGGGGAGCGTTGCTGCACAGCTATTTTTAGGTCTTTCCAGAGATGTTCGATTGGGTTCAAGTCCGGGCCACTCAAGGATATTCAGAGACTTGTCCCGAAGCAACTCCTGCGTTGTCTTGTCTGTGCGATTAGGGTCGTTGTCCTGTTGGAAGGTGAACCTTCGCCCCAGTCTGGGGTCCTAAGCACTCTGGGGAAGGTTTTCATCAAGGAGCTCTCTGTACTTTGCTCTGTTCATCTTTCCCTCAATTCAAATCAAATTTTATTTGTCACATACACATGGTTAGCAGATGTTAATGCGAGTGTAGCGAAATGCTTGTGCTTCTAGTTCCGACAATGCAGTAATAACCAACAAGTAATCTAGCTAACAATCTAGCTAACAATTCCAAAACTACTACCTTATAGACACAAGTGTAAGGGGATAAAGAATATGTACATAAAGATATATGAATGAGTGATGGTACAGAGCGGCAATTCTGACTAGTCCTCCAGTCCCTGCCGCTGAAAAACATCCCCACAGCATGATGCTGCCACCACCATGCTTCACCGTAGGAATGCTGCCAGGTTTCCTCCAGACGTGACGCTTGGCATTCAGGCTAAAGAGTTCAATCTTGGTGTCATCAGACCAGAGAATCTTGTTTCTCATGGTCTGAGAGTCCTTTAGGTGACTTTTGGCAAACTCCAAGCAGGCTGTCATGTGCCTTTTACTGAGGAGTGGCTTCTGTCTTGCCACTCTACCATGAAGTGCTGCAGAGAATTTTGTCCTTCTGGAAGGTTCTCCCCTCTCCACAGAGGAACTCTGGAGCTCTATCAGAGTGACCATTAGGTTCTTGGTCACCTCCCTGACCAAGGCCCTTCTCCCCTGATTGCTCAGTCTGGCCATTTGGCCAGCTCTAGGTAGAGTCTTGGTGGTTCCAAACTTCTTCTATTTAAGAATAATGAAAGCTAACTGTGTTCTTGAGGACCTTCTATGCTGCAGACATGTTTGTGCACCCTTCCCCAGATCTGTGCCTCGACACAATCCTGTCTCAAGGTTCTACGGACAATTCCTTCGACCTCATGACTTGGTTTTTGCTCTGACATACACCGTCAACTGTGGGACTTTATATAGACAGGTGCATGCCTCTCTAAATCATGTCCAATCAATTGAATTTACAACAGGTGGACTCCAATCAAGTTGTAGAAACATCTCATGGATGTTCAATGGAAACAGGATGCACCTGAGCTCAAATTCGAGCCTCATAGCAAAGGGTAGAATACGTATGTAAATAAGGTATTTCTGTTTTTTAATTTTAATACATTTGCAAAAAAAACAACAAAAAATTTTTCAGTTTGTCATTATGGGGTATTGTGTGTCGATTGATGAGGGGAAAAAAACCATTTAATACATTTTAGAATAATGCTGTAACGTAACAACATTTGGAAAAAGGGAAGGGGTCTGAACACTTTCCAAATGCCCTGTAGCTCAATCAAAGAGTTCAAAAAAGGTGTAGTGTTTATAGCTGGTTTATAACCATGGTGAGTGTGCAGGCTGCTGTCTAACTGACCATCATGATGTTGTGGAGCTGGCTCTTCACCAGCTTCTGGAAGTCATTCCCTCCCAAACTCTCCTTCCCTTTGGCTGATTTCAGGAAGACACCCACTACCGTCTGAATGGCTGACTCCATGACTGCTGTCTCTCTCTGCCCCGAGATAGAGGGGTATGGTTTTGTAGAGAGGGATGAACAGGGTGATTGGGGGAAAGGAGGGAGAGGAAGCAGGTAAGAAGGAATGAGAGAGAGAAAACAGAGATGGTACGAGATATTGAGTGACACAGGCAATGCACATTTGACAAAATAATTTCCATAACAATCTATTTTAAGGAGATAAAGATAGGACACCACAGTGGGAAAAAGAAACGGTGGATGTCCTTGAGATACACAAAGGCTTGTCGTTTCAGGTGTTGAGTCTGGAACTCCTTGGTAGAATAGGGTAGGTACGCAATGGACAGGCGATGTGCGATAAACTAAGAGGGCGAGAGAGTCTGACTGAAAGACAAGCGGCGATGCGCAATGGAAGTTCGGATCTTTGATTGGTCATCTGATCTACTGAAGCCACTATTGGTCCAAGGTTTCAGATTACCTCAGGGATTACCTGCCACCTGTCTCTCTACCTTTCTATCTCTCTCGCTCTCTCATTCTTTATATGTCTCTATCTCTTTCTTTATCTGTCTTGCTTTATCTCTGTTGCCTCCTCACACCCTTATGCACTCTCATGTGACAAAAAAAGTATGATTTTTTTGAGAGACATTTTACATCGTGAATATGTTAGTATGTGTGCGTTCATGCGTGTTAGTGTGTGCTGTATGCGCCTTTATATGTGAGTAATCCGGTATGTATGTAATATAGCCCGTAAGTGTTGGACTGATTGAATGAGATATGCGTGATGTGTCCTATTAATCACAATAGACAGCTGTATGTGTAAGAGGGCCCTCACACGGAGCACAAAATACAATGCATGCCAGTGAGTGACACATCCATGCAGGAATTCCCATTCCTTTCTGTCAGAGGAGATCACTTAAACAGGATAAGAATGTACAGGCCACACTAGTTTGCCCCAAAGCAGTGGAGGGAGATGTTTGCTCGTTTAATGAACCAACCTCACTCGATTGTCAACTTTAGTATTTAAATGTAGCACACAAACTACACACACACGTCCGCCAAGAAAAAGCATACACTGAAAAGGGATTACTGTGAATTTGACAGTAGCTTACAGGCAGCTCGGTGGCAAGTCAAATTCTGTATTTCATATTACAGTACACCTACTGAAATACAAATACAGTATCAGAGCAAGTCCAGTGTAATGATACACATTACAATATGTAAAATTCACTGCATTATAGTGTAAAAAAGTATATGCTACCATAATCGGAATCAATACAAATATGAATTCATTAATACAATTCATTGAGGGGTTTGTAATTTCACAGTATTTTACTGTAAATAATGTTAGCTCCTGGGTAACTTGTTAACAAATACAGTATATTATTGTATATTTGGTGTTTTATAATACTTGCACTTCTAGAGGCTTTAACAAAGGCTTCCAAACTACAGCAACTACAGGGCAAAACAGACCTAAAGGACATTGCAAAATGCTCAACCATTTTGTTGTGTTACTAAAATGCTGACCACACATACACTACCGTTCAAAAGTTTGAGGTCAGTTAGAAATGTCCGTGTTTTTGAAAGAAAAGCACATTTTTTGTCCATTAAAATAACATCAAAGTGATCAGAAATACAGTGTAGACATTGTTAATGTTGTAAATGACTATTGTAGCTGGAAACGGCTGATTTTTAATGGAATATCTACATTGGCGTACAGACGCCACCATCACTCCTGTGTTCCAATGGCATGTTGTGTTAGCTAATCCAAATGTATAATTTTAAATGGGTAATTGATCATTAGAAAACCCTTTTGCAATTATGTTAGCGCAGCTGAAAAATGTTGCGCTTATTAAAAGAAGCAATAAAACTGGCCTTTTGGCTAGATGAGTATCAGGAGCATCAACATTTGTGGGTTCGATTACAGGCTCAAAATGGCAAGAAACAAATAACTTTATTCTGAGAAATGTTCTTGTTCTGAGAAATGAAGGCTATTCCATGCGAGACATTGCCAAGAAACTGAAGATCTCATACAATGCTGTGTACTACTCCCTTCACAGAACAGCACAAACTGTCTCTAGCCAGAATAGAAAGAGTGGGAGGTCCCGGGGCACAACTGAACAAGAGGACAAGAACATTTGAGTGTCTAGTTTGAGAAACAGACGCCTCACAAGTCCTCAACTGGCAGCTTCATTAAATAGTACCCGCAAAACACACGTCTCAATGTCAACAGTGAAGAGGCGAGTCCGGGATGCTGGCAGCAAGTCCTGCCACTCACATCTCCTCATTGGGGTTTAGGAGCATATACCCACGTCGGTGATTGAAAGATGAACTGAGCTGAATATGTGTTTAAAATTCACTGCTCGATTGAGGGACCTTACAGATAATTGTATGTGTGGGGTACAGAGATGAGGTAGTCATTCAAAAATCATGTTAAACACTATTATTGCACACAAGAGTGAGTCCTTGCAACTTCAGTGACTTGTTAATTTAAAAAAAACTTGATTAGGCTTGCCATAACAAAAGGGTTGAATACTTATTGAATCAAGACATTTCAGCTTTTAATTTTGAATGAATAAAAAAAAGGTTATAAAATAATTCCACAATTTAATCCATTTTAAATCCAGGCTGGAACACAACAAAATGTGGAAAAATTCAAGGGGTGTGAATACTTTCTGAAGGCACTGTATAAATTGATATATCCACGTATGAGTTAAATTGGTACAGTCACGATTCTTGCATTTCCATTTCTGTCCTATTCTTACATGTATCAAACCAAGGTGGCATAGCAGTTCAGACGTCTTTTGTCCTCGTCTTGTCGTGTCCTGTATATATATATATTTACAACTTTTTCACATACATTTTATTTTTATTTTCCATCAACTCATCTTCAAAACACTCTCCTGCAACCCGCCTCACCAATGTATATTTATAAAAAAGTATTATTTACCTCAGATCTGTAATCCTCCAAGAAGCTAGCTAGAAACTCCAAGAAGCTAGCCTGAAACTAGCCAGAAGCTAATCCAGAAGCTAGTTCAGAAGCTAGTTAGCTCCTTTACTGGCAAATCGTTAGTATTCAGCTAACCACGGTTTGTGGTCATCAGCTATCCTTTAGCTCGAAAATCTATCGCCAGTTCTGTACGGCGCAGCGCGGCTCGGAACGGAACATACCGGACCAATTTTTCTCTCCATGTCCCTGGATTTCGACTGCTCTCTGGACATTCATACCCGGATCTCACAGCTAGCTAGCTGCTATCCGTGTGACTATCGGCCTTCGTCGATTCCGGAGCAAACATCAATTATTCCGGAGCTAGCAAGCTCCGTCAATCACTCCTGAGTTCCATCAATCACACCTGGGCTGCAGTCACCTATCCGGACCCATTTTACTGCCTTCGCGGAGCCCCACCGGGCCTTCACAACTGGACTGCCGACGTTATCTACCCGAAGGAGTTATTCGGCTGGCTCCTCCGTCGCGACGTTACCTGAACGCCCATCTGCGGCCTGCTAACCGTTAGCTGTCTTACCGGCTGCTATCTGAATAGACAATCGGACAATTTTTTTTATATATATATTTTTTTATTTTTTATTATTATTATTATGTTTTCTTCTTGGGCCTCTATAACTTTATCTATTGTTTTTATTTTTGTTGTTGTTGTGTGATTTGGATTAATCCCCTCTACCACACGGAACCCCACTAATCTACTGACGGAACGCAAGAGGTAGCTAACAACAGACCTCCATCCTATGCTAGCTTGCTACCGATGCCCTGGCTAGCTGTCTAAATCACCAACCAACCTCTCCACTCACCGGACCCTTTTGATCACTCGACTAAGCATGCCTCTCCTTAATGTCAATATGTCTTGTCCATTTCTGTTCTGGTTAGTGTTTATTGGCTTATTTCACTGTAGAGCCTCTAGTCCTGCTCACTATACCTTATCCAACCTATTAGTTCCACCACCCACACATGCAATGACATCTCCTGGTTTCAACGATGTTTCTAGAGACAATATCTCTCTCTTCATCACTCAATACCTAGGTTTACCTCCACTGTATTCACATCCTACCATACATTTGTCTGTACATTATACCTTGATGCTATTTTATCGCCCCCAGAAACCTCCTTTTACTCTATGTTCCAGACGTTCTAGACGACCAATTCTCATAGCTTTTAGCCGTACCCTTATTCTACTCCTCCTATGTTCCTCTGGCGATGTAGAGGTGAATCCAGGCCCTGCAGTGCCTAGCTCCACTCCTATTCCCCAGGCGCTCTCTTTTGACGACTTCTGTAACCGTAATAGCCTTGGTTTCATGCATGTTAACATTAGAAGCCTCCTCCCTAAGTTTGTTCTATTCACTGCTTTGGCACACTCTGCCAACCCGGATGTTCTAGCTGTGTCTGAATCCTGGCTTAGGAAGACCACCAAAAACTCAGACATTTTAATTCCAAACTACAACATTTTCAGACAAGATAGAACTGCCAAAGGGGGCGGTGTTGCAATCTACTGCAAAGATAGCCTGCAGAGTTCTGTCCTACTATCCAGGTCTGTACCCAAACAATTTGAACTTCTACTTTTAAAAATCCACCTCTCTAAAAACAAGTCTCTCACCGTTGCCACCTGCTATAGACCACCCTCTGCCCCCAGCTGTGCTCTGGACACCATATGTGAACTGATTGCCCCCCATCTATCTTCAGAGTTCGTGCTGCTAGGCGACCTAAACTGGAACATGCTTAACACCCCAGCCATCCTACAATCTAAACTTGATGCCCTCAATCTCACACAAATTATCAATGAACCTACCAGGTACCTCCCCAAAACCTTAAACACGGGCACCCTCATAGATATCATCCTAACCAACTTCCCCTCTAAATACACCTCTGCTGTCTTCAACCAAGATCTCAGCGATCACTGCCTCATTGCCTGCATCCGTAATGGGTCAGCGGTCAAACGACCGCCACTCATCACTGTAAAACGCTCCCTGAAACACTTCTGCGAGCAGGCCTTTCTAATCGACCTGGCCGGGGTATCCTGGAAGGATATTGATCTCATCCCGTCAGTAGAGGATGCCTGGATATTTTTTTTAAATGCCTTCCTAACCATCCTAAATAAACATGCCCCATTCAAGAAATGTAGAACCAGGAACAGATATAGCCCTTGGTTCTCCCCAGACCTGACTGCCCTTAACCAACACAAAAACATCCTATGGCGTTCTGCATTAGCATCGAACAGCCCCCGTGATATGCAGCTGTTCAGGGAAGCTAGAAATCATTATACACAGGCAGTTAGAAAAGCCAAGGCTAGCTTTTTCAAGCAGAAATTTGCTTCCTGCAACACTAACTCAAAAAAGTTCTGGGACACTGTAAAGTCCATGGAGAATAAGAACACCTCCTCCCAGCTGCCCACTGCACTGAAGATAGGAAACACTGTCACCACTGATAAATCCACCATAATTGAGAATTTCAATAAGCATTTTTCTACGGCTGGCCATGCTTTCCACCTGGCTACTCCTACCCCGGACAACAGCACTGCACCCCCAACAGCAACTCGCCCAAGCCTTCCCCATTTCTCCTTCTCCCAAATCCATTCAGCTGATGTTCTGAAAGAGCTGCAAAATCTGGACCCCTACAAATCAGCCGGGCTAGACAATCTGGACCCTTTCTTTCTAAAATTATCTGCCGAAATTGTTGCCACCCCTATTACTAGCCTGTTCAACCTCTCTTTCGTGTCGTCTGAGATTCCCAAAGATTGGAAAGCAGCTGCGGTCATCCCCCTCTTCAAAGGGGGGGACACTCTTGACCCAAACTGCTACAGACCTATATCTATCCTACCGTGCCTTTCTAAGGTCTTCGAAAGCCAAGTCAACAAACAGATTACCGACCATTTCGAATCTCACCATACCTTCTCTGCTATGCAATCTGGTTTCAGAGCTGGTCATGGGTGCACCTCAGCCACGCTCAAGGTCCTAAACGATATCTTAACCGCCATCGATAAGAAACATTACTGTGCAGCCGTATTCATTGACCTGGCCAAGGCTTTCGACTCTGTCAATCACCATATCCTCATCGGCAGACTCGACAGCCTTGGTTTCTCAAATGATTGCCTCGCCTGGTTCACCAACTACTTCTCTGATAGAGTTCAGTGTGTCAAATCGGAGGGTCTGCTGTCCGGACCTCTGGCAGTCTCTATGGGGGTGCCACAGGGTTCAATTCTTGGACCGACTCTCTTCTCTGTATACATCAATGAGGTCGCTCTTGCTGCTGGTGAGTCCCTGATCCACCTCTACGCAGACGACACCATTCTGTATACTTCCGGCCCTTCTCTGGACACTGTGTTAACAACCCTCCAGGCAAGCTTCAATGCCATACAACTCTCCTTCCGTGGCCTCCAATTGCTCTTAAATACAAGTAAAACTAAATGCATGCTCTTCAACCGATCGCTACCTGCACCTACCCGCCTGTCCAACATCACTACTCTGGACGGCTCTGACTTAGAATACGTGGACAACTACAAATACTTAGGTGTCTGGTTAGATTGTAAACTCTCCTTCCAGACCCATATCAAACATCTCCAATCCAAAGTTAAATCTAGAATTGGCTTCCTATTTCGCAACAAAGCATCCTTCACTCATGCTGCCAAACATACCCTTGTAAAACTGACCATCCTACCAATCCTCGACTTTGGCGATGTCATTTACAAAATAGCCTCCAATACCCTACTCAACAAATTGGATGCAGTCTATCACAGTGCAATCCGTTTTATCACCAAAGCCCCATATACTACCCACCATTGCGACCTGTACGCTCTCGTTGGCTGGCCCTCGCTTCATACTCGTCGCCAAACTCACTGGCTCCATGTCATCTACAAGACCCTGCTAGGTAAAGTCCCCCCTTATCTCAGCTCGCTGGTCACCATAGCATCTCCCACCTGTAGCACACGCTCCAGCAGGTATATCTCTCTAGTCACCCCCAAAACCAATTCTTTCTTTGGCCGCCTCTCCTTCCAGTTCTCTGCTGCCAATGACTGGAACGAACTACAAAAATCTCTGAAACTGGAAACACTTATCTCCCTCACTAGCTTTAAGCACCAACTGTCAGAGCAGCTCACAGATTACTGCACCTGTACATAGCCCACCTATAATTTAGCCCAAACAACTACCTCTTTCCCAACTGTTTTTAATTTTTATTTATTTATTTATTTTGCTCCTTTGCACCCCATTATTTTTTTATTTCTACTTTGCACATTCTTCCATTGCAAAACTACCATTCCAGTATTTTACTTGCTATATTGTATTTACTTTGCCATCTTGGCCTTTTTTGCCTTTACCTCCCTTCTCACCTCATTTGCTCACATTGTATATAGACTTGTTTATACTGCATTATTGACTGTATGTTTGTTTTTACTCCATGTGTAACTCTGTGTCGTTTTATCTGTCGAACTGCTTTGCTTTATCTTGGCCAGGTCGCAACTGTAAATGAGAACTTGTTCTCAACTTGCCTACCTGGTTAAATAAAGGTAAAATAAAATAAATAAATAAATACAATTATTTACTTGGTGGCCTGGCTGCAACCTGGCTATGCCTTCTCACGGTCAGTGACAGTCGACCTCATCTACAAACGGTCGCCAGACAGCATGTGTCGAGCCGCACCACACCCTAAATCTGATTAATGAACACAGGGCTTCTATTATTTAGCCAACGTCACAAGGACAGCTCTGACCCCGCCTCAGTTCCGACACACACCAACTAATCCCTATTATTTGGAGCAAAAGGCAAACAAACTACTCAGCAAATAATTAAATATAGACAGAGGTTTCCCGTTTCACTCCAGAGCCCAAAGGAGATTGAGTGTTGTGTTTCCAAATGGGTGAATGTGATACAGTATGTGTTCTGAGTAATGGCAATACTACCACTCGTGTGGCATGAAATATTAAGAGAGGAACAAGTTAGGTTGTGGCTATATACTGCACCGAACAGGCTTGCAGTGCCTCTCTAACTTATCACATAGGTCGACTAAAATACTGCTGAACATCAATGGTGCACCAAGCTAAGAATGAGAATTCTGAGACAGTTGAAGAGTGCCTTGAGCTCTGGTTGTTTACACAGGTTTTACTTTTGGACATTTATCATCATTGTAGATCTTTTAGGAAATAGGTTGTAGTATGTAGACTATGACAATTTATTTTATTTATTTAACCTATATTTAACTAGGCAAGTCAGTTAAGAACAAATTGTTATTTACAATGACGGCCTACTCTGGACAAACCCTAACCCGTACGACGCTGGGCCAATTGTGCGCCGCCCTATGGGACTCCTCTAGCACTGAGATGCAATGCCTTAGACCACTGCTCCACTCGGGAGCAAGGCACAATGCGAATTATCACCCTTACACATACAATGTAACGGATAACTGTAAATGATAGACTGTAAATTATAGATTTCTTTTGTATTATCAACAGTATAATACTCTGAAACATTTTAATGCAGCATACTGTAAATTATGGTGCATTGTGGGAAAATGTTCTGGGTGGGGAAATAATTGCTGTATTTCTTATGGTACTGCAATTCCGCCCCACAGAATACAGTACCGTACCATATTTTTGGAGTGCAAAAAAAAAACCTTTTGACCATTAGTGGGTGCATGGTATTGTTTCTATCTCATTAACATATTTTGAGGCATGCCTTGTAAAACGCTATATTTGTTGCACCACTGAGTGAGAATGCTGTACCAATTGAACTCATATGTGGTTATAATGCCCCATCAATTAAAAATGTATCGGGGACAGATTCAAGTGGCAGCAAGTCTTAAACGGTTAAGCATTTTGCCATGTCCCTTTGATCTGTTTTGCCCTTTAGTCGCTGCCAGTTCGCAAGCCTAAACTAAGGCCTCTAGAAAGTGCAAGTGCTAAAAACACAGAATATTCATTAATATGATGTAATGTTTGTAAACACCTTACCTAGCAGCCAACCTGCTTGCACCAAGCTCTTGTAATTACAGTAAAATACTTTGAAATACAAACCCTTCCCCTCAATGAATTTCATTCATTCATCCATTAATTCATTTATTAGTTCATTCCGATTATGGGAGCGTTTACTCTTTTTTTTTCTTCTTAAACTTTGTGTCATTGCAGTGGTTTCTTTGATATTATATTTACTTTAGTGGGTGTACTGTAATATGACAAACAGAATTGTACTTTGCCACCGAGCTGCCTGTAAGCTACTGTCAAAATCACGGTAACCCCTTTACAGTGTAGGTTTACCCATAGGTTATATGTTCTTTCGGATAGTCCATACATTTTATGCCAGTTGTACAAACCAGACAGGCTCATACGGCCCACGGTGGGCTAGATAACAGCTGATCGATCCGTTTACAAAAGAGGCACACTTATCTCAGGTATGTTTTGTTTGAGTGTGCACACGCTATGACTGATCAAGAATAGCTATGCGTTTATGATAAATAATGCACTAACGTAGTTAAATCGTTTTTCCCCCTTTGATTTCAAACGTTATCCGCTACTTGCAACGTAAAAAATAACGAGTCTTTCTTGGAGTCTCCAAAAGCGTCGTCGTTGGCACTGTCCCTCGATGAGAGCGTGTAGAAAGTTCCTGCGAGGGTGAATCTAAAACGTGGCACACGCGTTATGATTTAAGCAAGTTTACAGTACAAAACCTTTCCAATAAAATATGGACAAAATTTATAACTCACCATATACTTCCTACAGGACAAGCGAACAGATCAAATGTGCCCAACTTTGTGTTTGTTTTCCTTCTTTCCTCCTTTCTCCGCTGCTTTGAGACCGCAAAAGAAACTTGCCAAACTAGCGCTGCATAATCTCTTCCGTGATTTAGTTTTTTCTTCAACTTTTTTTCCCTGACAAGGCAAAGGGCGTGTACCTGGGAGAGTGCGACAAAATAAAGGGGGAATGTGGAAAAGATAAGACACTTTTTTTATGAGGGGCAGAAATGTGTATCACAACCTTGGAACCTAATTCCTATTTATTCTATTATCTTTGGTATGTGGTGCTAGTTTAGATTATGTGTGATTTGTATTGTTCACCCCAATAATTCGAATTCATAAAAGGCTGTGTTGAGGAGACATTGAGGTTTGAGTGTTGAGCTGCTTTTAATCCTTTTGTATCCAACATTGACTTCCAGCTGCATTTGATTAAATGAACACAAGTCTAGCTGTTAGCCTACTGTATGTTTGGACAGTAGTGATCTTTACCCCCCTCATACACCCAGGCTCATGGGAGTGGCAACTGCCTCAGGAGCATATCCAGACCACTCCAGGACCACAACACTAAAATGCATGTAGACACACACGCCCTGAGGGAGTGTTTCATGCTGTATCAGTGTGTCATTGTTTGTCAGAGTAGACACAGTCATTTGTCATCAGTCACACCCACACTGGCACCTTGCTGTGTTTAATTAGGATACAAAGTCTACAGTTGCCCCATATCAAAATTGCAATGGAAATGCCTAACTTGTGAAGCATTGCTTAGCAGAATAAAATGGAGGGAAGTGTATGCTATAACACAGCGGGTGAGCATGCCAGAGAAAATAGCAGTGAATGTGTCCCAAATGGCACCCTATTCCCCATATAGTGCACTATTTTTGACCTTTCACTAAACAAACAACTTCATTAAACAATAGAGTACAGGGACAGGTAGTATTTGTACAGACACCAAGCAGCTCTCCTTTATCCAATGTATTGTTGTTGACCTAGGAAAAACGTATATTGGTAATGGAGACACAGAGATTGTAAATAGCAGCAGGGATGTAGCCTGCATTTACATCACTGTGTAACACTTGGAAAGGAAGCGTTGTATAGGCATTATAAACCCTTATGGAATAGTTTTGCTGTACCTGGTGTAGTTGTGGGAGCAGTGTAGGGTTATGATCCAATTATGCTATTAAATCAAGGTTGTAATACAGCCACACTAAATGAGAGAATACACAAGAGGGGGGTGGACAGAGCCAGACTGGGACCAGAGATTGAGCCCGGCATTTCTAACACAGGCCCATTTCCCCCCCTCTAGGCTTCCACCTGAGTAATATATGTCATATACTGAGGCCAGTGAACCATAGGAGACAGAAGGCGAGTTAAGACAATGGATCCTTTTATTCAAAGTCACCTACTTTAGAAAATGATCAACTAAAGAATTGTGCATGTCAATTCAGATCAAAAGTTTACCACACAGCTACATTCAGGATAATTGAATTGGACTGTAGCCTAATGCACAATGCTAGTCCAACAGATTCCCATGAAGTCTTTTTATTGGCTAAAAGCCCCCTTGCTTGTTGGCAAGTTTTCCAATCAGCTGCCAAAACTCCAAAAATGTCAGCTCCCCATCATTGTTTTCGTCCAACGAGCCCATGAGCTGCTCGATCACGGCTGGATCGCTGGCGTTCTGCAGGCAATCAGAGAGGAGAAAGGGGACAGTGATCCATTCAGGCCCAGACTGGGTTAACAATGAGCTGCATGGTTAAGGCTACTCTGCCATCTAATGGTAAATAATAGTACAGTACTATAGAACAAATGGCACGGAGTCTGAGTTCCACAAACTTTGGTTGCAAAGTGTTGTTTTGCAGAATAAAATGGAAGGAGGTTTATGCCATAACACCTGGTGAGCATGACAGAGCAAATACCAGTGACTTACGTCCCAAATGGCACCCTTTTTCCCGAGAGCAATAGAAGTGGTACAGAAAAGGATTTGGCCTGCTATCACTAACATATATGATGCTTGATATCACGTCATTCAGCCACTCACTCACGGCTCTAGATAATTTATTGTGAAATGGATGCCAAGTAAGTGGGTGCTGAAGAGGACTAAGGCGGTGTCCCAAATGGTACCCTATTCCCTGTGTAGTGCACTACTTTTGGACAGGGCCCATAAGGTTCCGGTCTAAAGAAGTGCACTACATATAAAATAGGGTGCCATTTGGGACTCAGTCAGATTTACCTTGACAAAAGTAGGTAGTTGAAAGGCCACCAGGCTGCTGAACTCCCCTTTGCTCAAGGTGTTTGAGGATCCATCCTTTCCAGCAAAGGTCTTGAACTGGGAGACAAGTACATTGATGGCAGATTCCATTGCAGTGAGTCTGTATGAAGGAGTTGACTGCGAATACATGACAAGAGAAAGAAACCAGTCTGCTTATGAATTGTCAATAAATGTTATTACAAAGTTTTTATACATTGTTGAAGCAGACTTTAAAATAAAGCCAGCAACTAAATTATGAAAAACCAGAAAATCATGTGAAATCAGATTCAGAGAGAAGACAGACAGAACAGCATTAAAGGAAAACCAGTCATATGTTGTCTCACCTGATGAGGTATGGTCTGGTTGCAGCAGGTATGGAGAACCTTGTCTTGTCTTTCCAATCTTTCTTCCGCTCTTTTATTGTCTCCATCCCCCCTTGATGATGCAGACGTCAGCGGAAAACCAACAAGTTTCCATCAGGATATTCTTATCTAGCTTTCTAATTTTCCATCACACCTTCTGGAAGGCACACAATCACCCCCAGACCCAAATGCACATACAAATTTGACATACCGCTGGACATAAACAAATATATTGATACGATGGGAGTTTACTACAGTCCAATTCAAAACTATTCTGTAGTTTTGATGTTATAAACAATTGATCAAAAGTCAGCAAATAACTTCTGCAATATTGCTGACAGGACAATTTATTTCAGTTGGTTCCTTGCAGTGTTGTGGACTTAGGATAACATCTCTGTCAGCTCATTTTAATCAGGAACCTGAATCAAAACTGAATCAGCATAGATGCATTCATACATAACATCTCTCAAACCCTACATTGATGACAAAATGGTTTGAAGAAAATGCTGTATCATCAAATGATAGTGATCCAGGAGTGTAAGTCTGCACACGAATGTATGCATATCGGCGAGAGAGAGCGAGAACACGAGAGAGAGAGAGAACGTGTGTGTGTTTATGCATCTCTGAGAAAAGGTGTGCGGTGGTGTTTCCTCAGGTTTTAAAATGGGAGGCCTGTTGACTATGTATCTAGGTCTAGTGGGGAGGCCCAGTAGTAAAGCTTCTGCTTGACCAGTTGTTTGGGAGATGTAGAATGTTAGGTATGGACAGGAACCATCCATCATTACTGACAGCTTTACTAATCAGTTAATCTAATCAGGACTGGTATAGACTCACTGCTTCAGTCACGCATAGGTTACCTCCCCAACGGCACCCTATTCCCTGTATAGGCCACTACTACCCACAATGGTAGAAAAAGTACCAAATTGTCATACTTGAGTAAAAGTAAAAAGATACCTTAATAGAAAATGACTCAAGTAAAAGTCACCCAGTAAAATAATAAAGTAATTACTAAAATATACATAAGTATCAAAAGTAAAAGTCTAAATAATTTAAGATTCCTTATATTAAGCAAACCAGACGTCAATCCAACACTCAGCCTTAATTTACAAACTAAGCATGTGTGTTTAGTGAATCCCCAGATCAGAGGCATGACCAGGGATGTATTCCTGGCCGGCTAAGAATTCAAAATCTAATGAGTACTTTTGGGTAAGGGAACATGAATGTAGTGAAGTAAAAGTTATCAATAATATAAAAAGTAAAGAACCGCCCCCCCGCCCCCCACAAAAAATCTGCTTAAGTAGTCGTTCAAAACATTTTTACATAAGTGCTTTACACTGCTGACTACCCATATGTCCAAAAGGTCAAAAGTAGTGGACTATAAAAGGAATTGTAGGGTGCCATTTCAGAAGCAGTCACAGTGCTGATGTGTGCTGCGTGTGGACATGTGTGGACATGTCTTTGTGTGCATGCTTCTTAGAGGTTCTTACAAGGTTTTATTATTACTTACAAGGGATTAGTCTGTGTCATAAATACTTTTGTCTAGTAATATGGACTCAACAAAATATTAATTCCCCACTTCCCCCTCTGCCAGTAGCCTAAGTGACACACACTTAAGCCTGGTTCACACTACAGGCCTTAATGCTGATTGTTCAAACAGCAAGTTACAAGTGACCAAATCAGATGTGTTCAGACAGCAGTCATTTGCTGACATGGCTACGCTTGTTGTCATAGCGTAGCCATAACGGCAGGTGTGTATGTGCAGTGGTGCAGGTTGATTGGTGGTGCTCGTGCTTCCTATTCCTCAGAAGTTATGTAGCAAGCTAAGGTGACAACAATGCCCGCCTTATACGTTTCCCAGTTGCTTTGAATGTTCAAAATCATAGTGTAAGAACACAAACTTTCAAAGGGAGTCATTTTTGGCAAGTCACAACAGTCAGCTATAGCTAGGTAGATGTTTAGCTTTCTGGCACATTCACTCATTTTGTTTGTAAACAATTAACAAGCTATTTAGCTACAAACTCCATGTTCTTGTCAAACTCAACAGAGTAGCTAGCAAGCAACAAGAAATGACAAATGAGTCCAAAAACCAGTTGACGGCAAATAAATCAGATTTGACCGTTCAGACAAGTCGCTTGGCCAGGAATGAGATTTATATCTGAATTCAAATCACCTACAAAGGTGGTTTTGAAATGTGGCTTGAAATATCAGATTCCATGTGCTTTTTGGCTGTTCAGACTGCAAGAAAATTAACAGATTTTAAAACTCCCCCCAAATTAATTTGAGTCACTTCAAACTACCAGTGTGAACAAGGCTTTAGACAGAGGAAAATATATAATTCGTACAAAAATGACCACATATATTATCACTCAAGATTCAGATTTTTTTTAATTGAAAGTCCAACACAAACCCACTATAAAGGAGAAATGGCTGCGGAGACGACTCATTCAGCTTAACTCAAAATTGTCACAGGATTCAGGACTTTCTTTACATGTATCAATTAAATGCTAAACTGGGATATGTCCTGACTCCTAAATTATATGGCCATTGTAAAATAACATTTTGATAAAACAATATATATCTTCCACTTGAATGAATACCAAAAAAAACACTTTTTTTTTTTTTAATATACTCTGAACATTTTATTGTGTGCATTTGGGGAGTTAAACTTAATTTCCTCAGTTTATGCAGTTTGTTTATAATCTCTCAAGTTGCTTTTTTAAGTCTTTATCCACATCAGCTAGACTTCTTTGGTCAAAAAGCTTTAACAATTCATTAACATTTACAGGTTTTAAATTCAACCAAAAACAAAGATGACATACTATATTTAATTCAATTCCCAAATGGAGTAACCTACATTTTCTCTCTTCATAAAATACCATAAAATAACCAGACCATAGCCAATCAAGTTTAAAAATAGCATGAATTCTTAAGCTTACAGAATCAAACCAATTTAGTTGCCTGTCAAACACTGAAACCAAGTGTGAAAATGGATTTATAAAAGGCAAATTGCTGGCAGAAACAAAATCTTCACTAAAGAAAATGGTATAGACTTTCAAGCAATTTCTTTCACAATATATACTGTCTGGGACAGACACATGACATTTGAACAGCTAGAGTTGGTTTTATGTTAAAACCATAAATGTGTTGAGGCCAGGACAAGCAAAATTAGGGACGAGTTTTATGTTTATGTAAAACACAAATAAGCTATGAAAACCTGAATTAAATATCAGGATAACAAAACACTTCACACCTAATGTAATTGATAGTAATTGTTACAACAGATGAACATAAAAACAAGGGAAACAGTCCTTGTGTACAGATTCAACTCTCTTGTAAAGTACCAACCCATGACTTGTAATATGTACTAATATCCTAACCATGTACTTAATTTGACTTTCAAATCTGGCATAAACTCTATGTAAATGGCATTGCTTGATAAAACACCAGTTAAACACCACTTTCTTATATAGACACATCCAACAATTGTGTTATTGGGTATTTTCCAGGTTACATCACAGTAACCAAAATAACTTTAAAGAGGAAAATGCAACCGATAACAGTGCTCATTGAAAATCCAAATTATCAAAACGTGTCAAAAACAATAGTTCAGATATGTCAAATTGCCAATATGGTTTTGCACTCCATTTACTGTATAAGTTCATGCATGGCTAACTCAGCACCACATAGTACACTGAAATATATTAGAATCGATTCATGCTACATTAGGACAGCACAATCATGGTCTCAGCGTTAATAAGAAGTAAGAACTACTGCTTGTGTCAAAAAGATTGAGGCAGTAGCGCTGGGCCGCCGTCCTGTCTGTTCAGATGCCGGTGCATTAAGTCTGACATCAGTGGGCTCATTGAACAGCTTCTATCCCCAAGCAATACGACTGATAAATAGCTACACGTAGTATCTGAGTTTACCTTGTATCTATATTGACCTTTTATTTCAATATTTGCACTGTCTCTATGCACATTCACAGGGCCCTACACACACACGCAAACACTTACTCCATGATTTGCTCACTCACAAATACATTTCTACTGACTCTACACACCCGCACACCCACACAAGCTGATGCTAATCTGTTTCTTAAATCCTGATGTTTAGTCCCCTTACCACTATACTGGTCTACCTCCATTCCTCCAGTATACCTGCACATGTAAAATATGGTATTGGATCTGACTTTAAAATATTTCCTGTATATAGTATGCTTGCTTAATTGTGTACTTCATATTTCCTATTATTGTTTTTTTCTAATAATACATTGTTATTGATTATTGCATTGTGGGGTATTGAGTTTACAAGAAAGGCATTTCACTGTACTTGTGCATGTGACATTAAAACTTTAAATTGTTCCAGAATGTTCTGCTTTCACTGACAGTTATACTCAAAGGGGTAAGACAATTAGTGAAAACCAGAAACCGAGCACTAAGGGCCAAGCGTCTACACAGCACTGTATGTTTGCAGAGCTGATACAACAGAAGCTAACAGAGCCGACAAAACCGGTTCAACTAGATCTGATCCTAACCATAACAATGGCGAAGAGACTGATTAGGATTCAGTTGTGGGAGCAAAGAGTTCACATTGCTGTGTATCTGATTATGTTTTGATCTTGAATTGTGACATTCAATTTTACAAGTGCCAAACACTATAGGTAAATCAACTCCACACAACTGTCAATATGTAGGCCTTGACATTGAAGTCATGACACAGGTAGGTAACAACTGATTCCCAACAGACAAGAATGACTTCAGCTAATTAGATGCAGAGCTAGGGACATGTTTACGAGATGCAAGATCACTCTTTCTCATGCAGGAATCCCTTCAAAGGCAACAACACCTGCTGTTAACCACCATGTAATACCATTGCTGTATCTTGGTGTTCCATTTGTCTGGTTTATTTCTATCTATGCAGTGGCTGCAAACTTCCACAAAGCTTCTCGCTCAAACTCCTCCATCGCCTCCTCCAGGGCTTCATCATCCTGCCCATCAACCTCCAAGATGTCTGCCATGTCCTCTAAAATGTCCGCCACATCTTCAGCGAAGTCACTGAAGAGAACTTTGTCATGGACGAACACACCGTCTTGAAAAAACATGCCGACCAACTTCTGAATCTCGGCTTTGCTGTCCGGTGTAGCCCTCTCCAGCTTGCTCAGGTAGCCGTCTAATAACTCCTCGAATTCAGACAGTTCCACAGGAAAGAGCCCTTCCTGGCTAGCGCAGTCCTCAACACCGCTACAGCCCGCCAGGGGGCGAACGTTGCGTCCAAGTTTCTCCTCCTGGTGCTTCCAGAAGCTGGTGTGGTCATACTGGTGGGTCTGGTGGTGGTGGTGATGTTGCTGCTGATGGTTGGAGTCTTGTTGATGGTGATGATTGGACTCTTTCTTGTAGTCTTTTCTGGACTGCCAGGGCCTCTCCTGCTTTCTTTTATCCCTGTCCATCCTGCGCTCATTCTTCTTTCTCTCCCACTCATCCTGGGATTTCCTCCAGGCCTCTTTATGAGAGTTTTGTTTGTTTGCCTTCCAGTCCCTGTCCTTCCTCTTGTCTTTCTCTTTCCATCCGCACACATTCTTGTCTTTGCAGTGTTTCCAGTCTTTCTCTCCCTTCCACTCCTTCTCCTTTTTCCAGTGGTCTTTGCTGTTGTCCTTGGCTTTCCTCCCGTCCCTCTTGTTCCCGCTCTCCCTTGGCTTCTTCTTGCCCTCAATCCTGTTCCCCATCTTCTCCACCTGCTCACTGAGCCTCTTCTGGATCTCAGCCAGGCTCTCCCTCACCGTCTTCTGGTACCCACCATCCTTCTTATACCTACCCTCCTTCTTCATCCCCTCCAGTCTCTTCCTGCTTTCCTCCAACAGCACCTTCTGCCTCTGAAGCTCTTCCTTCACCCTGGCCCCCTCTCTCGGAACCCTCCTCTTTTCGGGCCCTGCTGTGGTGCTACTCTGGTTGCTAATCCCAGGTTGACCAGTAGGGGGTGGAGTTGAGCTTGAGGGAGGTGGGGGTGTTTCCTTGTTGGCTGAGGTAGACATATCAGAACAAAAATCAGTGAGTTACCGGTAGCTAACTCCGTTCCGTACATATGAGGGCAATCGCGGCATTCAAAAAAGACTGCAATGAAAACTAATGGGACTGTAGCGAATGTTGGCATCAAAATCCGGGGTGTGAACTAAGTTTGGATTCAGCATTGATTGACATGATAATGGACCAATACTATGCTGTACGTTAAAGTGTGATGTGTCACGACGTAACGTACAGCAGCATAATGCAACTCATTCTGTGTCATACAGCCTCTCTCCACCAGGTGTAGCACGTCTCTCGCAGATTAAAAACAAGAAATGATCAATGGTGAGTGTAAAGTTATTTACTTGTGAATTCATCAATAGTTAATTCAATCAATTGTTAATTTTTCGCGTAAACACTGCGAACCTTCATGACTCAAAAACCGCCCTATGTATGTAATGAGACATTATATAAACTCTTTATATAGTGTTTTATTGACATTTTAGAGGTGATAAATTGGACAAATCTTGTGATAAAAGCCGGTTCCCCACACGACATATCTCCCCCTTTCACTACGACGCAGTAGCTTTCGCTTCCCCACCCGGAAAGGGGATAAATTGTGCTTTACAATGGTATTCATATTACAGTTGACCTGGAAGTATTACGTTTTTGGGGACGCTAAAATAAAGGTCAAATGTACAGAACAGCGCAATATACAAAAGTGAATTAGTTACAGTTACAGCATTCAGCTACCATACCAGAGAATTATGTTACATGCATGTTAAAGAGATTCACAACAGTAATTAAACCTCCACTGAACCATACAGTTCACTTTGATCAGGGTTGGGGTAAATTCAAATTGAAGGCAGTCAATTTAGGAATTGATTTGAATAAAACATTTTTAACATAAAACATTTTAAACTTTTGAAATAAATTGCTTCTAGTTTTCAGTTTATTTAGAAGTCACTGGAATGTCCATTCACTTCCTGAATGAACTGCCTTACTCGAATTAACCAAAATACTGACATATTTATAGATTATCAAACAAATGATGGATATTATCAATGGAAGAAAGACTAATGAATAACAATGTGTTCACAGTGAAATGAAAATACTGTACCTTCTGTGATTTGGGACAGTTCGGTCACTCTGGCCCTCAGCGACTCCAGCTCCTCCTTCAGGCCAGGCAGGGATGACAGCTCTTCTTTCATATCATTTTCTTGCTCCAGATCTCCTTTTCCGTTTTCATTACCCTTTGCGGATCCTGCATTTAGGACGGAGTCAAGTTCCTCTTTATGGGCCTGTAACAGAGAGGGGAAAATGTTGCTTTATTTCTAGGAAGGTAGGACATAATAATAAAGACTCTAAAAAGTTAAAAATTTAAATGTAAAATAATTAGACTGTGGATCAGACTTTTTCAGGATGTTTTAGTCCAAAGATCCCGAGCTTTACGAAGCTCCGGCACATGTGTATATTCTCTACTTTATGCGCAGAGAACAGGCTACTCAGGCAAATGGTGCTCATTTCATAAAGTTAGATCAAAACTGAATCAATGTCTGCAAGATCACATAATGGTCACAGTATTCAAGGGTGAGACAGGATTTGCCCTTTGGCGAGTGAGAATTAGCAATCATAAAAGCTAACACTGCCATTTCTTATTTTTCTCCTGACCTAGTCATCCAGATCAGAGAAACAACCTGTTGGTACAGCACATCTTAGCCATAGAGCCTCAAAGTCTTTGTATAGGCCCTACAGGCGCCGAGGCACTTGACTAAAGAGTTGATTCCCAATATAAAAAGACTGAAGGCATTGCGGTCTGTATTGCATTCCTGATCTTGAATGGTCATGTGTCAGCTCTCAGCTGGTCTCGTCTCAGTTTTCAAATTATTAACACATTTACAGTTGTGTTACACCTTGTCCTCTGCGCTGCAGGATGAAACAGAACTCCCTGTTGCAATGACGTCTGCAGATGATTACTAGATACAGAGCTTATACTTTTGAAAAATGTTGCATTACGAAGTGGGATTGAAATAGATTGAATTGTAATTTGTCAAGTTCCTCTTTATGGGCCTGTAACAGAGAGGGGAAAACGTCGCTTTATTCTTAGTAAGGTAGGATCTTTTAGTCCAAAGATCCGGAGCTTCCCTAAGCTTCTGCGTGTGACAAGCATTTCTCTACATTCGCATTAACATCTGCTAACCATGTGTATGTGACCAATAAAATTTGATTTGATGTGTGGATCATGTTTTGCGCATGTGTATATTCTCTACGCGCAGAGAACAGGCTGCTCAGGTGAATGGTGCTCGTTAAATACTGAATCAATGTCTGCAAGATCACATTATGATCACAGTATTCTACAAAACAGAAACAAATATAATAGTAATGATTTATTCTGTTATGTGGAATACTGTCATCAGAACGTGATCTTGCAGACATTAATTCAGCTTTGATCCAACTTTATTAAAATGAGCACCATTCGCCCGAGTAGCCTGTTCTCTGCCCGTAAAGTAGAGAATATACACATGCGCAGAAGCGTCGGAAGCCCCGGATCTTCTAGTCCAGCGGACTGGAGATCCTGAAAAAGTCAGATCCACAGCCATTCCCAAAAAATTATATGGTTCATGGGCTGACCTGGAGTTGTGTTTCTAACTGGGAGATCTGCAGATTTTCTTGTGCCAGTTTATCCAAAAGCTCCTTCATCTCCTGAGGATCGTTTAGCCAGTCCTGGTCCAGCAGAATACAAATCACAGACAATCAACACAGCATTATATACACTAGCATTCAAAAGTTTAGGGTCACTTAGAAATGTCCTTGTTTTTAAATGAAAAGCAAATTTTTTGTCAATTAAAATAACAAATTGATCAGAAATACAGTTGTAGACATTGTTGATGTTGTAAATTACTATTGTAGCTGGAAACAGCTGATTTGAAATGGAATATCTACATAGGCGTACAGAGGCCCATTATCAGCAACCGTCACTCCTGTGTTCCAGTGGCACGTTGCATTAGCTAATCCAAGTTAAAAATTTAAAAAAGGCTAATTGATCATTAGAAAACCATTTTGCAATTATGTTAGCACAGCTGAAACTGTTGTCCTGATTAAAGAAGCAATAAAACTCGCCTTCTTTAGGCTAGTTGAGTATCTGGAGCATCAGCATTTGTGGGTCCGATTACAGGCTCAAAATGGCCAGAAACAAAATACTTTCTTCTGAAACTCATCAGTCTATTCTTGTTCTGAGAAATGAAGGCTACTCCATGCAAGAAATTGCCAAGAAACTGAAGATCTCATACAACGCTGTGTACTACTCCCTTCACAGAACAGCGCAAACTGGCTCTAGCCAGAATAGAAAGAGTGGGAGGTCCCGGGGCACAACTGAGCAAGAGGACAAGAACATTCGAGTGTCTAGTTTGAGAAACAGACGCCTCACAAGTCCTCAACTGGCAGCTTCATTAAATAGTACCCGCAAAACACCAGTCTCAATGTCAACAGTGAAGAGGCGACTCCGGGATGCTGGCCTTCTAGGCAGCATCCCGGGGCATGCCCCTTTTTATATCATTCCATTACACATTCTTATCTCTAAGTTTGTCCAGTTCCTTTAACTTCCATCCCAATACAACATCGTTGAAAGTGACGATGACCGAGAAGGTAGGATAGAGCAACAGACCTGGTTTTGTTCTTTTCCACTCAGCTCATCTGAGTCATCTGTCAAAAAAGAAAACAGTACATCAAACCACATTTTCCAAACTTATGTAACGTATATCAACACACCTGCATATATTTGATCATCCAAAAGGCAAAGCCCATTTTTAACTACTCTACCAGAGCATAACATTGTTGGGAAGTTATTTGGTCATTGGCACAATCTCTGACTATTTGAAAGGTTCTTCCATCTCCATAGAGGAACTCTGGAGCGCTTTCAGAGTGACCTTCGGGTTCTTGGTCACATCCCTGACCAAGGCCGTTCTCCCTCAATTGCTCAGTTTGGCCGGGCGGCCAGCTCTAGGAAGAGTCTTGGTGGTTTCAAACTTCTTCCATTTAAGAATGATGTGGGCCACTGTGTTCTTGGGGACCTTCAATGCTGAAGAAAGCTTTTGGTACCCTTCCCCAGATCTATGACTCGACACAATCCTGTCGTCTCGGAGCTCTACAGACAATTCCTTCGACCTCATGGCTTGGTTTTTGCTCTGACAACTGTGGGTCCTTACATAGACAGGTGTGCCTTTCCAAATCATGTCCAATCAATTGAATTGACCACAGATGGACACCAATCAAGTTGTAGAAACATCTCAAGGATGATCAATGGAAACAGGATGCACCTGAGCTCGATTACAAGTCTCATAGCAAAGGGTCTGAATACTTGTGTAAATAAGGTATCTGTTTTTTATATTTAATACATTTGCAAACATTTCTAAAAACCTGTTTTCACTTTGTCATTATAGGGTATTGATGTGTAGACTGATAAGAAAAAATAATAATCTTGAATCAGTTTTAGAATAAGGCTGTAACAAAATGTGGAAAAAGTCAAGGGGTCTGAATACTTCCGAATGCATAGATTTTATCATAAGAATGAAATTGACGCATTGTTCAGTCTGTGTGTGTGTGTATTAAAAAATGTCCATTCCATAAGAAAAGAAATGGAAAAAGATTACACTAGCAAAAATCTGGTTTAGGTTGAACTCACCAGAGAGGAAGAGGGACCCTAGACAGAGCAGGACAAGGGCACACACAATGCATGTGTTCATAGAGAAGCCCTTCTCTTTCCTCTCTGCCATTTTGAACTCCACCTCTTCATCTTCCGATGTCATTTCTGGTGCCACATATCTCCTCCTCAGAGCAACTCCTTCCTCAGAACTCGTGTCAGCTCTTCCAAAGTCAAAGCTACTGGGAGATTCTAGCAGAGGAACAGACAAGAATAACAGAAAGATCGATGATAAGCTAAATTAAATAAAATCATGCACTAAAGCTATTGAACATTTTATACAAAAGTGTTAGATGGTAGAATGCTCTGAATGTAGATATATCTTGTGTGTAATTCTAGCGCAAATGTTGTTTTTGTAACTGTTCAATGAGTCGGGGTGTGTTAACACCCATGTGTTTTTTTTATAGAGTCGGATGGAGGACCGGATACTGATCCTGAAATCGACTATGGCGATGACAATGTGGGGTCTTCATCTGATTCTGATGTTGATTTTCTTTCACATTTCTGTTTTGCATTATTTATCAACCATTGGTGTTTATGGCAAAATTTTAACTGGATTGGATTCTATTACTCATCAAATGTACAAATAAAATGTGTTGCAGTAGACCTTTGTAGAATAATAAAGAACACATTCGTAGGTGCATGTTATGTACTTAAAAATATACAAATATTCAATATAAACTAAATATTCTTAAGACAACTACAGTCAATCAAATTATTATTTTGTACAATGGTATTTATTTAGTTTGATTTACAACCCAGTAGGTGAATCTGATGCGTAGACTAAAGGAGACACCAGACAACATTCTTTATCAGGTACTTGTAGGATGAGAAACCATGTTGTTCTAGGGTTAATTGTATGCCATATCTCAGAAAATGTTTACTGATTTCCAACCTAGTGTACAAATCCATACCTTCTTCCTTTGGTATATCAGTCACTTTTTCAGGCAATTCAGTCTCCTCCTTTTCCACTGCTGGATCTTCTGCTGCCTCCTCTGAACCAATGGTCTCTGGAGGAGGACCATCAGGGTCTGGGCTTTCTGGAACAGCGTGGGGTTCTGGGGCAGGGCTTAGAGGCTCCTCAGAGCTCTCTGGGAGGGGGCCAATATCAGTGACAGTGTCAGATTGGGAGCCCGTTGGGGTGAGAGAGTCTGTGTGAATGCTTATGTCAGATTCGGCACTAGTTTCTAGGGCAAGACTCTCAGGTACAGGGCATAGAACAGTGTGGGTATCAAGGGTGGAGCTCTCAGGGACAGGGCTTAACTCAGGATCAACCTCTGAGGGGGGTGGTTCTGTGAAGGGAACATTCAGTGGCACAACCATGTCGACATGAGTGACAAAGGGCATGGCAGCGAGTTGCTCATTGTCAGTGGGGGAGCTGGTTACCATATCATGGATAATGGGGGGTTCAGGTTGACTCGCCAGGTCAGGGTCAAGGGGCGCATGGCTAGACAGGGATGGGCTTAACAGGGTAGGGATGGAGGGGACAGGGACCTCACAGATATCAGGAGTTGTTTCCTGGCAAACCTGGGAATCAGAGGAAAATAAAAGCACAAACCTTTATAGTAATTGGTAATGAGTTATAACCATAGACATCATATGCCATATAGCATAAGACACCATTTTGAACGTTGTATTATGAAAAATTATGCTGTGAGAACGATACCCTCAGAAAGCATTGTGTTCATCAGGGACTCACAGTACAGACCTGTTGGCCCTCCTCTGACAGAACTGTTTGTACTGGAGTCTCCGGGTCACTTGGCTTAGACTCCACAGTGGCCCCTGGAACAGCATCCAACAAAACATTAATAACACAACATGAACAACATCCACACAAGTTCATTATGCAACATCTATACATTTGGACAACAACAGAATACACCACACAGAAAGCATAGGGAAACCGTATCATTGTAAGATTGAGATCAGGTACCTGTGACTTCCTCTGACAGACTAGGGACATCACAAAGACTCTCAGTCCCATCATCCACTGGACCCACGCTCTCAGCAGCTTCCTAAGGGCATAGGGTTCTCACGGTCAACTCAACCTTTGTCTATTCACCTCACCATTCATTCATTCACACTGCCACAGAATGTGGGTAAAGTGGAAATGTAATTTAAAACTCACAGCATTGAATACCAATCTATAATCAAATGCTGTATTGGGGTGATCAGCCTATTCTTTCATCATAACATTTGGCAAGGTGTCAGCACCAGACCTCAATTTCAAATACTGAGCATTTGCTCGAGTATGCCTGGAGCAGAGTTGCCATGGCCACGGTTTTCCACAAATTGGGCTACTTTGAAAAACAATGTCGTGGGTGAAATTGTATTGGTTGCGGGTTTTTGGGTTACTTCTAAGTTGCACTGCAGCCACTATGACATTTCTCTTAAAAAAAAAAAAATTCACTGTGACCTGATGCTGTTGACTATCAGGCAGTGAGGCAGGCTGTTGCGGTGTCTGTGTGGGCCTGATGGGGAGGGCTGTCTGAGAGTGTGTTGAGAGCGCTGCAGCACTCAGCCGAGTGCACTAGTCGAGTGAGTGAAGACAGGGCAGAACGTGTGCAATCGTGACAACTTTTTACCAGTTGTAGGACATTTAGATTGTCCTTATGGAGACCTCTTTTTTACCAATCCCTTTTCCATAAAACATTAACAAGCTAGAACTGATGCACATCAAGAAATAACAGCGAAAAAGCACTGGAAAACAACTATATTATATTATAGATATATTTGCTCGGAGGTGGTTTAAATTCCATTCCAATGTCGTCTTTGCTTATAAACCGTTACAAGCGAAGTGTTTAACCCATATTCAGTTCTAGGGTCTCGAGGGCTGGAAATTTGAAATGGAAGTTATGAACCTCCCTTGTGTGCTTCTGTTATGGGAGGAAAAAGTCCTCAATAAAACTGAAATCTGGAGAATTATACAGTGGGGCAAAAAAGTATTTAGTCAGCCACCAATTTTGCAAGTTCTCCCACCTGTAATTTTCATGATAGGTACACTTCAACTATGACAGACAAAATGAGAAAGAAAAATCCAGAAAATCACATTGTAGGATTTTTTAAATGAATTTATTTGCAAATTATGGTGGAAAATAATTATTTGGTCACCTACAAACAAGCAAGATTTCTGGCTCTCACAGACCTGTAACTTCTTCTGTAAGAGGCTCCTCTGTCCTAGACTCGTTACCTGTATTAATGGCACCTGTTTGAACTTGTTATCAGTATAAAAGACACCTGTCCACAACCTCAAACAGTCACACTCCAAACTCCACTATGGCCAAGATCAAAGAGCTGTCAAAAAAATTGTAGACCTGCACCAGGCTGGGAAGAATGAATCTGCAATAGGTAAGCAGTTTGGTTTGAAGAAATCAACTGTGGGAGAAATTATTAGGAAATGGAAGACATACAAGACCACTGATAACCTCCCTCGATCTGGGGCTCCACGCAAGATCTCACCCCGTGGGGTCGAAATGCAAAAATCCCAGAACCACACGGGGGGGACATAGTGAAGGACCTGCAGAGAGCTGGGACCAAAGTAACAAAGCCTACCATCAGTAACACACTACGCCGCCAGTGACTCAAATCCTGCAGTGCCAGACGTGTCCCCCTGCTTTAGCCAGTACATATCCAGGCCCGTCTGAAGTTTGCTAGAGAGCATTTGAATGATCCAGAAGAAGATTGGGAGAATGTCATATGGTCAGATCAAGAAGATCTTTGGAGGGAGTTGAAAGTCCATGTTGCCCAGCAACAGCCCCAAAACATCACTGCTCTAGAGGAGATCTGCATGGAGGAATGGGCCAAAATACCAGCAACAGTGTGTGAAGACTTACAGAAAACATTTGACCTCTGTCATTGCCAACAAAGGGTATATAACAAAGTATTGTGATAAACTTTTGTTATTGACCAAATACTTATTTTCTACCATAATTTGCAAATAAATTCCTTAAAAATCCTACAATGTGATTTTCTAGTTTTTTTTTCTAATTTTGTTGGCCATAGTTGAAGTGTACCTATGATGAAAATTACAGGCCTCTCTCATCTTTTTAAGTGGGAGAACTTGCACAATTGGTGGCTGACTAAATACTTTTTTGCCCCACTGTACATTTGCATCTGTAGCCTATTAATTTATATGCCATTGTTGGCTACTTGAGCCTATCATTTGATCCAATAAATGTAAAAATGAAGCCATTACCTGAGCCATCTCAAATCAATGTGTGCCTCATGTGTAGCCTACTTGGACATGGCAAACAGATTTAAATAGTCTATAAGTTCAGTTTATTGTTGTTGTAGCCCTTTGTTATTATGCAATTATTGATGGCCATGTTTAGTTAATTAAATCGGAAGTCATCAAAGCTTATAACATTTATAACAGTTTGTATACACCGCAAATTATTGCAATTATCGATGGCCATGTTTAGTTAATTTAATTGGAAGTCATCAAAGCTCTATCGCATTTGCCGATCAGTTGTTAGAAAACAATTAGATTGACGTAACAGTCAAATTAGTTTACAGTTTTTTTAAATGATAAAACACTGGCTGTTGTTGACAAGCAAATTCAGTTCCTAGCCATATTATTTATATTTGATTAAAATTACACCATCCTCAGTAGCCTATACGAGCAGGTTACTGGGCGACACGCACTTACCTCAAAACCGCCTTGCTATTCAAGTTGAATAAATGAATCTGTCAATTTGAACTAAGCAAGCTGCTAAGTCATTCAGCTTACATATTGGCCTATCGGGGTCTGTAGGGTCGGCAAACAAGCCATTTATAACAGTTTGTATACACCGCAAAAATGTAAACCTAAGTAAGATCAAATATCTTAAATCAAGACAATATATGCTTGATTTTTTGTCTGACAAGATACGTCTTCTTACCAGGCAGTTATGTTAGAGCATTTCACTTGTTTCAAGCTTTTTTGTCCTTAATTATTTTAATAAGATATAACTTGTTACTGAGATTGTATTACTGGTTCTGAGTAACTTAATGCTCGAAACTAGAATTACCAGAATTATAAAGCTGTTTGATCAACACTGACAAGTACAAAACTGCTTTGTCAAAGTCAGAATTTCTTATTTCAAGCATCTTATCCTTTTCATCTCTTCACATATTAAGAACAGATAATGACCAAGTAGAATTCACTGTTTTATTGTCAATCTTACACACAGCACAGCAATCATGTAGGCAAAATACAGTACAGAACAAAGACAGGACACTTTTCATATTTGGGGAACACACGGAGTCATTTGAACTGTTGTACAATTCTATTACATCCCCAAGATGGTATTTGACTTGTGCATAAAGTTTGGCTCTTGTTGCTAATTGTGTAATATGAGGTAAACTCAACCAGCTTTTCAGCATCCGCTAACTCAGTGGCCTGTGCAAGTTGTGGGACCTCAACTTGACAAGCATGATGGTTCTATCAAAGCATATCATTTGAAATGGTTGATATTCCAAACAATAAAGCCGAGAATCAACAAGAAATATGTTTTTGACCAGTCCAAATTGTGGAATTCAGAACTTTAGCAAAGATCATGGACTTCTGAGTTATGTATTTATTACAAGCCATTTGACAGATTTACTTTTACTGGTTTACTTCATTGAAATCTAGGAAGTCCCTCAATGTTCCACATGAATAAATCTGTTCAACCAGTTCAACCTTTGATACAGGTCCCACCTCCCTTTCATTTGAAAAAAAATTGGTTGCATTGAACTGTCAACATTTTGGCAGCTTCATATATTTGGTTCTGATTGATCAAAGACTTGAAAATATATTTTTTAATTGAGCTTGGAGGCGCATTGTTTAAAGAAACAATGTTTAGACTCAAACCGCATACACGTCTTACCATTGGACCCAATGACTATCTGTGGTGGCAAATGTATCATATAATGCTGTTTAGGTGTAACATTGCAGTCTGGAAAAAGCTCCTTCCAATGCTTCAAATGATTTTCAATGAGTAACTACAGCCTAGACACAGTCGCAATGGAAAGAACAGGTGAAAATACTATCTGTACAATCTCTATTAGCTCAATTATCAGTTGTGTATGTTCCCCAGTATGTATGCATGTATGTATTTCAGGAAATGGCTTCCTGGATTCCCCCAAGCAGCTGATTGGTTGGCCCCATTGCAGAGTGGAGGTCTGATCCCACCCTTTCGTTAGGGGATCCAGCTGTTGGAAATGACAAACTCCTTCTGCAGCTGGATAAAAGCCTGTGTTCCTTTGTTAAGAAGGAGAGCGCTTCTTTGTATGTCCTGTGTTTCGTTGTTGGTCTGTAAAGGATTTTGTAGCCAGTCCTACTGAGGTATGTGTATGCCAAAAGGACTGTGTTTGTGATTATTGAAATTGTTCACTTTAAAGTTAGTAATTATTTAATTTCTTCCCAGGGGGGAAGGCACCTTGGCTGTGCTTTTAGGCAAGAAGCCTGCGGGCATACATATACCCGTAGTGTGTACTCTATGCACACTAGGTAAGACCTGGGCGGACCACCCCCTGTATTTTGGTTAGCGCGCCAGGTGGCGTTAAGGTTAGGTAAGTAGTGGCTAGGCAGGTAAGGTAGAGGACTAACATTTACTTTGGTTCCATCCAGCCCCTTTTCCCAAATTACCGTGTGAAGGAAATACATTCCCTGGTAACAGTAAAGTTCTTTGCCATCCTTACCCGCACCTGCAATCCCATACTACTTTCACTCCACAGGGAGCTAAGTGTAGCAGGGTGTTGCGTTCCCACATTGCTACTAGGGAACGATATCGCTGGTGGTAACGTCACTCCTGTGTTAGGTAGTAGACGATAAATTGGTTCAAGCATTTCCCTATGTTTTTCCTGCTTGTGTGTTAACAAGGGCACAATCTCACAAGCTGGGAGATGTGGTGGATTTGTCTAGTTCCATTTTTGAGAATGTTGAGGAAGAAGACACTGCACTGAGTATTCCTTCTGCAATGCTGATGGTTTTTACCCCCGTAAAAACTATGGCAAGGAAAAGTGAAATCGTGCACCAATTACATGACATTGTCTGTCACCCCCAAGAAGGTGATTGAATGTCAGAAGGGAGACACTAGTCTTCAAGTGTTTTGCTTCAGTAATTTCCACTGAGGAAGCTAAAACTAGGGAGACCGCCTACTTCCTGGAAGCAGGAGTTTTGATGTGTAAATGGGAAGCTCATAACAGTGACTGGAGTGAAGTGTGTCAAGTGGTTGTTCCGACAGCAGGTGCTGTCACTCGCCCATGACCAGGCGTGGTCTGGACATTTGGGGATCACAAAGACTTTAAAACAGAGCCCTTCAACATTTTTTCTGGCCAGGTTTGAAGTCTGCCGTGGTCTAATTTTGTAAAACATAATACAATACATCAAAATCAATTTAGCCTCAAGTAAATAATTAAACGTGTTCAATTTAGTTTAAATAATGCAAAAACAAAGTGTTGGAGAAGAAAGTAAAAGTGCAATGTAAGAAAGCTAACGTTTCAGTTCCTTGCTCAGAACATGAGAACATATGAAAGCTGGTGGTTCATTTTAACATGAGTCTCCAATATTCCCAGGTAAGACGTTTTAGGTTGTAGTTATTATAGGACTATTTCCCTCTATACCATTTATATTTCATTAACCTTTGACTATTAGATGTTCTTATAGGCACTTTAGTATTGCCAGTGTAACAGTATAGCTTCCGTCCTTCTCCTCGCTCCCTGGGCTCGAACCAGCAACAACGACCACCATCGGATCAGTGTTACCGATGCAGAGCAAGGGGAATAACTACTAGAAGGCTTAGAGCGAGTGAAGTTTGAAACGCTATTAGCGCGCGCTAACTAGCCAGCCATTTCACTTCGGTTACATCAGCCTCATCTCGGGAGTTGATAGGCTTGAAGTCATAAACAGCGCAATGCTTGACCCACAACGAAGTGCTGCTGGCAAAACGCACGAAAGTGCTGTTTGAATGAATGTTTACGCGCCTGCTTCTGCCTAGCACCGCTCAGTCAGATACTTGTATGCTCAGTCAGATTATATGCAACGCAGGACACGCTAGATAATATCTAGTAATATCAACCATGTGTAGTTAACTAGTGATTATAAGATCCGTTTAATGCTAGCTAGCAACTTACCTTGGCTTACTGCATTCGCGTAACAGGCAGTCTCCTTGTGGAGTGCAACGAGAGAGACAGGTCGTTATTGAGTTGGACTAGTTAACTGTAAGGTTGCAAGATTGGATCCCCCGAGCTGACAAGGTGAAAATCTGTCGTTCTGCCCCTGAACGAGGCAGTTAACCCACCATTCCTAGGCAGTCATTGAAAATAAGAATGTGTTAACTGACTTGCCTAATTAAATAAGGTGTGTGTATGTATATATATATATATATATATATAAAAATGTTTAAATCGGCGCTCAAATATCGATTTCCGATTGTTATGAAAACTTGAAATCGGCCCTAATTAAATCGGTCGACCTCTACTTTAGCACTCCCTCCACCTGCTTCCTGAGGTTGTCCAATAGTGATGATTGATACTGCTGTACCCCAGCAACAATGTCATTCACGCCTTCCTGAGTGAGAAAGATCAATCATGGAGGTTGGAACACCATGTATACAAATTTTGCTTATGACATTAACATAATGGATCAACAATTGTAAGGCGGACAACATAGCACTAAGAATAAACTTAACCATCACTGAACCACTACAAAATGTTCTGCATAATGCAACTAACCAAATGCTGTGCTCTGTTCAGAAAAAACATCTTACCTGTGAGACAATGCTTGGCTCTGGCATTTATCAGAAAAGCAGTGGCATGTGCTGTCAGATCCAAAAAATAGAGTTGACATTGAATGTTCCTGACATGTGCAGGCTGGACATTACTAGTTCATGACAAGTATAATGTTTGTGACAGAAGTGATTGTGAAGACTATGAATGCTATTAGTATAGCCAATTACTTAATATGGTCAATTTCAGTAGATTGCCACCAACCGAGTAACTTACTTGTTGCACTGACAGCTCCATGTTGGTCAATGCCCCTTTGCCCTTCATCCAAGTCAGGTGTTTGGAGTTAGCTAGAAGCTGATCGGGATGAATGTTGTCCTGTGTACCACATATCAAAGAGATTATTATTTGAAATTGTATTTAGTTTCACCAAGAGCTTTAAGTGTTTTGCGCCCATTTATCATTGATTCTTTTCACATTAATCCAGCTTTAACAATTATAGCTGAAATGATCGAATAGTTCATAAAAAATTTAAAATCCAGGAGAAAAAAAATCCTAACTAGCTACCTACTTGTTCCGGTGGTAGTGGGCTTTCCTCCGATGGCTGTTCACCTGGTCCGGTGCCTTCAAGTAGGTGTCTTCTCTTTACATGATAGAAGGAATTGTACACTCTATATTCCTCAGTGCAACCGTCAATACCACAGACCAACTGGAAATCAGGGCTGCGACTGTGCAATATATTGATATGGCTCAGTTTCAATTAAAAAGTAATTTAAAAAAACGCAGCAGGTAACGCACCGCCAAAGCATCTTGAACGTTACTAAAAGCAAGTAAAACGGTCCCACTGCTTTCGATGAAAAGAGCGTAAATAACTTAATGTTCACAAGTATTTATAATACGACCAAGTAATTTGATTGGAGTAGAGTATAACAGCACGGACTTTTAACTATACATGTATCACTCCGCTTTACAGGTGTTCTAATAACCGTTAATTACATTAACGATCGTTATCTTAGATTGTAACAAACTTCGCACCGCAAAGATAAACATATTCCCACAAATAACATTTGAGTTAAAATATGAAGGATTATCAGAGGACGGTAACGTGTAGACCTACAGAAAGTAGCAATCTAGTGTGCAGGAAAATGTTTGGCGCTTGGCTCCAGTCCAGTTGTGGAACTTGTTGGCGGAGCCAAATAAAATATTTTGGTGCTTATTACTGTTAACAAATAAATGGCGCTTGTAGAACTGTTGTATAAAAGCAACATCACACTCAAGGTCATGCTGTTACAATGATTATTATCCTCAGTGTTAAGGTGTAAATGTGCCCCAATGACTGACAGTCGATTATTTAGTGTCGCCGTCTTTGGCGTCCTTTCTGTTGACAATAGAAATTAAATAGAACGGGCGCCAAAGACGGCGAAGATAATGACTGACAAGTCGATAATTTGTCTACAATCTTAGTTACGTTAATATTTGCTTGCCT
The DNA here is from genome assembly GCF_002021735.2 of Oncorhynchus kisutch. Taxonomy (NCBI): domain Eukaryota; kingdom Metazoa; phylum Chordata; class Actinopteri; order Salmoniformes; family Salmonidae; genus Oncorhynchus; species Oncorhynchus kisutch. The sequence continues at coordinate 48,318,197 of NC_034187.2, read as the reverse complement.
AGCTAAGATTTTCAATATGGGCGACAATTTAGCGTTAACGTTATTTTCATTAGGGAGGTGACAAAACCCAATGGTCACTCAAAGCGCTCCAGAGCTCCTCTGTGGAGAACCTTCCAGAAGGACAAACATCTCTGTAGCACTCTACCAAATCAGGCCTTTATGGGAGAGTGGCCAGACGGAAGCCACTCCTCAGTAAAAAGCCACACGACAACCCACTTGGAGTTTGCCAAAAGGAACCTAAAGACTCAGACCATGAGAAACAAGAGATTCTCTGGTCTGATGAAACCAAGATTTAACTCTTTGGCCTGAATGCCAAGCATCACATCTGGAAGAAACCTGGCACCATCCCTATGGTGAAGCGTGGTGGCAGTATCATGCTGTGGGGATGTTTTTCAGCAACAGAGAGACCAGTCAGTATCGAGGGAAAGATGAACAGAGCAAAGTACAGAGAGATCCTTGATGAAAACCTGCTCAGGACAGGCTGGGGGCAAAGGTTCACCTTCCAACAGGACAACTACCCTAAGCACACAGCCAAGACAACATAGGAGAGTCTTAGGGACACTCATGTCCTGGAGTGGCCCAACCTGAGCCTGATCGAAGTTCTCTGGAGAGACCTGAAAATAGCTGTGCAGCAACCCTTCCCATCCAACCTGACAGAGCTTGATAGGATCTTCAGAGAAGAATGGGAGAAACTCACCCAAATACTACAAGCCTGGCACACCTGTGTCATACCCAAGTAGACTCGGAGCTGTAATCGCTGCTGAAGGTGCTTCAACAAAGTACTGAGTAAAGGGTCTGAATAAATTGAGATATTTCAGTGTTATTTTTAATATATTTGTAAAAATTTCTAAACCTGTTTTTACTTTGTCATAATGGGGTAATGTATGTAGATTGAAGCAACCCAGATTTAAGTCAATTTTAGAATAAGGCTGTAAAGTAACAAAATGTGAAAGTGAAGGGGGTCTGAATACTTTCCAAATGCACATGCAGAAAAGGGATTTATTTCAAATTATACACCAAAATTTGCTTCTGAAGTCCTTACAAGTTCCGTTGATATTCTTTCCTAATTGGCTCGATAATGCTATGGGAAAAGGGTTTATTGGATAAATGCTGCAACACCTCTCTCTCAGTGTAAAGAAATGTTGTCCTAGTTCAGGCCTTTTGGGCAGGTTTAAATCGGGATTCTCAAGATTATACTTGAAATTTTGTTCTAAGGGCTAGAGATTTTAGCTAGACCTGGCATGGAATGTCAGGTGGGGTTTGCAGTTTGGGGACTTTACTATTGATTTATTAAATAAGGCAAGCTCAAACAGGCAGAGTATTTAATAGATTTAAGTATTTGAAACCCAGGTCTGGCTGGCACACCATAGGTTGGTAGGGGGTGTATATCAGGGATCAACTAGATTCAGCCGCGGGCCGATTTATTCTTGGGTGGATGGTCGGGGGGCCGGAACACAATTACAAATAATTTGTAGACTGCAAATTGACTGCAAGAAGGCCAAACAGATACAGTATAATGTTTGCATAAAACAATCATTTCAAACCTTGCTTATTTGTATACAATCACTTATGCGTGGGAATACCTGGGAACAGATTTCTTAAATGAAAATCACTTGGCGCTGATTTCCTGGTGTTATTGCAGTCTTATGTCCTACTATGAAACAAAAAAGTATTATATTTGTATTTTGGGGGGGGTCAAATAAAACAATTTGGCCCGCGGGCCACAAGTTGGGAAGCCCTGGTGTATATCTTACCTCTGGGGACAGCATGGTCCAACTGTTGGTTGAGGATCCACTGCGGCTGCTGCCTGTGCTGCTGCTGTCAGACATTGCCCCCTTGATGCTCAGCACAGCAACTACAACTTATTCTGCAGAGGACAGAGATTCACTGACTCATGTAACAAATGTCATTATGAATCACCCAATAATAACTCATTATGTGGTTTTAAAAATGTCTGCAGTTTCTACACATAGGACACTAGAACTGTGGCCTACTTGCACTGTGTTCCCATTATGCAATGGAACAAACTATTCATATAGGCCTAAAGAATCAAGAAATATCACGACAGTATATTACCACGGTATTGGAAAAGTGATTTTTTTCAAACCAACTTCAGAAATTGAATTTAACCAAATTGTCAATTGTTGGGCTACAGTGAAGAATTTAAGATTAAGAAAACCATCTGAGAAATACTGCATAGCCTACCTTAAACTCAGTTGCAATAATTATATAGCCTACACAAAAGCCTATAGGCCCTACAAAAAGTAAGAAATAGCTCAAATGTAGCCTGAGACATTGATAACATTGGCAAACAGTTAGCGAATCGCGATAGAGGGAGTGACCATTTTAAAAACAGACAGATCCTTTTTTTGTATTCTCACTTGTATAATCTATTTGCATATACTTCAGACACGCCACTATGGGTTTCTTTACAGTACCCACGCCAAAAACAGATTTAATGCGTCGCTTAGTTATGTGTAGAGCCATGTCATCAGAATGGTCTGGCACGAGGTTAAAAAGTGTAGCTTTAAAAACATTGTATCACAGCGCCTCTCCTATTTCTAATGAGCCAATTTAAACTGCATTGTATTTAAATGTACATATGAAGTGTGTAAACAGTATTTTTACACACACACACACACACACACCAGTTACTCTTTTACTATCTATAGGTATGCGCTTGGGTAAAATTAACATTTTAGTTTTATTCTACGAACTGACAATTTTTTTTGCAGAAAATGACAATTGGTCAAAATAAAGATGCAGTGTTGTCAGAACTCGAATAATGCAAAGAAAATAAGTTCATATTCATTTTTAAACAATAAATGTTTTAATTTAGGAAGAGTTCAGAAATGAATATTTGGTGGAATAACCCTGATTTTCAAATCACAGCTTTGCATGCGCTCCACCAGTCTTTCACATTGATGTTGGGTGACTTTATGCCATTGCTGGCACAAAAGTTCAAGCAGCTCAGCTTTGTTTGATGGCTTGTGACCATCCATCTTCCTCTTGATCACATTCCAGAGGTTTTCAATGATTTCAGGTCTGGAGTTTGGGCTGGCCATGACAGGGTCTTGATCTGGTGATCCTCCATCTACACTTTGATTGCCCTGGCTGTGTGGCATGGAGCATTGTCCTGCTGGAAAAACCAATCCTCAGAGTTGGGGAACATTGCCAGAGCCGAAAGGAAGCAAGTTCTTCCAGGACAACTTTGTAGATGGCTTGAATCATGCGACCGTCAAAGATTCCAGCCTTGCTGAAGCACCCCCAGATCATCTCCGATCCTCCACAAAATTTCACAGTGGGTGCGAGACCTGGAGAGGCCTGCAAGCCAGTGTCTCACACCCACTGTGAAATTTGGATCAAGACCCTGTCATGGACTGCCCAATCCCCAGACCTGAAACCCATTGAAAACGTTTTTTTTAAAATTACATTATTCGAGGTCTGACAAAATGGCATCTTTTGTTATTTTGACCAGTTGTCATTTTCTGCAAATAAATGCTCTAAATGACAATATTTGGGGGGAGGGGGAGTGTTGTCAGTAGTTTATAGAATAAAGCCAAAATGCTCATGTTACCCAAACACATACCTAAAAATTGGTCAAACTGAGTTTTGCAGTGGTCTCTTAATTTGACATACATACGTTGGGCCAGTAACCGAAAGGTTGCTAGATCGAATCCCTGAGCTGACAAGGTAAAAATATGTTATTCTGCCCCTGAACAAGCAGTTAATCATTGTAAATAAGAGTGTTAACTGACTTGCCTAGTTTAAAAGGTTAACATAAATAGTTGTACTTTTTATGCGGACCCCAGGTAGAGTAGCCGCTGCATGTGCAGTAGCTAATGAGGCTCCTAACAAACTAATCTCATTCTTGCTTGATTAGGGCCTCACGCTGTAGCCTAAATGGCATCTATCGTATCTGTGCGGTTCAGATATGAGCAAAAAGTCAGATCCAGTTGGAATTTAGGATGGAGGCTAGTTGTTAGCTTGGTAGCTAAACAAAACCTGAGCTTTGGATTAGTCTTCGACAAAACCAGGACGACGTGTTCTCTTTTTAGCCAGAGGCTTACATTTCAGCTGTGTGAATTGTCCCCGTTTGCTCCAGCGAGCGGTGAAATAAGAGTAGAAGTCATGACACCAAACTCAAAGGAAATAAATGTCTGTAGACACATGCATAATATTTTGATCAGCTTACCATGGTAAACAAAGGCAGAATGCAATCACTCCCACAGTTAACCCCTCTCTCTTCCGCTTCCAATAGCGTTGACCACACAAAATACATTTTCCAAAGGTAATATTAGACATGTTCTTACCCTGCGGACTTCAATTCAATTTCACCGTTTTAGCTCGAATATGTCCTGGTATTCTTTTACAGACAGCTTTCCTGTCGTGAACATCGGAAAATGTGGGAATTCCAAGCTGCGTCACTCCAATGCCTCACACTGTCTTTTCCAATGGGATGTCAATATGGCCGTTTGCGTCACCTCCCTCAAACAGAACAGCCAACCAGGGTGAAGTGTTGTGTCAGGAAAACGGCTTGATTGACGCGCGCAGGTGAAAGTGGTAGGTAATGGATACAGACCCTTCCTTCACGGATGGTAAGATGCTTGCATGTGCACATTATATACGGGAGGGGAGGCAACTTCAACCAGCCTTACATTGACGTGTTTGCAGTGAGCTATATTTTGTCGGAACTTCCAGCCTGGCTATCCCACTTCAACCCTGTTGCATGAGATTGCCCATCTGTTTCATTATTGCAACCCCTACTTTCGTCAGATTCTAAAATAAACTGTACAGTTTTGTCTCTGTCGGACACCTGGAGGCCTATTGTCATTTATTGTAACCATTAAATCTCACCCCAAACTACATGTGACCTCCTTAAATTCACATACCGAATAAAAATCTAAAGTTCAATGTGTTTCCATCACATTTTTAACTCTACGGATAGTTTTGTCACGAAAACGGTTGCGTTAAATAGCAAATGTGCCTACTCGTCTTGGCACGTGTGCTCTAGCCAACAGCTGGCAGATACAGTGCGGGAAGGCTTTGCGTAGGCCTTGTCTACATAATGAGATTATTATGAATAAGAGGGAGAATATTTGTATTTGTCAAATGGCAGTCAAGCATCATCATGTCACCAGAATCAGACCCTTGATATTTCTTGGAAGGGAGCATCTAGATCACCGTGCACTTTCACCATCCTGTGAAGTTCATCATAAGTAAATTGTCACGAACCCCGCTTCCTGAGTCTGTGTTTGCCTGTGTTTCTGTCCTGGAGTGTGTTTCCGGTGTCCTGGAACGCACCCTGTCTGGTTGCCGGGCAGATTAGCTTGTTGGGAGATCGATGTTCACCCGCACCTGTATCCCATCAGTAATCTGCACACCTGTCCTGATCATCACCTCTCCCTTTCAAAAGCTCTGACCTGACATCCATTCCCTGCCGGATCGTTAGCCATGAACAGTATGTTGTGCCATAGTATCAGCCTCAAGTTGGATAGAATTTGTTTTGTTGTTTTGTACGTCTTGCTTGCCTTCAACTTACCTCCGTTTGTTCTGTCTTCAGTTACTCACCCGGATCATTTACCCCATTCCCGCCTGGTCATCGGAGGATTCCGCTTCCCCATTGGATCCACCTATTTACTCCCATCAACTCACCACCGCTGCCCGCTACGCCACCTGGATGTATCTACCCACTCACATTCACTTGTAAATAAATACTCACCTTCTTCCTACTCTCCTTGTCCCTGGTCTGCTTCTGGGTTCGATTTTGAAGAAACGTGACATAAATGCAATCTTTAGCCTAATAAACTGCATAATTTCCCGAGTTGTAGTGGGAAGACCACACACCATATCATCGCGTGACTCAAAGTTTACTTCGATACGATGGTTTTTATATCAATAATTGAGCATTTTGCGTTTCCACCGCCATTCAACCGAAGAAAAATCTCACCATGTCGAACAAACAAATGATCTGTCGGCATTTACAAAAATGCACTGAAACTTCCTCTTTCCATCACAGCTTTTGTGATTTTTTTTTTCTTTCGTTATGTCTTTATACTTGCATAAGAACTGTGGATGGAAACCTGGTTATTGAGTGTCGAATTTAGTAAACAAAAAATGTAATTGCTAATTTGCTACATGAGGCTTATTTGATCAAGTATACATTTTGTAATGGTTAGGTTGTTACGAATGCACTGATAAAAGTGGACCACATGTGGCATTTCAGCAACTTTGGGGAAAAAAAGACTATCAGAGTTGTGCCTGTTGTCATAGAGATATCTCCTGTTGTCATAGATACAGGACTCATCATGGCTATAACCTGTTTTAACATGGACATTGCCATTGAAGGATTCTACCATTTTAAAGTAGTCAACTGGGTGGGGATTACTATAAATTGGGAGGAATCAGCCAATGAAAAAGATGATTGACCACTTTAAAACAGAGATAGCATGGGCAGTTCCATTGAGGTTATCACAGACTGTAATGGAGCCTATATCTATCTCGATTTTATTTATATTTTAACTTTTAACTAGGCAAGTCAGTTAAGAAGAAATTATTATATTCAATGAGGGCCTAGGAACTGTGGTTCACTGCTTTGTTCAGGGGCAGAAAGACAGAATTTTACCTTGTCAGCTCAGGGATTAGATTTTGCAACCTTTCGGTTACTAGTCTAACGCTCTAACCACTAGGCTACCTGCCACCAATGAGTCCCATCTTTCTCTGTAGCCTGCTGTTAAATGGTGTACGTGTCCTCTCATTGGCTAGAATGGTCACAGCAGATCTCGCCTCCTCCCGCCTGCTTTCCATCTTTGAGGACTTGTATTTCCATCGTTAGAGTGGTCCCTTCGACTATCTTATAAATATATGTATAAAATGATACCATTAGTGCTCCTTCAGAAAGTAACAGATGCATGACTTTTGTGTTCAAATACTTTTTTTAAAGACAATTATGCATAACATAGGTTTTCTTCGTTTAGTAAATGTGCATGCAATATTAAAGTTTTATTTAAGCGAAAAAGTACATTTTGTGTGTACTACGTCACCACACACAGATTTTTATCAGCAACAAGTCAGTTTGGTGGAAACACACCACTTGTGGGAAAATGTGCATATTTTCTTTATGCAGATTTGATTAGATTCACATGTAAATCTGTTGCCAATTGGATGGAAGCCTAGCTACTGAGCTCCATATCAAAATTCCTCACTTCGTGGGCTGTTTGGGCAGAGTAAAACTTATCTATTCGCCTCTTCCTCCGTGTGGAACTACACTGAGCCTACTACATTTCCTATACCACATATAAGTAATAATCAAGTTCAAATTGGAAAATCTATAGGACTATAATGATGTGGATCAAATTAAGCAACTCAAATACAAAAAAGTGCTTAACATTGTGACACAAGCATAAATCTTCCCCTACTAGACTTCTGTCCATCAGAATTCTTAGCTTAATCTTTTATCCTTCAATATTATTTTCTTGAGGCAGTCTTCTATCTATTGCCTATCTTACACCAGTTTCTCACCTTGCTCCATGCCCTGGCCTTCTGTAGTCTCTCTCACCTTTTGAACTTTAGCTCCCTTTCCTGTCCTTGTTGTCCTTTTCACTCTTCCTTGGCTAAATGGAGAAATCTGGAAATTGATGAAAGAACGAGATTATGCTCTAAAAATAACCCTAAAATCTAAATTAGAGCATGACAGACGTAGGTTTACCATGTTGAGAAATAAGGTGATGAAAGAAATCAGACAGGCCAAGGCAAACTTTTTTATTAACATAATTGGTGAAGCAAAGGGAAATTCTAAATTGATATGGGAGAATCTAAAAAAGTTAACAGGGAAAGACCATAGTAACACTGCAAAAAGACTAGAAATCATGGTGAATAACAATCTAACACAGGATGCAGTCGAAATAGCAATAGCCTTCAATTCCTACTTTATTGACTCTGTCAGGGTACTGACACAGAACCCCTCCACTTGTTTCTTGGGCTCAGTGCTAGTGAATGACACTCAACCTGTCTTCATCATAAGGGAGGTTTCTGAGTCAAAGGTGAACAAGGTGATTAGCTCACCAAAGAACTCTAAAGCCAAAGATGTGTTTGGGATGGACTCTACCTTTCTTAAAAACTACAAAGAGTCACTCATTGGCCCCATTACTAAGGTCACCAACACATCTATTGGTCTCGGTGTGTTTCCAAGGGTATGGAAGTCGGCCATAATAACGGCCATCTTTAAATCAGGAGACCCTGCTAACGTGAGTAACTACAGGCCCATTAGTATATTACCTGTGGTGTCAAAGGTTGTTGAAAAGTGTGTAGCAGAACAACTGATTGCCCACCTCAACAACAGCCCCTTCACATTACACTCCATGCAGTTTGGCTTCAGAGCGAAACACTCCACAGAAACGGCCAACTGCTTTCTTCTGGAAAATGTGAAGTCCAAGATGGACAAAGGGGGTGCTGTTGGGGCTGTATTTCTGGACCTAAGGAAGGCTTTTGATACTGTTAACCATGAGATTCTCATCACAAAATTGTCCAAGTTCAACTTTTCCCCTGATGCCTTGAGATGGATGAAATCATACCTTGAAGGCAGAACTCAGTGTGTCAGAGTGAGCAATGAGCTGTCGCCCACTCGTAGCTATGATGTGGGCGTGCCCCAAGGGTCAATACTGGGGCCCCTCCTGTTCAGCCTGTACATTAATGATCTGCCTTCTGTCTGTACTGGGTCTGAAGTTCAAATGTATGCAGATGATACAGTGATATATGTGCATGCAAAGAGCAAACAACAAGCTGCACAAGAACTCACTACTGTAATGGTCCAGGTTACAAAGTGGCTCAGTGACTCGTGTTTGCATCTCAATGTGAAAAAAAACTGTTTGCATGTTCTTCACAAAGAGGGCAACAGATGCTACTGAGCCAGATGTCTATGTGTCAGGGGAGAAGCTCCAGGTGGTATCCGATTTTAAGTACCTTGCCATCATACTTGATTCCAACCTCTCTTTTAAAAAGCATGTGAAAAAGGTAATTCAAATAACCAAATTCAACCTAGCTAATTTCCGATTTATACGAAATTGTTTGACTACAGAGGTAGCAAAACTGTACTTCAAATCTATGATACTCCCCCACTTAACATACTGCTTGACTAGTTGGGCCCAAGCTTGCTGTACAACATTAAAACCTATTCAGTCTGTCTACAAACAGGCTCTCAAAGTGCTTGATAGGAAGCCCAATAGCCATCATCATTGTCACATCCTTAGAAAGCATGAGCTCTTGAGTTGGGAAAATCTTGTGCAATACACCGACGCATGTCTTGTATTCAAGATCCTCAATGGCCTGGCTCCCCCTCCACTCAATATTTTTGTTAAACAGAAAACCCAGACATATGGCAGCAGATCCACAAGGTCTGCCATGAGAGGTGACTGTATAGTTCCCCTAAGGAAAAGCACCTTTAGTAAATCTGCATTCTCTGTGAGAGCTTCCCATGTCTGGAATACACTGCCATCAGACACACATAACTGCACCACATATCACACTTTCACAAAATGCTTGAAGACATGGCTAAAGGTCAATCAGATTTGTGAACATGGTCCCTAGCTGTGTGTTGCCACTCCATGTTGTCTGTTGTCTGTAGCTTGTGAGGTGTGGAAACACTTTGTTGCTTTTATGAATTTTGTCTTGCTGCTTTTTGTTTTATGCTGCTCTGTCTGTATGCTACGTCTTGCTTGTCCTATGTTGCTCTGTCTGTATGCTATGTCTTGCTTGTTCTATGTTGCTATTGTCTATATTGTCATTGTTTTTAATAACCTGCCCAGGGACTGCGGTTGAAAATTAGCCGGTTGGCTAAAACCGGCACTTTTACTGAAATGTTGATTAATGTGCACTGTCCCTGTAAAAATAAAAATAAACTCAACTTTACCTTGGTGTCTGTCTAGCCCTTCCCTTTTTGTTTTACCACCAAGTTTTCACATTTAAAAATGTGATATTTTCAGTGTATTTGTCACAGATTCGCAATACTGCTGCTCATTCTGTTCACCAGTTCCGGAAGTCGACGTCACCGGCCTTCTAGGCTGCACTGAACTGTGTCATTATGCACACCTGGTTCCAATTCCTCACTGAGTGTGTTTGTATAAATGTGCCCTTCGTTTCCCCATTGGGCTGTAGATTATTGTTCCCATGTCCATTGGTCGTGTGAGTACCTATGCGGTGTCTCAGCCTGTGCTGCGTTTTTGTACATTGTGTATTACGGGTCTCCTCCCATGTCGATCTACCAGGTTTACCCTCGCTCTTTTGTTTGGGTACTGCCAAGTGTTTTTGTATACGTGTTTGTTTTGGGTGTATTAGAAACCCAGGTGACGTATTCCTGTGCCTGTCACCAAATCCTTTATAACAGCATGACAGAATAATCGACAGCAGGGAAGGTCGAGCTTGCGACCATTGTAGGGACAGTACAGCACCACGAGGACTGTCTCTCCAGACTCTGGGTCACCATGGACAGTGTTCTGGCAACCATCCTGCGCATTGGAGCAGAATGTGCAGTCCCTCCAGTCTCCAGCACCGATTCCGGTACCAGCTGCCACACCACGACCTACCTGCGTTCCATCGGAGCAGGTCCACGGAATACCACTGTCCCTCCCGGAGCGCTTCGACAGCGCGCCAGCAAGATACAAGGGGTTCCTTCTACATTGCAACCTGTACCTCGCTCGCTATGCTGACTCTGTTTCCGGAAGAGACACGGTTGCCACCGTCATCTCGGCACTGACCGGATGGGCTCTGGATTGGGGTGCCGCAGTCTGGGAGATGGGTGGACCCGAGGTCGAGGCCTACAAGCGCTTCAAGGAGGGTGAGATCTACTACGACTACGCCAGGGAGCTAGGACCGCCTTGGAGTTCTCCCTGGAGTTCCAGACCATCGCAGCTTCCACCGGTTGGAACGAGTTGGCTCTGGTCACCGTTTTCCTGCTCTGTGGCAAAGCATAGGAGAAGGAGGAATCTGGGCCTCTGCTTCTATTGTGAGGAAAGTGGTAATTTCTCCCCAACCTGCTCTCTATCCCATAGGAGCCGAGGAGGTGACAGAGGAGGTGCACTATCCCAGGTAGGAGGCAAGGTCTCCTCTCCTTGTCTGTCAAATCCTCTGTTTTCCTCTCCTCTCCTTGTTTTCCTGTTAAATTCCCTGAGAATCAATCAATCCAATTGATTTATAAAGCCCTTCTTACATCAGCTGATGTCACACAGTGCTGTACAGAAACCCAGTCTAAAACCCCAAACAGCAAGAAATGCAGGTGTAGAAGCACAGTGGCTAGGAAAAACTCCATAGAAAGGCCAGAACCTAGGAAGAAACCTAGAAAGAAACCTAGAAAGGAACCAGGCAGGGGTGGCCAGTCCTTTTCTCGCTGTGCCGAGTGGAGATTATAACAGAACATGGCCAAGATGTTAAAATGTTCATAGATGACCAGCAGGGTTAAATAATAATAATCACAGTGGTTGTCGAAGGTACAACAGGTCAGCACCTTTAGAAGTAAATGTTAGTTGGCTTTTCATAGCCGATCATTCAGAGTATCTCTACTGCTCCTGCTGTCTCTAGAGAGTTGAAAACGGCAGGTCTGGGACGGGTAGCACGTCCGGTGAACAGGTCAGTGTTATATAGCCGCAGGCAGAACAGTTGACATAAGCTGGAGCAGCAGCATGGCCAGGTGGACTGGGGACAGCAAGGAGTCATCAGGCCAGGGAGTCCTGAGGCATGGTCCTTGGGCTCAGGTCATCCGAGAGCGAGAATTAGAGAGAGCATACTTAAATTCACACAGGACACCGGATAAGACAGGAGAAATACTCCAGATATAACAGACTGACCCTAGTCCCCTGACACAAACTACTGCAGCATAAATACTGGAGGTAGAGACAGGAGGGGTCGGGAGACACTGTGGCCCCGTCTGACGATACCCCCGGACAGGGCCAAACAGGCAGGATATAACCCAATCCACTTTGCCAAAGCACAGCCCCCACACCACTAGAGGGATATCTTCAACCACCAATTTACCAACCTGAGACAAGGCCGAGTGGTGCCCGGACAGGAAGATCATGTCAGTGACTCCACCCACTCAAGTGACTCACTCGTTCTAGGGATGGCATGGAAGAGCACCAGTAACCCAGTGACTCAGCCCCTGTAATAGGGTTAGAGGCAGATAATCCCAATGGAGAGAGGGGAACCGGCCAGGTAGAGACAGCAAGGGTGGTTTGTTGCTCCAGTGCCTTTCCATTCACCTTCACACTCCTGGGCCAGACTACACTCAATCATGGGACCTACTGAAGAGATGAGTATTCAATAAAGACTTAAAGGTTGACACCGAGTCTGCGTCTCTCACATGGGTAGGCAGACCATTCCATAAACATTTAGCTCTACAGGAGAAAGCCCTGCCTCTAGCTGTTTGCTTAGAAATTCTAGGGACAGTAAGGAGGCCTGCGTCTTGTGACCGTAGTGTACGTGTAGGTATGTACGGCAGGACCAAATCAGAAAGATGGGTAGGAGCAAGCCCATTTAATGCTTGTAGGTTATCAGTAAAACCTTGAAATCAGCCCTTTCCTTAACAGGAAGCCAGTGTAGAGAGGCTAGCACTGGAGTAACGGAAGTTTATTTAGTGCTTTATCCGGGTAGCCGGAAAGTAGAGCATTGCAGTAGTTTAACCTAGAAGTGACAAAAGCATGGATAAATTTTTCTGCGTCATTTTTGGACAGAAAGTTTCTGATTTTTGCAATGTTACGTAGATGGAAAAAAGCTGTCCTTGAAACAGTCTTGATATGTTCATCAAAAGAGAGATCAGGGTCCAGAGTAATGCCGAGATCAAGATTAATTGTCAGATTCAACACAAGATCTCTTTGTTTCTTGGGAACTAGAACAAGCATCTCTGATTTGTCCGAGTTTAAAAGTAGAACATTTTCAGCCATCCACTTCCTTATGTCTGAAACACAGACTTCCAGGGAGAGCAATTTTGGGGCTTCACCATGTTTCATCGAAATGTACAGCTGTTGGGCCTCCCGGGTGGCGCAGTGGTTAAGGGCACTGTACTGCAGCGCCAGTTGTGCCGTCAGAGTCCCTGGGTTCGCGCCCAGGCTCTGTCGTAACCGGCCGCGACCGGGAGGTCCGTGGGGCGACGCACAATTGGCCTAGCGTCGCCCGGGTTTAGGGTTTAGGGAGGGCTTGGTCGGTAGGGGTGTCCTTGTCTCATCGCGCACCAGCGACTCCTGTGGCAGGCTGGGCGCAGTGTGCGCTAACCAAGGTGGCCAGGTGCACGGTGTTTCCTCCGGCGCATTGGTGCGGCTGGCTTCCGGGTTGGATGCACGCTGTGTTAAGAAGCAGTGCGGTTGGTTGGGTTGTGTATCGGAGGACGCATGACTTTCAACCTTCATCTCTCCCGAGCCCGTACGGGAGTTGTAGCGATGAGACAAGATAGTAGCTACTACAACAATTGGATACCACGAAATTGGGGAGAAAAAGGGGTAAAAAGAAAAAAAAGAAAGAAAAAAAAAGACCGAAATGTACAGTTGATTTGTCAGACCATCAGACCATCCACAGAGATGGTTTGCCTGAAAGACATCAGTCTTTCAGACAGAAAATATATAAACCAGGCCAGAACAAATTGTCGACCAATTTGGGTTTCCAATCTCTCCAAAAGAATGTGGTGATCGATGGTATCAAAAGCAGCACTAAGGTCTAGGAGCACGATGCAGAGCCTCGGTCTGACGCCATTAAAAGGTAATTAAAAGGTAATTTACCACCTTCACAAATGCCGTCTCAGTGCTATGATGGGGTCTAAAACCAGACTGAACCGTTTCGTATACATTGTTTGTCTTCAGGAAGGCAAAAAGCAACAGCTTTTTCTAAAAATGTTGAGAGGAATGGGAGATTCTATATAGGCCGATTCGTTTTTTATGTTCTGGGTCAAGTTTTGGCTTTAGTGAGTTTGGTACACATCCGGTGGATAGAGAGCCGTTTATTATATTCAACATAGGAGGACCAAGCACAGGAAGCAGCTCTTTCAGTAATTTAGATGGAATAGGGTCCAGTATGCAGCTTGAAGGTTTAGAGAACATGACTATTTTCGTCAATGTTTTCAAGATGTATAGTATTAAAAAACCTTAATGTTCTTCCTTGATCCTAGGTCATGGCAGAGTTGTGCAGACTCAGGACAACTGAGCTTTGGAGGAATAGGCAGATTTAAAGAGGAGTCCGTAATTTGCTTTCTAATGATCATGATCTTTTCCTCAAAGAAGTTCATGAATTTATCACTGCTGAAGTGAAAGCCATCCTCTCTTGGGGAATGCTGCTTTTTAGTTAGCTTTGCGACAGTATCAAAATTACATTTGGGATTGTTCTTATTTTCCTCAATTAAGTTGGAAAAATAGGATGATCGAGCAGCAGTGAGGGCTCTTCGATACTGCACGGTACTCTCTTTCCAAGCTAGTCGGAAGACTTCCAGTTTGGTGTAGCGCCATTTCCATTCCAATTTTCTGGAAGCTTGCTTCAGAGCTCGGGTATTTTCTGTATACCAGGGAACTAGGTTCTTATGAGAAAAGTTTTTTGTTTATAGGGGTGCGACTGCATCTAGGGTATTGCGCAATGTTAAATTGAGTTCCTCAGTTAGGTCGTTAACTGATTGTTGTAGTCTGACGTCCTTGGGTAGGCGGAGGGAGTCTGGAAGGACATCTAGGAATCTTTGGGTTGTCCGAGTATTTATTGCACGACTTTTGATGATCCTTGGTTGAGGTCTGAGCAGATTATTTGTTGCGATTGCAAGCGTAATATAATGGTTGCCCGATAGTCCAGGATTATGAGGAAAAACGATAAGATCCACAACATTTATTCCACGGGACAAAACTAGGTCCAGAGTATGACTGTGGCAGTGAGTAGGTCCGAAGGCATGTTGGACAAAACCCACTGAGTCGATGACGGCTCCGAAAGGCTTTTGGAGTGTGTCTGTGGACTTTTTTTGTGACTTTATTAAATGACTACAAGGTCTGATAAGAATTCAGGGAACTCAGTGAGGAACGCTGTATATGGCCCAGGAGGCCTGTAAACAGTAGCTATAAAAAGTGATTGAGTAGGCTGCATAGATTTCATGACTAGAAGCTCAAAAGACGAAACCGTTGTTTTTTGTAAATTGAAATTTGCTATCATAAATGTTAGCAACACCGCTGCCTTTACAGGATGCACCGAGGATATGATCACTAGTGTAACCAGGAGGTGAGGCCTCATTTAACACAGTAAATTCATCAGGCTTAAGCCATGTTTCAGTCAGGCCAAACACATCAAGATTATGATCAGTGATTAGTTCATTGACTATAACTGCCTTGGATGTGAGGGATCTAACATTAAGTTGCCCTATTTTGAGATGTGAGGTATCACGATCTCTTTCAATAATGGCAGGAATGGAGGAGGTCTTTATTCCAGTGATATTGCTAAGGCGAACACCACCATGTTTAGTTGTGCCCAACCTAGGTCGAGGCACAGACACGGTCTCTATGGGGATAGCTGAGCTGACCACACTGACTGTG
This sequence comes from Oncorhynchus kisutch, assembly GCF_002021735.2. Classification (NCBI taxonomy): domain Eukaryota; kingdom Metazoa; phylum Chordata; class Actinopteri; order Salmoniformes; family Salmonidae; genus Oncorhynchus; species Oncorhynchus kisutch. The sequence continues at coordinate 48,302,661 of NC_034187.2, read as the reverse complement.
CTCGTGGCAGACTCCACTAAGCTGGCAGGCTGGCTATCTCATTGTGGAGCTAGGGGAGTTAGAGCCTTGTCTATGTTCGTAAATAAGATGAGAGCACCCTTCCAGCTAGGATGGAGTCCTTCACTCCTCAGCAGGTCAGGCTTGGTCCTGTTTGTGGGTGAGTCCCAGAAAGAGGGCCAATTATCTACAAATTATATCTTGTGGGAGAGACAGAAAATAGTTTTCAACCAGCGATTGAGTTGTGAGACTGCTGTAGATCTCATCACTCCCCCTAACTGGGAGGGGGCCAGAGACAATTACTTGATGCCGACACATCTTTCTAGCTGATTTACACGCTGAAGCTTGGTGACCTCTGACTGTTTCCTCCTAACATCGTTGGTGCCGATGTGGATAACAATTTCCCTTTACTCTCTACACTCGCCAGTTTTAGCTTTATCCAGCACCATCTTTAGATTAGCCTTAACGTCGGTAGCCCTGCCCCCTGGTAGACAGTGTATGATTGCTGGATGATTCATTTTAAGTCTAATACTGCGGGTCATGGAGTCGCAAATGACTAGGGTTTTCAATTTGTCAGCGCTAATGGTGGGAGGCTTCGGCGTCTCAGACCCCGTAACGGGAGGAGTAGAGACCAGAGAAGGCTCAGCCTCTGACTCTGACTCGCTGCTTAGTGGGGATAATCGGTTGAAAGTTTCTGTGGGCTGAATGAGCGACGCCGGTTGAGCATTCCTACAGCATTTCCTTCCAGAAGCCATGAGAAAGTTGTACGGCAGCGGGGACTGTGCGAGGGGATTTATACTACTATCTGTACTTACTGGTGGCACAGACGCTGTTTCATCCTTTCCAACACTTAAATTACCCTTGCCTAACGATTGTGTCTGAAGCTGGACTTGCAGCACAGCTATCCTCGCCATAAGGCGATCATTCTCCTGTATATTATGAGTACCGAGACTGCAATTAGAAGGCATTATGTTAATGTTACTGCTTAGCTTCGGCTGGTGGAGGACCTGACGAACCATGCCCAGAAAAACATCCAGAGTGAAAAAGTTGAATGGGGAAAAAAAGTCAAGCGAGGGGAAAAACTAAAAATATAAATTGTAATTAAAAGGTAAAAACCATAAAGTTGGCAGGTAGCAAAGTAAGGTTAGCAACAAAAAACACAGCAGCACGTAAACAAGTCTACAAGTTGTGACCGGAAATTACATCTGGTGTTAGACTCGTTTAATGTCTCTATAACATGGGACAGAACTCTAGCGCTTCACTCCCATTAGCTCTGATTGATTCCGGAGCTGCCAGGAATTTTTTAGATAGGCACTGGCCACTGCATTACGCATTCCTTTGGTTCTCCTACAGTCACTCATTCCGGATCAAATCAAATCTATTTATAAAGCCCTTCTTACATCAGCTGATATCTCAAAGTGCTGAACAGAAACCCAGCCTAAAACCCCAAACAGCAAGCAATGCAGGTGTAGAAGCACGGTTTGAGCCCTGGATAATCGTCCAATAGGGACAGGGCTCGTACATCGCAGTACTGTTCCTATTTCTTTGTTGACCCAGGACACTCATTCAGAACAGATCACCTTCTTGATTATAGACACACCCACGCATCCCATTGTTTTAGGTCTCACCTGGTTGAGTTTGCATAACCAGGTTATTTCCTGGTCCGAGAGGAGACTGCTGGGTTGGTCACAGGAGTGTCAGGAGTGTCTGCTTCTGGAGTTTGAGAAGTCAATGAGAGAAGTGAAGTTCTTCCTTAGTTGTTAATTTTCAAATAATCTAAAAAAGGCAACCTAGATTTGAGCAAATGTCTTAAGTAGATGAACACTACAACAACCTCATGAAAGTGACAAACTGACACGTTTTAATTTTCAACCAAACAACTTTATATCGAAGGAGTGCCTTTGGTTTGACGGCCTGCACATGTGCAGTTCCGCACGAGACAACTGTTAGACCCGATTTACAGTGAATTAGGAATTAGAATACTAGAATGACATGAACCTTATGACGGTCGAAAGGTCAGCCATGTTGATCAGGGATTTGGTCAACCAGTGGTGTGATAAGATAGTGTAAAACAATGAATGTGGAGAATTGATCTGCACTGTATGTGTGTTCGCTAGCTAGCCAGCCAGTTTTAGAGGTATGATACCATACATTTTTCAAATGAACTGCCAATGCAAACATTCCATTCAAACAATGCAGTCAATCCACAGTCATACAGTGACTGGCTCAAATCAGTTGATAATAGAACAAGTTGTAAATGCAACAAGTAGGCTACTGATTTGAGCCAGTTACTGATTTCAACGCAACTGTCTAAGGCACTACATCTCAGTGCTAGAGGCCTCACTACAGACCCTGGTTCGATCCCGGGCTGTATCATCACCGGCCGCGATCGGGAGTCCCATAGGGCAGCGCACAAATGGCCCAGCGTTGTTCAGGTTAGGGGAGGGTTTGGCCGGGGTAGGCCGTCATTGTGAATAAGAATATGTTCTTAACTGACTTGCCTAGTTCAATAAAGGTTGAATAAAATCATGTCTATAAATATAGTAGCACTCACACTTTTCCAAGAAAACTAAATCTGAGACATTTATGGACAGTTTACATATATTTTAGGGGCAATGTGACAATATACAATGTGTATAAAATGTGTATAAACTATTTATAATTATATGACAATATTTTACATTGACTATAATTCCATTAGGCCTACAACATTTCTGAAACATCACATACCTTACTTTTAATTTCCTGCATAAGTAAAAGCATCACCTATGCATCCACTGCCATTAATTCCAATTAGACTGGTTCTGGATTTCTCCCTGACCAAGATGGCTGTTTGTGTGTATAATTGTCACGACTTCCGCCGAGGTTGGTGCCTCTCCTTGTTCGGGTGGCGTTCGGCGTCACCGGTTTTCTAGCCGCCACCGATCTACGTTTCATTGTCCATTTGTTTTGTCTTTATTGTACACACCTGGTTTCCATTACATTATTTTTTTCCCCCTATTTAACCACCTGGTTCCCACATGGTTTTGTGTGTGTTTGTTCGTTGTTAAGTGGTCGCTATTTCTGTGAGCTGGAGTATTTTTCTCTGCGTGGAATTATTTTTGTTGTTTATTCGAGTAAAGTATGTATTTTACTCAGTTCTATATCATGCGCCTGAATCCTTCCTACCTGCTGCACATTGACACCTGACAGAAACACGCACCTAAATATGGAGTCAGCAGGTGCACCCAGTCCTCCGCTACCGGTGGAGGAGCGAGTCCAGCAGCACGTGGCGATGCTCCAAAATCTTGGCACAGCCATGGATCGCGTGCTGCACACCATGGAGTGATGTGAGAGGGGTTTTCCCACATCCCCATCAATTTCACCACAACCCACACCGCTGTCCACTTGTCCGTCACCTGGACCCAGTAGGATTCGGCTCTCGCTCCCGAGGGCATATGATGGGACCGCTGCCACGTGCCAGGGGTTCCTGCTCCAGTTGGTGCTCTACCTGGCGACCGTCCACGAGAGCATGTCTGCCCTCTTCTCCTGTTTGTTGGGGAGAGCACTTGAGTGGGCCAACGCCGTATGGGGTAGAGAAGGCCACTTGGTTGGTCCACTATGAGGATTTCACCGATCATCCACCTGAGGGGAGAGCGGCGGGGGAACGTTTGTTCCATCTTAGACAGGGGATGAGGAGTGCACAGGACTTTGCACTGGACTTCAGGACCCTGGCAGCCAGCGCGGGATGGAATGAAAGGGCCCTGATCGACCATTACCGGTGCAGTCTACGGGAGGACGTTCATCGGGAGATGGCATGCAGGGACACCACACTTACCCTCGACCAGCTGGTGGATTTATCCATCCGGCTGGATAACCTGTTGGCCAGCCGCGTACGTCCGGATTTGGGCCCGTCCATTCCATCCCCCAGCACCTGGGGGGGGGGGGGGGCATTTCCTGCACCACATGTGGCCGCAGAGGTTACACTGCTGGTCGGTGCTGGTGCCAGGGAGTCGAGGCAGCAGGTAGGGCACTGGTGGATAATCCCAGGTGAGTAGGCACCCGACTCACCCAGAGCTCCCTGTTGCGCATGTGTGTGTGTGTGTATAGAATTTCCTGCGTTTTCCCTGCATTCCCAGCGCTAGTAGATTCAGGCGCAACTGGGAACTTTATTGACCGTTCATTTGTACTTATATTAGGGATCCCGATTGTTCCTTTTGATGGGCCCTTCCCTGTACATTCCCTGTACATTCCCTCCCTGATTAGGGAGGCCACTGCTCCACTATGTATGAAAACGCAGGAGGGTCATGAGGAGAGAATTACTCTTCCTGATTGATTCTCCTGCATTTCCCGTGGTGTTGGGCCTTCCCTGGTTGGCCTCTCATGACCCCACTATTTCGTAGCAACAGAGGGCTCTCAAGTGATGGTCACGTAAGTGCTTAGGGAGGTGTGGAGGTGTTTCCATCGGTGCTACTATGGTGGAGAGTCCAGACCAGGTCTCCACCGTGCACATCCCCTCTGAATATGCTGATTTTGCTCTCGCCTTCTGTAAGAAGTCGACTCAACTACCACCCCATCGACGGGGGGATTGTGCGATAAATCTCCTGGTAGACGCAGTCACGTGTATCCTCTGTCACAGGAGGAGACGCGCTATGGAAACATATGTCTCCGAATCTCAGGGGCAGGGATACATTCGGCCTTGCACTTCACCTGCCTCCTCGAGCTTATTTTTTGTAAAGAAGAAGTACGGTGGGTTACGCCCATGTTTTGACTATCGAGGTATCAATCAGATCACCTAGGTACAGTTACCCGCTGCCTCTCATAGCCAGTGAGATTGAGTCAATGCACGGGGTGCGCTTCTTCACAAAATTGGATCTCAGGAGCGCTTACAATCTGGTGCGTATCCGGGAGGGGGATGAGTGGAAGATGGCATTTATAGTACCACCTCTGGGCACCTGAAGGCTTTTGGTCACCTGAAGGCTTTGTTTACCTCGGCTCCCGTGCTGGCTCATCCTGATCCCTCCTTGGCATTTTATAGTAGAGGTGGACGCATCTGAGGCTGGGATAGGAGCTATGCTGTCTCAGCGCTCGGGTACGCCACCAAAGCTCCACCCCTGTGCTTTCTTTTCGAAGAAGCTCAGCCCTGCGGAGCAAAACTATTTTAATTTTTTTACCTTTATTTTACTAGGCAAGTCAGTTAAGAACAAATTCTTATTTTCAATGACGGCCTAGGAACAGTGGGTTAACTGCCTGTTCAGGGGCAGAACGACAGATTTGTACCTTGTCAGCTCGGGGATTCGAACTTGCAACCTTTGCCGCCCCAAAACTATGATGTGGGGGACCGGGAGCTGTTGGCTGTTGTCAAGGCTCTGAAGGCGTGGAGGCATTGGCTTGAGGGGGCTAAACACCCTTTCCTTATTTGGACTGACCACCGCAATCTGGAGTACATCCGGGCGGCGAGGAGACTGAATCCTCACCAGGCAAGGTGGGCCAGTTTTGTTTTCACCCTATCCTACAAACCAGGTTCCCAGAACGCTAAGGCAGACGCACTGTCCCGGATGTATGACACAGAGGAGCGGTCCACGGATCCCACTCTCATACTTCCGGCTTGTTGCCTTGTGGCACCGGTGATATGGGAGATGGACGGGGACATCGAGTGGCCGTTACGTACAGAGCCCACTCCCACCCAGTGTCCAGTTGGGCGTCTGTACGTTCCGTCTGATGTCCGTGATCGTTTGATCTGTTTGGCCCACAAGTCATCCTGGCATCGGTCGGACAGTGCACTGTCTTAGTGGGAAGTACTGGTGGCCCACTTTAGCTAAGGACGTGAGGGTTTATGTTTCCTCCTGCTCGGTGTGTGCCCAGTGCAAGGCACCTAGACACCTGCCCAGAGGGAAATTACAACCCCTACCCGTTCCACAACGGCCGTGGTCACACCTATTGGTGGATTTCGTGACGGATCTTTCTCCGTCACAGGGAAACACCAAGTTCCTGGTCGTTGTGGATCGGTTTTCTAAGTCCTGCCGTCTCCTTCCTTTGCCCCATTTCCCTACGGCTCTACAGACTGCGGAGGCCCTGTTCACCCACGTCTTCCAGCACTACAGGGTGCCTGAGGATATAGTTTCTGATCGGGGTCACCAGTTCACGTCTCTAGAGTCTGGAGGGCGTTTATGGAATGCCTGGGGTCTCGGTCAGCCTCACCTCAGGTTTTCACCCCGAGAGTAACGGGCAGGTGGAGAGAGTTAACCAGGATGTGGGTAGGTTTCTGTGGTCCAATTGCCAGGACGGCCGGGGGAGTGGGCGGTTTTCAGCCCCTGGGCAGAGATGGCCCAAAACTCCCTCTGCCACTCTGCCACTCCTCCACTAACCTAGCTCCTTTTCAATGTGTACTAGGTTATCAGCCGGTCCTGGCACCGTGGCATCAGAGCCAGATCGAGGCACCTGCGGTGGATGAATGGTTTCGGCGCTCGGAGGAGACATGGGACGCTGCCCATGTGCACCTGCAACCGGCCATCAGGCGGCAGAAGGCGAGCGCCAACTGCCACCGCAGTGAGACCCCGGTGTATGCACGGGTCTGGCTCTCGACCCGAAACCTACCCCTTCGCCTGCCCTGCCGGAAGCTGGGTCCGTGGTTTGTGGGGCCATTTAAAGTCCTGAGGATACTGAACAACGTTTGTTATAGGTTACAGCTTCCCCCCTGATTACCATATTAACCCCTCGTTCCATGTGTCTCTCCTCAGGCCGGTGGTGGCTGGTCCGCTCCAGCAGTATGAGGTGTGCGAGGTTCCTCCGCCCCCTCTGGACATCGAGGGGCCCCAGCGTATACTGTGCGAGCCATCATGGACTCAAGGTGTCGGGCGAGGGGTCTTCAGTACCTCGTGGAGTGGGAGGGGTACGGTCCGGAGGAGAGATTCTGGGTGCCGGTGAAGGACATTCTGGACTCTTCCTTACTGCAGGAATTTCACCGTCTCCACCCGGATTGTCCTGCGCCTCGTTCTCCGGGTCGTCCCAGAGGCCGGTGTCGGGTGGGGGGGTACTGTCACGACCACCGATCTAAGTTTCTTTTTCCATTTGTTTTGTCTTGATTGTACACACCTGGTTCCATTACGTTATAATTTATTCCCTATTTAACCCTCTTCCCACATGGTTTTGTACATGTTTGTTCTTTGTTAAGTGGTCACCTTTATTGTAAGCTGGAGTATTTTTCCCTGCGTGGAATTAGTTGTGTTCTTCTATACGAGTAAAGTACTTTTGTTACTCAGTTCTGTGTCCTGCGCCTGACTCCGTCCTCCCTGCTGCACAATGACACTTTACACCCTCTGTAGCCATTGATTTCGCTTCTTCTGGGGTTTTTAGTAAGATGGTTCAAATTTAGTAAACCTCTAGACTTCTGATCCTTTGTAATGGTTATGCCTAAATATGTAAGTTCTTATTTTACTGGAATACCATAATATGAAGGTGTCACAGCCATGAGTTCACATTTATTAATGTTAAGATATAGACCAGACGCTTTGGAAAAGGATTGCAATCACATTGATCGTTATGGGACTTTGGTTAGCATCTTTCAGAACAGTGTAGTATCGTCAGCCAGCTGGTGTAACGGCGTTCTTTGTTTGTCGAAAGAGAGTCGGACCGAAATGCAGCGTGGTGGTTACTCATGTCTTTAATGAAAAAAGTGACGATACATGAAATAACTTAATAAATACAAAAACAACAAACGGAACGTGAAACCTAATACAGCCTATCTGGTGAACACTACACAGAGACAGGAACAATCACCCACGAAAGACAAAGCGAAACTTAGGCTACCTAAATACGGTTCCCAATCAGAGGCAACGAGAATCACCTGACTCCTGATTGAGAACCGCCTCAGGCAGCCAAGCCTATACAACACCCCTAATCAGCCGCGATCCCAAATACTACAAACCCCAATACGAAATACAATAACATAAACCCCTGTCACACCCTGGCCTGACCAAATATATAACGAAAACACAAAATACAATGACCAAGGCGTGACAGAACCCCCCCCCCTAAGGTGCGGACTCCCGGACGCACCTCAAAACCATAGGGAGGGTCCGGGTGGGCGTCTGTCCATGGTGGCGGTTCCGGCTCGGGACGTGGACCCCACTCCATTAATGTCCTTGTTCCTCCCCTTCGCGCCCTGGGATAATCCACCCTCGCCGCCGACCATGGCCTAATAGTCCTCACCCAGAACCCCACAGAACTGAGGAGCAGCTCGTGACTGAGGGGCATCTTGGGACTGAGGGACAGCTCGGGACTGAGGGGCAGCTCGGGACTGAGGGGCAACTCGGGACTGGGGCAGCTCGGGACTGAGGGGCAGCTCGGGACTGAGGGGCAGCTCGGGACTGAGGGGCAGCTCGGGACTGAGGGGCAGCCCAGAACTGAGGGGCAGCCCGGAACTGAGGGGAAGCCCAGTACTGAGAGGAAGCCCAGTACTGAGAGGAAGCCCAGTACTGAGATGAAGCTCAGGTAGGTAGTAGGCTCCGGTAGATCCTGGCTGGCTGGCGGATCTGGAAGATTCAGGTTGACTAGCAGATCTGGAAGATTCTGGTTGACTAGCAGATCTGGAAGATTCTGGTTGACAGACTGATCTGGAAGAATCTGGTTGACTGGCAGATCTAGAAGATCATGGCTGACTGGCGGATCTAGCTGCTCTATGCAGACTGACAGCTCTGACTGCTCCATGCAGGCTGACAGCTCCTTGCAGACTGGCAGCTCTTTGCAGACTGGCAGCTCTGGCTGCTTCATGCAGACTGACAGCTCTGACTGCTCCATGCAGGCTGACAGCACCCTGCAGACTGGCAGCTCCTTGCAGACTGACAGCTCCTTGCAGACTGACAGCTCCCTGCAGACTGGCAGCTCCTTGCAGACTGACAGCTCTGACTGCTCCATGCAGGCTGACAGCTCCTTGCAGACTGACAGCTCCTTGCAGACTGGCAGCTCCTTGCAGACTGGCAGCTCTGGCTGCTTCATGCAGACTGACAGCTCTGACTGCTCCATGCAGGCTGACAGCTCCTTGCAGACTGACAGCTCCTTGCAGACTGGCAGCTCCTTGCAGACTGGCAGCTCCTTGCAGACTGGCAGCTCCTTGCAGACTGACAGCTCCCTGCAGACTGGCAGCTCCTTGCAGACTGACAGCTCTGACTGCTCCATGCAGGCTGACAGCTCCTTGCAGACTGACAGCTCCTTGCAGATCAGCAGCTCCTTGCAGACTGGCAGCTCCTTGCAGACTGACAGCTCTGGCTGCTTCATGCAGACTGACAGCTCTGACTGCTCCATGCAGGCTGACAGCACCCTGCAGACTGGCAGCTCCTTGCAGACTGACAGCTCCTTGCAGACTGACAGCTCCCTGCAGACTGGCAGCTCCTTGCAGACTGACAGCTCTGACTGCTCCATGCAGGCTGACAGCTCCTTGCAGACTGACAGCTCCTTGCAGACTGGCAGCTCCTTGCAGACTGGCAGCTCTGGCTGCTTCATGCAGACTGACAGCTCTGACTGCTCCATGCAGGCTGACAGCTCCTTGCAGACTGACAGCTCCTTGCAGACTGGCAGCTCCTTGCAAACTGGCAGCTCCTTGCAGACTGGCAGCTCCTTGCAGACTGACAGCTCAGGCTGCTTCAAACAGGCAGGAGGCTCCGGCAGCGCTGTAGAGAAGAAAGGCTCTGATAGCGCTGAACAGGCGGGAGACTCCGACAGCGCAGGAGAGGAGGAAAACGCTGGCTGCGCTGAACAGACAGGAGACTCCGGTAAGCGCAGGAGAGGAGAAAGGCTCCGACAGCGCTGGAGAGGCGGGAGACTCCGACAGCGCAGGAGAGGCGAGGCGCACTGTAAGCCTGATGCGTGGTGCGGGCACTGGTGATACTGGAGCGAGGACACGCACAGGAAGCCTGGTGCGGGGAGCTGCTACCGGAGGACTGGAGTGTGGAGGTGGCACAGGATGTGCAAGGCTAGGGATGTGCACAGGAGGCCTGGTGCGTGAGGCTGTCACCAACTTCACCAGCCGACTAACACGCACCTTAGGACGAGTATGGAGCGCTAACTCAGGTGCCATTAAATCCCCGACACGATCCGTCGGACGAATATGGTATCTATAGCACCAAGCTAGCAACTCCATCATTACTCTCCACTCCACTTTCCCCATTAACTCCTTCACAGTCTCTGCTTCGCTCACCTCTAACACCGGCTCTGGTTCTGGTCTCCTTCTTGGCTCCTCACAACAAACAAGGAGAGTTGGCTCAGGTCCATCTCCTGACTCAGCCACTCTCCCTCTGAGCGCCCCCCCAATACATTTTTTGGGGTGACTCTCGGGTTTCGCTCTGCGCCGCCGTGTCTGTTTCTCCAACTCCATTCTCCTATAGCCTTCTTCGCACTGCTCTAGCGAATCCCAAGCGGGCTCCTGCACTCTCTCTGGGTCGGCCGCCCACCTGTCGATTTCTTCCCACGTCGTATACTCCATGCCATTGCTGTCCATAACGTCCTCCTTTCGCTTTTCCAGCCTGTTACCACGCCGCTCGGTCCGTATGTGGTGGGTGATTCTGTAACGGCGTTCTTCGTTTGTCGAAAGAGAGTCGGACCGAAATGCAGCGTGGTGGTTACTCATGTCTTTAATGAAAAAAGTGACGATACATGAAATAACTTAATAAATACAAAAACAACAAACGGAACGTGAAACCTAATACAGCTTATCTGGTGAACACTACACAGAGACAGGAACAATCACCCACGAAATACAAAGCGAAACTTAGGCTACCTAAATACGGTTCCCAATCAGAGGCAACGAGAATCACCTGACTCCTGATTGAGAACCGCCTCAGGCAGCCAAGCCTATACAACACCCCTAATCAGCCGCGATCCCAAATACTACAAACCCCAATACGAAATACAATAACATAAACCCCTGTCACACCCTGGCCTGACCAAATATATAACAAAAACACAAAATACAATGACCAAGGCGTGACAGCTGGCTTATAATAGTTTCTTTACCAGCTATGGAAATACCTTGTATAGGACTATTTAAAGAATTTGTAAGAAGTTGGGTGATTAATAAAAACAGGTATGGAGAGAGAGGACAACCTTATAAAATAAATACTTATTTTCCACCATAATTTGCTAATAAATTCATTAAAAATCCTACAATGTGATTTACTGGATATTATTTTTCTTCTCATTTTGTATGTCATAGTTAAAGTGTACCTATGATAAATTACAGGCCTCTCATCTTTTTAAGTGGGAGAACTTGCACAATTGGTGGCTGACTAAATACTTGTTTGCCCCACTGTAGGTATCAGTGTTATTAACCCCTGACTCATTGTAGGAGGGAGAACATTGTTTTTAATACTCTCTAAAAAAGACTTCAAGTTGGAAGGGAGCTACTTGTTCAGAAAATAATTTGTAAAATTCAGATGTAATTCCATCAACATCTGGTGATTTATTGTTCTTTAGATGTTTGATAGACTCTATAATCTCTTCAACGTTGATGGGTTCATCAGACTGTTTAGATTCTATATCACTGATAGAGTGAACATTATTCAGTGAGTCAAAAACATATTTGTGGATTCCTGACAGCACGTAGAGCTATACAATTTTCTGTAGAAATTGCTACAGTATTTAGCGATTAATTTTTGGTCATCTGTAATAACACCAATGGTTAACTTATGGATAGTGTTATTTTTAGAGTGAAATTTCTCAAGTCTAAAGAAATAGGAAGAATTATGTTCTCCCTCTTCAATCAATTTTTTCCTAGATCTAATAAAGGCTCCTTCTGCTTTTAATCAATATATATTATCCAGTTTATTTTGTAACTCAATTAGTTCCATCTTCTCTTCCCCTGAGAGGCTGGCTGGGGACCTCTGAGAAAGGGAAGTTACCTTAATAATCACCTTTTCCTCCTCAGCTCTTCTGATCTCAGCAAGATTACTACCATATTTTCTAAGGTATTTGGACACCTCAAATTTAAAGAGCTCCCAGTTCTTGCAATAAGACTTTTCTTCACAAGCCCTTTCCCAAAAGTGTGAAAGCAGATCTTTAACCTCAAACTTAACTATATCATTATTTAATAATGAGCTATTTAGCTTCCAGTTGGATGGTCTACCAAAGTTAGTATCAGGGGTAAATATTTTGATATCAATGTAAATGTCCCTATGGTCTGTGAGGGGAGTAGTACAAATATTTGTAGTAACACACTCACTACCAATACATTTGGATATAAGCCAAAATTCTATTCTGGATTGTCTGGAACCTGTTTTGTTACTCCAGGTGAATGATCTGTCGGCCGGAAACCTCTCTCTCCATCTATCAGTAAGATCAAACTATTCCATAAAAAGTATTAAACCCAAATTCTGATTGGTTGGCCTACCTGGGGGCCATCTATCAATTTAATTATCTATAGTAATGTTAAATTCCCCTACTATCAATAATAACAAATTTGGAAATGTAGATAACCAATGAAGTATATGTTTCTCTATAGATTCAAGCAACTCATTATCATGTTTGGTGTTGTACCCGTAGAAGTTTACAGTAATGAGCGTAATGTCGTTGTAACTGATCACAAGACAATAAAGTGACCAAAGTGGTCACATTCCGAGTGTAGAATATTACCACCAAAGGTATTTTTCATTTGAGTGACACCAGCGGAGCGTTCAGATCCATGGGAAAGCTCCATGGGAAAGCCCCATATCGTTGCCCCACTGTGACTTCTTGAAGTTGGCATCAGCCGAAATTGAGTGAGACTCAAGCAAAAATCTGTTCGAAATTGTTTATCAAATTAAAAATAAGGCCTTGCACTTCACATTGTTTCGTAATCCCCTTGCATTAAGAGAAACTATAGACAAAGACAAAACAACAAAGATTATATAAAAGTATAAACTGTAGTAGGATGAGTCAGAAACGTAGGAGCAGTGAACATAAGCGATAATGAACCGAGATCTGCACCATTTAAGTCAATTTAAAGTGAAAATAGCTTATTCCATAAACTTTGAGCTAGATGTTATCCGGCTTTTGAAATTTTCAACTGAAAATGATGTTCAAGACCCAACCAAGGGTTCTTGTAGTAAGAGAGACTCAAAACCCTCTTTAGTGTTATCAGGAACTTTTTTTATTTTTTATTTATTTATTTCACCTTTATTTAACCAGGTAGGCAAGTTGAGAACAAGTTCTCATTTACAATTGCGACCTGGCCAAGATAAAGCAAAGCAGTTCGACAGATACAACAACACAGAGTTACACATGGAGTAAAACAAACATACAGTCAATTATACAGTATAAACAAGTCTATATACGATGTGAGCAAATGAGGTGAAAAGGGACGTAAAGGCAAAAAAGGCCATGGTGGCAAAGTAAATACAATATAGCAAGTAAAACACTGGAATGGTAGTTTTGCAATGGAAGAATGTGCAAAGTAGAAATAAAAATAATGGGGTGCAAAGGAGCAAAATAAATAAATAAAATACAGTTGGGAAAGAGGTAGTTGTTTGGGCTAAATTATAGGTGGGCTATGTACAGGTGCAGTAATCTGTGAGCTGCTCTGACAGTTGGTGCTTAAAGCTAGTGAGGGAGATAAGTGTTTCCAGTTTCAGAGATTTTTGTAGTTCGTTCCAGTCATCGGCAGCAGAGAACTGGAAGGAGAGGCGGCCAAAGAAAGAATTGGTTTTGGGGGTGACTAGAGAGATATACCTGCTGGAGCGTGTGCTACAGGAGGGTGCTGCTATGCTGACCAGCGAGCTGAGATAAGGGGGGACTTTACCTAGCAGGGTCTTGTAGATGACATGGAGCCAGTGGGTTTGGCGACGAGTATGAAGCGAGGGCCAGCCAACGAGAGCGTACAGGTCGCAATGGTGGGTAGTATATGGGGCTTTGGTGACAAAACGGATTGCACTGTGATAGACTGCATCCAATTTGTTGAGTAGGGTATTGGAGGCTATTTTGTAAATGACATCGCCGAAGTCGAGGATTGGTAGGATGGTCAGTTTTACAAGGGTATGTTTGGCAGCATGAGTGAAGGATGCTTTGTTGCGAAATAGGAAGCCAATTCTAGATTTAACTTTGGATTGGAGATGTTTGATATGGGTCTGGAAGGAGAGTTTACAGTCTAACCAGACACCTAAGTATTTGTAGTTGTCCACGTATTCTAAGTCAGAGGGGTCCAGAGTAGTGATGTTGGACAGGCGGGTAGGTGCAGGTAGCGATCGGTTGAAGAGCATGCATTTAGTTTTACTTGTATTTAAGAGCAATTGGAGGCCACGGAAGGAGAGTTGTATGGCATTGAAGCTTGCCTGGAGGGTTGTTAACAGTGTCCAAAGAGGGGCCAGAAGTAGCGACCTCATTGATGTATACAGAGAAGAGAATCGGTCCCAGAATTGAACCCTGTGGCACCCCCATAGAGACTGCCAGAGGTCCGGACAGCAGACCCTCCGATTTGACACACTGAACTCTATCAGAGAAGTAGTTGGTGAACCAGGCGAGGCAATCATTTGAGAAACCAAGGCTGTCGAGTCTGCCGATGAGGATGTGGTGATTGACAGAGTCGAAAGCCTTGGCCAGATCAATGAACACAGCTGCACAGTAATGTTTCTTATTGATGGCGGTTAAGATATCGTTTAGGACCTTGAGCGTGGCTGAGTTGCACCCATGACCAGCTCTGAAACCAGATTGCATAGCAGAGAAGGTATGGTGAGATTCGAAATGGTCGGTAATCTGTTTGTTGACTTGGCTTTCGAAGACCTTAGAAAGGCATGGTAGGATAGATATAGGTCTGTAGCAGTTTGGGTCAAGAGTGTCCCCCCCTTTGAAGAGGGGGATGACCGCAGCTGCTTTCCAATCTCTGGGAATCTCTGGGAGGAGTTCTTATTCTCCATGGAGTTTACAGTGTCCCAGAACTTTTTTGAGTTAGTGTTGCAGGAAGGACATTTCTGCTTGAAAAACTATTCTGAGATATAAAATACAAAATAATAATTTAAATAAAAGGGTACCTACTATTTTAAGTGCATATGAAAACTTATCACAAAAACCATTTGAATTAAAAATGTTTTACGTATAAATGTTCCTAAGACCTTTTTCACTTGGAAATAAGTATTAATAACTAAATAGAACAATAACTGTGTAAAGTCAGAGCAGACCTGTATGCCCTTTAAAACAGTATCTTAGTTACTGTATACATGAAAAAAAAATACAGCTTTCAGTCTTCTTCGTAAGTTTGTAAACAAAATAGGCCTTCTGGTCACACATGAACAAACTAATAAATTGAAGTACCTGAGTATTCCGAAAAATAGTCACCTGATGCTTATTAGGTCAAGTTAAACAATACAAGGAAAATTAGAATACCATGGTCGAAACCATCAATCTGTTCCTTCTGGTGAGATTTTAGGGACGAATATGGATTTCTGTGCTTTCTTGATCGTTGGCCACAACTTGTTCCTTCTGTCTATGTCCTCCGGGCTGAGATGCTCGGCGAAATGCATGCCATGGCTCTGAAGGAAGGCGTTCTTCCTAGCAGCTTTCCAGACAGCATCCCTGTAGAATCTGGCAGTGAAGAGGATGATGATACCCCTTGGTCTTGAATCATTTTGCTGTTGCTTCTTGACAAGGTGATGCACAACGTCAATGGTATCACCAACTTTGTTCTTCTCTGCAGGCATAACATCTGCAACTTGGCAGATGCGGTGCGGATAGCCCCTCCTCGCACATCTTCATTCTCCACCTCTGGCACGCTGTAGAGTCTTAGGTTCCATCTTCTTGTGTATTGTTCCAGATCAGTGAGACGTCTATGGTAGACATTGTTATTCTTTTCAGCCTTTTCCACACTTTTTAAAACTTTTGACACTCATTTTCACATCCTTGATTTCACCACATGCAAACTCCAGTCTTTTTCAAGCTTTCGATAACCATGGTGTTTGAGCCTTCCATTTTCTCAATGGCGTCAGATTTGATGAATAAGGAGAGGGTAGCCACGATGTCAGAGTTCATGTTGGGTTCTTTGGAGGGTGGAGATTTGCACAGAGTAACCAGTAAAGAGAGGAATTCGTCATTTTCAACAGCAATCGAGAGCATGATATTATCCATAGGGCAAGCGTATTTATGGCAGTTGTCTATAAGCGCATTTCTCTCTTGTTGATTAGCAATACAACGGCTAGCTTCTTCCTTTCTTTTTTTGTCCCGACTTCGCATGGACATGTCTAAACAAATGATCCAATTCTTATTCCAGTCACAGGAAAGTTCTTATGAACAAATAAAAACAGTAATAGTAATGACTGTAAACTTGTTTATTTCACAATCTTTCTGAAGTTTGGTGCGAAGCTCGGTAATCTTGGCACCTGTGTTGTGGGAGAGAAGCAGCATCCACAACTGTTATTTGTGACGGTCAGTCAAATTCTGTAGGCAGTCAGATCTAGTGGCATTGAGACGGAATCCAAATCGAATGCACTAAACTTTTAGCTGATGCAAAACACGCCTACATGGGCGCGATTAATCAGATAAACTTTAGAAGAGAGGGAAACTCCATTGGAATTGTATTATTGCCCATGCTATGGCAACGGGCCACGCGGTGCATTCTGGGTGATGTTAGGGCAAGGAGCACTCTCCTTTAACCTCTCTGGGACAGGGGAGCGTCCTACTTGGCCAATTGCCAGGGAAAATGCAGAGCGCCAGATTCAAATAAAATAATATAAAATTCAAACTTTCATTAAATCACACATGCAAGATAGCAAATTAAAGCTACACTCGTTGTGAATCCAGCCAACTTGTCAGATTTCAAAAAAAGAATTAGAAGCTATTATCTGATGATAGCACAGCAGTAAACAAAGAGATAAATAATATTTCAACCCTGCAGGCGCTACACAAAACGCAGAAATAAAATATAAAACATGCCTTACCTTTGACGAGCTTCTTTTGTTGGCACTCCAATATGTCCCATAAACATGACAAATGGTCCTTTTGTTCGATTAATTCCGTCCATATATATCCAAAATGTTCATTTATTTTGCGCGTTTGATCCAGAAAAAAACAGCTTCCAAATTGCATAACGTCACTACAAAATATCGCGAAAGTTACCTGTAAACTTTGCCAAAACATTTCAAAATACTCTTGTAATACAACTTTAGTTATTTTTAAACGTTAATAATCGATCAAATTGAAGACGGGTCTATCTGTTTTCAATAGAGGACGAGAGGAAACTAACACTACTTTTCAAGTCTTGGCAACTCTCAACAGCGTTACCCTTTTCCAGGATGGTCGTACTTTTTAAATTTTTTTGTTCATTTTTTTAACCTTTATTTAACTAGGCAAGTCAGTTAAGAACAAATTCTTATTTTCAATTATGGCCTAGGAACAGTGGGTTAACTGCCTGTTCAGGGGCAGAACGACAGATTTGTACCTTGTCAGCTCGGGGATTTGAACTTCTTCATTGCACAAAGGAATAACCTCAACCAAATTCCAAAGACTGGTGACATCCAGTGGAAGTGGTAGGAACTACAAACAAGTGCCTAAGAAATATTGTTTCCACATGAGAACACATTGAACAGAGAGTGACCTCAAAAATAAATCATTCTGAATGGTTAGTCCTCTGGGTTTTGCCTGCTACATAAATAAGTTATGTTATACTCACAGACATGATTCAAACAGTTTTAGACACTTCAGAGTGTTTTCTATCCAAATCTACTAATAATATGCATATCTTATATTCTTGGCATGAGTAGCAGGAAGTTGAAATTGGGCACGCTATTTATCCAAAAGTGAAAATGCTGCCCCCTATCCCAAAGAGGTTTTAACGGGTGTGTTTCAAACTTAAAGTAGACAGCCCTCGGCCCTAAACCCTCAGCCCTTGGGGAATCTCCTCAGCCCTCGTTTTTAATGGAGATTGCGAGTGTAGAGTTATGTTCACTTCGGAGCCTGAAACGCCCCATAATTCAATTCACAATGATTGTACATCTGCAAAGAAAAGTCCGCAAAACTTAAAAACTCAACGTCAATATTGACTCAACATACAAGAGTAAGTAGAATCGAATGTAAATAAGTTAGAAATTGTGCTACTAATGCACAAACACGTCTCATAAATGTAATTATGTATTTGTTTGGTAAGCTTTTGGAAATGGTAGAAATAAAGCATTTTCCTTCTTCAGAAGTAGCTAGGCAGGTTAGCGTTAGTTAGCTAATTAATGTTCTAGCTATCATACAATAGAAGTATATTCATAATTATATAGTTAATATAAGTAGACATGCAATCATAATTGACTGTAGCGCATATAAAGCATCCACAAGCTACCGGAATTTCCGGGAAATAGTGGTCCATTTAAAATCCTTCCTTCCTCCCTCGCCCCTTGCTCTGCAAGTGTCTACTCGTCAGACGTCATGACACATCATCAGAAGTGTCCATTTAATCTGAGGGCTGAGGTGATAGGGTGTGTCTTTTAAGTGTTTGGAATGCTACCGAGGAGTTAATAGGAGGCAATTGAGCTTTAGTACAACATTACAAATATTTTCAGAGATGTGAGGCAATTAACTTATATGTAATACTGTATAGTTTTGGAATCGTGACATTACGTACTTTCGAGGAAAATAGGCACACTTCTCGACTCATACCCTGACTTTCTTGTAGGTGAACGTTGGGAGCCGTTTCACATATCAGAAGATTTAATAATCAAAAGATTTCAATAAATAGAATGAACTAATTCAAAGAATGAAAAAATAAATAAAACAATATAGGCCTAAATGCTCAAGCGCACACATTTGTTCTGTCTGCTCAGACTAACAGCCTCATCTGTTGTTCCTGTCAATCAGACATGCAGTGTCAACCAATGAACCAAAGATGCGTGAGGGAGGGCCGAGCCAACTCATTCACAGTCACACACTTAACAGCCGAGGAGAGAGAGGAAGGACAGGTGTGAAAACAACAGCTGGAAAATAAGTCTGAAGCACAGTAGCATTTGGATGCATTTTAATAATGTAGACAATGTTAGAGCACAGTGTAGAATTTGCCAAAACAAAATCTCATACACACAACCTAGACCGGCATATGCAAACTGTGCACCCAACTGTGAAGCTAGCTGTAGCGGAGCTTCGAGAAACTAGCGGGCCTGCTAGTGATAGTGGTGGAGCCAGCACCTCCACACATGGAGATGTATCCACTCAGTCAAGTAGGCCTACTCCGCGACCCACAGCAACGCAGTCTTCTATGCACCAGTTTATGCCAAAGTCTATGTCTGTAGCAAAACAAGGCCAAATTGATATTGCATTAGCTTAAATTGAGAAATTATAGCAATAGTCTAAATCTAATGTACACAATTCCAAGCAGGAAAATCAAAATCACATATTCCACAACTGTATGAGAGCACACAGGCTTCAGTGCGGGAAAGAGTCCAAAAAGCTACTACAGTTTGCCTTACCACTGACTGCTGGACATCAGGGGTAACCACTTATTACATGTCGGTTACATGTCACTTCATTGAAGATTCTTCAATGTCTAGCTGTCTTCTGGACTGCTTTGAGTTCAGCGACAGACACACCTCAGAGAACTTGGCAGAGGAACTGTTGAGAGTGGCAAGAGAATTGTAAGTAGATGGAAAAGTGGTATGTTGTGTTAGCGACAATGCAGCTAACATAACCAAAGCCATGAACGTTTTAAAATGGACCCATCATCCATGTCTTGCCCACACAATCAACCTGATTGTAAGAGATGCTCTGAAGGTGATGAAGCCCACTGTGGACAAAGTGAAAGCAGCTGTGGAATACTTCCATAGGAGCACAGTAGATGCTGAAAAACTAAAGTCTACACAACGCCAGATTGGGATGCCTGAGCTGAGGCCAAAAGAAGACTGCACTACATGGTGGAATTCAACATTTTATATGTTGTAGCGATTTCTTGAGTCAAAGGATGCCATCATCTTTACCCTGGTCATTGTCAATGTACCTGTTGATGCTCTGACCCAAGAGGAATGGTGGTGGAGCAGGTGTGCAGTCCTGGAACCGTTTGAGCAGGTCACTGCGGAGATCAGTGGAGAGAGGTACAGTAAGCAGTTATTACTACATCATTATTTAAACCAGTATTATTTATGTATATGAGCAGTAGATGAGAGTGTAGTATCAGTAGACAAAACATGAACCTGAACTAATAAGTTACTGTTCTCTCTTTTCAGCTATGTGACAGCCTCAAAAATGATACTCCTGTGTAAGCGTCTGCAGCGAATCACAGCCAGCCACCAGAGAGAAGCAAATGTAACCACAGGACATGTGACATAGTTGATGGACACCCTATGTTCATCAATGGACAGAAAGTCACACAGAATGGAATAAAATCACGTGCTATCAGAAACCGCTGCACTTGACCCCAGGTTTAAGAAGTTAGCCTTCCAGAGCGATTGATGAGGCTCTTCAAAGAATAAACTCAGCAGCAGGGAGGGACAGCCCCAGCAGTCAGCTGGCTCAGACACCAGGGCAACAGGAAGAAGAGGGAGCAGATGGAGCAGAAGCACCAGCAGTAGTGCCACAAACGTCTGCTTTTTGGATGCTGTTTGACGAGAGAGCAACTGGGGATTGCAGCACGAAGGAATCCCTCAGCAATCCCTCAGCAGATGCCATAATGGAGGTCCGATCCTATTTGGAGGAGCCCCCCCTCCAACGATCTGCAGATCCCCTGAGCTGGTGGAAGAACAAGGCCTCTGTCTACCCTACTAAAGTCATGATAGGGAGACTCTGCATAGTGGCCACATCTGTTCCCTCTGAGAGGGTCTTCTCGAAAACGGGACAAAAGTGAGGCAGCTTGCATTTCTGAATGCAAATCTCTCATAAAAGCAAATTCTGGTCAGCATTGCTGAGTGCCGCTGGTTATAACATGGCAATAAAGAGAGAGAAAAGAGGGACAGTTTAATGTTTTAAGTGGGATGCTGCAGTTTTGCACATTGTTATTTATTTTTCTTTGATATGGTGCAATATTCCATTATTATGTTGCTCAGATCGTATTCGTTTTGAATTGTTATATTTACATGCACTTTGTTTATATACATTTAAAAAGTTGTACTTTAAATGCACATGTGTAATAGCATCCTTTTTTACATTTATTTCAATTTGTGGGATGCTGCAGTTTTGCAAATTGTTGTTGTAACGACACCTGGGTTTATGCTGCGGATATCGAGCATGCTTTTACTGCACAGTCGATAGCGCGCTGGACGTAAGGCTAGAAGGTTGAGGGTTCGAGGCCTGCTCTCTGCCGTTTATTTACATTGGTGTCAGAAGTGGGATCGGACCTTGATTCCACGACAGTGCGTATGCTTGGCCAGTGAGCGCGTTCCTATAAGACGTAGAGTCGCAAGCTAGCGCGAGGACGGGCTCTTTGAAAGGAGGGAGTAGAAGAACGACCCTGGGTTTATAAACGCTGCCGCGGGAGCATCATGCTTTTGCGGCACAGTCGATAGCGCGTTGGACTTCGGGCTAGAAGGTTGACGGTTCGGGACCTTTTTCCCTGCCTGTTTCATTACAATACATTAAAAAGTTATACTTTAAATGCACATTTTTAATAGCATTATACTTCATAACAAATCAATACATTTTTAAATACATTGTGGTTAAGGTAGAGTATGATTTCATTTAATAATTTCATTAGAATTGTTTTAACACCAATCATAGTCAAGACTTGAAAAAATACAAAACATATATTTTTTTAAAGAGCCGTTTGGGAACGAAAAGTGACGGATCTTTTTGGTGAGCTGACCCGAACGAGCCGGCTCACTGAAAAGAGCCGGAATGACCGTCACTTCAACTTTATGACGCAGCATGATGAAGTGAACGCGATTGGTCGACATTCTGCTGGGTGGGGCGTTATACATTCCTCAATTCAATTCAATTCAAGGGGCTTTATTGGCATGGGAAACATGTGTTAACATTGCCAAAGCAAGTGAGGTAGATAATATACAAAAGTGAAATGAACAATAAAAATTAACAGTAAACATTACACATACAGAAGTTTCAAAACAATAAAGACATTAAAAATGTCATATTTTATATATATATATATATATATATATATATATATATATATATATATATATATATATATATATACAGTGTTTTAACAATGGACAAATGGTTAAAGTACACAATATAAAATAAATAAGCATAAATATGGGTTGTATTTACAATGGTGTTTGCTCTTCACTGGTTGCCCTTTTCTTGTGGCAACAGGTCACAAATCTTGCTGCTGTGATGGCACACACTGTGGAATTTCACCCAGTAGATATGGGAGTTTATCAAAATTGGATTTGTTTTTCGAATTCTTTGTGGATCTGTGTAATCTGAGGGAAATATGTCTCTCTAATATGGTCATACATTTGGCAGGAGGCTAGGAAGTGCAGCTCAGTTTCCACCTCATTTTGTGGGCAGTGAGCACATAGCCTATCTTCTCTTGAGAGCCATGTCTGCCTATGGCGGCCTTTCTCAATAGCAAGGCTATGCTCACTGAGTCTGTACATAGTCAAAGCTTTCCTTAAGTTTGGGTCAGTCACAGTGGTCAGCTATTCTGCCGCTGTGTACTCTCTGTTTAGGGCCAAATAGCATTCTAGTTTGCTCTGTTTTTTTGTTAATTCTTTCCAATGTGTCAAGTAATTATCTTTTTGTTTTCTCATGATTTGGTTGGGTCTAATTGTGCTGCTGTCCTGGGGTGTGTTTGTGAACAGAGCCCCAGGACCAGCTTGCTTAGGGGACTCTTCTCCAGGTTCATCTCTCTGTCAGTGATGGCTTTGTTATGGAAGGTTTGGGAATCGCTTCCTTTTAGGTGGTTGTAGAATTTAACGGCTCTTTTCTGGATTTTGATAATTAGTAGGTATCGGCCTAATTCTGCTCTGCGTGCATTATTTGGTGTTCTACGTTGTACACGGAGGATATTTTTGCAGAATTCTGCATGCAGTCTCAATTTGGTGTTTGTCCCATTTTGTAAAGTCTTGGTTGGTGAGCGGACCCCAGACCTCGCAACCATAAAGGGCAATGGGCTCTATGACTGGTTCAAGTATTTTTAGCCAGATCCTAATTGGTATGTTGAAATGTATGTTCCTTTTGATGGCATAGAATGCCCTTCTTGCCTTGTCTCTCAGATCGTTCACAGCTTTGTGGAAGTTACCTGTGGGTCGCTGATGTTTAGGCCAAGGTATGTATAGTTTTTTGTGTGCTCTTGGGCAACAGTGTCTAGATGGAATTTGCATTTGTGGTATATATATATAAATGAGGAGGTTTGATTAATCCAACGATAAATAAATGAGATACGAATCCCATTGGCATATATATATATATATTTTTTTCTTCTTATATACATATATATATATATATATATATATATATATATATATATATATATATATATATATATATATATATATATATATATGTTTAGATTCTAACCAATGACAGGGCCAAGATAAATCACATGATCATTTCTGTGAGAGGATTGACCAATGAGAAGCAGCGGTGGCTTTTTGAATGGTGAAAGGCCGGATCAGTAGCTAACATTTAGAGAGGGAAACTCGCAGCAAACTTGAAAAAGGGCCATCGACCACATCAGAAACAGGACAATATTCTAGAAACAACAGTTATTTTGTGATATATCTAGATTCTCTTTAGGAAATCACCAGTACAATCATTTGGAACAAGCCACGTGGATAAAGGTGATTTGTGCTTTACTTGTGTTGTCAAAGCTAGTAGCTAGCTAAGCCTGCTATAGTAGTTAGCTAATGCATTTTTATTGTTAACTAGAGTAGTTAGCCAGCTAATTTTACGAGTTTCAACAGTTGTTGGGTGGCATTTTGTTAGAACTATGTTAGCTAGAACAGTCAATGGTTGACTTGAGTAGCTAGTTATGTATAATTAGGCTGGACAATAAAACGTGTCGATTCACCCAAGGCTGAAAAACGGCTTAAGAACGTTGGCTAAGCTGGAACACTAGCGCGAGCCCATAGCAAATGAATGGAATCAAACGTTCGCAGAGCCTGTTTTGACTGGAGTGAAGTTTAGAATTCTATTTAGCCTAAATGGCACCAAAAAATGTATCGCTTCTTATTTTACGACTACAATATTTTCTTAAGACGAATCT
This sequence comes from Oncorhynchus kisutch, assembly GCF_002021735.2. Classification (NCBI taxonomy): domain Eukaryota; kingdom Metazoa; phylum Chordata; class Actinopteri; order Salmoniformes; family Salmonidae; genus Oncorhynchus; species Oncorhynchus kisutch. The sequence continues at coordinate 48,278,597 of NC_034187.2, read as the reverse complement.
GGAAAAAGAACAACTCGTGTAGAAAGTAAACATCCGCACATCAATGGTGCCAAGTGTGCTTATGTCTGCATTAACGAGGAAGTAGGAAAATAATGGCAATATCTGACTATTTCTGGTCTAGTGTTTGATGAGACACTGCCCAGGCTCACACCATTCGAAAGATGGGATTCTCATGATTTAAAATGGTGTCCGAATTGAGGAAATCTACATATACACATTGCGAGATATTTGGTGAAATATGCCAGCATGCTTCTCCATAGGACAACATTGGGGGGAGCTCAGCGTTCCAAGGGCAAAAGGTATTTCGGGGCTAGCGTTTGATGACCACGAGGGAATTAGAAATATGAGAATCTCATGATTAAAGTGGTGTCCAATTAAAATAGACAGACATGCATATATTTCCCTGTAGTAAACAAGGGGACGACCTCAGAGTAAAGTTTTTTGTTTGTTAACATTTTAACTATAAACAACGTGAGCAGGTCTGAATTGCCAACTATAGCGTAGTTGCCATTGTGACATTACAACAACATGGGGTTCGGAAGGCGAGTTGGTGCCACAGTGTTAAATAGAACTAATAGGAGCTGGCAGGGTGAAAAGTGCCCTAAAATAAGGCCTGGTTTTTCATGATTACTTCAAAACTACGGCATGCAGCTGGGATATGGTAATATTTTGAAACGGCTCCACCGCAGATGCATTGAACTACTTTTTATTTTTAAAGCATTGTTAAAAATGTAATGTGTCCGGCCTAGTATGATGTAGTGATAAATAGCTGACCTAGATTGGTTTCCTAGCTCGTAGCCAAAGCTTGTTGCCTTAGACAAATAACGCTACCTTAGTTTATGATGCGCTATGCAGGGGCATTGATCTGACAAACCTGTAATTGTCTTATTTCTATTGCCTTCACTTCAATGGGGTTTGTTGGCAGACTAACCGACTAGGTGTATTGCTGCCACCTATTGCTTGGGTAGTGAATGAAAAAACATGGCAACAAATCACAGAAATACATAAATACACCCATCCCACTCCTTCGGTCATAGTTCCCTGTAATGCCTCTAATGTAAAATCCCAGAGTCCCTAAACTTTCAGCCGCAGTCACAACAATGTCTATTTTCTCAGATTTACTATTTTGTTTGCACTGTGCAGTTTATAACCAATGCAGTAAACAATACAAAGTCCACCTTTTTAACATGGCAGGATCCTGGTCTCTAACTAACATGTTTTCTTCAACGTTCCTCTTCTGACTGCTTCTGGATAGGAGAAACGCTGACCAGCGCTTACTCTTGCCACCTCTCGCTTTCACGTAACAAGGCACTTTAGGAATTAGGGCGCATGTTCGACACCACAATTGCAGCATTTTGCTTCAACTGCCATACAATAATCCTCCCCAAAACATACAATTGACATGTCCAAATATTTTACATTTATCACACTACATGGATTTGGGCACGATGTCTCGTACAGGATATCTCACAACCCAAAAATATGTGTGAGAGGCTTCTTTAAAGACCAAAATAATGAATGAGTGGGCCTTCTCTCTCCAGCCACCATACCACCACTGCAGTTACAGTGGTGGTATGGTGCAGTTACATCCTTTGCACTCACTTTTAGCGCCACTCCAGAGAAACCCCTTGATAGGCGCCCTTACTTCACAGATCCACACGACACCTTCCAATCTGAAATCTTGTTCAAAGCATGCTCCTTAAACACACAAAAAATAAATAGGCCCACTTGTTATCCTCACTGATGCAACGCATCTGTGCCTTTCATCAAGATGTCAAACGGATCTCCCAGGTAACTCCATCGGTCCAAAACCTTCACTCCAACAACAAAAGTTGGAACTAGGCATGGATTTACTAGATCACACTGGCACCATTTTTGTTTGCCACTAATCCATTCCTTCACTCATCTTCCTTGGACTAACTAAACTGATTGCTTTTGTTTTTTTCAGGTTGGCATCATGTCTCAGAAGCAGATATATTACTCTGACAAATACGATGATGAGAAATTTGAGTATAGGTAAGTTGACGGTACTTTTTTCTTCTAAACCGGTTTTGATCTAGCTATATAGCTAGTACTGACACGTCTTGCCTGGCAGCTATCTTCCTTCCCAGCCCTGTGATGTTGACACGATGTGACTCCGTAAAGTACCATTCCATTTCTCCACTGTCTGTAGGCACGTGATGCTGCCCAAGGACATTGCCAAGCGTGTGCCCAAGACCCATCTGATGTCAGAGACTGAGTGGAGGAACCTGGGCGTCCAGCAGAGTCAAGGCTGGATACACTACATGATCCATCAACCAGGTACACTGACAGTCACTGACAGAATTTACAGGGCTAGTCATTAATCTTGGAACTCTCTCTCCCGGATCCGGGAGAATTGTCATCAACTGACACTAATTAGCGTAACGCAACAGACAGAAAATATTACTAGAAAATATTCATATTCATGAAATCACAAGTGAAATATATTGAACCACAGCTTAGCCTTTTGTTAATCGCCCTGTCATCTCATATTTTGAAATTATGCTTTACAGCCAAAGCAAGACAAGCATCGATAGCCTAGCATAGCATTATGCCTAGCTAGCAGCAGGCAGCTTGGTCACAAATCAGAAAAGCAATCAAATTAAATCTTTTTACCTTTGAGCTTTGGGTGTTTTCACTCACGAGACTCCCAGTTAGACAGAATTTTCATTTTGTCCCATAAAGATGATTTTTATAGCCGAAATACCTCCGTTTGTACTTCACCTTTGGTTGAGAAATCCACTGGAAACTGCGGTCACGACAACGCCAAAAAATATTCCAAATTAGTTCCATAATATCGACAGAAACAGCCCCCCCCCCCCCCCCCCCAAAAAAAAAAATTGTTTTATTTATTGTGGGGTGGAAAGACTGAAGCCACTCCTCAGTAAAAGGCATGACAGCCCGCTTGTAGTTTGCCAAAAGGCAAAAGGACTCGGACCATGAGCAACACGATTCTCTTGTCTGATGAAACCAAGATTGAACCCTTTGGCCTGAATGCCAAGCGTCATGTCTGGATGAAACCTGGCACAATCCCTACCGTGAAGCATGGTGGTGGCAACATCATGCTGTGGGGATGTTTTACAACGGAAGGGACTGGGACACGTCAGGATTGAGTGAAAGCTAAACGGAGCAAAGTACAGGGAGATCCTTGATGAAAAAGTGTCAGGACCTCAGACTGGGGCGACGGTTCACCATCCAAATGAACAATGACCTTCAGCACACAGCCAAGAAAACGCAGGAGTGGCGTTGGGACTAGTCTCTGAATGTCCTTGAGATGTTGAGAGGATCTGTAGAGATGAATGTGAGGAACTCTCCAAATACAGGTGTGCCAAGCTTATAGTGTCATACCCAGTGAAGACATCAAAACTATGAAATGACACATGGAATCATAGAGTAACCAGAAGTGTTAAACAAATCCAAGTTTCCACCCTTTGCCTTGATGACAGCTTTGCACACTCGGCTTTCTCTCAACCAGTTTCATGAGGTAGTCACCTGGAAATAATTTAAATTAAGTTGTGCTTGGTTTAAAAAGGAATTTCCTTAATGTGTTTTAACCGATCAGTTGTGTTATGACAAGGGGGGTTTGTTGATGTTGCATGAGAGGTTATTTTCCTGGCACCACACTCTCAGGCCCTCACAACCTTTCTGTGGGCTGTCTCTTCATGGTTGGTAATCAGGCCTACAACTGTTGTGTCGTCAGCAAACTTGATTGAGGTGGATGGGTGAACGGCCATGCAGTCATGGGCGAACAGGGAGTACAGGAGGGTGCTGAGCACGCATCCTTGTGGGGCCCCGGTGTTGAGGATCAGCGACGTGGTGTTTCCTACCTTCACCACCTGGGGGCGGTCCGTCAGGAAGTCCAGGACCCAGTTGCACGGGGTATGGTTCAGACCCAGGGCCTCGTGCTTGGAGTGTTCAATGGTGTTGAATGCTGAGCTATAGTCAATGAACAGCGTTTTTACATGGGCATTCCTCTTGTCTCGATAGGGCAATGTGCAGTGTGACTGCTTTCTGTGGATCTCTTGGGGCGGTAAGAAAATTGAGGTGGATGTAGGGTGTAATGTAGAAGTGATATGATCCTTGACTAGTCTCTCAAAGCACTTCATGACAGAAGTGAATGCTACCGGGCGATAGTCATTTAGTTCCTTTACCTTACCTACCTAGTTCCGTTAGCTTTCTTGGGTACAGGAACAATGGTCGACATCTTGAAGCATGTGAGGACAACAGACTGGGATAGGGAGAGATTGAATATGTCCGTAAACACACCAGCCAGCTGGTCTGCACATGCTCTGAGGATGCTTTGGTGGCACTGTGTTATCCTCAAAGCGGGTGGAGAAGGTGTTTAGCTTGGCCGGAAGCAAGACGTCAGTGTCCGATGTGGATGGTTTCTTGTGATGGTCTGTTGACCTTGCTTCATACTATCTGAGCCGTTGAATTGCAACTCCACTTTGACTCTGTACGGACGTTTTGCCTGTTTGATTGCCTTACGGAGGGAATAACTACCTTGTTTTGTATTCGGCCATATTCCCATTCATCTTGCCATGGTTCAATACGATGGTTCGCGCTTTCAGTTTTGGGCGAATGCTGCACAGTTTCTGGTTAGGGGGGGTTTAATAGTCATTGGGTACAAGATCAACATGGAGTGGTTGAAAAACAAGTTTTTAATGACTTCAACCTTCAAGTGTGTGTGTGTGTATATATATATATATATATCTCACATTTCATTTTTTATCAAATATATGTGGGATTGGAAATGCAGACAATTACATTGATGGAAGCTACAATTTATCCTCAATATTAAAGCTGATCCACCCCCTAAAAACATTGGTTGAAAATAGTCAATGCTATTTACCCTTCGCTTAAGCCCTGCCCCAGAATTTTTTTGACAAATCGCAGCTCTTAAATGGATAGCAACTGTCATCAAGTTCAACATCTTTGACAAGCTCACGTTTGAAACACATCAAAGCCATTGCGTCATTACAAAAACAGAGTTCACCTAAAAACAAGTTGATTTAAATGGCTAATTAATTGAACAGTGCACAGTGGGTACTTGCTACTGTGATTCCTGAAATGCAGAGCCTGCTGATGTTGTATTTTTCGAGTCTGAAATTATAAATTTGTTGCATTGTTTACTAGCTAGCTTTGTCTTATTGACCACCCAACGTTGCTAATGTTAGCTTGCTAGCCAGTTAATATCACGTATTTGTTTTCTAAACGTATGGTAGCTAAGGTGTTATGAAGTCAACTAATCTGCTGCCGACATCAGGATACAATTTGAGAGCACTTCTTAGCTCAAAGTGGTAACTTTGGCTGCATGTTGACATGCGATTTGATTTATTTGCCATTGCATTCATTCAGAGCCATCCAGTGCCTAGCCCCACTACAAACTTAATTTCACCACGTTCCCATGAAGGAATTGTAATGACTGTCCACCACAACATACCAGAGAGTCTCCTGATAAGCAAGGGTAGTCTGTCTTAATTTCACTGTGTATTTGAAAACATTTTGACATCAATGGTAGGCGACCTCACCAGTGGTTAAAAGGTGAATTCTGCTTCCGGGGAAAATGTCCAAGGTTGCAACAGTAACCAAGGGCTTAGCGTAGGGTAACTTGTATAATAGGGTATTCAAAAGGGGGTAAATAACGAACTACTAAGAACAGGTTTAATGGTAAAATGAATTTAAGGGAGTGTATATAGTCAAACTTTATTAATCGCCATGGGTGAAATCATGTGATAGGGGGTACAGTAATGTTTGTTGACCAAAAGGTGTTGGTGGAGCTGGGTGTCTGAAAGGTGGTAAACCACAAAAATAAAATAAATCATCTGTTATTATACATTCTTTATTTGCCTTATGGTGATTTTATTTGACATAACTACACAAGAGATCACCAGCCTTTGTTTTAGCGATAAATAGCAATCTTATGTAATTCACTTTGATGTGCCTACCTACAGTAGCAAGAAAAAGTATGTGAACCCTTTGAAAATATCTGGATTTCTGTATAAATTGGTCAGAAAATTCGATCTGATCTTCATCTAGGTCACAACAATAGACACAGTCTGCTTAAACTAATAACAAACAATTATAAGTTTTCTTGTCTTTATTGAACACACTGTGTAAACATTCACAGTGGGAAGTATGTGAACCCTCAAATGTAATAATTGGTTGACCCTCATTTGGCAGCAATAACCTCAACCAAAGGTTTTCTGTAGTTGTGGATCAGGTGGAATTTTGGACCATTCCTCTTTACAAAACTGTTTCAGTTCACACCAGACATCCCAACTGCTCTCGAGGTCATGCCACAGAATCTCAATCGGGTTGAGGTTAGGACACTGACTGGGCCACTCCAGAAGGCATATTTTCTTCTGTTGAAGCCATTCTGTTGTTGATTTACTGCTGTGTTTTGGGTTGTTGTCCTGTTGCATCATCCAACTTCTGTTGACCTTCAATTGACGGATGGACAGCCTAACATTCTCCTGCAAAATGTCTTGATGAATTTGGCAATTCATTTTTCTGTTGATGATGGCAAGCTGTCCAGGCCCCGAGGCAGCAAAGCAGCCCCAAACCATGATGCTCCTGCCACCATACTTTACAGTTGGGATGATGTTGGTGTGCTGTGCCTTTTTTTTTATTTTATAGTTTTTTTTTTTATTCCCACACATAGTATTGTGTGTTACTTACAAGCAACTCGACTGTAGTTTAATCTGTCCACAGAATATTTTGCCAGGTGCACTTTTGTAAACTTCAGACATGCAGAATTTTTTGTAGTTGACAGCAGTGGCTTCTTCCGTTGTCCTCGGGTGAACGCCGTTCTTGTTTAGTGTTTTATGTATCGTAGACTCATCAACAGAGATGTTAGCATGTTCCAGAGATTTCTGTAAGTCTTTAGCTGACACTCTAGGATTCTTCTTAACCTCATTGAGCATTCTGCACTGTGCTCTTGCAGAGTAGCAACAGAGTAGCAACAGTGCTGAACTTTCTCCATTTATAGACAATTTGTCTTACCTTGGACTGATGAACATCAAAGCTTTTAGAGTTACTTTTGTAACCCTTTCCAGCTTTTTTGCAAGTTAACAATTCTTAATCGTAGGTATTCTCTTTTGTTTGAGGCGTGGTTCACATCGGGCAATACTTTTTGTGAATAGCAAACTCAAATAAATATATAATTATTTAATACATTTTTTTTAATAGGGCAAGGTAGCTCGAACCAACATCTCCAATCTAGTCTCATTGATTGAAATCTAGGTTAGCTGACTCCAATTCACTTTTGGAGAAGTCATTAGGCTAGGGGTTCACATACTTTTTCCAACCTACACTGTGAATGCTTAAAGGATGTATTCAATATAGACAAGAGAAATACAATCATTTGTGTGTTATTAGTTTAAGCACACTGTTTGTCTATTGTGACTTAGACTGATCAGATCAAGTTTGATGACCAATTTAAGCAGATATCCAGGTAATTCCAAAAGGTTCCGTTTTTTTTTTTGCCACTGTAGTTGTTGAAGTATTGCAGCAGTCATTACGCACTGTTTGTATTAGGCCCCATCCTCTCCGGAAGTGGCACTACAGGCTGCTGAAATGTGTGGAGAACACCATCGCGTTCGTAAGAATATCCTCTTTCCACAGTGGGGTACCATTATTTTGTAGTCCAAACTGTTCGGATGCTACCAGACAGTTTCGGGATGTCTCATGGTCTGACAAACACCACTCTAGCTCTGCCACCACCTTTCACCACAGATGCGGAAGTGCAACACTGGTGGATGCGGTGGATTGAGATGTATTTTGATGGGGATTTCTTTCTCCCAATAAGTATATTAAAAATACTAAACTGAAATCCTACTTGGATAAGTCTCCACCCCCCCGAGTTAATACTTGGTCGAAGCACCTGTTGGCAGCAATTGCATATGTGAGTCTGTTGAGACCTATCCCAACAAACTTTGCACACCTAGTTTTGGCAATATTTGACCATTTCTTTACAAAATTGTAAACATTTTTGGATTGGATTTAGGTCTGGGTGCTGACTGGGGAAACTCGAGGACTTTTACTTTTTTATTTTTGATTCCTTAGCCATTCCACTGTACCTTTTTGACTGGGTGCTTTGGGTCGGTTTCATGCTGAAAGGTGAACTTCCGTTTCAGAAGAAACATCCCCATAACATACTGCCACCACCATGCTACACTATAGAGGTAATGTATTGGGTTTGTGACAAATGTTGCACTTTTCATTTAGGACAAAAAGTTCCACAACCTTTTGCCACAATTTTGTTGCGTACTTCAAATGGGATTCAAGGTGGGCTTTCTTGATTAGTGGGGGTGTGGCTTCCTTGCCACCCTGCCGTACATGCCAGATTTGTGGAGGGCTTGGTATATGGTCACATTTTGACCAGCCTTGGCCATAAAAACATAACTCTTTCCAAGTTGCCATTGGACTCTTGGTAGACACTCTGCTCAGTCTCGTACTTCCTCTGTCATCCAGTTTGGAGGGATTGCCTGATCTAGGTAGGGTCTTGGTGGTGTCATACACCTTATGCTTCTTAATTATAGTCTTGACTGTGCTCCAAGTGATATTGAAGGCCTTTGTCCCAAAGTTCTTTTGAAAGCGCCTTGGTGCTCATGTTTGCTTTGCAATTCACTACCCAGCAGAGGGAACCTACAGGAACAGCTGAATTTATCCTAAAAATGTGACTCAAATTTAACATTGGTAGAGGCCAATTAACATTGTGATTGTTTACATCTGAGCTAATTTAGGACTGCAATTACAAGGGGGGTGGACACTTATCCAACCAAGCTATTTTTATTTTTGAATTGTGGAGATCAATGGAGAATGCGTTTTATTTCCAGACTTAATTTCTGCATCACTACTGGCTATAAGCGAACGAGTGATGCGCGTTTGGAGTAATACTGACGGTGTCCAAGGCCAATCGTTAACATAACGGCATGCAGAGCAGCACACGACTGAAGAACAGAGTCAACCAACTTACTAGTTACAGTATCAGCATGCTTTCTGGAAAGGAAGCGATAATGAAGAGGAGTGAGTAGGTGATGAAGCGTACTTCATGAGTTGTAACTGAAGAACAACTGGCATTTGGAAAGTTTGAGGTGGAACAAGGATTAGCATTGTTAAGTATCTTGCTAGCTGTATCGAATTCTCCGTTAGCCAGAGACATGTTGAACAACATTAGCCAACATAAACACAATTATTTGAAGTTATAGTGTGTAAATTAGCTTGCTAATAAAGTCAGACAGCTAACGTTACAACATCAGATGAGCTAACATTAGTAACCTATCCAATTCACTATATTATGAACTGGTTTACGACTCCTTGCCGTTCATCAAGTTATAACATGATAACGTTAGTTTCCTACTGGACCCTGGCAATCTGTGTGACACTAGCTAACCGCCATCTGTTCAGTATGTGGTTAATTTTCAGAATTCGGTGAAAATTCGGTGAGGTGCTGCTTAAGTGGATTCAGGGATCAAGTGTAGCTGGAGCTGAGCCTGGCTTAAGCTGGATGCCACTATAGAGGTGAAAGGAACACCACACACTTTCCCTCTTTCTCAGGTTTTCAATATATTGGATTAAAAGGGGTATGCCAGGTGTACTATCTGCCTGAAAGAGATCAATTATGTCAACAAAGGGTATTATGCTCTGTGGGCATATTGTAGAACAGATGTCTACAGGCAGAAAGTGTACAATGTAATAATGTGCAGTGTAGCCCAAAGATATTGTTTTTGTTGTGTTGAACTTGACAGTAATGTGTGTGTGTGGATATTTATTTTTACTCATGTGAATGTTATTTTTGAACATGTAGTCTTCTGGCCACTAGAATAGAGCAAAATAGAATGCCCTTTTCATTCTATTTCCACATATTGTGTGTGTGTGGTCACAAGCATTCTATTATAAAGGTTGTCATGGCTAACTGCAATATTATTGTTTTTCTCAAGACTTTTCAGTCAAGTCTCTAGGCAACAAATAACATTGGATTGCTTTCTTTAAAAATGTTTTAGCTGAGTTAGGTTCACATTAACCACTTTATACACAGACTGATCACGTAGATTATATTCTTTGTTGTTTAATTAGTTAACCTGCATTTCCCCCTAGCAGGGATTTTCTTTGCATGTTTCAGTGCAAAAAAAGAAGAGACCCTCACCAGTTTGCATCCCTCTATGAATTCTATCTGATTTGTTTGCATGTTTAGGTAAAAAGACAATGTCCTTTATGGAACACTGACAAGTAAAGGGCATAAACATTTAATTTTTGTTTGCTCAACTTGATTGGGTGATCCTTGCTCCCCAGTGCCTATGCCCCTGACACACAGAAGATTTGCAATTTCCTGCGGTTAGCCTCTGCCCAGGCTTTCAACATGATCTTTCGTCTTCCAATTGCATTCGGTTTCACAATATAGCCTAACTGCGTTTTAGCAGGTTTTATTTATATCAAAAAAATATTTGGGTTTGGACAATAGTGGTGATGGCATTGTATATCACTGTTTTTATAGGTACATAATCACGTTAGGACAAAGGTTGACATCGCCCAACCCCAGAATACACTAGATTCATGTTGAGAGCTCAAAGATCCCTGTTTGTAACACAGATGGTGCTCAGCCTCCATCGGATTGACTTTTTGTATTATAGGCTACTTGCTATCTTTGATACGGGTCTCTTGCCATCAGCAGATCATGAGGTCGGACTCCTACTGTTTCGTCTCCAAATACAAATCTCTTGTCTGTCACCTGAAAACAAGATGTTGTTCAAGCATTTCGGCCATGATGGTAAAACACAGATGTTATTTGGCTAAGACAGGGCATCTTTTTAAAATTTATTTAACTAGGTAGGCAAGTTTAGAACAAGTTCTCATTTACAATTGCGACCTGGCCAAGATAAAGCAAAGCAGTTCGACACACAACAACACAGAGTTACACATGGAGTAAAGTCAGTCAATAATACAGTAGAAGTACAAGTCTATGTACGAGGTGAGATAAGGGAGGTAAAGGCAAAAAAGGCCATGGTGGCGAAGTAAATATAATATAGCAAGTAAAACACTGGAATGGTAGATTTGCAATGGAAGAATGTGTAAAGTAGAAATAAAAAATGTTATGCAAAGGAGCTAAATAAATACAGTAGGGAAAGAGGTAGTTTGGGCTAAATTTATAGATGGTCTATGTACAGGTGCAGTAATCTCTGACCTGCTCTGACAGCTGGTGCTTAAAGCTAGTGAGGGAGATAAGTGTTTCCAGTTTCAGAGATTGTTGTAGTTCGTTCCAGTCATTGGCAGCAGAGAACTGGAAGGAGAGGTGGCCAAAGAAAGAATTGGTTTTGGGGGTGACTAGATATATCTGCTGGAGCACGTGCTACATGTGGGTGATGCTATGGTGACAGCGAGCTGAGATAAGGGGGGGACTTTACCTACCAGGGTCTTGTAGATGACATGGAGCCAGTGGATTTGGCGACGAGTATGAAGCGAGGGCCAGCCAACGAGGGTGTACAGATCGCAATGGTGGGTAGTATATGGGGCTTTGGTGAGAAAACGGACGGCACTGTGATAGACTGCATCCAATTTGTTGAGTAGGGTATTGAAGGCAATTTTGTAAATTACATCGCCGAAGTTGAGGATTGGTAGGATGGTCAGTTTTACGAGGGTATGTTTGGCAGAATGAGTGAAGGATGCTTTGTGGTGAAATAGGAAGCCAATTCTAGATTTAACTTTGGATTGGAGATGTTTGATATGGGTCTGGAAGGAGAGTTTACAGTCTTAACCAGACACCTAGTTGTCCACGTATTCTAAGTCAGAGCCGTCCAGAGTAGTGATGTTGGGCAGGTGCAGGCAGCGATTGGTTGAAGAGCATGCATTTAGTTTGACTTGTATTTAAGAGCAATTGGAGGCAAAGGAAGGAGTGTTGTATGGCATTGAAGCTTGCCTGGAGGGTTGTTAACAGTGTCCAAAGAGGGGCCAGAAGTATACAGAATGGTGTTGTCTGCGTAGAGGTGGATCAGGGACTCACCAGCAGCAAGAGCGACCTCATTGATGTATACAGAGAAGAGTCGGTCCAAGAATTTAACCCTGTGGCACCCCCATAGAGACTGCCAGAGGACAGCAGACCCTCCGATTTGACACACTGAACTCTATCAGAGAAGTAGTTGGTGAACCAGGCGAGGCAATCATTTGAGAAACCAAGGCTGTCGAGTCTGCCGATGAGGATGTGGTGATTGACAGAGTCGAAAGCCTTGGCCAGATCAATGAACACGGCTGCACAGTAATGTTTCTTATTGATGGCGGTTAAGATATCGTTTTGGACCTTGAGCGTGGCTGAGTTGCACCAATGACCAGCTCTGAAACCAGATTGCATAGCAATCTAGGGTATGTTGAGATTCGAAATGGTCAGTAATCTGTTTGTTGACGTGGCTTTCGAAGACCTTAAAGACAGGGTAGGCTAGATATGGGTCTGTAGCAGTTTGAGTCAAGTGTCCCCCCCTTTTGAAGAGGGGGATGATCGCAGCTGCTTTCCAATCTTTGGGAATCTTAGACGACACGAGAGGTTGAACAGGCTAGTAATAGGGGTGCAACAATTTCGGCAGATCATTTTAGAAAGAAAGGGTCCAGATTGTCTAGCCCGGCTGATTTGTAGGGTCCAGATTTTCCAGGTCTTTCAGAACATCAGCTGACTGTATTTGGGAGACGGAGAAATGGGGAAGGCTTGGGTGAGTTGCTGTGGGGGGTGCAGTGCTGTTGACCGGGGTAGGGGTAGCCAGGTGGAAAGCATGGCCAGCCGTAGAAACATGCTTATTGAAATTCTCAATTATAGTGGATTTATCAGTGGTGACAGTGTTTCCCATCTTCAGTGCAGTGGGCAGCTGGGAGGAGGTGTTCTTATTCTCCAAGGACTTTAGTGTCCCAGAACGTTTTTGAGTAAGTGTTGCAGGAAGCAAATTTCTGCTTGAAAAGGCTAGCCTTTGCTTTTCTATCTCCTGTGTGTATTGGTTTCTAGCTTCCCTGAAAAGCTGCATATCACGGGGTCTGTTCGATGCTAATGCCATTGGATGTTTGTGTTGGTTAAGGGCAGTCAGGTCTGGGGAGAACCAAGGGCTATATCGGTTCCTGCTTCTAGATTTCTTGAATGGGGCATGCTTATTTAAGATGGTTAGGAAGGCATTTAAAAAAAAAAAAAAAAAACAGGCATCCTCTACTGACGGGATGAGATCAATATCCTTCCAGGATACCTCGGCCAGGTCGACGAGAAAGGCCTGCTCGCTGAAGTGTTTCAGGGAGCGTTTGACAGTGATGAGTGGAGGTCGTTTGACCGCTGACCCATTACGGATGCAGGCAGTGATCGCTGAGATCTTGGTTGAAGACACCAGAGGTGTATTTAGAGAGCAAGTTGGTTAGGATGATATCTATGAGGGTGCCCGTGTTTACGGCTTTGGGGTGGTACCTGGTAGGTTCATTGATAATTTGTGTGAGATTGAGGGCATCAAGCTTAGATTGTAGGATGGCTAGGGTGTTAAGCATGTTCCAGTTTAGGTCGCCTAGCAGCACGAGCTCTGAAGACAGATGGGGGGGGGGCAATCAGTTCACATATTGTGTCCAGAGCACAGCTGGGGGCAGAGGGTGGTCTATAGCATGCGGCAACGGTAAGAGACTTGTTTTTAGAGGTGGATTTTTAAAAGTAGAAGTTCTAATTGTTTGGTCACAGACCTGGATAGTAGGACAGAACTCTGCAGGCTATCTTTGCAGTAGATTGCAACACCGCCCCCTTTGGCAGTTCTTATCTTGTCTGAAAATGTTGTAGTTAGGGATGAACATTTCAGAATTTGGTGGTCTTCCTAAGCCATGATGCAAACACAGCTAGATCATCCGGGTTGGTAGAGTGTGCTAAAGCAGTGAATAAAACAAACTTAGGGAGGAGGCTTCTAATGTTAACATGCATGAAACCAAGGCTATTACAGTTACAGAAGTCATCAAAAGAGAGCGCATGGGGGAATAGGAGTGGAGCTAGGTACTGCAGGTCCTGGATTCACCTCTACATCACCAGAGGAACAGAGGAGGAGTAGCATAAGGGTACGGCTAAAAGCAGTGAGAATTGGTCGTCTGGAACAGAGTAAAAGGGGGTCCTGGGGGCGATGAAATAGCTTCAAGGTAAAATGTACAGACAAGGGTATGGTATGATGTGAATACAGTGGAGGTAAACCTAGGTATTGAGTGATGAGAGATATTGTCTCTAGAAATATCATTGAAACCAGGAGATGTCATCGCATGTGTGGGTGGAGGAACTAATAGGTTGGATAATGTATAGTGAGCAGGACTAGAGGCACTACAGTGAAATAAGCCAATAAACACTAACCAGAACAGCAATGGACATCTATTGAACATATGGTTGGCTGCATTGGGTGTCACACTAACTTATTTGAGCTTGCCTTATGTGCATCATTGGAGAGACCGTTCACTGAACACACACAGAATAAAGTCCTGACTGGGCAGTATATTTGGATATAGCCACGGGATGGTTTTTCAATACCGTTTAGACTATTTATTTGATGTTTTTTAATACAATTTTATATTTGTAGCTACTTTTTTAAAATAAATACCTGCAGTCAAATTGTGCAATATATTGGGAGATAAAGCAGATCAACACGATCTTTTCACCCGGCACAATATTTTACATTACAAAGCTAACTGAAACGTTGAGCCTGTCACGTCTGTTTGTAAATAGTACAGCAGGAGAAAGCAGGAGCAGGTGAATCCAGTTGTGTTTTTATATCAAAAGTCTTTTTTTCCCCTTTTTTTTTAAAGATTAAATTGAGTGATCAAGGGCATGCAACTACCATGTTTCTTCACAGAACATGAATGCAACACATTCTGCAGAAAATTGCCAAATTTTCATCAAATGACAACAGAAGTGAAACTATTTGGCTGGCAGTAACAAATCAGCAAACAATAAGTCAAGGTCTTTTTTGCAAAAACAATGCATGGCCATCGTCATTTCTGTTTTACATAGAAATAACTTGAAGCAAAGTTGGCCACATTAATCTTGCATTTTAACTGAGAAATATACTGGAGAAATGTAGCTACACATCAGTCAGAGTGCGGTCTGCTGATAAAATGGCCATTTGTGATTTCTCATCCGCGTGAAGTGCAACTGAAGCACAAAATTAGTCTGATGCCGGGCAGAAATTACAAGAAGCATTTAAGATGTGTTTACAAAACTCAGCAAGACATTAATTATGCATTTGTATCTTTTTTTTTGCCTGCTTAAGTGGCTGAATTAATAAGGAGATGGGGCATCCTATAGTGTTCACTTCCTGCCGTGTTTGAGAAGTCAAATCCCTTTTGGATGAGTTACCTGTACAACTGCCACTACCATTTTTTATTTATTTTTTTAATGTTTTTAAAACCTTGTTTATACAGGTTTTTCTCATTGAGAACATCTCTTTTCCAAGAGACTTGGTCCAATAGCAGCAAGGGGAACAAAGTTTCAGACAAAACAACTTACATACACATTATTAAACAAAACTATAAACACACATACACAACAATTTACATATTATGTTAAAAACACAAATCTTGACTAAAAAACAGTTGAAGTTGGAAGTTTACATACACTTAGGTTGGAGTCATTAAAACTCATTTTTCAACCACTCCACAAATTTCTTGTTAAGAAACTATAGTTTTGGCAAGTCGGTTAGGACATCTACTTTGTAGATGCATGACAAGTAATTCTTCCAACAATTGTTTAGACACTCTTTCACTTATAATTGCCTGTATCACAATTCCAGTTGGTCAGAAGTTTACATACACTAAGTTGACTGTGTCATTAAACAGCTTGGAAAATTCTAGGAAATGATGTCATGACTTTTGACGCTTCTGATAGGCTAATTGACATAATTTGAGTCAATTGGAGGTGTACCCGTGGATGTATTTGAAGGCCGACCTTCAAACTCAGTGCCTCTTTGCTTGACATCATGGGAAAATCCAAAGAAATCATCGGAGACCCCCACAAAAATTGTAGCCCTCCACAAGTCTGGTTCATCCTTGGGAGCAATTTCCAAATGCTTGAAGGTACCACATTCACCTGTACAAACAATAGTACACGAGTATATACACCACGCAGCCGTCATACCGCTCAGGAAGGACACGCATTCTGTCTCCTAGAGATTAACGTACTTTGGTGTGCGAGAAGTGCAAATCAATCCCAGAACGACAGCAACGGATCATGTGAAGGTGCTGGAGGAAACAGGTACAAAAGTATCTATATCCACAGTAAAACGAGTCATATATCGACATAACGTGAAAGGTCGCTCAGCAAGGAAGAAGCCACTGCTCCAAAACCGCCATAAGAGCCAGACTACAGTTTGCAACTGCACATGGGGACAAAAATGGTACTTTTTGGAGAAATGTCCTTTGGTCTGATGAAACAAAAATAGAATTGTTTGGCCATAATGACCATTTATGTTTGGAGGAAAAGGGGGGGATGCTTGCAAGCTGAAGAACAGCATCCCAACCATGAACTACGGGTGTGGCAGCATCATGTTGTGGGGTTACTTTGCTGCAGGAGTGACTGGTGCACTTCACAAAATAGATGGCATCACGAGGCAGGAAAATGATGTGGATATATTGAAGCAACAATTTTTTTTTTCTTCTCTTCCTTCAAGACCCGTCTGCTGCGCCACTTATCAGAGCAGGCAGACCCACTGCTCTAGCGACTCCAGATTCCAAAAAGAAACAGCTTGTACACATGCGGCTCCAGAGGGTTTACTGTTTTTCCGTCAGACAAGCGTGTCAACTTTAATTTGCACAATGTCTTGTTCACATTTGATTGTAAATGTCCAAACTCACCAAAAATGACATTCTGTAGCTCCTACCTATATATGTTTGACTATGCGCTGGATTGCCTTTCATTGCAATTAGTTTTATTTTTGTTTGCGCTCCTAAGCTAATTTTGCTAGCAACCTCCATGGAAATTCGCTATTACTTGTGCAAATTTGGTTAGCATTCTGGCAATAATGATAAATAAAGTAGGGTGATAAACAGATTTCTATCCTCATCCTCTCATCCCATTGGGCTTCTATTTTATTTAGCCAATTTTGGTGTTTAATGCGGGCCCGACAGACAAGTTCCTTACTTTCTTCCACTTGCCTCTTCCATTTTTTGGGAAATGCTGCAATTAGTTGGTTGTAATTTTGAGTAGAGCATCGTTGCCACGTATCCAATAACATTTTGCGTTGGTGGTGTTTGTAAACACAGGCTACTTAACCTTTTTGTACAACTTTAGGAAAAGCGGCACAGGCAAAACAAGGATAAATAAGTTAATGCCTCTCCCGGGGGAAACTTAATTTCCACTCCGAGGCCAAACAAATGTAAGCAATAACAGCCAGTGCTCTCATTCAAATACAAAATCCAATACTGAAGTTCTCCAGATTTCCAATAATTGAGTCAACAAGATATTTGGAAGGATCAAGGATGGCCTCGTGAGACGACTAGAACACATGAAATAATTATCAGATGTCCACAAGATGACTAGGTTGAGTCCCAATAATGTCTCCTTTTGTTCACTACTTCCCACAAATCTGAAAGCATTGGAGTGGTGCACAGTGGCTTGAGAAAGTATTCCCCCCGTGGCATTTTTCCTATTGTAAGCCTGGAATTAAAATGTTGGTTTTTGCGGGGGGGTTGTAACATTTGATTTACTCATGCCTACCACTTTGAAGATGCAAAATGTTTTATTTTAATACAAGAAATAAGACTCAAAAAACCCAGAACTTGAGCGTGCATAACTATTCACCCCCCCAAAGTCAATATTGTGTAGAGCCACCTTTTGCAGCAATTACAGCTGCAAGTCTCTTGGGGTATGGCTCTATTCTTGGCCAATCTAGCCACTGGGGGGGCAGGGTAGCCTAGTGGTTAGTGTTAGACTAGTAACCCGGAAGGTTGCAAGTTCGAATCCCCGAGCTGACAAGGTACAAATGTCATTCTGCCCCTGAACAGGCAGTTAACCCACTGTTCCTAGGCCGTCATTGAAAATAAGAATTTGTTCTTAATTGCCTAGTAAAATAAAGGAACTTTTTTTTTTCCACCTGGGATTTTTGCCAATTCTTCATGGCACAACTACTCCAGCTCCTCCAAGTTGGATGGGTTCCGCTGGTGTACAGCAATTTTAAGTCAATTGGATTGAGGTCTGGGCTTTGACTAGGCCATTGACATTTAAATGTTTCCCTTAAACCACTCGTTAGTTGTTTTTTTTAATGGAAGGTGAACCTCTGTGCCAGTCTCAAATCTCTGGAAGACAAACAGGTTTCCCTCAAGAATTTCCCTGTATTTAGCACCATTCTGACCAGTTTCCCAGTCCCTGCCTATGGAAAAACATCCCCATGGCATGATGCTGCCACCACCATGCGTCACTGTGAGGATGGTGTTCTCTGGGTGATGAGTGGTGTTGGGTTTGTGCCAGACATAGCGTTTTCCTTGATGGCCAAAAAGCTCAATTTTAGTCATCTGAATTGTACCCTCTTCCATATGTTTGGGGAGTCTCCCACATGCCTTTTGGCGAACACCAAACACGTTTGCTTATTTTTTTTCTTTAAGCAATAGCTTTTTTCTGGCCACTCTTCATTAAATCCCAGCTCTATGGAGTGTATGGCTTAAAATGGTCCTATGGACAGATACTCCAATCTCCACTGTGAAGCTTTGCAGCTCCTTCATCTTTGGACTCTGTTACCTCTCAGATTAATGCACTCCTTGTCTGGTGGGTGGCCCTCTCTTGGCAGGTTTTTGTTGTGGTGCCATTCATTCCATTTTTTAATAATGGAGTTAATGGTGCTCTGTGGGATGTTCAAAGTTTTGAATATTTTTTTTTTTTATATCCCAGCCCTTATCTGTACTACTCCACATCTTTGTCCCTGACCTGTTTGGATAGCTCCTTGGTCTTCTTGGTGCTGTTTGCTTGGTGGTGCCCCTTGCCTTACTTTTGCAAGGCACTGTAGGTATGGGCTAGAAGGATTTTTCTTTCAAATCAGTGAAGGGAAGTAAACTTGTGCATACTTTGGTAGGAAGGACAGATATTGGATACAACCTGCAATTTTTTGTTTTCATTCACTTCCTAAACTTCAATCACTCACTTTTTCTCTCTCCCTCCAGAGCCCCATATCTTGCTGTTCCGTCGTCCACTGCCTGCAGCCTGATCTCTCGGACAGAGGGTGAGAGAGAACCCATAGGGAAGAAGATAAGAGGGTGGCTGGAGATGGTTGAACACAACTCAGTTGGATGGATAAAGACTATTTTGTAAATACTGCATCGTATACAGTGGAGTCAGAGTCGAGCTCCAACCCACTGACTCGCTCACTGTAAAGCCTTTCACATTTCCTCTGGACCTGCTTGGAACCCTTTCATATTTTTCTGTATATGTACTAGCTTGATTATGTTGCCAATGTGTGTGTCTGGGAAGAAAAGGAAAATAGCAACACATTTTCATTATTCTCAACCCACATTATTCTAACCCACTATACCTACTGTGAGTTGACTAACATATCTAATTTTAAGGCAAATAGTAAGATGGTAAATGTTCAAATATAGGAGGCGGCATTTTGGCAGCACAAATGTGCAGGGATGTTACCGAAATTACTGATCATATTCCTGTTATGGCACTTGATTCAAAACTTATTTTGAATACTGCAGATTGCATCAAGTGTATGCACTCTTACACTGTACAAATGATAGCCCTCTGGATATTGTGGAGTAGAAGTAAAAATATAAAAAAATATGTTTTTAATATAAATCGTGACCTGCTGCAGTTACACTGTACTGTCTGCATTTTTAGAGCTGTCAAAATGGGACCCAATATCTTCGTTGCCATGTCTATGATTGTACAAATCAGCTGCTCAGTTTTTATGAATTCTTGTACACTAGAAATAAATGTTTTAATTTGACATTCTTCTCACAGATTGTAATTTAGTTCTGCACTTTAACCTTTTTAAATTTTGCCGTTTTGCTTATAGTGGTGTTAAAAGTGGCTTTGTAGTTGGATAGATTACATGTCTAAAGTTTGGACACCTACTCATTCAAGGGTTTTTATTTAAACTTTTATACATTGTAGAATAATAGTGAAGACATAATTATGGAATCATGTAGTGCTCGAAGTGTTAAACAAATCAAAATATTTTATATTCTTCAAAGTAGCCATTGCCTGGACAGCTTTGCACACTCTTGGCATTCTCTCAACCAGCTTCACATGGAATGCTTTTCCAACAGTCTTGGAGTTACCACATTTGCTGAGCACTTGTTGGCTGCTTTACCTTCACTCTGCAGTCCAACTCATCCTAAACCATGTCACTTGGGTTGAGTGATTGTAGAGGCCAGGTCATCTGATGCAGCACTCATCACACCTTTTTGTTCAAATAGCCCTTACACAGCTTGGAGGTGTGTTGGGTCATTGTCCTGTTGAAAAACAAATCATAGTACCACTAATTGCAAACCAGATGGGATGGCGTATCACTGTAGAATGGTGGGATAGACATGCTGGTTAGGTGTGCCTTGAATTCTAAAGAAATCACTGACAGTGTCACCAGCAAAGCACCATCACACCACCTCCATGCTTCACGGTGGGAACCACACATGAGGAGACACATCTGTTCACCTACTCTGCGTCTCACAAAGACACTGCGGTTGGAACCAAAAATCTCCTATTTGGACACATCAGACCAAAGGACAGATTTCCACTGGTCTAATGTCCATTTCTTGTTTCTTAGCCCAAGCAAGTCTCTTCTTCCTATTGGTGTCCTTTTAGTAGTTTCTTTGCAGCTATGAAGACCTGATTCACGCAGTCTCCTCTGAACACTAGATTTTGAGATGTCGATTTCATTTCTTCAACTCCGTGAAGCATTTATTTGGGCTGCAATTTCTGGAATTTATCCTCTGCACAGAGGTAACTCTGGGTCTTCCTTTCCTGTGGCGGTCCTCTTGAGTCAGTTTAATCATAGTGCTTGATGGTTCTTGCGACTGCACTTGAAGAAACTTTCATAAGTTCTTAATTTTCCGACTTGATTTACCTTCATGTCTTAAAGTAATGATGGATTGTCAGTTTCTGTTTGCTTATTTTCGCTGTCTTGCCATAATATGGATATGGTCTTTTATCAAATAGGGCTATCTTCTGTATACCACCCCTACCTTGTCACAACACATTAAGGAAATACATTCCACAAATGAACTTTTTAACAAGGAACAGCAGTTAATTGAAATGCATTCCAGGTGACTACCTCATGAAGTTGGTTGAGAGAATGCCAAGAGTGTGCAAAGCTCTCAAGGCAAAGGATGGCTACTTGGAAGAATCTCATAACACTTTTTGATTACTACATCCATATGTTATTTCATAGTATTGATTCCTTCACTATTAGTCTACAATGTAAAAAATAAAAACCCTTGAGTAGGTGTGTCCAAATGTTTGGCTGTTACTGTGTACAGTGTGTGTATGTACAGTGCCCTTTTGGAAAGTGTTCAGACCCCTTGACTTATTCTACATTTTGTTACGTTACAGCCTTGTTCTAAAATTGCTGAGATTTTTTATTTAATCAATCTATACACACCCCATAATGTCAAAGCCAAAGCAGTTTCTTAGAAATGTTTGCTAATTTAAGAAAATGTACATTTTAAATACTGTATTTAACTATTCAGACCCTATGCGACACGAGAATGAGCTCCGGTGCATTCGGTTTCCAATGATCATCCTTTTGATGTTTCTACAACTTGATTGGAGTCCATCTGAGGTAAATTCAATTGATTGGACATGATTTGGAAAGGCTCACAACTGTCTATATGAGGTCCCATCATTGATAGTGCATGTCAGAACAAAAACCAAGCCATGAGGTCGAAGGAATTGTCCGTAGAGCTCCGAGACAGGATTGTGTCAAGGCACAGATCTGGGGAAGGGTACCAAAAAAATGTCTGCAACATTGCTGGTCCTTAAGAACACAGTGGCCTCCATCATTCTTAAATGGAATAGGTTTGGAACCACCAAGTCTCTTCCTTGAGTTGGCTGCCCGGCCAAACTGAGCAATCAGGGAAGAAGGGCGTTGACCAAGAACACGATGGTCACTCTGACCGAGCTCCAGAGTTCCTCTGTGGAGATGGGAGAACCTTCCAGAAGGACAACCATCTCTGAACCACTCAACCAATCAGGCCTTTATGGTAGAGTGGCCAGACAGGAGCCACTCCTCAGTAAAAGGCACATGACACCCTGCTTGGAGTTTCCCAAAAGGCACCTAATGACTCTCAGACCATAAGAATCAATATTCTCTGGTCTGATGAAACCAAGATTGAAGTCTTTGGCGTGAATGCCAAGTGTCACGTCTGGAGGAAACGTGGCACTATCTGTACAGTGAAGCATGGTGACAGCAGACACCCTTGCTTAACTCCTCTTGACAATTCAAAACTCTGAGCAGTAGCCGTTATTTACTATTTTACACCTGGGGTTGCTATACATTATTTTTTACCCATTTTATAAGAGAATTACCGAAATTGAAACAATCCAGGCAGTTATAAATAAAATCCAGGCTTACTTTATCAAATGCCTTTTTAAAATCTGCTATAAATACCACTCCTGGCTTATATGTTTCATAATGTTCTATTATTTCTAGTTGTCATATATTATCTCCAATGTATCGTCCATGTAAAAAACCTGTTTGATCAGGATGAACAATACCTAGTAAAACCCTTTTAATTCTGAGAGTAATCCTTTTGCTAGTATTTTTGCATCACAACATTGATGTGTACGGGGCCTCCAGTTTTTTAGACTGGGTCTTGTTTTAATAGTAGAGAAATCAGACCTTCCTGCCGAGTACCTGACATGCTACCATTTCTATAGCAGTAGTTAAAACAATCTAACAATGTAGCTTTTAGTATATCAAAAAATACTTGCCATCAAGCCCTGGGGATTTTCCAGACTGAAAGTATCTGTTCTTTGACTGCTGATTGGTTGGAGTGGGACAACGACTGGCGGCCGGATCAAAACCATTTAAAACCCACGCTGGAAGACACAGGGATGACGATGTCATTAATAACAACTTTTTCTACGAGAAGTGTTGTCTGTTGACAAGAGACTTGTACTTGTTTAAATGTTTAAAAATATATATATATATATGATTTGATTTTGATAGCCTCAAAATGTTCTTCCTCTGTAGTTTGGCCTTCACACTGATCTTTCTGTACATTTGTCAATATTATTTGGAAAGAATTCCTTAATATACAGTGGGGCAAAAAAGTATTTAGTCAGCCACCAATTGTGCAAGTTCTCCCACTTAAAGAGAGAGGCCTGTAATTTTCATCATAGGTACACAGACAAACTGAGAAAAAAAATCCAGAAAATCACATTGTTGGATTTTTTATGGATTTATTAGCAAATGATGGTGGAAAATAAGTATTTGGTCAGTAACAAAAGTTTATCTCAATACTTTGTTATATACCCTTTGTTGGCAATGACAGAGGTCAAACGTTTTCTATATGTCTTCACAGGGTTTTCACACACTGTTGCTGGTATTTCCTCCATGCAGATCTCCTAGAGCAGTGATGTTTTGGGGCTGTTGCTGGGCAACATGGACTTTCAACTCCCTCCAAAGATTTTCTATGGGGTTGAGATCTGTAGACTGGCTAGGCCACTCCAGGACCTTGAAATTCTTCTTACGAAGCCACTCCTTCGTTGCCCGGGCGGTGTGTTTGGGATCATTGTCATGCTGAAAGACCCAGCCACGTTTCATCTTCAATGCCCTTGCTGATGGAAGGAGGTTTTCACTCAAAATCTCACGATACATGGCCCCATTCATTCTTTCCTTTACACGGATCAGTCGTCCTGGTCCCTTTGCAGAAAAACAGCCCCAAAGCATGATGTTTCCACCCCCATGCTTCACAGTAGGTATGGTGTTCTTTGGATGCAACTCAGCATTCTTTGTCCTCCAAACACGACGAGTTGAGTTTTTACCAAAAAGTTATATTTTGGTTTGATCTGACCATATGACATTCTCCCAATCTTCTTCTGGATCATTCAAATGCTCTCTAGCAAACTTCAGACGGGCCTGGACATGTACTGGCTTAAGCAGGGGGACACGTCTGGCACTGCAGGATTTGAGTCACTGGCGGCGTAGTGTGTTACTGATGGTAGGCTTTGCTACCTTGGTCCCAGCTCTCTGCAGGTCATTCACTAGGTCCCCCCGTGTGGTTCTGGGATTTTTGCTCACCGTTCACCGTTGATCATTTTGACCCCACGGGTGAGATCTTGCGTGGAGCCCCAGATCGAGGGAGATTATCAGTGGTATTGTATGTCTTCCATTTCCTAATAATTGCTCCCACAGTTGATTTCTTCAAACCAAGCTGCTTACCTATTGCAGATTCAGTCTTCCCAGCCTGGTGCAGGTCTACAATTTTGTTTCTGGTGTCCTTTGACAGCTCTTTGGTCTTGTCCATAGTGGAGTTTGGAGTGTGACTGTTTGAGGTTGTGGACAGGTGTCTTTTATACTGATAACAAGTTCAAACAGGTGCCATTAATACAGGTAACGAGTGGAGGACAGAGGAGCCTCTTAAAGAAGAAGTTACAGGTCTGTGGAGCCAGAAATCTTGCTTGTTTGTAGGTGACCAAATACTTATTTTCCACCATAATTTGCTAATAAATTCATTACAAATCCTGCAATGTGATTTTTCTGGATTTGTTCTCTCGCATTTTGTCTGTCATAGTTGAAGTTTACCTATGATGAAAATTACAGGCCTCTCTCATCTTTTTAAGTGGGAGAACTTGCACAATTGGTGGCTGACAATACTTTATTTGCCCCACTGTAATCTTCATTCAGTGGGAAAGAATGAGATGGTAAAGGGAACACCTGCCTAAAATAATTAGCTGCCTCTTTTAAAATATCATTCGGAGAATCATAGATGACTCCGTCTTCAGTAACGAGTTTCTGCAAATTATTTTTGTTAATGTTCCTGTATTGGAGATTTAGGAAGGATTTTGTGCATTTTTCTCCATATTCCATTCAGTTTGCTTTATTTTTGTAATAGATTACCGTAGATCGTTCTTAAATAAGTTCCTCAAGTTATTTTTGTTTTTCCTCTAACTTATTTTGTATCTCTGTAGTATCATTTTTATTGCTACTATTAGTTCATGGATTTCCCTTGTTAGTCTTGTCTCTTTATCCAGAAATTGCTCTTTTTTTTTGTTATTGATGAATATTGAATTGAATGACCCCTGAAGGTACATTTAAAGGTTGCCCAAACAATAAGGGGATTTGCTGATCCTATGTTATGATGGAAAAATTCAGTTATAAATTATTTTGTCTTAGTTAAAAATAAGTTGTCCTCCAGTGAACTTTGATTAAATGTCCAATATCCCCGTCCACGTGGAAAATCTATAAGAGTTATGTGAATGCGTTCATTCATTTTACGTATTTCTTACACATTGACAACACTATCATTTGTATTTCATATGTCACAACGATTCATCGATACTTATGCTTTGATTCTGGTAAAGTTGTCTTGCGTACCTGCCCTTCCCCAAGCTCTGGACGGTGCTGGTCATAAAAAAGCTAGCTAGCTGATGTATGCAAACAATGTTCTCCCCCAAAAACTAGGCGAGACCCAAATGCAGACACAGGAGGCATGTGGTTGGAGTTTAAGATGTTTAATAAATCCAAAGGGAATAGGCAAGATAATGGTCGCTGACAGGCAAAGGTCATAACCTGATCAGAGTGCAGGAGGTACAGAGTGGCAGGCAGGATTGAGGTCAGGGCAGGCAGAATGGTCAGGCAGGCAGGTACAGAGTCCAGAACAGGCAAGGGTCAAAACCCGGAGGACTACAAAAAGGAGAAAAGGCACAGCAGGAAACCGGGAAAAAATGCTGGTGTGCTTGGACATACAAGACGAACTGGCACAGAGGAAACAGGGATAAATACACCGGGGGGAAAAAGCGACACCTGGAGAGGGGTGGAGACAATATCGAGGACAGGTGAAACAGATCAGGGTGTGACAAAAACGTCCTCACCTGTTTCAATAGCTCGTTGTCATCTAAAATAACCTTAATCTGTAAGACAGTTCTTTGGGGTTAGTCTTCAAAACTAAGGTATGTCATTGACAGTGATGCAAAGAGGTGATTTCCCACAGTCAAAGTCCCGCAATATGAGCTACGACGCATATATTTCCGTAAACTCTTCACAGTTGTGTACTCTGGGTGTCACCGAGTAGACTGATACCCCATTTCATTGCTCCACATTCCAACACTCCAACCAAGTTTAACATTATCATGTCCAAATATGTCATGATTTCACCAGTTGTAACCTTCTGCATCACTTTCAAACAGGGACTTTTATTTTAAAGGTGATCCGCAAATTCCACTATTGTGGCTAATCCTTATTGTGGCTAGCTTCACAACACATAACCCGTTCCGGTCAAGCCATGGTATAGTAGTCAGATTAAGCTAAGGTACCATGCTAGCTATTTACCCCAGAAAGTTTGCAAACATTTTTGATCCTCATCTAATATAATTGTGTTATTTAACATGTGAAATTAGAAGCTTATTTGACACATCAAATAGTGTTATTTGACGTGTATCTTTTTTGACACGCAAAGACCCAAAAGGCGTTCCATAGACGACAGCCTAGCTTGCTTTGGAACGCTGTTTGGGTCTTTGCATGTCAAAAAATATACCCGTTAAATAACACTATTTGACGTATCAAATAAGCTTCTAATTTCACACGTCAAATAACACAATTATATTATAGAATGTTGTGTGTGCTGAATTTACACCTGCAAGCCAAGCACCACTTATCAAATCAAAGTTTACAGTGAAATGCTTACTTACAGGCTCTAACCAATAGTGCAAAAAAGGTATTATGTGAACAATAGGTAGGTAAAGAAATAAAACAACAGTAAAAAGACAGGCTATATACATTTAGCGAGGCTATGCCATGCGGTAGTAGAGAGAACAATCTATGACTGGGGTGGCTGGGTCTTTGAAATTTTTAGGGCCTTCCTCTGACACCGCCTGGTGTAGAGGTCCTCCTCTGTAGTGCCTTGCGGTCAGAGGCCGAGCAATTACCGTACCAGGCCGTGATGCAACCATGATGAAGCTGTAGAACCTTTTGAGGATCGCAGGACCCATGCCAAATCCTTTTAGTTTCCTGAGGGGGAATAGGCTTTGTTGTGCCCTCTTCACGACTGTCTTGGTGTGTTTGGACCATTCTAGCCTGTTGTTGATGTGGACACCAAGGAACTTGAAGCTCTCAACCTGCTCCACAGCCCTGTCGATGAGAATGGGGCGTGCTCGGTCCTCCTTTTCCTCTAGTCCACAATCATCCCACCTTACAACATCTGTTCATACAAGGTTGTCTGAGTCAGTGTCCCTTCAAATCAATATTGATGGCCTTCCTCTATACAACAGCTCAAATGCTCTATTCTGAATTGAAATGTAGCATTCAGCTTTGTCTGGAAAATGCCCATTGTTCCACATTGTAAAGATGACAGGTAATAGTATACACAATATGTAGACTTTACGGCACAGTCGATAGCGCGCCGGACCTCGTGCTCGAAGGTCGAGGGTTCGAGACCTGCTCCCTGCTGTTTCATTACATTGGTGTCGGAAGTGATCGGACCTTGCATCCACGACAGTGTGTGTGCTTGGCCGGTGAGCGCGTTCCTGTAAGACAGAGTGCAAGCTAAGCCTGAGGATGCGCACTTTGAAAGGAAGGGAGTAGTGTAACGACCCTGGGTTAAGCACGGAAATCGACTCTGCCGCGGCACAGTGGATAGCGCGCCGGACCTCGGGCTAGAAGGTCGATGGTTCAAGACCTGCTCCCTGTCTGTTTCATTACAATACCATGGAGATTGGTGTAAACTACATTCATTTACATTTAATTTTCCTGTTATCCAGTGACCAATCTTGCATTGTTTTGTTGTTGACTAAAAATGACGTTGAACATTCCAGTGTTGATTGTGTCATTTGATTTTCTTTGCAGATATCCAGTCGACATACCGAAAGTTTCCAGGTAAAATGTTCAGTTACTGGAGTAAACGTAGAAAAATTCAGAGGGGAGTTGCACAAGATTTGCAAAAACTAAAGTCAGGATCTGTGGAAAGGGAAGAGAGGCATGATTGTTATGGCGTAGGCAATTTTGTGCAAGTGGCTCTTCCAACGCAGGAGTCAAATACCACACTAAGTGGTAGTGAGGGTGGGGTTAACCAGAGCTTCACTGAGAGCACAGAGGAGAGCATGATGAAAGTACAGAGGAGGAGGATGATTTCAGAAAGTTACTTTCGGATTGGGCTCTTAGGAAACAAATTCCACATTCGTCATTAACTGAACTACTCAAGATTCTATCCATGAAAATACCCGAATTAGGCCAAAATCAGTGGTGTAAACTAAAGAAGTCTCTGGGGGGACTTATTTCCACACTGGCATTAAACATGGTGTGCTGTAGTAGAGTTAAAATGGTTATTCCATCAAACTTCAAATTATTAGAATAGTACACAACGAAGAACAGAACAACCAGGTTGAGGGTCAGTGGCCAAAGCCCTCGAACAGGAATATTCCAAGTTCAGACAGAAGGGGGGAGTCAGAGTTTTATTGTTGTTATTAATATAGTTTACAGAGTGATACAATTTCTGCTGTTGCTAGCTAGCATTCCTTTCTGTGATGCAGACGGTTAGCTGAGCTGCCGACTGGTGCTGGCGTTGCATTATGGGAAATGTAGTTTGGTCCTCTACGGTCTGAATGGAATAGAGGCGATTTCACGTTGTAACTTGTTTATGTTGCAGTGTTTTTGTACATGAGTTGTTGAATTCTGGTACTGTCAACACTGAAAGCACCTAGCCATGTATTGGGGATGTGAGACAGGATATGTGTTTTACCTTTCTTCATGCTCCTGTGTAGAACAACTTGTCATATGGTGCATTGGAGACTGATGTGTTCCTGTCCTGTCTTTTCACAATACTATTGCAGCTATGGTTCTATTGTCTAAGAATTAAGATTATACATTCTTTGAAAAAAAAACGGGGAAAATGCAGCGCGGCAAATTCAAATAATGATATAAAATCAAACATTCATTAAATCACACATGTAATATACTCAATTAAATCTACACTCGTTGTGAATCCAGCCAACATGTCAGATTTTAAAAAGCTTTTCGGCGAAAGCATTAAGAAGCTATTATCTGATGATAGCACAATGTCAATAAAGAGGGTAGCATATTTCAAACCTGCAGGCGCTACACAAAACGCTGAAATAAAATTAAACATGCATTACCTTTGACGAGCTTCTTTTGCTGGCACTCCAATATGTCCCATAAACATCACAATTGGTCCTTTTTTTCGATTAATTCCATCCATATATACCCAAAATGTCCATTTATAAAGCGCGTTTGATTCAGAAAAAAACAGCTTAAAAAAACACAACGTCACTACAAAACATTTCAAAAGTCCCTATAAACTTTGCCAAAATATTTCAAACTACTTTTGTAATACAACTTTAGGTATTTTTAAACGTTAATAATCGATCAAATTGTAGACGGGGCAATCTGTATTCAATACAGCAAGTAAACAAACCATGCTCCTTTTTACGTCTTGCGCAACTCTCAATAGTGTAACGTTGTTCCAGGATGTGCTTCTTCTTCGTTGCACAAATGAATAACCTCAACTAAATTGCAAAGACTGGTGACATCCAGTGGAAGTGGTAGGAACTGAAAAATGGTTCCTATCAAATATCCATTTGCAAAGACAACTGAGGGAGCTGTCAGAGGCAAAAAAATTAAATAAATCTGAACAGTTAGTTCTCGGGGTTTTGCCTGCTACATAGGTTCTGTTATACTCACAGACATGATTCAACCAGTTTTAGAAACTTCAGTGTTTTCTATCCACATCTACTAATAATATGCATATCTTATATTCCTGGCATGAGTAGCAGGAAGTTGGAATTGGGCACGCTATTTATCCAAAAGTGAAAATGCTGCCCCCTATACCTTAAAAGGTTAAGGACTGGTTATTATTTTATAGTATACATTATGGCTTTATGTATGAGTGTGATTGTGTGAGTCTGAGAAAACACTGAGAGAAAGAACAACTGGTCAGATGGTGCATTGGAGACTGATGTGTTCCTGTCCTGTCTTTTCACAATACTAATGCAGATCGACATAAAAGCCTAAAAGACAGCCGTGGTGTCGCTCTTCATTTCTTGGTTCTCCTTGGTTCTCCAGCCTTGGTTCTCCACCTTACAACATCTGTTCATACAAGGTTGTCTGAGTCAGTGTCCCTCCAAATCAATATTGATGGCCTTCCTCTATACAGGAGCTCAAATGCTCAATTCCGGCCTATTTTAGGACTAGTAGAAATTTACAAAGTCGTGGTCCAGACAAATAAGTCACCATTTGTCATTGGGATAATCTTTGAGGAGAAGAAACCAACTAGTCTTGATTTATTGCATGACTTGGTTAAGGAAATGCAGCAGCTAGAAACTGAAGTTGTTGTTTTTAAAGTCCAAATCTCTGCCATTATTTGTGACGCACCAGCAAGACCCTTTGTCAGAAATGCAAAAGGTCACAATGGCTACTATGGCTGTGACAATTGCAGTCAAAAGGGAGTCTACTACCTGAATCGTATGACCTTCTCAGAAACAACAGCCTCTCTGAGGTCCAATCACAACACTTTTGATGATTTGACTGATGACTCTCATTACAGTGGGACAACACCTTTAGGATCATTGTCAATTGGTTTGGTCACACCGTCTCCTCTTGACTACATGCACCTGGTATGTTTACATGGAAACTGATAACTCTATGGCAGAAAGCCACTGAAAACACGTTTAGGTCCAACAGTTGTCAGAAATGAATCTTCACAGCTGACTGACCTAGGACCTCAAATTCCATCAGAAATCAACAGAAAACCCAGATCACTGAATGAGTCTGACCGTTGGAAGGCAACTGAGTTCTGTACATTTATCTTGTACACTGGGCCTGTCTGTTTATTAAAAGGGAATATTCCAAGGGTGATGTATGAAAACTTAATGTTGCTTGCCGTTTCCATGACCATCTTTCTAAGTGTGTCCTTGTGTGCAGACCATGCAGAATATGCTGGAAACCTCCTGGTTTTGTTTGTGGACAACTGCAGCTGCCTGTATGGGAAGGAAAACACAACATATAACATGCATTGCCTAACCCGTCTCAGTCATGAAGCACAAGCATTTGGTGTTCTTGACAATATCTCTTGCTTCCCCTTTGAGAATTTTCTTGGCCAGTTAAAAAGAATGATAAGAAAACCAAACAAGCCTTTAAGGCAGGTTATACGGAGGCTGTCAGAAGGAGAGGATGAGAGCAACACAGATGCAGAGAAAACACTACCATAGCAGCATGACAATGGCCCAGTCTCAAATGGTCTAACAGTGAAAGAGCAGTATAAAAAAAAATGCAGTTCACTAATTTCTCTGTGCAGATGTCCACTGGAAATAACTGTGTCCAGTTGAGGAACAAGGAGGTTGTCCTAGTGCAAAACCTTCTGGTAGAGGAACATTGAGATATTTTGATTGTGTACAAAACATTTAGGAACAAGACAGACCTTTTTGAATATCCCCTGCCATCATCACTGCTTGATATTTTCATCTCTCTGGATTGAAGGACGAACTTCTTTTCACTCGAGCCACAGATGTGTTACGGAAGTTTGTTCTGCTCCCGTGCAAAGAGGGCTTTGCTTGGATGCCATTACTCCATTTGTAGGATGCAAATCACACATTTTTTCCCCTTCTATTTTCCGTTATCTGTTTAAGGTAAATTATCAGTAAAATACATTACAGAAACGTTATTATTTACTTGGAAGGATTTTCTTAAACTGAAATGTTTGAGTAAACTAATCTACAGTTGAAGTCGGAAGTTTACAT
This sequence comes from Oncorhynchus kisutch, assembly GCF_002021735.2. Lineage (NCBI taxonomy): Eukaryota > Metazoa > Chordata > Actinopteri > Salmoniformes > Salmonidae > Oncorhynchus > Oncorhynchus kisutch. Next base: position 48,246,697 of record NC_034187.2, on the reverse strand, counting down.
ACACTTAGGTTGGAGTCATTAAAACTCGTTTTTCAACCACTCCACAAATTTCTTGTTAACAAACTATAGTTTTGGCAAGTCAGTTAGGACATCTACTTTGTCCATGACACAAGTCATTTTTCCAACAATTGTTTACAGATAGTTTCACTTATAATTCACTATATCACAATTCCAGTGGGTCAGAAGTTTACATACACTAAGTTGACTGTACCTTCAAATAGCTTGGAGAATTCCAGAAAATGTCATGGCTTTAGAAGTTTGACAGGCTAATTGACATCATTTGAGTCAATTGGAGGTGTACCTGTGGATGTATTTCAAGGCCTACCTTCAAACTCAGTGCCTCTTTGCTTGACATCATGGGAAAATCAAAAGAAATCAGCCAAGATTGTAGACCTCCACAAGTCAGGTTCATCCTTGGGAGCAATTTCTAAACGTCTGAAGGTACCACGTTCATCTGTACAAACAATAGTACGCAAGTATAAACACGATGGGACCACGCAGCCGTCATATCGCTCAGGAAGGAGACGTGTTCTGTCTCCTAGAGATGAACGTACTGTGGTGCGAAAAGTGCAAATATATCCCAGAACAACAGCAGAGGACCTTGTGAAGATCCTGGAGGAAACAGGTACAAAAGTATCTATATTCACAGTAAAACAAGTCCTATATCGACAGCAAGAAAGAAGCCACTGATCCAAAACCACCATAAAAAAGCCAGACTACGGTTTGCAACTGCACATGGGGACAAGATCGTACTTTTTGGAGAAATGTCCTCTGGTCTGATTAAACAAAAATAGAACTTTGGCCATAATGACCATAGTTATGTTTGGAGGAAAAAGATGGAGGCTTTCAAGCTGAAGAACACCATCCCAACAGTGAAGCACGGGGGTGGCAGCATCATGTTGAGGGGGTGCTTTGCTGCAGGAGGGACTGGTTCACTTCACAAAATAGATGGCGTCATGAGGGAGGAAAATTATGTGGATATATTGAAGCAACATCTCAAGACATCAGTTAAAGCTTGGTTGCAAATGGGTCATCCATTAAACAGTTCATTCTCCTGCGCCTGACAAGCATACTTCCAATGTTGTGGAAAAATGGCTTAAGGACAACATAGTCAAGGTATTGAAGTGGCCATCACAATGCCCTGACCTCAATCCATAGAAAATATGTGGGCGGAACTGAAAAAGCATTTTTGAGCAAGAAGGCCTACAAACCTGATTCAGTTACACCAGCTCTGTCAGGAGGAATGGACCAAAATTTACCCAACTTATTGTGGGAAGCTTATGGAAGGCTACCCGAAACGTTTGACCCAAGTTAAACAATTTAAAGGCAATGCTACCAAATACTAATTGAGTGTATGTAAACTTCTGATCCACAGGGAATGTGATGAAAGAAATAAAAGCTGAAATAAATCATTCTCTCTACTATTATTCTGACATTTCACATTCTTAAAATAAAGTGGTCATCCTAACTGACCTAAGACAGGGAATGTTTACTAGGATTAAATGTCAGGAATTGTGAAAAACTGAGTTTAAATGTATTTGACTTCAACTGTAATTGAGTGCCCTTATTTGCTTTTTTGTTCACAGTACCATGTTTGATGTGGTTAATTTCCCGAAGATGAAGATGACAGTTTAGCTGTCAGCTCAAAAACCTGGTGCACCAAGGACAAATGTTATTGGCCTCCATACAAGAGCCAAGAGAGGTTAAGGAAGGCAGTGATTTCGCATGAACGGCCAGACATTGATACATGGGAGGTGTATTCAATTAAATTACTGAAGACAAGGAGAGAGTACTTTAATTACTGCATATTAAGATACTAAATGCCTAATTTGCAGACATTTACAGGTGAACTGTAAAGCTCCTGTTAAGCTCCTGTTTCGTGATGTTTTCAGATTCATATGAGAAAGCCCATGAGTGCCTGGTTCGGGCAGAAAAAGGCTCAAGCCTGGAAACAGAGTCAGAGTCTCACCAAAGAAAGAGAAAGTAAGATTTAGTGTTTGAAATAAAAGGAATCTGAACACTACACTACTATTCTGAAAACTTCATGCTTGCTGTCTTTCCCAGGCAAAATCCTAAATTTGGTCAGATCGACTCTGAGTCTAACGCGGCTCATAACCAGCACCCACCCAAAAAAGGGTTGATTCCACACACAAAAAAGTAAACTGTTTTGAAGGAATGCTGAAATAGTTTGGCTGTGAACTCCTATGTATAGGACAAATAACTATGCTTAACTTTGATCTGAACAGGTCCTCATTCCTCTTCGTCACAGGGGCCAGCTGCTCACCAGCATGAAGGTACCCGATCTTGCACATCATATTATCTGAGGTGTAAAGGGAGACTCTGTTTATCTCTGGACTCTGTTTATCATGCATCCTTGCGCTTTATTACAAATGCCAAGTCACTCACCCACCATTGCACCTTGTACCAAATGGTAGGTTGGACCTCACTTTATATGTGCAGAAAGATACATTTGTATGTGTTCATCTACAAAGCCCTTTTGGGTAAACTCCTTCTGCAGTCTGGTCTCCTTCACCACCAGCAGTTACCATACTCAGTCTACTAGGTGGTTGCTATTTAAAGTCCCCAGGACATTCACTGTATTAGGCAAGACTGCCTTCTCTTCTTGTGCACCAGAGGCATGGAATAATCTACAACCCATGCTTCATCTAGATATGTTAGTGCCACTGAATTCATTTAAAATATTGATGTGAGACTTTGTTACAGAGGAGTGTAAATGCTTTTTTTTTAGGCTGGATCGTGTTGTATTGTTGTATGTTTTAATTATGTAATGTTTTGATTGTTGCTGCCTTCTTGGCCAGGTCTCCCTTTAAAAAGAGATTCTGGCTCTCAATGGGCTTTTCCTGGTTAAATAAAATAAATTAAAATGCTCTACAATGTTAATCTTTAAAAAAACACACAAAACATCTGTCAGCAAGTTACCACGGGTGTGTTTCACTATATTTATTGCTTTCATGCAACAATTATCAACACAAAACATTTGTTCGATTTTTTATTTTTTTATGTACAAGCAGGATATAGAAATAACGGAGAAATGTGACAGAAAATGGAAAGTTAATGGAAAGCGTTCGTTACCTTTTATCAAGTAGTCGAAAGCGAATCCTTGCAATCAAAACGTTGTCAACAAACTTGTCTTGTTCATTCCATGTGTTCACTTGAGAAACACGTCAGTTGATTGATTAAGATTGCATGTGCTTCATTCCTCCAGCTGTAGCTAACTTCCAAATTGCTATTTTAGTTCTGGTAATGCTACGACATACGGCCAGTTGCAGTTTGTGGGAAACATTGTTGCAAAAGGGGCTTCCCTTTGCCCTTGCGAAAGTGGTTTCCCTTTGGGAATATCTAGCCAAGTCAAATCAAATCAAAAGTTTACAGTGAAATGCTTACTTACAGGCTCTAACCAATGGTGCGGGAAAAAAGGTGTGTGTGTGTGTGTAGGTAAGTAAAGAAATAAAACAACAGTAAAAAGACATTTGAAAAAAAGAGTATCAAGGCTATACACAGACACCTGTTAGTCAGGCTTATTGAGGTAGTATGTACATGTAGGTATCGTTTATGTGACTATGCATATATGATGAACAGAGAGTAGCAGAAGCGTAAAAAGAGGGGTTGGCGGGTGGTGGGACACAATGCAGATAGCCCGGTTAGCCAATGTGTGGGAGCACTGGTTGGTCGGGCCAATTTAGGTAGTATGTACATGAATGTATAGTTAAAGTGACTATGCATATAAGATAAACAGAGAGTAGCGGCAGTGTAAAAGAGGGGTTTGGGGTAACCATTTGATTACATGTTCAGGAGTCTTATGGCTGGGGGGTGGCTGGGGTCTTTGACCATTTTTAGGGCCTTCCTCTGACACCGCATTGTGTAGAGGACCTGGATGGCAGGCAGCTTAGCCCCAGTGATGTACTGGGCCATACACACTACCCTCTGAAGCGCCTTGTGGTTGGAGGCCGAGCAATTGCAGTACCAGGCAGTGATGCAACCGGTCTCGATGTTGCAGCTGTAGAACCTTTTGAGGATCTCAGGACCCATGCCAAATCTTTTTCGTTTCCTGAAGGGGAATAGGCTTTGTCGTGTCCTCTTCACGACTGTCTTGGTGTGTTTGGACCAATCTAGTTTGTTGTTGATGTGGACACCAAGGAGTTTGAAGCTCTCAACCTGCTCCACTACATCCCCGTCGATGAGAATGGGGACGTGCTCGGTGCTCCTTTTCCTGTAGTACACAATCATCACCTTAGTCTTGGTTACGTTGAGGGATGGGTTGTTATTCTGGCACCATCCGGCCAGGTCTCTGACCTCCTCCCTATAGGCTGTCTCGTCGTTGTCGGTGATCAGGCCTACCACTGTTGTGTCGTCAGCAAACTTAATGATGATGTTGGAGTCGTGCCTGGCCATGCAGTCGTGGGTGAACAGGGAGTACAGGAGGGGACTGAGCACGCATCCCTGGGGAGCTCACTGTATCTGGATACTTTTCTGGATGCTTTTCCCCAGTTGAGATGTGGGCGCTACTTACTTTAACTGAAATTCTACATTTGTGTATTGTGCTCAATTTGCAACAGAATCATCAAGACCCTGTTCCCGTGCCTCTTTGTCAAGAACATTGTCTGGCAGCAGTCCACGGTAATTTAAGGTATTCCTCTGTACACTTGTTACTGCATACAGTATATTAGAAAAGCAAAGTCTGGCTACTGACAACAGCAATTCTGTAAAGATACATTTAAATAAAAATAAGAAGTATTCTTATTAGCTGTATTCTAGGTAGTTATTTTGAAAATTCTCATCTCAAACAGCTCAAGCCTCCTCATCACTGGGCCCTGCCTCCTCATCAATTTGAAGGTAACTGCAATATGTGCTACTTAGTTGTAGTGTGAGGGGCTCCATAATTACATAAAGTGGAATGTTATACAATGTTGATCTTCTACATTTGCTGTAAATGACTGGCTTACACTGGCTTACAGTGCCAGCATTGGTTGTGCTCATAATCAAACCTGTTTTCATATAGCTTTTATATTGTCATTCTAAAGGAATAGATTTCCAAAGTTTATAACTTGCCACTGGCATTTGTTAAGATTTCCACAGGCTGATTCTTCAGCACCTGAGGAAATTGGCAGAGGATGTCAGCGAGTTGCAATACCAGACCACAGTAAATAGGAACCTCTTAATGCAACTGACCAATGGGTCTCATCGGGACATGGTTCTGCCAGAGGACATTGTGCTTCCTCTGAAGGACAGGCTGATACTGGAGGAGCATGAACATCGGCTTGCTGGGAATGAGGAGCTTCAGGAGAAATTGGAAATTGGCAAGAACATGGTAACACACAACATACAGTTAACACCAGCGACACTTTAAAAAAATCATTGCTAGGGCTCTGTCTATGGGATTAAATAAATTGCAGACTCTTGGGGTATTGTACATATTAAGTAATTGGGTGTTTTTGAAGTCTGTGACTCGGAAGAGCTCTCCACTGCTTTTCTTTGGAGGGACTTTAGACCTGTAGTTTCTGTATGGTTCACTACTCTAAAGACCAATAACTATGGACAATTTATTTTACAGGTGAGGTTTTTGGCTGCTAAAGGGTGCAAGTCCATCAAACTCAGTGAGTAGGATGTTAGCCTGCCTTTTCTCCAACAACCTGTCCAGGTTTTGTAACTGGACCGGCTTGGGACATAAGATCTCTTTCAGGCAGCTAGCTTTAAAAAGCATTGTTCACAGTAAGTTTTTATTAGTCTATGAATTCACTTTCTGCTCATATATATATATATTTGCCATCGGTGCCCGCTGGTAGGCTGGTAATTTTGCCATCGGTGGACGGTAATTTTGCCATCGGTGGACCGCTACTGGCCTCCGGCCATTATGTTTGCTGGGTAGGCTACAAAAAAAAATCCCATGTGTGCAACTTCTGCAAGTGCCTCTACTCTACGCCGCTACGCAAATGTGATGATATGCATGCAACACTTTATTATAAAGGTGTTTATTTTTTATGCATTCCAGTACCTCAGAACTCCCTCACCCCCCGCTAGTGCTCACTTTTTGTTCCAGCACCTGATTTACAAATAAAGCGCTGACAATAATATCTGTCAATAATGCAAAATTAACTTGCTAACAACAATGTTGTCTTATTCCCGTGGCTGTTGTCATTAACCAGAAACAGGATATACTATCATGCACCTTAAAGTTGGTTTCCAATTGCTATATAAAGTCAAAAGAAGAAGAAGCATGCAGGAGGAAAGATTACTAGAAACAAAGTCAGTTTACACTTTTATCTGTGAATTGTCATAGTAGAGGACCTTGTGCATTTCAGGTAAAATAACAACCCAATGTTTATGTCCCAGGACAAATTACCTAGCAACAGCAAGCTAGCTAGCTAAATTGCCATAAATGTTTAATGCTTTTCGACCTGTCCCCAAATTGATGTAGTTGGTTCAGAGTTTGTTTTCATATTTCAACATGTGTGTCCTGATTGCGTCTGGTGTGGGTGGACAAAATCAACATGCGTGCGTAGGCGCACCAGATCGGTCTGGTCAGTATGTAAGGGCTTTATAAAATCATTTAGATGAATAATTGATTGAATGCAAGTGCTATATAGCTTTATGATGATACTGTATATGTGTGTAATGATATTTCATCGATTGATTGATTGCTTGAAAGTGCTGTATAGCATCATGATTTAGTTTATTAGGATTCCCATTAGCTATTGCACATGCAGCAACTACTCTTCCTGTCTCTGGCCATCTTCTCCACCGTGCCCCACCTCTGCTGATGTTGAAGCTCGGTCTCTATTGTTCTCCGTCACGATGTCTTGGGCCACCCACTCTTACATCTGCCCTCTGGAGTCCAATGGACAACTATTCTTGGGATAGAGTCTACTTTGTCTCAGGATGTGTGCAATCCAGCTCCAGTGGCGTCTCTTGAGTATGGCATCCATCCTGCTTCATTTGTCAAGGGAGATTGGTGTTTTATATTGCGTTTTTCCAGAAGATGTGCATGATTCTCCAGAGATGAGTTGTTTGGAAGGTAGATACATTTTTTCAGGTCTGCTTGTCATTTTCAATTATTCTGAACCATACAGGTATATTTAGAGTTTTGTATTTGTGCTATATTGTCTGGATTTCCAGACTTTATTGAACTTCGTAAAGATTGCTCTATCGTTATTGATTCTGGTGCAGATGTCTCCTGGTGCCTCCATCATGGCATATGGTGCTCCCAAGGTGTAATGAACGCGAGGGGAGACAGAGAGCTGGTTTCAAGCGCAGGACACAGCAGGTGTTTATTGCTAAGGACCATAGGAGGAGGCAGGTAGCTGGGTCCAGGGGCAGGCAGAAGGTCATACACAGGGGGTCCAAAAGGGCAAAAGTACAGGCAGGGAAAAGGCTAGTAACATAGTCTGGGAGATCAGGCAATAGGTAGATAACAGGAAATCCAATAGGTTAAAGTACAGGCAGGGAATAGGCTAAAGGCGTTAGTGAGGCAGGCAAAACTATCATACACGGGAGGAGTAAATCAAGGGTGAAAACAGAGCTCTGAATGTTGTGTGTCACAAAACCAACAATACCTCACAGTGATGGGATGCAAATAACTTAACTAAATAGTGTGTGATAATGACATACAGGTGTGTGAACAGGTGATTAAAATTCAGGGTTTGAGGGTGTGAGTTGGGAGCAGACGTTACACAAGGTAAGTAAAACTGTAGGTTAACTCCAGGTCCTGTTCCTTGATTTTTGACTGCTTTTGCTATGTTGATGGGCATGAACTTTGTCTTGCTGAAGTTGATAACCAGGCTGACTTGCTGGCCAAAGGACTGGACTCTGTCAGTTTTGTCTTCTAGATGTTGTGTGTGGTGTGTGATAAAAGAGCCAGTTCATCCTCCATAGGATTTCACGGTGAATGCTTCAAAAGCCTTCTGGAAGTCAATAAAGTGGATGTAGAGTTTACTTTGCCACTCACTATATTGCTCAATTATGTTTGAGGGTGAATATCTGGTCTGTACAGCTCCTTCCTCCCACAAAACCGGCTTGTTCATTCCTAAGCCCTTAGTCTACAGCTGAAGACATCTATTGTACGATAATCTTGCAAAAGGTGTTCCTGGGAACGGATAAAAGTGTGATGTCCATCCAGTTGTTGCAATCTGATAGTGTGCCCTTCTTATGTAGCGGTATGGTCCAGTCTGAAGGTATCTTTCCCTTCATCCAGATGTCAGTGGAGAGTGGAAGAATGATGTTTTCAGCCAATACGGGTTCGACTTTTAACAATTCAGGACCTGGAGCTGTCCCATTCTTTTAGTGACTTGATGGTACTAATTAATTCTTCTTTGGTTGGTGGGTCGGTGTTTTATGTCTAGATGGCTTCAGGTGTGTTAATTGGATCCACAGGGGGTTTTCTATCCATATGGCTTCCTGTTCATTGTCTGTAGTCAGGAGATTGCCTTGCTTGTCTTTGATTTGAGTATTTGACTTGAATTTTCTGCCACAGATTAGGTTAGTGATTTTGTATACTGTTCCTTGCTGCTACTTTTTCAGGTGCACTTGCCAGCTCCTCCAGGTAACAACTTGTGTCTCTTTTTACTTGCCTTTTGATTTGTGTGTTGATTATTCTGTACTGCTCCTCCAATTTCTGTTTTAGCATTTGTGATTTGGCATCTGTTTATCTTTTTTAGGTCCCATCTTTCCTCAATCATTTCCGCTGATTCTGGGGCGATCCATTCCTTGCGTTGCCTTCTGTGGCCTATTTTCTTGCTGTTTTCACTGTAAGTTTTAACCACTTTCTCCGACTTCCGGTCTTATTTCCCTCAGTCGCTTTCTCATCTTCTTCTGTGTTATTAGAAAGGGCTTGATACTTTTTGCGAACTTGCCTTATGAAGGGTTTCTTGACTGTTTGGTCCCTCAGCCTGCCAACATCAAATCTTGTTGTTCCTTTTGTCGGTGGTCTTGAACATTTCAGTCACAAGATGGTGGTCACTGGCAACATCTGCCCCCCTTTGCATCTTGACATCCCACAGCGAGCTTCTCCACTTGCCGTTGATGATCAGGTGGTCAATCTGGTTCCTGTCTCTTCCATTAGGAGAGTACCATGTCAGCTTGTGGATATTCTTGTGGGGAAACGGGCTGCCACTAATCACCAGGTTATTTGTGACGCAGAATGTTGCCAGTCTCTCACCGTTATCATTCATCTTTCCACAGCCGCGTTTCTCCATTGTTCTCTCGTAGTTGGTGTTGTCGATGCCAACCTTTGCATTCAGGTCTCTGGTGATAAGGAGCAGGTGTCTCTACTTCAGTTTGGAGGGTGCTATAGAACAGGTTGTTCTCATCTTTGGCATTGTTTGTGGTAGCATAACATTGGATTATTGTTAGTTTGGTATGTTATCCATACCAAACTAACAAACTAACTGGCTTTTATCATTCTGCTGCTGATTGGTTTCTATTCCGTTAGAGTTTTCTATACCCCTTTCTGTAGGATGATGTCAACACCTTCAAGATGTTGTCCATCCTCCCGTCCAGAGTATAGTACTGTTTCTCCAGTGCTGGTTCAGGTGGAACCAGAGCTTGTCCACCTGATCAGAACTCGGGATAAGACCCAGATGCAGACAGTTCAAAGTAACAAAAGATTGTTACAAAAACAGGGGGCAGGCAAATGACAGGTCAAGGGCAGGCGGAGGTCAGTAATCCAGAGCAGAGTCCGAAAGGTACAGAACGACAGTCAGGTTCAGGTAAGGCAGTGGTCAGTAATCCAGGGCAGTGTCACAAGGTACAGAACGGCAAGCAGACTCAGGGTCAGGGCAAGCAGAATGGTCAAAACCGGGAAAACAGGAGTACGGGGAAAATGCTGGTAGGCTTGACGAGACAAGACGAACTGGCAACAGACAAACAGAGAACATATAATAAACGGGGTAATGGGGAAAATGGGCGACACCTGGGGGGGTGGATACAAGCACAAAGACCGGTGAAACAGGTCAAGGTGTAACCCCACCTGGCTTCACTCACTCCCAGGATCTGTAGCTTGTATCTCCTCATTTCATTAGTAACCTATGCCAGCTTTCCAGACTCAAACATTGTTCAAACATTCCATAAGCGAACGTGAAGTTTTTTTTTTTTTTTTTTTGTGTTCAGTGCTCCCATCTTCACATCAGCAGTTTTCTGTAGGCTTTCACTGCTGTTAGTCATACAAGTCTGGGACTCTGGGAGATCTTCGCATCCAGTTGTAGGATTGTCATTTGTTGTTTCTGTAGCAGAAAGGTTCTACAGGATGGGGTTGCTAGCTCCATGCCCAACCGTCCACCATTTCTGGCTTCTGAGTTGCTTTGTTAGTCCTCTCCCATAGCATTTTGTCTTACTGGTGATGGATTACAGTCTCATACCATGGGAGGCCAGACAGGCTTTGGGTCGTGTACAAGCTTCCCCGGCACATCAAGCCCAACCAACTTCTGCTGCTGTGTAGTGAAAGCCAACAGAATATGTTGGTTTGGTTTTAGCAGTTCATACCAACAGTGCAAGACAGTCTTCCTGTGGTACCACATGACGATACTGTATTATATATGTGTGTGTGGATGGGAGGGGGCATGTTGTAACTGCAACACACAATTTATTATGGAAACACCTAAGAGCAGTGGTGGTCACTGCCGTTTAAGATGAGGGAGGATGATATTTGAACATGGCCTGATTTCTATTACAGAATATTGGATGACTGTCATTCATATTCCATTCACCCAGCTCAATGTAACATCGATAGGTTTAGGCTACTACATGATACTCAAAGTTTTCCTGTACCCATCATGAAGTTGCTACAACCTAGCCTATGAAGGAAAGTTTACAACGTAGGTGCACAGGTCGATAGAATTGAGTAATCAAGGTGACCTACATTGACACATTCAATAACGCCTTGCACACTCTTGCCTGAATCTAGCTGATCTAGGGTGTAATCATTAGTCTAACAGTTGCAAACAAGAGTTTCTACTGGACAAATTCAGGTATGTTTATCCCTGTTCTGTTTACTTCCATTTAAGAAATGTTTTTCAACAGAATCAGCACAATGATCAAACACACAGTTAATTTTCATACCAGACATACAAACATCTCGTTGTATATATAATTCCTTCTCGTATGCACTGTCCTCCTTTCACCTTTTCCCTTTGCTTGTGGACTTCAGTGCACATCACATCAGCTGTGTGTGAGCAGGCGAAAGCCAAACCGTCATGTATTGACTGCTAACCACTACACACAGCCTACATAGTTGTCACATCATAGTCAACATAGCTACTAGAACTAACAAGTTAGTAAACCTGCTTACAATCATGCACTGTCAGCAGCAATCAGTTTAGCAGTTACACTGGTGGGCCACGGTGGAAATAAATTAATAAAATCAAAAGCTTACCTTGACTTGGAAAGAGTTCCGGTGTTGGATAGCCATAGTCAGCTAGCTTTTGAGTAGGCTAAACCAGCTAGCTGCATTTGACACTAGTTGAAAGTGGAAAAAATATACTACGAAATATAGATAGCGCTCTCACTTCTCGCATGTGCGAGCAAGAAGGCCTACAAACCTGACTCAGTTACATCAGCTCTGTCAGGAGGAATGGGCCAAAAATTACCCAATTTATTGTGGGAAGCTTGTGGAAGGCTACCCAAAATGTTTGACCCAAGCTAAACATTTTAAAGGCAATGCTAGCAAATACTAATTGTGTATGTAAACTTCTGACCCACTGGGAATGTGATGAAAGAAATTAAAGCTGAAATAAATCATCCTCTCTACTATTATTCTGACATTTCACATTCTTAAAATAAAGTGGTGATCCTAACTGACCTTAGACAGGGAATTGTTACTAGGATTGGATTGAATGTCAGGAATTGTGAAAAACTGAGTTTAAATATATTTGGTTAAGGTGTATGTAAACTTCCGACTTCCAACTGTATGTAATTACAATTATATGCTTCAACAGTGTTTTCTGCTCATGGGCCTCAATGATTACACATTGTAACTATGCAATAGACTAGAAACATGATTGATTTGTAATTCATATATACAGAAAGAAAAACTATGCATATCTAACTCCCTTCATCTGCATTAATCTGAGGACACAGGATAGTATTTCAATGAGATACTTAATTTCAACCAGTGGAGAATGTGAAATGCTTTATTGAAAAAAGTTCATTATTCAGGTGTTATAAATGCAATATAATTATGATAATTGTAATATTATAAATACAAGTTCAATCTGTACTTCAATGCACATATGGTGTGCATTATAAAACGAGGAAGAAAGACGAGGTGGGGAGAGAGGTATAGAAGACAAAGGGAAAGAGGTAAGAACAGAGGCAGACAGCATATGATTCATGAATTACAGTGCTACCCTAATATTCTCTCAGTTCATCACAATTGCTGTGTCTCCTAACCAGCCTTGGGCCCCCAGTTGGCCGAAGGTTATCTTAAGAGCGGGAGAGGTGGCGATGACGAGACTGGCTTCCTCTCTCACATCAAAACATACCTGCAGACGAGAGAGCATGATTAAGCCTGGGCTTTTTTATTCTTAAATCTGGAGGTGAAATGCAAAACTGACCTTCGATCATTAACTCCGGGAATACTACATCTCTGTCTGTATTTCGATGTAAAGCATCTCTTTAATAATACTTCCTGTTGACCCGACCAAGTGACATCTCACCTATGATCATGCTGTGCCCTCTGTGTCAGCCAGTTCAGGTGCGCAAGGGGTTCACCGAAAGAGCTGATGTAACCTCGAGGATTTCGGGAGAAGGGGGAGAGGGATGAAGTGAAGAAGAGACTGTTATTGTGTGTGTGTGGCCTCACCTGGTGTCCACACTAAGTGGCTACAGAGTACTTTAAGCTGAAAAACAGACACATGAGGACAAACAATCGAAGATAATGTCAATAGAAGATACTGTATTTGACGCATGCACCTAACGGAGTGTACCTGAACATTTTAAATATAGAGGGCTATGTATCTCACCACTTAGTTATTTCAAGGTTAACCCCCAGGGAAATCATGACTTGGCTGCAACAGATAGTCCAGTGAAAAGGGCTGTGTATATGTGATGTAAATCTGAAAATTATCTTAAGGATTTTTAAATGAATGCATGTAAGACAGGCTCCATGTACAATACAGGCAGAGATGGAGAAAAATAACACAGAACAGTTTAATTACCTCTGGTTATGGACACTTTTGCCAGAAATAAAGCTTTCACGGCCTGTTCCTCGGACAGTAAACATCTACATTTTCGACCTCTTGGTCAGCTTGCTCTCCGAAAGTAAATAAAACAGCTTATTTTTTATAGATATGAAAACAATAACTGAGATATGACCGAACGCTATTAGTGCTCACCCTGCTAACTAGCTAGCCATTTTACACCGGTTACACCCGACTTGAAAAAAATCTAAATATACACATTGCGAGATATTTGGCAAAATAACAGACATGCCAATATTTCCCCCATAGGAAACAATGGGAGGACTGCAGAGTTACAATATTATTTTTGTTGTTTACACATTAACTATAAAACAACGTGAGCAGGTCTCATTGCCAACAATAGCGAAGAAGTAGAATAAAGTCACCTGTAACTCCGCGACTCAGGAACATTCACTGTCTTGGTAAGTAACTCTAGTGTAGATTTGGCCTTGTGTTTTAGGTTATTGGCCTGCTGAAAGGGAAATTCATATCCCAGTGTCTGCTAGGAAAGCAGACTGAACCAGGTTTTCGGTTTCCTGTGCTTAGCGTCAACTCCCTAGTCATTAACAATTACAAGCAAACCCATAACATAATGCAGCCACCACTATGTTTGAAAATATGGAGAGTGATACTCATTAATGTGTTATATTGGATTTCCTTCTTTTCACTCTGTCAATTAGGTTAGTATTGTGGAGCAACTACAATGTTATTGATCCATCCTCAGTTCTCATATCACAGACATTCAACTCCGTAACTGTTTTAAAGTCACCATTGGCCTTAGGGTGAAATCCCTGAGCGATTTCCTTCCTCGCCGGCAACTGAGTTAGGAAGGACTCCTGTATTTTGTATTGGTGTATTGATACACCATCCAAAATGTGATTAGTAACTTCAACATTCCACCCATCTTTGCGAGGCATTGAAAAACCTCCCTCATCTTTGTGGTTGAACCCCCCCCCCCCCTTTTTTGAAGATCATTATAGCCATATAATGACACTGTAAAGACCACAAACAAAACACTATGTTGTCAAGAAGAGAAGCTTTAGTTTCAGACCTCTTCCGTATGTGTATAAGTCTAAAGCAGCTGGGTGTGGAGCTATTCCTGTGAAGAAGGAAATATACTCTCCTAAAACATTGAAAATCAATCAGCACATATCACATGTTGATGGTAAAGTCCAACTTGTAACTCCAACCACGAGGTACAAATAGAACTCCCAAAAAATTTATACGACAGTATATGATCTTCCTCTCCTTGACTGTATATCCCCCTCCAGTCTTTCATGTATTACTTCAGCCAGTATCCCTGGACTATCCTTGGAAGGTATACTGAAGTGGATAAGGCAAGGCCATACAGCCATCTTAACAAACATTTAGTGTGCAAGGTGTTTGGTTTCAGAGATCACAAAAGCCCCATAGGTTCTGCTCCAATGTAGCTGCCACCTAGAGATGAACCTCTGCTAGAAAAATCTTTCCACAGCAGTCGGTAGCTGGGGACCTGAATACAATGCCTTTGTCATCTGTTACTTTATCTCTCAGATGCACTTGCTGACTTGCGGTTGTGGACAATTGCACAGTTGAGTGACCAGCACAGTTCAAAGATGACTTTAGCACATACGGAAGTGGTCTGAAACTAAAGATGATCTTCTCGCCAACAGTGTTTGTGGTCTTTAGTGTTATTATATGGCTATAATCTTCCTAAAAACGTGACCGAGATCCATCTGGAGTATTCGGAGGAGGCGATTCAAGTTCTTGAAAAATCAGCCATAGGTAAGCAGTAAATAATCCTCTGATTTGATTTCCATATTACCTTTTTGGCTATTACTTTATGTTACAAAATGAAGTGGTAACAAAATGGTAATAAGGTGGAAACTAGTTTGTAATTGCTTAGTTTCTCAGTCATGTAATTACTTCAAATCATTCTACTACCAGAATGTCTTAAAGTTGGTGCTTTACTTGTCGTTTTTTCTTCTTAGGTTTGCAGCTCTGGATTAGGTTTGCTATCACTGTCCAAAAGTGGCGATCTTGCACTTTCCATTGCTGCTTACGGTATGCTGCTATGGTATGGGTCTGTCAATGGTTGCAATGACAATGCCGTGATTCTTCTTCACTACAATGGAGAGTCTTTGCTACCAAGCCCGGGGCCTTAAATGTGAAATATGGTATGAAATGACCCCATGGCAGAGGAGAATCACGCAACACTCATCCCAATTAAGAGAGCCAATTGAAGGTTTCTCTTTGTTGCTGCAGAGGATGACCAAAACTGGGACAGTTGTTATTTTGCAGATCAGGCAATGGAACAAACAACTCAAGCGTCATGGGAAGGATAACAAGTCAGTATTTTACCCTGGGGCAAGACACTACTTGGAGACACCCTACATGCCCTTCTGCCTGTCCAGTATCCATTGTGTTACCGGAAAGCCTGTTGTGTGGGGATGTAAGCCCAGGGCCCCCGCAGCAGCAGAGGTCGAGCTTTGGAAGAGGATTCAGGACTTCTATAGAACAAACCTGGCGAACGATGCCAACTTGAGTAATGTCAAGTTATAAAATGTTGAAATGAAAACTAGATAAATATGTTTTGCTGTGTAGCAGAGCTTAACCTATTTTGAGCTTACTTTACACAAGCTTAACTCATAAGTTCCATTACAAAATGCCTTGATGATCCATGCCTGACGCCTTGTTTAATAAAAATTTTAAAAAGCCTACTACAATGAAATCCATCGAAATATAACGACACAAGGCGAGACCCAGATGCAGACACGGGAGGCAGATGGTTTGAGCTCTGATATTTATTATAGTCTGACGGGAAGGCAAAAGACAGGTCGGGGACAGGTAAGAGTTCATAACCAGGTCAGAGTCCAAAACGGTACAGGGCAGCAGGCAGGCTCGATGTCGATGGCAGGCAGAATGGTCAGGCAGGCAAGGGTCAGAACCAGGAGGACGGGAAAAACAGGAGCTTGGAGAAAAACGCTGGTTGACTTGGCAAACAAGACGAACTGGCACAGACAGACCGAAAACACAAGGTATAAATACACAGGGGATAATGGGGAAGATGGGTGACACCTGGAGGGGGGGTGGAGACAAGCACAAGGACAGGTTAAACAGATCAGGGTGTGACAAGGAAGGATGTCAGGTACAGTATATTGTGACAGAGCTGATGTCCTGCCTTTGTAATGACAAATTGTCCAGGCTAAAATGTAAACTGTTTATTCGCAACATTAATTTAAAGACATTTCATTTATGTAAATTGTTATAATGGTTTTTATGCCTTTTCAGGGTTGACCGCCTGTAAAAGAACAGAAAACAGACAATTGTTTTAAGTGGTAAACCTTTGTTTCTTGCTTTTATTGTGTACTTTTCATTGATGTATTTCGCTAAATAAAGTTATCACTAGCAACTGCACATATAAATAAATGCCTGTTTGGCCCGCTGTTTCAGAGGGAGAGTGTTCTTTTCTTTGAATGTTTTTTTTTGTCTTCGGTAAACATAGCAAGACCCCATCGCTGAAATAGACACAAGAAACACTGATTGAACTTCGCAAAAACCCACCCTAACAAGCCGCTGGACTGATGAAACAAAATTAGGACACTTTGGTAACACAAATCATGTGCTATGTTTACCGATGACCAATTGAAGAGTTCAATGGGGTTGCTTTGCTGCTTTTGGTACTGTTAAGCCCAGTGTACAAAACTGTGTCTCCTTCGCAGGGTGTGGTTCTTCCAGCAGGACAACGACCCCAAACACACATCAAGAAGCATGGAATGGTTCAAGAAAAGACTCTGTGGGTGCCAATATATTTGGCCGGAAGTGTATTTGAAAATAATACTTATTTAAAGTTAAGTCTAAAGCAGCTGATCATTTCAAGAGTCTCCAAGATTGTAATGAATCTAACAGTGCTGCTAAGACCGATGTTTGATGGACAGGGTGGTGAATGGTGCATGCCATTCTCTTTAGTAAGTGGATGTATTAAAAAACATAGGTAGCGCTTTACATAACACAGAATGAAGTGGTAATAGAATGGTAATAAGTTCTAGTTATCAAACATTATTTGCTCGGATTCCCCTTAATTTCATTGTAATTATATTGTTGAAGGGCAGTACACCACATCCTTTGTGCCATAATATAGACAATAACTTACTTGATCCATAAATCCAACATCTCCTCTTTAGTAAGTTTGATCATATGCATGTTCTTACACATCTAGCCTCTAGAGGGTAGCATTGGACAATTTAATGTACAGTAAACAGGCTTTAAATGAGAGGATGAAAATGTTGTGTTTAATGCCTCTGATCTTTTAAATAGCAAGTGGTATCAATGGGTAAATCTCATCCTATAGATGTGCAAGTAATGTGTTAAGCTACATTCAACAGTAATAAATGAATCACTGAACATTTGTGATTCTCTGTCATGTTTCTGTCTTTCTTCAATTGTACCATTCTCTGAATACTAAGAAACCATATGCACCAATAGGGTTCAACCTGCACTGACAGTGAGCTCCATATAGTAACAGTGATACTGTTTGATCTTCATGATTGAAAAAGCAGGGTATCCCCAAGCTAGAACAAAGATGGGGTTAATTCCGGACACAGTGTTTTATTGAGGACTGTACACTGGTCATTTCTCAATACACCTGCCACAATAGACGGGTTGGCTGATGTCACGATTATGATGCTGGCCCGGAAGGCATGCATTGTTATGATTCTGAACACTCAGATAGCTAGCAACAAGACAAGAAGCTGCCACGTGAGGAATCGTAGGTGGCTCGTTGGATCTTCTTATTGATACCATTGTCACAACTTCCGCCGAAGTCGGTCCCTCTCCTTGTTCGGGCGGCGTTCGGTGGTCGACGTCACTGGCCTTCTAGCCATCGCCAATCCACTTTTTATTTTCCATTTGTTTTGTCTTTGTCTTACGCACCTGGTTTCAATTCCCCAATTACTTGTACATTATTTAACCCTCTGTTTTCCCCATGGTTTTTGTGCGTGATTTTTTAAATGTATTTTCGGTCCGTTATTGTGGGCTCGGTATTACGACATATTTTTGGAATATTTGAGTAAAGTTACTTGTGTTACTCATCTCTGCTGTCCTGTGCCTGACTCCTCTGCACCAGCTACACCCAGACCATTACAACTGGACTATGTCAATAGCTGAAACAGACCATTAGGACTAAATGGAGAATAAACATTATGTGGTCAGGAAGGGCAGGAAGTTCTAAAAGTAATATGTCATTGTTCATTTGCTGTCACGATCTGATCCTAGTTCTTGTGTTATTTATTTGTTTCAGTTGGTCAGGACGTGAGTTGGGTGGGTATTCTATGTTTTCTGTTTCTAGGTTGGGTTTCTTGTTTGGCCTGATTATGGTTCTCAATCAGAGGCAGGTGTTAGTCATTGTCTCTGATTGGGAACCATATTTAGGTAGCCTGTTTTCTGTTGGGGTTTGTGGGTGGTTGTTTTCAGTCTTTGTGTGTCTGCACCAGATAGAACTGTTTCGGTTGTTGTTTTGTCATTTGAAGTGTTCAGTTTTTTGATGATTATTAAATTAAGATGAACATCAACCACGCTGCGTTTTGGTCCTCTATCTCCAGATGACAACCGTTACATTTGTCAAGGAGGAGGATGAAATCAGCAGGTTTTATTTCCGCTATATTCATTTATAATATACTGACTTGTTTGCATAGTTATTTTTAAAATTCTGATTCCATAATATATATTGGGTTCACCCAAGTAAATGCTGACAGGAATTAATAATGGATATTTATTCATTTGATCATTTATCGAGGGGAGTTGGTTGTTCTTCTGAATATTGAGCCTTGCAATGAAATTTGTATTTACTCAAATAAATTATTCTCATTAATGATTTAGTCACATTGACTACATTTCTTGGAGAAAAATAAATAGAAATGAATGTCCCTTGACATTCAAATAGAGGCAACCCATTTGCTTGGTCATCTTCAACCTCTTTGCAACACCAGCCTTCTTTCTCTATAGTGTAACCTCTCCCCTGTTTCCCCCCTCTGCTTTCTCCATCTCCAAAACTAGTCTTTTAGACAACACCCCATTTTAGACTACACCACGCTGTGTGAGTGAAACCCAGACACAAATATCCACACCTCTACAGCACTCCCCATCTTTCTGTCTGACCTTCTTTCTCTCGCTCTCTCACACACACACTCTCTCTTACTCTGCCTTTTTGCATTTCCTCCACTTATACATACACCCCCCTCTCTTTGTGCCGCAACTCTTGCTTATGTAAATCTTTCCAATATTCCTCTTCTTAGTCTTAGATGGAACATACAGTATCTCTACAATTTATATTGGTGTACTCTTCCGTATACCTCCACATGTTATATTTATTTTTGCTCCATGTTATGTCATTTACATATACTCATACTCAGTGGAACCTCTGATCATAAGCAGCTGGATGTATGGCTCGATATATTGAAAGTCACAAATAGTATCATGGAAAACAGACTGTTTCATGAATAATCTACATCTAACCCAACATATATTTACAATTAACTGCCAAATGAAAATTGTGACAATGTTATTTTACTGCAACTGTTGTCAGGAACGTCGTCAAGGAAATGACCGGACCAAGGTGCAGCGTGGTAATGTCACGCCCTGGTCGAAGTATTATTGTGTTTGTCTTTATTTATTTGGTCAGGCCGGGGTGTGACATAGGTTTATTGTGGTGTGTTTTGTCTTGGGGTTTTGTTAGTTATTGGGTGTGTGGCTTAGTGGAGGTATCTAGCAAAGTCTATGGCTGTCTGGAGTGGTTCTCAATCAGAGGCAGGTGTTTATCGTTGTCTCTGATTGGGAACCATATTTAGGCAGCCATATTCTTTGAGTGTTTTGTGGGTGATTTGTTCCTGTCTTTGTGTTTGCACCAGATAGGGCTGTTTCGGTTTTCACATTTCATTATTTTGTAGTTTCTTCATGTATAGTTTTTTCCTTCATTAAAATATCATGAATCATCATCATGCTGCATTTTGGTCCGACTCTCCTTCACCTAAAGAAAACCGTTACAGGTAAGCGTACATTCTCTTTATTTTAAATGTAGTTTAAAACAAAACAACAAAACAACAAAACGAAAGTTCTGTAAGGCTATACCTGCCACTAACAAAGACAACAACCCACAAATGAGAAAAGGAAAAAAGGCTGCCTAAGTGGATGCTGGCCTATGTTGACTCCAATGCTTCCCACTGTTGAGTAAAAGTTGTCTGGATGTCCTTTGGGTGCTGGTCCATTCTTGATACACACAGAAAACCCCAGCAGCGTTGCAGTTCTTGACACACTGAAGCCGGTGCTCCTGGTACTTACTACCATACTCCTTTCAAAAAGGCACTTACATATTTTGCAGTGGCTACCTGTCATTCAGGGCATTTGAGCCGCGCATGTTTAGCTAAAAAAAAAAAGAAGCCTGTTTTGCATGTTATTTTGGCATTAATACCTGTCACATATCAGTTTGAAAACAATGTAAAAAAAACAACAACACACAAACATGGTGTCTTTTTTTGCTTTCTTGAGTAAGGCAGCTCCAAAATGCAGGTTTTTCAGAATTGCTGTGGTGAAAATACAGAGCTGAAAAGCTGTGCTGAAATTACAGCTGAAAACACAGAGTGTTGGTAATGTTCTCTAATTCCACCATGATTGTGTCAGTGTTTTGTCACTCATGGAGACAGAACGTAATCGCAAAATCTACGGGGAGGGCTCGAAAATTCAAGCTGCCATAGATTTACAATAGAAGTGCCCATCCAAGAACGCTCAAGGTCATTGACCACAGATAAAATCACGTCAAATCACGTCATATCTATCGTAGCTCTGATCATGTCAACATCATACTTTCAAAATCTTTGCTAACAAGCTAGACAAGCAGTTATTGTCATGAATTAAGTCGACAATTCCTTTTCAATCCTTGTCATACGAAGAGAAATTATAGATAAAACATATCGATGCTCATCGGCCATTGGACATGAACATTATATAGCAAATTCAACAATGAGTGGTTTGGAAGGAATCAGTGTCTAACTGCAAGCTTTGCAAAGCAATCACTAGCCTGCTATTCAGTGGAGTGTGTGTGTGTGTGGTCCAATTCTGGGTTTAAGGGTCTCTTTTCTAAGCTAAACATTATTTTGCGACCACACCATGGGCTAGAAAAAGTTGAAAACATTGGCCATGCTGTCAATCTAGCATGACTTCTGCCACATTCAAAACAACTGGGAACTGGGAAATCTCAGTCTTCAGTGCGTTCACTCGATTTTTTTTTTAGCTCCGACTGGGAAAATACGTTTTGAACGGACATCCAACTCTGTATTCCAAGTCAATCTCTGGCATCTTTCTAGAGCTCCGAATTTCCGACCTGAAGTTCACCGACATCATGATTTGAATTATTTCAGAGTTCAAATATTCTTTGAAAGCATAATTTTTTTTGTGAGAAAAACAGAGTGAAGAAGTTTCATATATATGATTGTTTTGTTATAATTTGAACCACCCTTTTCTTGATTATGATCTTGTCTCATCACTGCAACTCCCCAACGGGCTCGGAAGAAGCAAAGGTCAAGTCATTCGTCCTCTGAAACATGACCCGCCAAGCCGCATTTCTTAACACCTGGTCACTTAACCCGGTAGCCAGTTGCACCAATGTGTCAGAGGAAACATTGTTCAACTGATGACCAAAGTCAGTCTACAGGTGCCCAGCCACCTACAAAGTCACTAGAGCGCGATGAGCCATGTAAAGCCTCACCGGCCAAACCCTCCCCAAACCCAGACAATTGTGCAACGTCCTTGGGACTACCTATGGATCGAACCCCAGGCTGTAGTGACGCCGCAACACTACGATGCAGTGCCGTAGACCACTGCGCCACTCTGTCGGCCAACTAGTGACGATCCTAGTGACCAGTGTTGCCAACTTAGAGACTTTTGCTAGATTTAGTGAGTTTAAAGTTTTCTCAATTCTCTCACAGACACCCAACTCCACCAACAACCTTTGGACAACAAAGTGTCTGTCGGAATCAACAGAACTACTAGCATGACAGACCAAACCTGGTCCCTTAGCTCAGTGCTTCTCTCCCTTTTTTTGGTTACTATACCCCTTATCACTTGATTTTAGTCTGGGGATTATTAAAGTACTAATATACTTCTCCCTTAAGTTACTTTTACCATTAGACATACAGTTGAAGTCGGAAGTTTATATACACCTTAGCCTAATACATTTAAACTCAGTTCTCAGTAAGAATTCCCTGTTTTAGGTCAGTTAGGATCACCACTTTATTTTAAGAATGTGAAATGTCAGAATAATTGTAGTGATAATGATTTATTTCAGAAGTCTACATACACTCAATTGGTATTTGATAGCATTGCCTTTAAATTGTTTAACTTGATGCAAACATTTTGGGTAGCCTTCCACAAACTTCCCACAATATGTTGGGTGAATTATGGCCTATTCCTGACAGATTTGGTGTAACTGAGTCAGGTTTGTAGGCTTCCTTGCTCGCACACGCTTTTTCCGTTTTGGCCACACATTTTCTATAGGATTGAGGTCAGGGCTTTGTGATGGCCACTCCAATACCTTGACTTTGTTATCCTTAAGCCATTTTGCCACAACTTTGGAAGTATGCTTAGGGTCATTGTCCATTTGGAAGACTTGAGATGTTGCTTCAATATATCCGCATCATTTTCCTGCCTTATGATGCCATCTATTTTGTGAAGTGCACCAGTCCCTCCTGCAGCAAAGCACCCCCACAACATGATGCTGCCACCCCCGTGCTTCACGGTTGGAATGGTGTTCTTCGGCTTTCAAGCCTCCCCCTTTTTCCTCCAAACATAATGATGGTCATTATGGCCAAACAGTTCTATTTTTGTTTCATCAGACCAGAGGACATTTCTCCAAAACGTACGCTATTTGTCCCCATGTGCAGTTGTAAACCATAGTCTGGCTTTTTTATGGTAGTTTTGGAGCGGTGGCATCTTCCTTGCTGAGAGGCCTTTCAGGTTATGTCGATATAGGACTTGTTTTACTGTGGATATAGATACTTTTGTACCTGTTTCCTCCAGCATCTTCACAGGGTCCTTTGCTGTTGTTCTGTGATTGATTTGCACTTTTCGCACACCAAAGTACGTTAATCTCTAGTGGACAGAACGCTTGTCCTTCCTGAGCGGTATGATGGCTGCGTGGTCCCATGGTGTTTATACTTGCGTACTATTGTTTGTACAGATGAACGTGGTACCTTCAGGTGTTTGGAAATTGCTCCCAAGAATGAACCAGACTTGTGGAGGTCCACAATTGTTTTCTGAGGTCTTGGCTGATTTCTTTTGATTTTCCCATGTCAAGCAAAGAGGCACTGAGTTTGAAGGTAGGTCTTGAAATACATCCACAGGTACATCTCCAATTGACTCAAATTATGTCAATTAGCTTATCAGAAGCTTCTAAAGACATGACATAATTTTCCAAGCTGTTTAAAAAGGCACAGTCAACTTAGTGTATGTAAACTTCTGACCCACTGGAATTGTGATACAGTGAAATCTGTTAACAATTGTTGTAAAAATGACTTGTGTCATTCACAAAGTAGATGTCCTAACCGACTTGCCAAAGCTATAGTTTGTTAACAAGAAATTTGTGGAGTGGTTGAAAAACGAGTTTTAATGACTCCAACCTAAGTGTATGTAAACTTCCGACTTCAACTGTATGCTCTTATAAGTCAAATGTTTTACCCTCTTTGAATACCGTACATGGTTGTATCTTCAATGTTTGACCAATGTTTGATTGTTGTTTAATAAAAGTGTCAATCATAGTATGCCTAACCTTTATTTCTTGCATTTAAAATCAACACAAGTAAAACATGTCTAATAAGTTTATTGCTCCATTCTGCCAAATGTACATTGTTCTCATTGTTTAACAGTAGGCTAAATTCAATTAACTTAAATTGAAAACCACATTCACAATGTTTTTGGTGTAGTGAAAATGTAAGTGCATTTTTACATAAAAACTTCAGCAAGTTTAGTCTAGTGACATGTCTATGATACAATGGTGCCGAAGGGGATGGCTTCCGTTTTACGGGCCCCTTAACCAACAGCTTAACTCATTTCTACCAGCATGTCACAAAAAAACTTTAGACCACCTTTACTCCACACACATTCCACACCCTCCATTTGTCAAATCTGACCATAATTCTATCCTCCTGATTCCTGCTTACAAGCAAAAACTAAAGCAGGAAGTACGAGTGACTCGCTCAATATGGAAGTGTTGAGGTGACGACGCTGCTACGCAACAGGACTGTTTTGCTAGCACGGACTGAAATATGTTCTGGGATTCATCCAATGGCATTGAGGTGTATACCACCTCCATCAATAAGTGCATCGACAACATAGATTACAGGCAACATCCGCACTGAGCTAAAGGCTAGAGCTACAGCTTTCAAGGAGTGGGACACTAATCCGGACTAATCCGGACCGGCTCGGACGGTGTAGTATCGGAGGTGGCAGGGCTTGCAAACTATTACGGACTACAAAGGGAAACCCAGCCGCGAGCTGCCCAGGGACGCAAGCCTACCAGATGGGTTAAATTACTTTTATGCTTGCTTCGAGGCAAGCCACACTGAAGCATGCATGAGAGCACCAGTTGTTCTGGACGACTGTGTGATCACGCTCTCCGTAGCCGGTGTGAGGAAGCCCTTTAAACAGGTCAACATTCATAAGGCCGCAGGGCCAGATGGATTACCAGGATGTGTACTCGGAGCATGTTCGTACCAACTGGCAAGTGTCTTCACTGACATTTTCAACCCTTTTCCTGACCGAGTCTGTAATACCTATGTTTCAAGCAGACCACCATAGTCCCTGTGCCCAAAAAAGCGAAGGTGACCTGACAAAATGACTACCGCCCTGTAGGACTGACATCGGTAGCCATGAAGTGCTTTGAAAGGCTGATCATGGCTCACATCAACACCATCATCCCAGAAAACCTAGACCCACTCCAATTCGCATTAACGCCCCAACAGATCCACAGATGACGCATTCTCAATCACATTCCACACTGCCCTTTCCCACCTCGACAACAGGAACACCTATGTGAGAATGCTGTTCATTGACTACAGCTCAGCGTTCAACTCCATAGTGCCCACTAAGCTCATAATTAAGCTAAGGACCCTGGGACTAAACACCTCCCTCTGCAACTGGATCCTGGACTTCCTGACAGGCCACCTCCACGTGGTAAGCGTAGGAAACAACACATCTGCTACACTGATCCTTAACACGGGGGCCCCTCAGGGTGCATGCTTAGTCCCCTCCTGTACTCCCTGACTGCATGGCCAAGCACAACTCCAACACCCATCAATTAGTTTCCTGACGACACAACGGTGGTAGGCCTGATCACCGACAATGATGAGACAGCCTATAAGGAGGAGGGTCAGAGACCTGCCAGGACAACAACCTCTCAATGTGAGCAAGACAAAGGAGCTGATTGTGGACTACAGGAATAGGAGGGCAGAATATGCCCCCATTCACATTGACGGGGCTGTAGTAGAGCGTGTCGAGAGTTTCAAGTTCCTTGGAGTCCACATCACCAACAAACTATCATGGTCCAAACACACCAAGAAAGTCATGAAGAGGGCATGACAATGCCTTTTCCCCCTCAGGAGACTGAGAAGATTTGGCATGGGTCCTCAGATCCTCAAAAAGTTCCTCAGCTGCCACATAGAGAGCACCGGTTGCATCACCGACTGGAACCTCTCGGCATCCGACCGTAAGGCGCTACAGAGGGTAGTGCGTACGGCCCAGTATATCACTGAGTTCAAGCTACCTGACATACAGGACCTATATACTAAATATTGTCAAAGACTCCAGTTACCCAAGTCATAGACTGTTCTCTCTGCTACCACACAGCAAACGATACCGGAGCACCAAGTCTAGTTCAAAAGGCTCCTTAACAGCTTCTACCCCCAAGCCACAAGACTCCTGAACAATTAATCAAATGGCCACCCAGACTATCTACCTTCTTACACTGCTGTTACTCGCTGTTTATCATCTTCCCTGGGAAATACATAGGCAGAAGTAATGACATGTACAGTTCAGGAATGATAAGGTACAGAAATAGGAGCCATGATATTCAAATCAAATTAATTTGTCACATACACATGGTTAGCAGATGTTAATGCGAGTGTAGCGAAATGCTTGTGCTTCTAGTTCCGACAATGCAGTAATAACCAACGAGTAATCTAACTAACAATTCCAAAACTACTACCTTATACACACAAGTGTAAAGGGATAAAGAATATGTACATAAAGATATATGAATGAGTGAACAGAGCGGCATAGGCAAGATGCAGTAGATGGTATCGAGTACAGTATATACATATGAGATGAGTAATGTAGGGTATGTAAACAAAGTGGCAGAGTTTAAAGTGGCTAGTGATACATGTATTACATAAAGATGCAGTAGATGATATAGAGTACAGTATATACGTATACATATGGGTTGAATAATGTAGGTTATGTAAACATTATATTAAGTAGCATTGTTTAAAGTTGCTAGTGATATATTTTACATCAATTCCCATTATTAAAGTGGCTGGAGTTGAGTCAGTGTGATGGCAGCAGCCACTCAATGTTAGTGGTGGCTGTTTAACAGTCTGATGGCCTTGAGATAGAAGCTGTTTTTCAGTCTCTCGGTCCCAGCTTTGATGCACCTGTACTGACCTCGCCTTCTGGATGATAGCGGGGTGAACAGGCAGTGGCTCGGGTGGTTGTTGTCCTTGATGATCTTTATGGCCTTCCTGTTACATCGGGTGGTGTAGGTGTCCTGGAGGGCAGGTAGTTTGCCCCCGGTGATGCGTTGTGCAGACCTCACTACCCTCTGGAGAGCCTTACGGTTGTGGGTGGAGCAGTTGCCGTACCAGGCAGTGATACAGCCCGACAGGATGCTCTCGATTGTGCATCTGTAGAACTTTGAGTGCTTTTGGTGACAAGCCGAATTTCTTCAGCCTCCTGAGGCGCTGCTGAGCCTTCTTCACGATGCTGTCTGTGTGGGTGGACCAATTCAGTTTGTCTGTGATGTGTATGCCGAGGAACTTAAAACTTACTACCCTCTCCACTACTGTTCCATCGATGTGGATAGGGGGGTGTTCCCTCTGCTGTTTCCTGGCACGACACGGCCCAGCAGTGGAAAAGTGCCATTAGAGACCTCCAGTGACATTGATTTGAGACCAGTCTAGTCCAGGAGACCTACAGGTTAGCTGTATTGATTTCAGTGTAGTCTGTTTACTGAATTCAGGCCTTAGTGCTGGTGGTGTGAGAACTATTTTGTCAGTTGGCCTATTTGGATTGATAGAGAGACACAATTGCATTCTGTATTTTCTGTCAATATGTAAGAGCAAACTTCCTGTCTCTAAATACACAGAAATAAAATACAGGTTCTCTGGACTTTTCCAATCATTCTCGTGAGTTAGCTAAGTCAGACTGAATCACTGGCTCACCACATTTTGGATGATGTCCCAGTTTATTGGAAACTTTAAGAAATTAAATAATCTTAAACTGCGCTGCTAGCTAGGATTTATCCATTTCAAACCAGCTCTATACGGGTTGGGCATGATAAATCTAATTTTAGGATCAACCGGGCACTTGTCTACTTTAACCATTTATATTTTATGGCTTTGGTCAAAGTTTTTGACGGCGCTTTATGTTGAACAAAGGCTCTTCTGGGACCAACTCAATCCGAGTTTATAAATGAGCATATTAAAACAGCACTTGTTGATGAAGTCTGTGGATTTATCAATCCAGTCAGGGAGGAACTCAAAAGGCCTTGATTTCCATGGCCTTGGTTTGAGCCCAAACTGGACCTGGAGACTGTTCTATTGATCAACCAGGTCCAGGCTCAAATGGCACCCTAAATCCCTACATAGTGCACTACTTTGTGCCCTGGTCAAAAGTAGTGCACTACATAAGGAATAGGGTGCACAACCCCAGTCTTCTTAAGTATCCTCTTGATTGATTCTTCTTGACAGCAACACTTACAAAATGACAGTAGGCTAATCAATGGGAATGGTTAATTGACCTAAATAACACAAATTATATGAATTACCATGGATTTATCTTCTTAAATGCTGCTTTGTGTTCCTCTCTACCTTATCGACAAGTTGTCGAGGGCCATTTTATTTCATAAGTGCTCAAGGTGGGTGTTTTGTAGAGGCAAGCGTCACATTTATGAGGTACACTGTAGCAAAGGGGTCAAGTTAGCTTAGCTAGCTACAATATGTGTGTGGTAGCTAGCTAGCTAACTATCTAGCTAGCCAGCACTACTGTTTGTCCTCAGGTAAACCTCAGGTAAATAATATGTTAAATACATGGTATGATGTAGCTAGCTAACCAATACTTTTAAACTTTTTTGTGTTGTTACTTACCATACAAAATTCATGCTAATAGTAAGCTGGGCTGACATTTTTTCCTCAACAGTGTTAGAGCTCGTCTGATAACATAGCCACAAAGTCTTAAAATGTAATGAAAACATAACATTTTAAGGTTAGGTTCAGGCATAAGGTTAGCAGTGTGGTTAAGGCTATGGTTAGGTTTCAAATAAGATTTTAAGAAGAGAAATTGTAGAAATGGGGGGGTTTATGACTTTATGGCTGTGTTAACTAGTGATGACCCAGTTTCAGGCTGTTTTCGACTGGCAAATCATGTGGTTAGGCCAGCTGTGTGAATTTAGCTCTACCCATAATGTACATCCAGAATATAAACCTGTGGTTTAAATCTTCAACTTTGCTGTACAGTACATACCATCTTCATTGCACGATACAGAAAGCCTGTCCATGTAATCTTATTCCTCTCTTGCCAATTGGCCTGGACCCTTAATTGACACGGAGCCCAGCCGATCCATCACTACTGGTCTGCTAACGTAATTCATCCAATGTGCTTTCAACCGGCCTCTGCGTCGTGTATGTTGGTGATGATCCATCTGCTAGCCCCGGCCCGCTAGCTTCCTGAACGCCGTGTCTCCCGCTCGCCTAGCGCAGTAATCGACTACGGAACGGCTCCCTGTCTCATCTATTGCTGCTCATTGGACCCTTTGATCACTCGGCTACACAGCTGATGCCTGTAGGACTGTTCATTAACACAGTACTTCATTTTGTTTATCTGTCGGCCCCAGCCTTGAACTCAGGCCCTGTGTGTAGCTAACTGACCCTCTCTGCCCATTCATCGCCATTTACCCTTTGTTGTTGTCTCAGCTCTCTCTAATGTCAATATGCCTTACGGCTGCCCTATACGGTTGTTTAGGGCAGCTCTCGTTGTTTTATTTTACTACGGAGCCCCTAGTCCTGCTCAACATGCCTCAGAAACCCTCTTGTCCCACACACCAGACATGCAGAGACCGCACCTAGCTTAACTGGCACCTCCAGAAATGCAACCTCTCTCATCGTCTAGGTTTACCCCCACAGTACTCGCACCCTACCATACCCTTGTCTGTAAACTATGCCCCGAATCTATCCTACCACGCGCAGAAATCTGCTCCTTTTATTCTCTGTTCCCAAAGCACTAGATGACCAGTTCTTATAGCCTTTAGCCGTACACTTATCCTACTCCTCCTCTGTTCCTCTGGTGATGTAGAGGTTAACCCAGGCCCTGTGTCCCCAGGCCCTCTCATTTGTTGACTTCTGCAACCGTAAAAGCCTTGGGTTCATGCATGTTAACATCAGAAGTCTCCTCCCTAAGTTTGCTTTATTGACTGCTTTAGCACACTCCGCCAACCCTGATGTCCTAGCCATGTCGGAATCCTGCCTTTGGAAGGCCCCCCAAAAATATGACATTTCCATCCCCAATTACAAAATTTTCCGTCAACACAGAAGTGCTAAAGAGGGCGGAATTGCAATCTACTGTAGAGATAGCATGCAGAGTTTTGTCATACTATCAAGGTCTATGCCCAAGCAGTTTGAGCTTTTACTTTTAAATATCCATCTCTCCAGAAATAAGTTCTTCATTGTTGCCGCTTAAGGACCCTCCTCAGCTGCCAGCTGTGCCCTGGACACCTTATGTGAATTAATTGCCCCCCATCTATAGTCAAAGTTCATACTGCTAGGTTACCTAAATAGGGATATGCTTAACACCCAGGCCGTCCTACATTGTAAACTAGATGCCCTCAATCTCACACAACTTATCAAGGAACCTACCAGGTACAACCCCAAATCCGTAAACATGGGCACTCTCATAGATATTATCCTAACCAACTTGCCCTCTAAATACACCTCTGCTGTTTCAACCAGGATCTCAGTGATCACTGCCTCATTGCCTGCGTCCATTATGGGTCCACGGTCAAACAACCACCCCTCATCACTGTCAAACGCTCCCTAAAACGCTTCGGCGAGCAGGCCTTTCTAATTAACCTGGCCCGAGTATCCTGGAAGGATATTGACCTCATTCCGTCATTAGAGGATGGCTGGTTATTCTTTAAAAGTGCTTTCCTCACCATCTTAAATAAGCATGCCCCTTTCAAAAAAATGTAGAACTAAGAACAGATATAGCCCTTGGTTCACTCCAGACTAGACTTCCCTTGACCAGCACAAAAACACCCTGTGGCGTGCTGCACTAGCATCGAATAGTCTCGACGATATGCAACTTTTCAGGGAAGTCATGAACCAATACACACAGTCTGTTAGGAAACTAAGGCTTGCTTTTTCAAACAGAAATTTGCACCCTGCAGCAATAATTCCATAAAGTTTTGGGACACTGTAAAGTCCATGGAGAAGAAGAGTACTTCCTCCCAGCTGCCCACTGCACTGAGAGTAGGAAACACTGATGAATCCACGAATATCGAATTTCAAAAATAATTTCTCTACGGCTGGGCATGCTTTCACCTGGCTACCCCAACTCCGGCCAACAGCTCTGCACCCCCCGCAGCAACTGACCCCCCCCCCCCCCGATTCCCCTTCACCCAAATCCAGACAGCTGATGTTCTGAAAATGCTGCAAAATCTGGATCCCTACAAATCAGCTGGGCTAGACAATCTGGACCCTCTCTTCCTGAAATCAACCACTGCCATTGTTGCAGCCCCTATTACTAGTCTGTTCAACCTCTCTTTCATATCGTCTGAGATTCCTAAATATTGGAAAGCGGCCGCGGTCATCCCCCTCTTCAAAGGGGGAGACACTCTAGACCCAAACTGTTACAGACCTATATCCATACTGCCCTGCCTTTCTAAAGTCTTTGAAAGCGAAGTGAACAAACAGATCACCGACCACTTTGAATCCTACCTTCTCCGCTATGCAATCTGGTTTCCGAGCTGGTCAGGGGTGCACCTCAGCCACGCTTAAGGTCCTAAACGATATCATAACCACCATCGATAAAAGACAATACTGTGTACCTGTCTTCATCGACCTGGCCAAGGCTTTCGACTCTGTCAATCGCCGTATTCTTATCGGCAGACTCAACAGCCTTGGTTTCTCTAATGACTGCATCGCCTGGTTCACTAACTACTTCTCAAATAGAGTTCAGTGTGTCAAATCAGAGAGCCTGTTGTCCGGACCTCTGGCAGTCTATGGGAGTGCCACAGGGTTTAATTCTCGGGCCGACTCTTTTCTCTGTATTTATCAATGATGTCGATCTTGCTGCTGGTGATTCTTTGATCCACCTCTACGCAGATGACACATTCTGTAAACATCTGGCCCTTCTTTGGACACTGTGTTAACAAACGAGCTTCAGCGCCATACAACTCTCCTTCTGTGGCCTCCAACTGCTCTTAAATGCTAATAATACTAAATGCATGCTCTTCAACCGATCGCTGGCCACGCCCGCCCGCCCGACTAGCATCACTACTCTGGACAGTTCTGACTTATTTCTTTATTTTAATTTTATTTTACCTTTTATTTAACCAGGTAGGCAAGTTGAGAACAAGTTCTCATTTACAATTGCGACCTGGCCAAGATAAAGCAAAGCAGTTCGACAGATACAACGACACAGAGTTACACATGGAGTAAAACAAACATACAGTCAATAATACAGTATAAACAAGTCTATATACAATGTGAGCAAATGAGGTGAGAAGGGAGGTAAAGGCAAAAAAGGCCATGGTGGCAAAGTAAATACAATATAGCAAGTAAAACACTGGAATGGTAGTTTTGCAATGGAAGAATGTGCAAAGTAGAAATAGAAATAATGGGGTGCAAAGGAGCAAAATAAATAAATAAATAAAAATTAAATACAGTTGGGAAAGAGGTAGTTGTTTGGGCAAAATTATAGGTGGGCTATGTACAGGTGCAGTAATCTGTGAGCTGCTCTGACAGTTGGTGCTTAAAGCTAGTGAGGGAGATAAGTGTTTTTAGTTTCAGAGATTTTTGTAGTTCGTTCCAGTCATTGGCAGCAGAGAACTGGAAGGAGAGGCGGCCAAAGAAAGAATTGGTTTTGGGGGTGACTAGAGAGATATACCTGCTGGAGCGTGTGCTACAGGTGGGAGATGCTATGGTGACCAGCGAGCTGAGATAAGGGGGGACTTTACCTAGCAGGGTCTTGTAGATGACATGGAGCCAGTGGGTTTGGCGACGAGTATGAAGCGAGGGCCAGCCAACGAGAGCGTACAGGTCGCAATGGTGGGTAGTATATGGGGCTTTGCTGATAAAACGGATTGCACTGTGATAGACTGCATCCAATTTGTTGAGTAGGGTATTGGAGGCTATTTTGTAAATGACATCGCCAAAGTCGAGGATTGGTAGGATGGTCAGTTTTACAAGGGTATGTTTGGCAGCATGAGTGAAGGATGCTTTGTTACGAAATAGGAAGCCAATTCTAGATTTAACTTTGGATTGGAGATGTTTGATATGGGTCTGGAAGGAGAGTTTACAGTCTAACCAGACACCTAAGTATTTGTAGTTGTCCACGTATTCTAAGTCAGAGCCGTCCAGACTTAGAATATGTGAACAACTACAAATAGCTAGGTGTCTGGCTAGACTGTAAACTCTCCTTTCAGACTCACATTAAGCATCTCCAATCTAAAGTTAAATCTAGAATCAGCTTCCTATTTTGCAACAAAGTCTCCTTCACTCATGCTGCCAAACATACCCTCGTTAAACTGACTATCCTACCGATCCTTGACTTGGGCGATGTCATTTACAAAATAGCCTCCAACACTCTACTCAGCAAATTGGATGCAGTCTATCACAGTGCATGCCGTTTTGTCACCAAAGCCCCATATACTACCCACCACTGCGACCTGTACGCTCTCGTATGCTGGTCCTCGCTACATATTCGTCGCCAAACCCACTGGCTCCAGGTCCTCTATAAGTCTTTGCTAGGTAAAGCTCCGCCTTATCTCAACTCACTGGTCACCATAGCAACGCCCACCCGTAGCACGTGCTCCAGCAGATATATTTCACTGGTCATCCCCTGTGACGTAGAAGTCCGTCACTGGCCGCGGGCAGCATTTGGTTCTTATATATACACATATTCATCACTCCTCCCTGCGCCATTATACCATAAGTTAACAATGTGGGTCGACACACAATTTAACTTCTGTCTTGGTGCATGCATTTCATACTTATCAATGTTGTGGATGAGCGCATTGTTTGTTTGTTCTGTTCCTCTCTCTCCATCTCTGTAGCTTCTGGGTATGCTGGAAAAGGACCCGAGCTAAGGGAATTGGGTTGGCTTTATAGTGCCTGTCCCAAATGGCTCATTAATGCATATGGGCATATTGAAAGATATTGTCAGTAGTGATGTAATGTTGTAAATGTTATGTTGTGATATTGTTTAAAACCGTGTTGCAATGTATATCCTTTAGTATGTTTAGTTCATGGAAAATGTAGGTTTGTATTGTTAATTGATTAATTAATTAGGGTTAATTGTTCTGAGGGGAGGGGCTAGCCCTACAAAAGGAGCCTCTCTCCAGTCTCTAAGGGGGATTTTTTGGATTGAGCTGTGGATGGGGCAGCATTGTTGTTAAGCTGTCCCATAAGGTAGACGTTGATGGCAGTACTGTTGTTTTCTGTTCCGGAATCACTTGTAAATAAACACCTTTGCACAGAAGAACTTTTGCGGTTCCGCCATCTTTTTATTTTTATAGAGGTTAGGATATCCAGTTTAGCCATCTGGCCTACTCTACGTGACATATGGTGGCAGTGGTGGGATGGCGTACCGCAAATCAGTGAATTCCAACAAGAGAGGTAAAGGAATGCGTACAGGATTGCGTTCTCAGCAACAGCATCAACTGTCAGAAAAGGTACCTGAAGTTGAACCGGGGTGGAATACCATGGAATCGTCTGGTGAAGAAGAGGTCAAGTATGAGAAACTAGGAGCCCGACCGCGGGGCCAAAGACAACCAGAACTGGGTGAGCTGCTGACTGAAGGAGCAGTTGGGGGACCAGAACCACACCCAACCATGGTAACCCTTTTTCAGCAACTTTTCACCTGCCTTGAGAGGAGGGACGAAGACCTCAAGCAGGAGTTACGTGGCCTACGCCAATCTATCCTCACAGCTCCCCACCAGGCGGAACTCGTCAGTGAGAGCCCAAGATTGGGTCTTCCAACACCAGGACGACAAAGGCTCGATGCAGCAGGGACTTCAACTCCACAGCAGGCACCCCAAGCAGTAACGAGGCCAGCACCAGGAGACCAGTTCAGCAGTGTTAACGTCCATCTTCCAGCATTCCTGAGGAAGGAGCCAAAGATGCCCTCATACCAGCAGGGGGAGGACATTGAAAACTACCTGCTGAGGTTTGAGCGCATGGCTAAGACGTGGCAGTGGCCTGAGGTAGAGTGGGCCTGCAGGCTTGTCCCATTGCTCACGGGCAAGGCCTTAGAGGCTTACACAGCAATGGATGAGGGGCTGGCCAATGTCTACAAGGGCTTGAAGGAAGCGCTGCTGGTGAAGTTTGACATCTCACCGGAAACCTACCGTCAACGCTTCAGAGCTGCATCAACGCCATCGGGTGAGTCGCCGACAGAGACTGGCGGTGGTACACCGCCTCAAGGGTCTCTACCGACGATGGGTTCGACCGGGGGAGAAGACACAGGACGAAATCGGGGAGGTCATCATCCTCGAGCAACTTCTACAAGTTCTACCACACGACATTCGAACCTGGGTCCGAGAGCACGAGCCCAAGGACGGGCTTATGGCGGCCAAGCTTGCACTGCAGTATCTTAATGCACGTAAAGGGGGACCACCACAACCTGCAGCACCCGCTCCAAGGAGTCTCAGAGACACAAGGGACATCAGAAACGCCAGAGATGGTGGAGGTAACTCTGGGGGTTATGTGTCTGGGAGGGAGGTAAGGGATCATGCAGTTCGCTCTGATGGGAGGGGTCTGACCTGTTTTTACTGCCGGCAGCAGGGGCACAAAGCTTCAATGTGTCCGCTACGTAAATCCAAGCTCTCAGGTTACTGTTATGTACCCAGAGAGGGGGATGGTGTTCAGAATAGACAGACTCGGGAAGGGTCATGCTTGGTACCTGTAAAAGTGAATGGTAAAAGTCTTACTGCAATGATTGACACCGGCAGTTCCCTGTCATTGATCAGAAAAGGTAATGTACCTGTTAATGACATTGATTATGGTCATCAGACACTGATCCAATGTGTCCATGGTGACCAGTCACAGCAGCCCACAGCTGAGCTCACAGTTGAGATTCAGGGTCAGAAATACCTCCTCAAAGTTGGGGTAATGGAGAAGCTACCTTTTGAGATGATTTTGGGGAGGGATGTGCCTGTACTCTCTGATCTGTTGGGAAGTGTGGGGGGTCAGCTATATGAGCAGTCAGTTTGCCAGTCTGATGTTCAGATGGCATGTTCAGTTGTCACTCGTGCCCAGGCCAAAGCTGGTTTACAACCTCTGCCTGACTTGTGTGATAGTCTGTGCGAGGGGGGAACCAAAGGGCCCAGAAAGTCACGCCGCCAGCGGCGTCTTGAGAAGTATGTGGGAACCCCTGTACCTGTTGCTGATGTGTCTGGGTTAGAGGTGCAATGGGATGTTCCACAAAATTTTGCTACACTGCAGAATTCTGACGCAACCTTGAAATGTTTGTTTGACAAGGCCTTAGCTGGGGACAGTCAATCTTCATGTGGGGGGATTTACACAGTAGACAACCACATACTCTACCTTGGGTCAGAGGCAGATAGCAGGAAGTTGGTGGTGCCATCTACCTGTAGACCACTTGTTCTCAACCTTGCACATACAGTTCCATGGGCAGGCCATCTAGGGCAACATAAGACCTATCTTAGGCTAGGCTCCCGTTTCTTTTGGCCCTCCATGTATACTGATGTACAAAAATACTGCAAATCATGCCCCACGTGCCAGAAAACCAGTGCTGTCCGTAGGTCTGAACGGGCTCCTCTATGTTCACTGCCAGTTATCTCTACCCCATTCAAGAGAATTGCAATGGACATTGTTGGACCCTTGGAGAAGAGTAGTGCAGGTTACAAGTATATATTGGTGATCTGTGACTATGCCACCCGGTTCCCAGAAGCCTTCCCACTCCGTTCCATAACCACTCCAAAGATAATCAGTGCTCTTGTTCAGCTCTTCTCTCGTGTAGGAATCCCAGATGAAATCCTGACGGACCAAGGGACAAACTTCACCTCGCGACTGATGGTTCAACTCCACCGACAGCTGGGCATTAAAGGCTTGAGGACTACTCCCTACCATCCCCAAACGGATGGGCTCGTAGAGTGATTCAATCAAACGCTCAAGAACATGCTGAGGAAGTTTGTGGCTGACACTGGTAAAGACTGGGATAAGTGGTTACCCTTTCTGCTTTTTGCTTACAGGGAGGTGCCTCAGGCATCAACAGGTTTCTCGCCATTCGAACTCCTCTATGGATGGCCAGTGCAAGGACCACTGGACCTGCTGAAGAAGTGCTGGGAAGGTTCCCCAGTAGCTACCTCAGGACAGGGGATTGTCCAGTATGTCCTCCAGATGCGAGACAGGTTGGAACGGTACCGAGAGGAAGCTAGAGCAAACCTTCAGCAAGCCCAGAAGGCCCAGAAGAGAGGCTATGACCAGCACGCTCGCCACAGAGAGTTTGAGCCAGGACAGAAAGTCCTGCTCCTCCTTCCCTCATCTACCAGCAAGCTCCTTGCGCAATGGCAAGGACCGTACCTAATCGGGAGGAAGATGGGCCCAGTGACCTACGAGGTGCTGCACCCGGACAAGGGTAAGAAGAAGCAAACCTACCATGTGAACCTTCTCAAGGCCTGGGAGGAGAAAGAGGAACTCTCCAAAGGAAAGTCCTTTCTGGTCCGCAGAGTAGAAGAGGATGAGTCGGATGGGGTCACAGAGGCATGGAAAGAACGAGCAGAAGTCATACTGGCTCACCTGGAAGAAGACAAGCAAGATGAGCTGAAGCAGCTGTTTGGCAAGTATCCGGCCCTCTTCAGTCAGAGACCAGGAAGAACCAAAGTCCTGGAACACGTCATTCGTTTGAAACCTGGCCAGAACCCTGTCCGCCAGCATCCTTACCGTGTGCCTGAGAGGCTGGTGGTTGCCCTCAAGGAAGAGGTCCACACCATGATAGAGATGGATGTTGTCGAGCCATCTTCAAGTGAATGGAGCAGCCCTATTGTCATTGTCCCAAAGAAGGATGGCTCTTTGCGCGTCTGCATGGACTTCCGTAAGGTGAATGCCATCTCCCAGTTTGATGCTTATCCCATGCCCCGCATTAGGTAGAGCTCATTACATCACCACATTGGATCTCTGCAAAGGGTACTGGCAGGTGCCCCTGGATGAACAATCCAAGGCCTACACTGCATTCCGGACGCCAATGGGCCTGTTCCAGTTCAAGGTCATGCCGTTTGGCCTTCATGGGGCCCCTGCGACTTTCCAGAGGCTGATGGACAAGGTCCTCCAGGACTGTGACAATTACTGTGCTGCTTACTTGGACGACGTGGTGATCTACAGCCACTCCTGGGAGGAGCACATACAGCATCTTAGCAGCGTCCTGGGGAAGTTCCATGAAGCAGGCCTCACGCTTAACCTCCTGAAGTGTGAGTGGGCGAAACAGGAGACAAAGTACCTGGGTTACCAGCTGCGTAAGGGTGAAGTTCGGCCTCAGGTGGAGAAAGTGGAGTCCATCAGGAATAGCCCTCAACCCAGAACCAAGACACAGGTGAAGTCCTTCCTAGGTCTGGCAGGGTGGTACCGGAGATTCATTCCACAGTTTTCGACCATCGCTGTCCCTCTGACCAACCTCACTTCGAAGGGGGCCAGCAACCCTGTGAAGTGGACTGAGGAGTGTGAGGAAGCCTTCATGACACTAAAAAAACGACTGTGCTCATTCCCTGTTCTCCAGACCCCTGATTTTAAGAAGAGATTTCTCGTGCAGGTGGACGCTTCGGCTGTAGGAATTGGAGCTGTACTGGCCCAAGGGGAGCCAAGAGAAGAGCTTCCTGTGCTGTACCTGAGTCGGAAGCTGTTGCCCAGGGAAACCAGGTATTCTACAATCGAAAAGGAGTGCCTGGCTATAAAGTGGGCCCTAGATAGCCTCCGTTACTACCTTCTTGGGAGGGAATTTGACCTGCACACGGACCACAGAGCACTGACCTGGATCCAGACCATGAAGGACCGGAATTCTCGTGTGACCAGGTGGTATCTGGAGCTCCAGCCCTTCAGGTTCTGTGTCCGTCACAAGGCAGGAAAAGAGAACGTTACTGCGGACTACCTATCAAGGCTCCCGAACATGGTCGCTTCAGGAGAGGAGGAAGGTAATGTGACGTAGAAGTCCGTCACTGGCCGCGGGCAGCATTTGGTTCTTATATATACACATATTCATCACTCCTCCCTGCGCCATTATACCATAAGTTAACAATGTGGGTCGACACACAATTTAACTTCTGTCTTGGTGCATGCATTTCATACTTATCAATGTTGTGGATGAGCGCATTGTTTGTTTGTTCTGTTCCTCTCTCTCCATCTCTGTAGCTTCTGGGTATGCTGGAAAAGGACCCGAGCTAAGGGAATTGGGTTGGCTTTATAGTGCCTGTCCCAAATGGCTCATTAATGCATATGGGCATATTGAAAGATATTGTCAGTAGTGATGTAATGTTGTAAATGTTATGTTGTGATATTGTTTAAAACCGTGTTGCAATGTATATCCTTTAGTATGTTTAGTTCATGGAAAATGTAGGTTTGTATTGTTAATTGATTAATTAATTAGGGTTAATTGTTCTGAGGGGAGGGGCTAGCCCTACAAAAGGAGCCTCTCTCCAGTCTCTAAGGGGGATTTTTTGGATTGAGCTGTGGATGGGGCAGCATTGTTGTTAAGCTGTCCCATAAGGTAGACGTTGATGGCAGTACTGTTGTTTTCTGTTCCGGAATCACTTGTAAATAAACACCTTTGCACAGAAGAACTTTTGCGGTTCCGCCATCTTTTTATTTTTATAGAGGTTAGGATATCCAGTTTAGCCATCTGGCCTACTCTACGTGACATCCCCAAAGCCAACACTTCCTTTGGCTGCCTTTCCTTCCAGTTCTCTGCTGCCAATGACTGGAACGAATTGCAAAAATCACTGAAGTTGTAGGCTTATATCTCCCTCACTAACTTTAAGCGTCAGCTGTCAGAGCAGCTTATCGATCGCTGCAGCTGTACACAGCCCATCTGTAAATAGCCCATCCAATCAACTACGTACCTCATCCCCATATTTGTTTTTGTTTTTCTGCTCTTTTGCACAAGAGTATTTCTACTTGCACATCCTCATCTGCACACATCACTCCAGTGTAAATTGCTAAATTGTAATTACTTTGCTACTATTGGCCTATTTATTGCCTTACCTCCTTCATTCGCGCACACTGTATACAGATTTTTCTATTGTGTTATCAACTGTATGTTTGTCGATCCCATGTGTAACTCTGTTGATTTTATCACACTGCTTTGCTTTATTTTGGCCAGGTCGCAGTTGTAAATTAGAAATGGATCTCAACTCGCCTACCTGGATAAATAAAGGTGAAATAAAAAAAATGGGAAAAAAATTAAATTAACTTATTGTTATGACAGAATAATAGGGTAGTGAATCAAATGGTGTTGGACAATCAAACAAAAGAAAACAAACAGTTACAACAATATGATCAATGTGTCTTACTGTCATAGTCTTTATTCATGTACTGACAGCATCTCAGCACTTGATGGGGAGAATAGAAAAATATTTGTGCAGTGCTAAAACAGTGAATAGGCCTACTAAAACGCTGTCTGATTCACATAACCTAAGAGCAGAGCAATTGTTTCAACATGTGTGCTCTTGCAATACCCCCTGACTGAGCCATATACTTCACTTACAGGTTACAACAGACTTACAGACAACCATATAATCGACCTGGATAACAAAATGGACTGCACCATAGAGAGAACTGGTCTTGTCTTATGTATTTTAAAGGGAGTTCACAAAGGGACACGTAAGAAAGAGAGCCAAAGATGAAAGATTGTCTTAAAAAAATTAACAAACCATCGCAGTTTCTACGACAAATGAGTGAAACAGGAAAGGGGTTGTGGTATTTCGGATGGGGGGGGGGGTATAAAAGGTGGATACATTGATAAATATATATTTTCCATCATATAAAACCACAAAGCACATGAAGGGGTGGTGGGGGAGGATGTGGAGAGTCCATTACAGTCAATTCACAGCAGGTGGGGAGAGGGGGAGGGAGGATCAATTAGAGAGAGTGTCAAAATGTCCATAATGGCTTCTCGCAGCAAGGGAGAGTGAAAGAGAGGGAGAGAGAATGGCTTCCCGCCAAGCTTCTGTTGGAGAGCGAAATGTGAAGAGAAGCGAGGGGCTACAGGTTAAAACATTAGGCAAAAAAGACTAATAACTAGTGGTTTGTGAAAGAAACAAGAACTAGGAAAAACAGGGAAGGAGCAAGAAGTCGCTCTGGATAAGATTGTTATGCGGAGCAGGTGAACCCAAGAGCAGACTCAGACGAGGAGACTGGGATAAGGTAACCAAGGTATTTATTGAAAAACAGGAGGAAGATGGGGTGCAGGCCAGGGAAAGCTCGGGCAGGTTGCAGGGAGCCATATGCTGAGGCGAGGGGAGTTGGGGCTGGGCAAGCAGGTCGGGTAGAGTGGGGGGTCCAGGACAGGGTAGCAGGACTGATGAGATGTGGGACTGGAGGCAGGGACCAGAGTCAGAGCGGACAGAACTGTAGCGTAGAGGAAAACAGCATCAGGCAAGGGAAGACAGACACAACACAAAACCAAGATTTCTGCAGGAACAAAAGGCTAAAAACGCAGACTGACTGAGCAGAGGTTACGATCTGGCTGCGTGGAAGTGGCAGGGCTGAGTATTTGTAGTGCTATTGATTATGGAACAGATTGCAGCTGGTGGCGATCTACACTGCCTCCAGCACACCTGTCTCCGCCCACACACACACACACACACACACACACAGAGAAAGAGGGAGAGAGCACTGGGAGAGTGGCGGCAGGTTAGACAGACACAGGATGAGCAGTAGAAAGCGTGGTGCAGATGTAACAAAGATTACTTCTAAATGTAAGAAAGGTGAATGATTTTAGTGTTTACATGCATAAATGCCTACACTCGTAGGTACACGAGTGTAGGAATGCTGTCGAGTGCAATCTTCACTGTCGAAAGTGTAATATTGAAGTAAGATTTTAAAACTTCCATCAGTAGCCTTTTCCATTACATGACCACAACCCTTCTTCTGCTTTATCTCTTGCCTTAATGCTTTTAGCCCTCTCTTAATTAGCTGTCAGGTACGGTGGCGGGTGGAGTCCCCTTGGTTTTCTTCGAGCTCAAATGACTGAATTAGGCTCCTATCTTAAAAGATAATTGCTTAATTGTTGCCTTTTCATAGTGGCTGAGGGCCTGAGAAAGGCTCAGATAAGGCTGTAATTATGTAGCTACTACAGATATCCACAACCACACTGATGCTGAAAAGGAAGAGCTGACAGCCAGGTCTCTCTCTCTCTCTCTCTCTCTTTCTCTTTCTCTTTCTCTCTCTCTCTCTCTCTCTCTCTCTTTCTCTTTCTCTTTCTCTTTCTCTTTCTTTTTCTCTTTTTCTCTCTCTTTTTCTCTCTCTCTCTTTTTCTCTTTTTCTCTCTCTCTCTTTTTCTCTCTCTCTCAACCAGCCAACCAACCAAAACTTTTGATATTTCGTATCAGGTGAGGTATGAGGGGAAAAGCCTACATGGTTTATGTGACTACAGGTAGTCTGAAGTATTTTGTTTGGTAAGAAGATTTATCAGGACAGTAAATCATTTTAAGACATCAGTGGATTTGGAGAAAGCTAGTCAAAGGGCATAGCCATGGGAAGTAGGGGTACTGCAGACCCCCTGAAGAAAAGTGTTTTAAAAAAATATATAAATCTTCACATAGTAGTGCAGTGGGAGTTTCAACTGTCAAGACAATAACACGTTCGATTAGGCACCTGCAACCAAGAGGTTCCCCAGTAAACATTCGGTGATACAGCGCTCCATAATTGTTAATTAGCTAGTTGGTTGGCTAGCTACCACCAAAGCTAGGTAGCCTAAATGAGGTTAGCCGTGAAGTGCTTTGAAAGGCTGATCATGATTCACATCAACACCATCATCCCGGAAACCCTAGAACCACTCAAATTCACATCCTGCCCCAACAGATCCACAGATGATGCCATCTCAATTGCACTTCACACTGCCCTTTCCCACCTAGACAAAAGGAACATCTATGTGAGAAGGCTGTTCATTGACTACAGCTCAGCGTTCAACCCCCTAGTGCCCAAAAAGTTCATCACTAAGCTAAGGACTTAACACCTCCCTCTGCAACTGGATCCTGGACTTCTTGGTGGGCCGCCCCCAGGTGGTAAGTGTAGGCAACAACAGATCTGCCATGCTGATCCTCAACACTGGGGCCCCTCAGTTGTGCGTGCTTAGTCCCCTCCTGTACTCACTGTTTACCCACGACTGCGTGGCCAAGCACGACTCCAACACAATACATACAGTGGTATGCCTGATCACCGACAACGATGAGACAGCCTATAGGGATGTCGTCAGACACCTGGCAGTGTGGTGCCAGGACAACAACTTCTCCCTCAATGTGAGCAAGACAAAGGCGCTGATTGTGGACTACAGGAAAAGGAGGACCCGAACACACCAAGACAGTTGTGAAGAGGGCACGACAACACCTTTTCCCCCTCAGGAGGTTGAAAAGATTTGGCGTGGGTCTCCAGATCCTCATCGAGAGCATCCTGACCGGTTGCATCACCACCTGGTATGGTAACTGCTCGGCATCCGAACATAAGCCGCTACAGAGGGTAGTGCGTACGGCCCAGTACATCACTGGGGCCAAGCTTCCTGCCATCCAGGACCTATTTACAAGGTGGTATCAGAGGAAGGCCCCAAAAAATGTCAGACTCCCACCATAAAGTCATAGACTGTTCTCTCTGCTACCACCCGGCAAGCGGTATCGGAGCGCCAAGTCTACCCCCTGTATATAGCCTTGTTGTTGTTATTTCACAGTAAGGTGACACTTGTTGTATTCGGAGCATGTGACAAATATAATTCGATTTGATGTAGGTCTGACGTCCTTTTATGGTTTGGACAAACTATCCAAATACAGCTATCAAGCAGTTGTTAAACGAGACGGTCTAGGCCATGTCAGCGGTCCTGTCTGGTGCACTGGCTACTAACTCATCTTGACGCAGCTCATTGAAGTGCTGATCCAGCTGCTGACGCTGGGCCTCAAATGTCTCCAGGTATGAGGCCTCAGTCTCCCTTGTGAAATTAATATATTCGCTGGTTGTGTTTGCAGTATGTTTTCTTTTCCCTGGGAAAATATATAGGCAGAAGTAATGACATGTACAGTTCAGGAATGATAAGGTACAGAACCCAAAGCAAACCTGAGGGCAGCCGATGAGACTGCAGTTTTGTTCTCCAACAATGTATTGTCTCATTAAATGTATTAAATATTATCCAACAACAGCGAGTGTGGGACCAACCAGATCTACCAACCAGATACACCAATGATGCAAATAATGAGGGTCTTGGGTCAGAATATGATTAATTTAATCAGTGTGACAGGTTTATATCTAAATTCCTAGATCCACACTGTCTCCTTGAATAATGTTTAGGAACATAGCCCTGCCATGACAAAAGCTCTCTGTGGATGAGATTGCCCGCCCCTGATGAAGACAGCTACATTTTATAGTTAGGGCTAAACAAGTGAACATGACAATCAATTGACATTGAACTGTTTACCAACTGAGAATGGACCCTTGGCGTTTGGGGGTTCAGGGCTCAGGGTTTGCGGGTGCATTGATTGTGTCGATGGACCCTGGATGTCTGGTGGTGCAGGGCTCTGAGGATGTGGCTTCACTATTTGAGCATGCAACTTCCTCCGAGTCCATAGGTTCAGGAATGTCATCTGAAAAGTATAATGAGTCGAGGTCAGCACCAGATATCAAACGAGGCTGAATATCCTGCTTTTTTCTGAGCATGTGACAAGTTAAATGTGATTTACTTTGATTGCTTTGCAATGCTTGTAGTTAGCCACTGATTCCTTCCAAACCACTCATTGTTGAATTTGCGATTTCCAACTTGTTGTGTAATGTTTATGTACAATTGCCAATGAGCACCGATATGTTTTATCTATAATTTCTCTTCATAATTTCTCTTCATATGACAAGGATTGAAACGGATTCGCCAGTAGATTGTCGACTTGATTTATTATGATGACTGCTAGCTAAGATTTTGAAAGTATGATATTGACATGATCAGTCCAATCTAAGCTACAGTATATAACGTGATTTGACATAATTGTATCTGTGGCCAATGACCTTGAGCC
Source organism: Oncorhynchus kisutch (assembly GCF_002021735.2). Lineage (NCBI taxonomy): Eukaryota > Metazoa > Chordata > Actinopteri > Salmoniformes > Salmonidae > Oncorhynchus > Oncorhynchus kisutch. The sequence continues at coordinate 48,201,784 of NC_034187.2, read as the reverse complement.
TTCTTGGATGGGCACTTCTAATGGAGCTCTCCCCGTAGATTTTGCGTTGACGTAGTGTCCCCATGAGTGACAGAACACTGAGCCAATCAAGGCGCAACTAGAGAACATTACCAACCTCTAAGCTCCGTTTTTTCCACTGGCTGCCCCACTACCACAGAAAGCACTGAGCTAGGCTGAAACACCTGCATTTTGGAGCTGCCTTACTCAAGAAAGCAAAAAAGGGACTGTTTGTATGCGGCTTTATCAATTCAATGATTTTATCTTTTTTTTACATTGTTTGCAAACTGATATGTGACACGTATTGATGCCAAAATAGCAAGCAAATCAGGCATGTTATTTTTTTTTGCTAAACAGGTGGAGCTCAAAACATCTGGGCTACGGTAATGTGAAGGTGGAGAAAGATCGACTTACCTTGTTAGCCAGCTAGATTACTTTCTCTCACGACAGCCAACAATATAACTAAACTAAATGTAGCTAGCATACGAGTCCAATGTTTGCCGGGGCGGCAAGTTCAAATCCTCGAGCTGACCATGTACAAATCTGTTGTTCTGCCCCTGAACAGGCAGTTAACCCACTGTTCCTAGGCCGTCATTGAAAATAAGAATTTGTTCTTAACTGACTTGCCTAGTTAAAAATAAAAACAAAAAAAACATAAAAGTTAGCTAGCAGCAGTAGTTACCCTACTATCAACCTCTCTCTCCCCCCTCGCTGATCTGTCTCTGCTAACTCTTCGTCTGCTTCCTCCAAAATGCAACTATATTTTATCCAGATTTATTGCCCACTTACTTTCAATGAAGAAACATAGTGTTGTTTTAATGAACCTTGTGCAAGGCATGTATTATTGACCTCACGTTACGAGACCAAGCTAGTGGTTTGTTTACATGTAGTAAAACAAATGCTAGCGCTGACACCCTGTGGTGATAATGTTGAACTGCATATTAATTACATTGGGATGAGACATTACACGAGGCAAACATGTATTTTAAAATGAAAACAAATTGACTTTAAAATATTCCTTTCTGCACACCCTCTTGATAGTGATATTTGCTGATGTCTCTCTCCTGAGCATGTCATCCTTAAGGCCTACCTTCATTACAAGGGTAGTGCTTGCACTAATCTATTTCATGATGGCATGTCCAGTAGCTGTAGAAGTCAAATCTTGTATCCTTCAACATGGTTAGCCTCATTAATTATCAAATGAAAAACCAACACATTGATCTTGCCCGTATCAAACCAGCGTTTTCTTTTCTGTCAAGTTATTAGCAAATGATTAACACACACACAAGTTCACAGTGTTTTTCCTGTTTCTAATGGTATCATTTCAAATGGAGAAAACATCTCAGCAAAATGTAAACAATGTGTGAGGATTTGCAAATCCTGTTTCAGCACAGAAATGACAAGCCACATGTACAAGTGTATTGGACATACCCACTAGGCCAATACTAATCCCATCATGTCTGCAATGGGCATGCATGCCATAAATAATCTCACATCCACAGTAACCAAAAGGGTAGAGCACGGATAGTGGAGGCAAGAGAAAAATACCCTGGGCTGCAAAGTAGCAATGTAATGTATGAGTTCCATACCTGTATGGCTGGCCGGGCCAGGACGCAAACCCTAATCAAATTAAACTTGTAAGCTAGTATGCCACCACCGGAGGAGAACAGTGAGTGTAGCAAAATGAAGCAAAAGGTACAAAATTGCAGGATCTCCTCCAGCAGCCAAGATGCTTACAGTATTACAATATAGATACATTCATAATAGACAGGAGGAGACACCACTTTAAGTCTCAGGGGGGAAGACATCACATCACAGTGGCTACTAGAACTCATCTGCAGCTCACCTCTGCTACAGTCACACCCCTTTCACCTCCTCCTATGCCACTGACAGTATAACACAGCCACCGACTATGATCTAAGTCAATGTAGCAGAATTAAATAACCACAAAATTAATTCTGTGGGTGCAAGATTGACTCAGTCCACACAGTCTGCTCTGCTGGCTGCTGAGACTGAGGAGAAGGAAGATGGTCAGTGAGTGTAACAGAGGGGTGAGTGTGTTGAGGTCAATGTGGAGGAGGTCAGTGAGTGTAGCAGAGGGGTGAGTGTGCTGAGGTTGATGAGAAGGTCCGTGAGTGTAACAGAGGGGTGTGTGAGCTAGTTGACAGGTGAGTGCTTATCTCTTTCTCAATTCATCCTTTCTCTATTACTCTCCTCTTCTCCTTCTAAAAACCCATTGGAAAAGGTCAGAGGGGAAGGACCTTCTACCTTCTCCTACAATACAGTTGCAATACAATACAGGTGAGGAGATAATCAAGGAAAGACAAAGTGAGAAAGCCCTTGTAGCCATCGTGTGGTGATGTCACCCGCCCTGCGACCTAAAGTACCTAGCCCAACCAAGATCATGGTTTTGGAATGATAATGCATGCTACTTTGTGGTATGAAGTGCTGTTGTGCCAGGGGTTGCATCCTAGGTCAGCCATACAGGGATTGTTACACTAACACCAATGATCAAGGACGTCAATTGCAGCTTAACTGCAATATCATTAGACAAAATGAGAGTGAGTGACAACCAAATAAAACAGACAAACAGGGAATGTTCAATGACTAAAAAATACACCATACTCAATTCAAAGAATCAAGACTTTATTTAATATAATACAAAGAATGCCTATGTAAATGGTTAGTGGGTTTAGACATTCAATCTTACTCCAAAAAATGGAATGATTGAATAGTTAAATGAATAGTGTCTAATTCAAATAATAAGCAGAATGTCAGGGCTGGAACAGAAACCTGCACACCCATTAGCTAGATCTCTATGAGCAAGGTTTGTTGTGCATGTTCTAGGTCTATGCACTGTTACTTTTAACATTATTTTTGTAGTCCTACAACCAATTCTAACAGCAAACCAGTAGCATATACAGTGCATTTGTAAAGTATTCAGACCCCTTGACCTTTTCCACATTTTGTTATGTTACAGCCTTATTCTAAAAAGGATTAAATGAAAAAAAGTGTCATCAATCTACACACAATACCCCATAATAAGAAAGGAAAAACTGTTTTTTTAAACATTTTGCTAAAATATGACATAAAAAAACATAAATGCATTCACTGCTGTGCGGCGACACTCCCAGCCAACCTGACAGAGCTTCAGAGGATCTGCAGAGAAGAATGGGAGAAACTCCCCAAATAGTGGTGCCAAGCTTGTAGCGTCATACCTAAGAAGACTCAAGCCTGTAATTGCTGCCAATGGTGTTTCAACAAAGTACTGAGTAAAGGGTCTGAATACTTATATAAATTACATTTCAGTTTTTTTATTTCATACATTTTGTAAAAAAATCTAAAAACCTGGTTTGGCTTTGCCATTGTGGGGTATTGTGTGTAGACTGATGAGGAAGATAAATCAATCAATCAATTTTAGAATAAGGCTGTAAAGTAACAAAATGTGGAAAAAGTCAAGGGTTCTGAATACTTCCCAAATAAACTGTATAACCCATTAGCGATATACCCATTAGCGATATTTCTTTGGGACCTTCTTCCACAGACAGGGTTTAGCAGCTTTCACAGGTCTCTGTATCTAAGATTAGAAGCATAGAAATTAGACTAGGACTTGCTTCATTATTCTCAAGTGATATAACATTTGATATTTTGTTGTAATTGAGTTTTTGTGTTGTCATAGTTCTCTCTTTGGGACTGGAAATCTGTTCATGTAACGGCTGTCGTGGGTTGAAGATGGTGAGGACCAAGGTGCAGCGTGGTACATGTTCATCTTTATTTATGAATTGAACACTGAATGAAAAAACAACAAAAGAGAATGAACAAAACCGAAACAGTTCTGTCTGGTACAGAATACAAAAACAGAAAACAACTACCCACAAACACAGGTGGGAACAGTCTACCTAAGTATGGTTCTCAATCAGAGACAACGATTGACCGCTGCCTCTGATTGGGAACCATACCAGGCCAAACACAGAAATACAACACACAGAACAAAACACAGAATGAAAAACATAGAATGCCCACCCCAACTCACGCCCTGACCAAACCAAAATAGAGACATAAAAAAGGAACTAAGGTCAGGAAGGTCAGGACGTGACTTAGCCAAATTATTAGCTAGGTAGTTCATCTGGTTCAGGTTATTAATCAACCTACCAGGGTGTTTATAAACACTACAGGAACAAGATCATCCTCATGTATCGATCACATTTTTACTAATGCTGTAGAACTTTGTTCTAAAGCTATATCCGTATCCATTGGATGCAGTGATCACAATACAGTGGCTATATCCAGGAAAGTCAAAGTTCCAACAGCTGGGCCTAAAATAATATATAAGAGATCACGCAAAAGGTTTTGCTGTGACTCTTATGTGGATGATAAAAATGTGTTGGTCCGATGTGATTATTAATGAGGAGCATCCAGAAGCTGCACTTGATGAATTTATGAAATTGTTTCTTCCAATTATTGATAAACATGCACCTGTAAAGAAACTGACTGTTAGAACTGTTAAGGCTCCATGGATTTATGAGGAATTGAAAAACTGTATGGTTGAAAGAGATGGGGCAAGAGGAGTGGCTAATAAGTCTGGCTGCACATCTGACTGGCTTACTTACTGCAAATTAAGAAATTATGTGACTAAAATCAACAAAAAAGAAGAAACTGTCAAATGAAGCCATTACTCACAGTATTAGACTTAAAATGAATCATCCAGCGATCATACACTGTTTACCAGGTGGCAGGGATATCGACATTAAGGCTAATCTGAAGATGGTGCTGGCTAAAGCTAAAACTGGCGAGTGTAGAGAGTATAGAGATATTGTTATCCACGTCGGCACCAACGATGTTAGGATGAAACAGTCAGAGGTCACCAAGCGCAATATAACTTCAGCGTGTAAATCAGCTGGAAAGATGTGTCGGCATCGAGTAATTGTCTCTGGCCCCCTCCCAGTTAGGGGTAGTGATGAGCTCTACAGCAGAGTCTCACGACTCAATCGCTGGTTGAAAACTGTTTTCTGCCCCTCCCAAAAGATACAATTTTTAGATAATTGGCCCTCTTTCTGGGACTCACCCACAAACAGGACCAAGCCTGGCCTGCTGAGGAGTGACGGACTCCATTCTAGCTGGAGGGGTGCTCTCATCTTATCTACCAACATAGACAGGGCTCTAACTCCTCTAGCTCCACAATGAAATAGGGTGCAGGCCAGGCAGCAGGCTGTTAGCCAGCCTGCCAGCTTAGTGGAGTCTGCCACTAGCACAGTCAGTGTAGTCAGCTCAGCTATCCCCATTGAGACCGTGTCTGTGCCTCAACCTAGGTTGGGCAAAACTAAACATGGCGGTGTTCGCCTTAGCAATCTCACTAGAATAAAGACCTCCTCCATTCCTGCCATTATTGAAAGAGATTGTGATACCTCACATCTCAAAATAGGGCTACTTAATGTTAGATCCCTTACTTCAAAGGCAGTTATAGTCAATTAACTAATCACTGATCATAATATTGATGTGATTAGCCTGACTGAAACATGGCTTAAGCCTGATGAATTTACTATGTTAAATGAGGCCTCACCTCCTGGTTACACTGGTGACCATATCCCCCGTGCATCCCGCAAAAGCGGAGGTGTTGCTAACATTTACAATAGCAAATTTCAATTTACACAAAAAAATTATGTTTTTTGTCTTTTGAGCTTCTAGTCATGAAATCTATGCAGCCTACTCAATCACTTTTTATAGCTACTGTTTACAGGCCTCCTTGGCTGTATACAAATCAAATTTTATTTGTCACATACACATGGTTAGCAGATGTTAATGCGAGTGTAGCGAAATGCTTGTGCTTCTAGTTCCGACAATGCAGCAATAACGAACAAGTAATCTAACTAACAATTCCAAAAATCTACTGTCTTATACACAGTGTAAGGGGATAAAGAATATGTACATAAGGATATATGAATGAGTGATGGTACAGAGCAGCATAGGCAAGATACAGTAGATGATATCGAGTACAGTATAACATATGAGATGAGTATGTAAACAAAGTGGCATAGTTAAAGTGGCTAGTGATACATGTATTACATAAGGATGCAGTCGATGATATAGAGTACAGTATATACGTATGCATATGAGATGAATAATGTAGGGTAAGTAACATTATATAAGGTAGCATTGTTTAAAGTGGCTAGTGATATATTTACATCATTTCCCATCAATTCCCATTATTAAAGTGGCTGGAGTTGAGTCAGTGTCATTGACAGTGTGTTGGCAGCAGCCACTCAATGTTAATGGTGGCTGTTTAACCGTCTGATGGCCTTGAGATAGAAGCTGTTTTTCAGGCTCTCGGTCCCAGCTTTGATGCACCTGTACTGACCTCGCCTTCTGGATGACAGCGGGGTGAACAGGCAGTGGCTCGGGTGGTTGATGTCCTTGATGATCTTTATGGCCTTCCTGTAGCATCGGGTGGTGTAGGTGTCCTGGAGGGCAGGTAGTTTGCCTCCGGTGATGCGTTGTGCAGACCTCACTACCCTCTGGAGAGCCTTACGGTTGAGGGCGGTGCAGTTGCCATACCAGGCGGTGATGCAACCCGCCAGGATGCTCTCGATTGTGCATCTGTAGAAGTTTGTGAGTGCTTTTGGTGACAAGCCGAATTTCTTCAGCCTCCTGAGGTTGAAGAGGCGCTGCTGCGCCTTCTTCACGATGCTGTCTGTGTGAGTGGACCAATTCAGTTTGTCTGTGATCTGTATGCCGAGGAACTTAACTTGCTACCCTCTCCACTACTGTTCCATCGATGTGGATGGGGGGGTGTTCCCTCTGCTGTTTCCTGAAGTCCACAATCATCTCCTTAGTTTTGTTGACGTTGAGTGGGAGGTTATTTTCCTGACACCACACTCCGAGGGCCCTCACCTCCTCCCTGTAGGCCGTCTCGTCGTTGTTGGTAATCAAGCCTACCACTGTTGTGTCGTCCGCAAACTTGATGATTGAGTTGGAGGCGTGCGTGGCCACGCAGTCGTGGGTGAACAGGGAGTACAGGAGAGGGCTCAGAACGCACCCTTGTGGGGCCCCAGTGTTGAGGATCAGCGGGGAGGAGATGTTGTTGCCTACCCTCACCACCTGGGGGCGGCCCGTCAGGAAGTCCAGTACCCAGTTGCACAGGGCGGGGTCGAGACCCAGGGTCTCGAGCTTGATGACGAGCTTGGAGGGTACTATGGTGTTGAATGCCGAGCTGTAGTCGATGAGCGTTCCTCATTGAGTTCCCTGAATTCCTATCGGACCTTGCAGTCATAGTAGATAATATTCAAATTTTTGGGAACTTTAATATTCACATGGAAAAGTCCACAGACCTGCTCCAAAAAGGCTTTCGGAGCCATCATCGACTCAGTGGGTTTTGTCCAACATGTCTCTGGACCTACTCGCTGTCACAGTCATACTCTGGACCTAGTTTTGTCGCATGGAATAAATGTTGTGGATCTTAATGTTTTTACTCATAATCCTGGACTATCGGACCACCATTTTATTATGCTTGCAATTGCAACAAATAATCTGCTCAGACCCCAATCAAGGAGCATCAAAAGTTGTGCTATAAATTCACAGACAACACAAAGATTCCTTGATGCCCTTCCAGACTCCCTCTGCCTACCCAAGGACGCCAGAGGACAAAAATCCGTTAACCACCTAACTGAGGAACTCAATTTAACCTTGCGCAATACCCTAGATGCAGTTGCGCCCCTAAAAACTAAAAACATTTATCATAAGAAACTAGCTCCCTGGTATACAGAAAATACCCGAGCTCTGAAGCAAGCTTCCAGAAAATTGGAACGGAAATGCCACCACACCAAACTGGAAGTCTTCCGACTAGCTTGGAAAGACAGTACCGCGCAGTATCGAAGAGCCATAAGTGCTGCTTGATCATCCTAAAAAATAAGAACAATCCCAAATTTCTTTTTGATACTGTCGCAAAGCTAACTAAAATGCAGCATTCCCCAAGTGAGGATGGCTTTCACTTCAGCAGTAAGAAATTCATGAACTTCTTTGAGGAAAATATCATGATTATTAGAAAGCAAATTACGGACTCTTTAAATCTGCGTATTCCTTCAAAGCTCAGTTGGCCTGAGTCTTCACAACTCTGCCAGGACCTAGGATCAAGCTGCATACTGGACCCTATTCCAACTAAACTACTGAAAAAGCTGCTTCCTGTGCTTGGCCCTCCTATGTTGAACATAATAAACGGCTCTCTATCCACCGGATGTGTACCAAACTCACTAAAAGTGGCAGTAATAAAGTACTCTCTAGAAAAAGCTAAACCTTGACCAAGAAAATATAAAAACTATCGGCCTATATCGAATCTTCCATTCCTCTCAAATTTTTTTGAAAAAGCTGTTGCTCAGCAACTCAATTCCTTCCTGAAGACAAACAATGTATACAAAATGCTTGAGTTTGGTTTTAGACCCCATCATAGCACTGAGACTGCACTTGTGAAGTTGGTAAATTACCTTTTAATGGCATCAGACCGAGGCTCTGCATCTGTCCTCGTGCTCCTAGACCTTAGTGCTGCTTTTGATACCATCGATCACCACATTCTTTTGGAGAGATTGGAAACCCAATTTGCTCTACACGGACAAGTTCTGGCCTGGTTTAGATCTTATCTGTCGGAAATATATCAGTTTGTCTCTGTGAATGGTTTGTCCTCTGAGAAATCAACTGTACATTTCGGTGTTCGTCAAGGTTCCGTTTTAGGACCACTATTGTTTTCACTATATATTTTTCCTCTTGGGGATGTAATTCGAAAACTTAACATTAACTTTCACTGCTATGCGGATGACACACAGCTGAAACTTGGTGAAGCCCCAAAATAGCCCTCGCTTGAAGCCTGTGTTTCAGACAGAAGGAAGTTGATGGCTGCAAACTTTCTACTTTTAAACTCGGACAAAACAGAGATGCTTGTTCTAGGTCCCAAGAAACAAAGAGATCTTCTCTTGAATCTGACAATTAATCTTAATGGTTATACAGTCGTCTCAAATAAAACTGAAGGACCTCGGCGTTACTCTGGACCCTGATCTTTCTTTTGACGACCATATCAAGACTGTTTCAAGGACAGCTTTTTACCATCTACCTAACATTGCAAAAATCAGAAACTTTCTGTCCAAAAATGATGCAGATAAATTAATCCATGCTTTTGTCACTTCTAGGTTAACTTCTTGGATATAGGGGGCGCTATTTTAATTATTGGATGAAAAACGTTCCCGTTCTAAACAAGATATTTTGTCACGAAAAGATGCTCGACTATGTATATAATTGACAGCTTTGGAAAGAAAACACTCTGACGTTTCCAAAACTGCAAAGATATTGTCTGTGAGTGCCACAGAACTGATGTTACAGAAAAAACCCAGATAAAAATCCAATCAGGAAGTGACACATTTTTTGAAACCGCCTCATGCCAATGACTCCTTATATGGCTGTGAAGGAGCTAGGAGTCAGCTTACGTTTTCCACGTTTTCCCCAAGGTGTCTGCAGCATTGTGACATATTTGTAGGCATATCATTGGAAGATTGACCATAAGAGACTACATCTACCAGGTGGTTGTTTGGTGTCCTTCGTCGCAATTATTGCATAATCTCCAGCTGCAGTATTTTTCAGTTTGCTTCTGATGAGAAGCCAACTGCCACCACTGAGATTATCGAATAGATATGTGAAAAACACCTTGAGGATTGATTCTAAACAACATTTGCTATGTTTCTTTCGATATTATGGAACTAATTTGGAAAAAAGTTCGGCGTTGTAAGTGACTGCATTTTCCGGTCTTTTTCTTAGCCAAACGTGATGAACAAAACGGAGCTATTTCGTCCCCCTTGGGTTGTGCCATGGCGGAGATCTTTGTGGGCAGTACTCGGCCTTGTCTCAGGATGGTAATTTGGTGGTTGAAGATATCCCTCTAGTGGTGTTGGGGCTGTGCTTTGGCAAAGTGGGTGGGGTTATATCCTTCCTGTTTGGCCCTGTCCGGAGGTATCATCGGATGGGGCCACAGTGTCTCCTGACCCCTCCTTGTCTCAGCCTCCAGTATTTATGCTGCAGTAGTTTGTGTCGCGGGGCTAGGGTCAGTTTGTTATATCTGGAGTACTTATCCTGTCTTCTCTGGTGTCCTGTGTGAATTTAAGTATTCTCTCTCTAATTCTCTTTCTCTCTCTCGGAGGACCTGAGCCCTAGGACCATGCCTCAGGACTACCTGGCATGATGACTCCTTGCTGTCCCCAGTCCACCTGGCCGTGCTGCTGCTCCAGTTTCGACTGTTCTGCCTGCGGCTATGGAATACTGACCTGTTCACCGGACGTGCTACCTGTCCCAGACCTGCTGTTTTCAACTCTCTAGAGACAGCAGGAGTGGTAGAGATACTCTTAATGATCGGCTATGAAAAGCCAACTGACATTTACTCCTGAGGTGCTGACTTGCTGCACCCTTTACAAGTACTGTGATTATTATTATTTGACCATGCTGGTCAGTTATGAACAGTTATGAACATCCACCCGGCACATCCAGAAGAGGACTGGCCACCCCTCATAGCCTGGTTCCTCTCTAGGTTTCTTCCTAGGGTTTGGCCTTTCTAGGGAGTTTTTCCTAGCCACCGTGCTTCTACACCTGCATTGCTTGCTGTTTGGGGTTTTACACTGGGTTTCTGTACAGCACTTTGAGATATCAGCTGATGTATGAAGGGCTATATAAATACATTTGATTTGATGATCAATGATATAAAGAATGATGTAAAAAAAACTTTGGCGTACTTTAAATTAAATTATGGGCAGAAAGACATATTCAACTCTATCTTTCGTAGAATCAGATGGCTTATTCATCACAAAACCATTTGATGTTGCCAATTATTTGAATGATTATTTAATTGGCAGAGTGGGCAAGCTTAGGCAGGAAATGCCCACGACAAACAGTGAGCAATTATATTCATGCATAAAAAAACTAATAATGAAAGGAAAGCAGTGCAAGTTTTAATTTTGTAAAGTTAGTGTGGGAGAGGTGGAAAAATTAATAATAATGACAAACCTGGCATTGACAACTTAGATGGAAAGCTACTGAGGATGGTAGATGACTCTATAGCCACTCCTATCTGTCATATTTTTGATCTGAGCCTAGAGGAAAATCTTAGTCCTCAGGCCTGGAGGGAAGCCAAAGTAGTTCTGCTACCCAAGAGTGTTAAAGTGGCCTTTAAAATTGTGTTTGACCAAATAATTTCTTTACAGAGAAATAACATTGTAACAACATACTTTCAGCATGCTTATAGAGAAGGGCACTTAACATGTACTGCACTGACACAAATGACTGGTGATTGGTTGAAATAAATTGATAATAAGAAGATTGTGGGAGCTGTACTGTTAGATTTCAGTGCAGCCTTTGATATTACTGACCATAACCTGTTGTTGAGAACTTAAGTGCTATGGCTTTTCAACCTCAGCTCTGAATCCACGATATGGCAATCTATCTAATAGAACTCAAAGGGTTTTCTTTAATGGAAGCATCTCTAAAGTCAAACATGTAAGTGTGGTGTACCGCAGGGCAGCTCTCCAGGCCCTCTCTTCTTTTCTATTTTTACCACTGACCTGCCACTGGCATTAAACAAAGCATGTGTGTCCATGTATGCTGATCATTCAACCATATACACATCAGCAACCACAGCTAAAGAAGTCACTGAAACCCTTAACAAAGAGTTGCGGTCTGTTTTGGAATGGGTGGCCAGTAATAAACTGGTCATGAACATCTCTAAAACTAAGAGCATTGTATTTGGTACAAATCATTGCTTAAGTTGTAGACCTTAGCTGAATCTGGTAATGAGTGGTGTGGCTGTTGAACAAGTTGAGGAGATTAAATTACTTGGCATTACCTTAGATCGTAAACTGTCATGGTCAAAACATATAGATTCAATGGTTGCAAGGATAGGGAGAGGTCTAGCCATAATGAAGAGATCCTCTGCTTTTTTGACACCACACTCCAAAAAGCACGTTCTGCAGGCTTTAGTTTTGTCAAATTTTGATTCTTGTCCAGTTGTGTGGTCCAATGCTGCAAGGAAATACCTAGTTAAGCTGCAGCTGGCCCAGAACAGAGCGCTCTTAATTGTAATCAGAGGGATGATATAAATACTATGCATGCCAGTCTCTCTTGGCTAAGAGTTGGAGACTGACTGCATCACTTCTTCTTTTTACAAGAAACATTAATGTGTTGAAAATCCCAAATTGTTTGCATTGTCAACTTACACACAGCTCTGACACACACACTTATCCCACCAGACATGCCACCAGGGGTCTTTTCATAGTCCCCAAATCCAGAACCCTGGAGCCCTTATTGCATGGAACTTCCTTTCATCTCATATTGCTAAAACCTCAAACACCTTGTGGCATAACGCCTCTCCCCTATTTGACCTAGATAGTTTGTGTGTATGTATTGATATGTAGGCTATGTGTGCCTTTAAAAAAATCTTTCCTTGAGCTACTATTGTCTAAGGATGTTCTGTATTATGTCATTCTGTATTGTTTTGTGTGGACCCCAGGAAGAGTAGCTTCTGCTTTTGCAACAGGTAATGGGGATCCTAATAAAATACCAAATGGTAAACTTGTTGTTTCAGAAGATCAAGCTAATGTTTGTGTCATTAAAAAAACTAATATTGGATGGCTGTCGATCCTATTTATATGTAGCTAGCTAGCTACCTGACATTACTTAGAAAAGATGATTAACTTGATAAACAATTCACCCATGTGCTACACAGAATCCAGGAGGCATTTCTTGCTGCTGCTAACATTACTGTCCATGCAGGCATTGCGGCCCGCTGCAAGATTTCTTTGGGAAATCTAGCTTACATTTTCTCAGGATGTAAGGACCATCCCACCCGCAAATACTATGGTCAAAAATTCTCATTTTGACCTGGAGAAAACAACTAGACTATTTTAGATTAGCTAGCTAGCTAGCTGTTTACAGCCTCGACGGAACAGCTTGTTTACAAAGACAACGGACGTTCTTTGGGGTTCAAGGGTTTCACTTCCGCTGCTCCATAAAAGCTGTTAAAAAGTTCTATAGACGCATGTAGCACCGGGAAAAAACATTTTTTTCTCGGTTTGGCAAAAAGGGTAGTACTGTAGTATAATTAACAACAGTGTCTTGCATGATTCAATAGTTGGAATTGTAAGAGATTTTGCCTTGTCCCTTTCTCGGCAATTGTCATTCTAATGGAATCCAGAAAAAACAAAACCCCGTCCAAAAGCTTTTACATCGAAGGTGTAAAGTTATGGGCAAAGACACAAAACATCAACATCCAATGAAATATTTTTCTTGATCAAATAACATAGAAAACAACCACCTTTTGTACAGTATTCATTTACCATCCTTAACTACTTAATATAAATGTACATTAACATATTGTACATAGGCTGGTCATCTAGGTTTGTACCTGTAGACTTTTCATAACCATGAAGAAAAACAATGCACAATACAGTAATTGAGTACATTAAGACATCAAGTGGTGACTCAGTTGGTAGAGCATGGCGCTTGCAATGCTAGGGTTGTGGGTTTGATTCCCACGGGGGACCAGTCCAAAAAAGTATAAAAATGTTACGACTCACTACTGTAAGTTGGTCTGGATGTGAGCATCTACTAAAATAGAAAAGGAATGAATAGACCCTTTCAGTTTTCACAAGTTGCATTTGCAAAATATTTAAAGAAACTGGAAAACATATCAAGGAAGTATTTTTATATTCCACAAGTATTATCAGAATAACTGTTTTGTACAGATAATTATCAGACTCAAGTTACAAATGCTGGAGAACACTCAAATCGATGTTGCTAAAACATTTTCACAAAAGTATTGCACTGGTCCTTTAATAGTCCTGTATTAGCGGACGATAGACATTTTCAGCGCGGACAATGTTTTTTCTTCTGCACCAACCCCCCAGTCGACAAAAGAAATTGCAGCAGCCCCACCCCCAAACTACTTCCCGCGGCTATGTCAGAGGGGGAATAAGGAAAGGAAAAGGTCCAGCAAAAGGAAAGAAATGGGTCGAAAAAGTGAACAAAATATGATGGGTATCATTATGCAGTACAGGGTGATGTATTTCCCTTGTCTGTTACCTCTGTTGCTTTTCTTGCTTTCCTTTTTTTTCAGCCATTTTTATGGAGGTTTTAAACATAAATGGGTGAAGAGACAGGAATAGGATTGCTGTAGTGTAAGAGTTTAGTTTTAAACGGGGTGTTCTTACAGGATTCCCACAGTAATAAGGTAGTGTGGGGCATGGAGAGGGGGGGGGGGTATTTCCTTAGTCATGGGTCTAAATCAAATCAAATCAAATGTATTTATATAGCCCTTCGTACATCAGCTGATATCTCAAAGTGCTGTACAGAAACCCAGCCTAAAACCCCAAACAGCAAGCAATGCAGGTGTAGAAGCACGGTGGCTAGGAAAAACTCCCTTAGAAAGGCCAAAACCTAGGAAGAAACCTAGAGAGGAACCAGGCTATGTGGGGTGGCCAGTCCTCTTCTGGCTGTGCCGGGTGGAGATTATAACAGAACATGGCCAAGATGTTCAAATGTTCATAAATGACCAGCATGGTCGTATAATAATAAGGCAGAACAGTTGAAACTGGAGCAGCAGCACAGTCAGATGGACTGGGGACAGCAAGGAGTCATCATGTCAGGTAGTCCTGGGGCATGGTCCTAGGGCTCAGGTCCTCTGAGAGAGAGAAAAAAAAGGAAAAAAAAGAGAGAATTAGAGAGAGCATATGTGGGGTGGCCAGTCCTCTTCTGGCTGTGCCGGGTGGAGATTAAAACAGAACATGGCCAAGATGTTCAAATGTTCATAAATGACCAGCATGGTCGTATAATAATAAGGCAGAACAGTTGAAACTGGAGCAGCAGCACAGTCAGATGGACTGGGGACAGCAAGGAGTCATCATGTCAGGTAATCCTGGGGCATGGTCCTAGGGCTCAGGTCCTCCGAGAGAGAGAAGGAGAGAATTAGAGAACGCACACTTAGATTCACATAGGACACCGAATAGGACAGGAGAAGTACTCCAGATATAACAAACTGACCCTAGCCCCCTGACACATAAACTACTGCAGCATAAATACTGGAGGCTGAGACAGGAGGGGTCAGGAGACACTGTGGACCCATCCGAGGGCACCCCCGGACAGGGCCAAACAGGAAGGATATAACCCCACCCACTTTGCCAAAGCACAGCCCCCACACCACAAGAGGGATATCTTCAACCACCAACTTACCATCCTGAGACAAAGATCTCCGCCATGGCACAACCCAAGGGGGGGGGGCGCCAACCCAGACAGGATGACCACATCAGTGAATCAACCCACTCAGGTGACGCAGGCCTGGTGGAAGCAGCTGGGGTCTTCTTTACAGGATCAGGTAATGCGTATGCTTATTATAGCACGGATGGCTACCCTGACGGAAATGGATGCTCCGAGTGCGTTCCTCTTTAACCTGGAGAGGATGTCGTTACAGCAGAAGCAGATTTTTCATTTGCGGCGTCCTTCAGGGTCTCTGACGTCAGATCCAGTGGAGATGAAGAGGATGACTATAAACTTCTACGCAAACCTCTACGGTGACATCAACCCTAATCCACAGTGTGCTCAGGAGATTCTACAGGGGTTTCCTAAGCTCGGGCCTGAGCAGAGAGCTGGACTGGAGGGTGATCTTTAGTTTTAGGAACTAACAGTGGCTGTGCAGCAGCTCTCCCCAGGCCATGTGCTGGTGGTCGATGGATTGAGTTTTATAACGGTTTCTGGGGTGTATTTGGGAGCAAGCTCTTATAGGTCTCTTCGGGAGTCTCTGTACTTCCCAGTCAACTGACAGCGGGTAGTTCTGTCTCTACTGCCGAAGAAGGGGGACCTAGCTCTATTGAAGAACTGGAGGCCAGCATCGTTGCTCTGCTTGGATTACAAAATACTGTCCAAGTGTTTGGCATGAATCGTCTGAAAGTTTGTTTGATGCACCTGTACTGACATCGCCTTCTGGATGCCTGGAGGGCAGGTAGTTTGCCCCTGGTGATGCATTGTGCAGACCGCACCACCCTCTGGAGAGCCTTGCTGTTGAGGGCGGTGAAGTTGCCATAGCAAGCGGTGATACAGTCCGGCAGGATGCTCTTGATTGTGCATCTGTAAAAGTTTGTGAGTGTTTTAGGTGACAAGCCAAATTTCTTCAGCCACCTGAGGTTGAGGAGGCAATGTTGTGCCTTCTTCACCACACTGTCTGTGTGGGTGGACCATTTCAGTTTGTCCGTGATGTGTATGCCGAGGAACTTTCCACCTTCTCCACTACTGTCCCGTCGATGTGGATGGGGGGTGCTCCCTCTGCTGTTTCCTGAAGTCCACGATCATCTCCTTTGTTTTGTTGATGTTGATTGAGAGGTTATTTTCCTGACACCACACTCCGAAGGCCCTCAGCTCCTCCCTGTAGGCCATCTAATCGTAATGTTGGTAATCAAGCCTACCACTGTAGTGTCGTCTGCAAACTTGATGATTGAGTTGGAGGCCTGCATGGCCACGCAATCATGGGTGAACAGGGAGTACTGGAGAGGGCTGAGAACGCACCCTTGTGGGGCCCGAGTGATGAGGATCAGTGGGGTGGAGATGTTGGTTCCTACCTTCACCACCTGGGGGTGGCCCGCTAGAAAGTTCAGGACCCAGTTGCACAGGGCAGGGTCGTGACCCAGGGAGTGGGTCTAGGGTGACAGGTAAGGTGGAGGTGATAGGATCCCTGACTAGTTTCTCAAAGCACTTCTTTTTCTTTTCTTTTTTTTTACCCCCTTTTCTCCCCAATTTCGTGGTATCCAATTGTTAGTAGTTACTATCTTGTCTCATCTCTACAACTCCCGTACGGGCTCGGGAGAGACGAAGGTCGAAAGCCATGCGTCCTCCGAAACACAACCCAACCAAGCCGCACTGCTTTGTAACACAGCGCGCATCCAACCCGGAAGCCAGCCGCACCAATGTGTCGGGGGAAACACCTGGTGACCTGGTTAGCGTGCATTGCGCCCGGCACGCCACAGGAGTCGGTAGTGCGCGATGAGACAAGGATATACCTACCGGCCAAACACTCCCTAGCCCGGACGACGCTAGGCCAATTGTGCGTCGCCCAATGGACCTCCCGGTCCCTGACGGCTGCGACAGTGCCTGGGCTCAAACCCAGAGTCTCTGAGATGCAGTGCCGTAGACCACTGCGCCACCCGGGAGGCCCTCTCAAAGCACTTCTTGATGACAGAAGTAAGTGCTACGGGGCGATAGTCAATGGTGGCCATCTTGAAGTATGTGGGGACAGCAGACTGGGATAGGGATTGATTGAATATGTCCATAAACACACCAGCCAGCTGGTCTGTGCATGCTCTGAGGACGCGGCTAGGGATGCCGTCTGGGCCGGCAGCCTTGCGAGGGTTAACCTTTTAAAATGTTTTACTCACGTTGGCTACATAGAAGGACAGTCCACAGGCTTTGGTAGCAGACTGTGTCAGTGGCAATGTATTGTCCTCAAAGCGAGCAAAGAAGTTGTTTAATTTGCCTGGGAGCAAGACATCGATGTCTGCGACGGGGCTGGTTTTCTTTGACTGTAGACGCTGCCACATACATCTCGTGTTTGAGCCGTTGATTTGCGACTCTACTTTGTCTCTATACTGACGCTTTGCTTGTTTGATTGCCTGGCGGAGGGAATAACTACACTCTTTGTATTCGGTCATGTTTCCAGTCACCTTGCAAGCGGTCTTTCGCGCTTTCAGTTTTGCGTGAATACTGCCATCAATCCACAGTTTCTGGTTAGGGAAGGTTTTGAGGGTCAAGTGGGTACAACATCTCCGTTGCATTTGCTAATAAACTCGCTTACCGAGTCAGTGTATACATCATTGTTATTGTTTGAGGCTACCCGGAACATATCCCAGTCCATGTGATCGAAGCAATCTTGAAGTGTGGAATCCGATTGGTCAGACCAGCATTGGATAGACCTGAGCATGGGCATTTTCTGTTTTAGTTTCTGCCTATAGGATCGGAGCAACAAAATGGAGTCATGGTCAGATTTGCCGAAGGGAGGGCGGGGAGGGCTTTGTATGCATCAAGGAAGTTAGAGTAGCAATGGTCCAGAATTCTACCAGCTCATGGTTTACAAGGCTGTGACTATAATCAAAGATAATTCTCTTGGGAGATAATGCAGTTGGCGTTTGATTGTAAGGAGTTCTAGGTCAGGTGAACAAAAGGGCTTGAATTCCTGTATGTTGTTAAGACTACACCATCTTATTTTTATTTTTTTATTTCACCTTTATTTAACCAGGTAGGCCAGTTGAGAACAAGTTCTCATTTACAACTGTGACCTGGCCAAGATCAAGCAGTGCATCAAAAACAACACAGAGATACACATAAACAAACGTACAGTCAATAACACAAAAGAAAATAAACATTTCAAAGTCTTTGTACAGTGTGTGCAAATGTAGAAAAGTAGGCAGGTAGGCAATAAGTAGGCCATAGAGGCAAACATATTTACAGTTTGAATTGGCTTTGGGGGTGACCAGTGAAATATACCTGCTGGAGCGCGTGCTGCTATGGTGACCAATGGGCTGAGATAAGGCGGGGCTTTACCTAGCAAAGACTTATAGATGACCGGGAGCCAGTGGGTTTGGCGATGAATATGAAGCAAGGGCCAGCCAACGAGAGCATATAGGTCGCAGTGGTGGATAGTATATGTGGCTTTGGTGACAAAACGGATGGTACTGTGATAGACTGCATCCGATTTGCTGAGTAGAGTGTTGGAGGCTATTTTGTAAATGACATCGCCGAAGTCAAGGATGGGTAGGATAGTCAGTTTTACAAGGGTATGTTTGGCAGCATGAGTGAAGGATGCTTTGTAGCGATATAGGAAGCCGATTCTAGATTTAATTTTGGATTGGAGATGCTTAATGTGATTCTGGAAGGAGAGTTTACAGTCTAACCAGACACCTGGGTATTTGTAGTTGTCCACATATTCTAAGTCAGAACCGTCCAGAGGAGTGATGATGGATGGGCGGGCAGGTGTGGGCAGCAATCGATTGAAGAGCATGCATTTGGTTTTACTTGCATTGAAGCTCGTCTGTAGGTTAGTTAACACAGTGTCCAAAGAAGGGCCAGAAGTATACCGAATACTGTCGTCTGCGTAGAGGTGGATCAGAGAATCACCAGCAGCAAGAGCGACATCATTGATGTATACAGAGAAAAGAGTCTGCCCGAGAATTGAACCCTGTGGCAACCCCATAGAGACTGCCAGAGGTTCGGACAACAGGCCCTCCAATTTGACACACTGAACTCTATCTGAGAAGTAGTTGGTGAACCAGGCTACGTAGTCATTAGAGAAACCAAGGTTGTTGAGTCTGCCGATAAGAATATGGTGATTGACAGGGTCGAAAGCCTTGGCCAGGTTGATGAATACAGCTGTACAGTATTGTCTCTTATCGAAAGGCAGTTATGATATTTTTTAGGACCTTGAACGTGGCTGAGGTGCACCCATGACCAGCTCGGAAACCAGATTGCATAGCGGAGAAGGTACGATGGAATTCGGATGGTCGGTGATCTGTTTGTTAACTTGACTTACGAAGACTTTAGAAAGGCAGGGTAGGATATATATAGGTCTGTCACAGTTTGGGTCTAGAGTGTGACCTGCAGCTTTCAAATCTTTAGGGATCTCAAACGATACGAAAGAGAGGTTAAACAGGCTAGTAATAAGAGTTGCAACAATTTGGCGGATAATTTTAGAAAGAGAGGGTCTAGATTGTCTAGCCTGGCTGATTTGTAGTGATCCAGATTTTGCAGCTTTTTCCGAACATCAGCTATCTGGATTTGGGTGAAGGAGAAATGGGGAGGCTTGGGAAAGTTACTGTGGGGGGTGGAGGACCGGGGTGGAGGTAGCCAGGTGCAAAGCATGGCCAGACGTAGAAAAATGCTGAGTGAAAACCTTTTGGAATTGCTACAGGATGCTACAGTGCTACAGGATGCAAATTTCTGCTTGAAAAAGCTAGCCTTTGCTTTCCTAACTGCATGTCTATATTGATTCCCAACTTTCCTGAAAAGTTGCATATCGCAGGGGCTATTTGATAGTGCAGGGCAGTACGCCACAGGATGTATTTGTGCCTTTCTAATGTCTATTCTTATCGACTCAACAACCTGGCGTGAACCAAGGACTATAACTGTTCCTGGTTCTACATTTTTTGAATGGGGCATGCTTATTTAAGATGGTGAGGAAAGCACTTTTAAAGAATAACCAGGCATCCTCTCCTGACGGAATGAGGTCAATATCCTTCCAGGATACCCGGGCTAGGTCGATTAGGAAGGCCTGCTCACTGAAGCGTTTTAGGGAGCGTTTGACAGTGATGAGCGGTAGTTGTTTGAACATGGACCCATTGAGGCAGTGATTGCTGAGAACCTGGTTGAAGACAACAGAGGTGTATTTGGAGGGCAGGTTGGTTAGGATGATATCTATGAGGGTGCCCGTGTTTACGGATTTGGGGTTGTACCTGGTAGGTTCATTGATAATTTGTGTGAGATTGAGGGCATTAAGCTTAGATTGTAGGATGGCCGGGGTGTTAAGCATGTCCCAGTTTAGGTCACCTAACAGCACGAGCTCTGAAGATAGATGGGGGGCAATCAATTCACATATGGTGTCCAGGGCACAGCTGGGGGCAGAAGGTAGTCTATAGCAAGTGGTAACAGTGAGAGACTTGCTTCTGCAAAGGTGGGGTTTTAAAAGTAGAAGCTTGAATTGATTGGGCACAGACCTTTATAGTATGACAGAACTCTGCAGGCTATCTCTGCAGTAGATTGCATCTCCGCCCCCTTTGGCAGTTCTATCTTGTTCGAAAATGTTATAGTTATGGATAGAAATTTCAGGATATTTGATGGCGTTCTTAAACCAGGATTCAGACACGGCTAGGGCATCCGGGTTGGCAGAGTGTGCAAAAGCAGTGAATAAAACAAAGTTAGGGAGGAGGCTTCTAATGTTAACATGCATGAAACCAATGCTTTTATGGTTACAGAAGTCAACAAATGAGAGCGCCTGGGAAATGGGAGTGATGCTGGGGGCTGCAGGAGTAGGATAAGAGTACTGCTAAAGGCTAAAAGAACTTGTCGTCTAGTGCGTTCGGAACAGAGAGTAAAAGGAGCAGGTTTCTGGGCGCGGAAGAATAGATTCAAGGCATAATGTACAGACAAGGGTATGGTAGGATGTGAGTACAGTGGAGGTAAGCCTAGGCATTGAGTGACGATGAGAGAGGTTTTGTCTCTAGAGGCACCATTTAATCTACCATTTAAGCCACCATGACTCGTTAATCATAAGGCAATACACCCCCGCCCTTCTTCTTACCAGAGAGATGTTTGTTTCTGTCAGAGCGATGAATGAAGAAACCGGGTGGCTGTACCGACTCTGACAACATATCCCGAGTGAGCCATGTTTCCGTGAAAAAGAGAATATTACCATCTCTGATATCTCTCTGGAAGGCATCTCGTGTCCTAATTTCGTCCACCTTGTTGTCTAGAGATTTGACATTGGTGAGAAATATGTTCGGAAGCGGTGGATGGTGTGCTCGCCTTCTAAGTCTGACCAGTAGGCCACTCCGTCGGCCTCTCCTGTGGTGACTGCGTTGTTTTGGGTCGGCCTCTGGGATTAGATCCCATGTCCAGGGTGGAGGGCCGAACAAAGGGTCGTAATGTTGGTAAATTGACGTCGCTTTTATATCCAATAGTTCTTCCCGGCTGTATGTAATAACACTTGAGATTTTCTGGGTTAACAATGTAGGAAATACATTAAAAAAACAATTACTGCATAGTTTCCTAAGGACCTGAAGCAAAGCGACCATCTCTGTCGGCGCCATCAGTGTTACACTTGGTGTAACATTTTGGTCCAAAGTAACAGCTTTCCGTCTTCTTTTTTCAGTTAATTTTTTTGGTCTTGGGCTCATATATATGCCTATGGGTATGCATAAGCTCTAATATATGTATGGGTGTTTTAAATTAATAATCACCATAGTGATAATAGTGATAATAATCACCATAGTGCATTTAGTGTTAGGCTTTGAAACACTATCCACAATGACCCTGTTTTCCACTCCGTTTTCCACTTCTTTCTTCAACTGGACCAAAGAGAGGCCAGTTTTAAAAGCATGATAGTGTTTTCATGTGATTTTTTTATTGCATTTGCATTGATGTCAGAGTGGTTAGAGGGACAATGGAGCCCTGAGTACCAGGCCATTAGCGACCTAATGGTCATTAGCGAGTTGGTCTGTTAAAATTAAATAAAGTTTGTTTTAATGATGTACAGTGCCTTGCGAAAGTATTTGGCCCCCTTGAACTTTGTGACCTTTGCCACATTTCAGGCTTCAAACATAAAGATATAAAACTGTATTTTTTTGTGAAGAATCAACAACAAGTGGGACACAATCATGAAGTGGAACGACATTTATTGGATATTTCAAACTTTTTTTACAAATCAAAAACTGAAAAATTGGGCGTGCAAAATTATTCAGCCCCTTTACTTTCAGTGCAGCAAACTCTCTCCAGAAGTTCAGTGAGGATCTCTGAATGATCCAATGTTGACCTAAATGACTAATGATGATAAATACAATCCACCTGTGTGTAATAAAGTCTCCGTATAAATGCACCTGCACTGTGATAGTCTCAGAGGTCCGTTAAAAGCGCAGAGAGCATCATGAAGAACAAGGAACACACCAGGCAGGTCCGAGATACTGTTGTGAAGAAGTTTAAAGCCGGATTTGGATACAAAAAGATTTCCCAAGCTTTAAACATCCCAAGGAGCACTGTGCAAGCGATAATATTGAAATGGAAGGAGTATCAGACCACTACAAATCTACCAAGACCTGGCCGTCCCTCCAACCTTTCAGCTCATACAAGGAGAAGACTGATCAGAGATGCAGCCAAGAGGCCCATGATCACTCTGGATGAACTGCAGAGATCTACAGCTGAGGTGGGAGACTCTGTCCGTAGGACAACAATCAGTCGTATATTGCACAAATCTGGCCTTTATGGAAGAGTGGCAAGAAGAAAGCCATTTCTTAAAGATATCCATAAAAAGTGTCGTTTAAAGTTTGCCACAAGCCACCTGGGAGACACACCAAACATGTGGAAGAAGGTGCTCTGGTCAGATGAAACCAAAATTGAACTTTTTGGCAACAATGCAAAACGTTATGTTTGGCGTAAGAGCAACACAGCTCATCACCCTGAACACACCCTCCCCACTGTCAAACATGGTGGTGGCAGCATCATGGTTTGGGCCTGCTTTTCTTCAGCAGGGACAGGGAAGATGGTTAAAATTGATGGGAAGATGGATGGAGCCAAATACAGGACCATTCTGGAAGAAAACCTGATGGAGTCTGCAAAAGACCTGAGACTGGGACGGAGATATATCTTCCAACAAGACAATGATCCAAAACATAAAGCAAAATCTACAATGGAATGGTTCAAAAATAAACATATCCAGGTTTTAGAATGGCTAAGTCAAAGTCCAGACCTGAATCCAATGGAGAATCTGTGGAAAGAACTGAAAACTGCTGTTCACAAATGCTCTCCATCCAACCTCACTGAGCTCGAGCTGTTTTGCAAGGAGGAATGGGAAAATTTCAGTCTCTCGATGTGCAAAACTGATAGAGACATACCCCAAGCGACTTACAGCTGTAATCACAGCAAAAGGTGGCGCTACAAAGTATTAACTTAAGGGGGCTGAATAATTTTGCACGCCCAGTTTTTCAGTTTTTGATTTGTTAAAAAAGTTTGAAATATCCAATAAATGTCGTTCCACTTCATGATTGTGTCCCACTTGTTGTTGATTCTTCACAAAAAAATACAGTTTTATATCTTTATGTTTGAAGCCGGAAATGTGGCAAAAGGTCGCAAAGTTCAAGGGGGCCGAATACTTTCGCAAGGCACTGTAAGTATTTGGGATAAAGAAAGTGTATAAAAATCATACTGTGTGTGTGAGAGAGAATGCTGCTACTATATGAATGAAGTGTCAGCCGAGACCGAACCTATGCAAATTCTGAATCTAACGGAAATCACTTCAATTCCCAATACACGTTGCCTCCATCCTGAGGCATCAGAACTCTGTTCTACTTCGTTCCTCTCCCAATTTAACCTATGGATATGCTGTTTAAATGTCACATCAATTCTATTTGTTTCACATCTTTCTTCAGAACCTATGAGGAGAGTACGTTTTGATAGACCATACTTCCAATGGTTTACTTCTTACTTCAAACAGTTCCACAGTGATCAGTGTCCATGTAGCTTCACCCGAAGAGAGGAGAGGGGACAGAAGAGAGGGCGGTAAATACCATTACAGGCAGAGGTGAATAAATGTTAGGTGTCAGAGTACAAGAGGGAGGGAGAAAGGGATAGAGAGAAAACAACGAGTGACAGGAGGGGGGAACGGGAGACAGGGGGGATGGGAAAGAGACAGAGCTGCCATGGAAAGGGGCGAGATTAGTTTTGCTCTGGTAATGACAGATCATAAAAACAAGAGAGAGGGAGGAAAGAAGAGATGAAATAGAGAGAAGGGGGGGGATTAGTGCCACTTCAGGAATGACAGAACATGAGAGAGACAGAAGAGTGGGATGGGAGAGGGAAGGAATCCTAGGAGTTTAGTTAGGATTCATTTTGCTACAATTCGCGGAATTGAAAGATGGAGCAAGAGTTGGGTGATCTTGGTTGGATCATAAAAACAAAAACCTGTTATCAATCAGTTGCTGTCTCTAGTAAGACTAGCGGCATCTGCTTTCCTGCCACACAACTGCTCTTTGTGTAGGTACTATCTTCCTGGCTGGAGAAAGTGACATTGCTAGAGTAAATGTTGATACAATGGTACAAAGACTCCTAAGAATTACATCAGTGATATGGCAGGATGTCAGTAGTTGTACCACAATGAAACATATATTTTCAGTGGCTTCATTTACCCTGAGGGAACAATAATTGTATCACATTTCATGTATGACCCAGATGCAGACAGTGTCGAAGAAACACACGTTTATTTCTAATACAGGGGCAGGCAAATGACAGGTCAAAGGCAGGCAGGGGTCAGTAATCCAGAGAAGGTGCAAAAGGTCCAGAACGAACGGTAGACAGTCTCAGGGTCAGGGCAGGCAGGGGTCAATAATCCAGTGAGGTGGGGCAAGGTATAGAATGGCAGCCAGGCTCAGGGCAGGCAGAAGATTCAAACCCGGGAAAGACTATGAAACAGTAGCAAGAAACAGACAGGAGCAGGGGAACAAACACTGGTAAACCGACAAACAGAGAACACAGGTATAACTACGTGGGGAAGATGGGCGACACCTGGAGGGGGGTGGAGACAAGCACAAAGACAGGTGAGACAGATCAGGGTGTGACAGATTGACTTAGGTCAGGTATAAGCAGCCCAAATGTTTGTGAATTATGCGCTGTCCAGACATTTTGGTGAAGTTATGGCATGGCAGATGGCACCATGCTCCATTATTAAAAGGGCAACACACTACATTACCTCTGTTTCCTGAAGTTATGGCAAATGTCTGTATTTGCCTAGGAGGTGTGTTGGGTATAAATGTGCCTATTTTAGCCGTTTATACGTTTCTGTCTTTTTTTCCCCAGCTGTGTGAGTTCACACAGAGGGTTTCTATGGATACTACCCCATTAGCAATGACTTAGATGGCAGTCTCATAGCCCGGTCTCAGCTGCAGCATCAGGAGTATTGTAAGAGAGAAGCTAGAACTGTCAGAACTGGACATCCAGCTAAAGTGAACATGGTTGAGGTCACACTGCATAGTTAACACTGTCCATAGGAGGAACAAGCCCTGCACTTTGTACAGAGACTACAGCCTCACTGTAAAGACCAGCTGCTCATCCCAGCTGCTCATCCAACAAATGCAGGGTAGCGAGTGAAAAGAGAGAGAGAGAGGGGGGGGGGGGAAACAGAGGGAGTCGGAGTACATAGTACATAAGGGAGATGAGTGGAGGCAGAACAGGGAAAGCGGGAGAATAAGGAGAGATGGAGCGAGGGGTGACAGATGATGAGAGGAGATGACCGAGGGAGGGAGCAAGTGCAGAGAGAGACAGAGAGGAAGAGGGTGTGTGTTTAATTAGCTGCCCTGGAGAGGTCCTTGGTAGAGCCAGGGATGAAACTGGGATGTTCTTTAATTGGCCTCGCTCTGAGGAGAGGGAGAAAGAGGGAGAGGGGCAGAGGGGGGTATTGGCTGCAAAGATAGAGTAAAGGGGAGAGAGACAGTTGCCATGACACAGTATGGAGTGGGTAGAAATGTCACGACTTCTACCGAAGGTAACTCCTCTCCCTGTTCGGGTGGCGCTTGGCGCTCGGCGTCGCCGGTCTACTAGCCACTACCGATCCCTTTTTCTTTTTCTGGATGTTTTGTCTGTGTTCCTTTTCACACCTAGTTTTCAATTACTTTGATTTCTGTGGGTATATAGGGCACCTGTTACCTGCCGTAATTCGTGCAGGATTAGACTTGTGTGTATTGCGCTCGATTGTATTTGATGTTTGTTGTTTTTTCGCTATTACGCACGTGTATGTAAAGTGTCGGAACTGTGTTTGTTCCTCCTATTCGAGAGCATAGTTTTGGGATTTTTTTCTGTGCCGTTTGTATTGGTGGACTATATTATTAAACACGCTTCTCAGACATCCCTGCTCTCCTGCGCCTGACTCCTACACCTCTCACCAAGACGCATATTATCACAAGAAAGCTCTAAGGATATGAATAGGCAAATGGGAGAGATGGATGAGGGAGAGGATAGAGGGGGGCGAGAGACGGATATGGATGGAGACAAAACTGTGGCTATAGAGAGACAGAAATAATACACGTATGCACAGAGGAGAGCTGCACTATAAAATAAATCCTGTTGTATTTACAGTAAGTTACTAACAGCCAGTTACCTGTAAGTTGTCTGTTAACTTTACAGTAATGTTCATTGTTATACCAAAGTTTCTTTGGAATTTACGTTAACATACTGCAAGTTTGTTTTCAGTATGTTAAAACTTCTTTGGGATAGGCGTACCGCTAGCGCCCGGTATCGACAACATCTGGTGAAATTGCAGAGCGCGAAACTCAAATTTAAAAAATCGTAATATTAAACATTCATGAAAATACAAGTGTCATACATCACATCATTTAAAAGCTTAACTTCTTGTTAATCCAGCCGCTTTGTCTGATTTCAAAAAGGCTTTACGGCAAAAGCACACCTTGCGATTATCTGAGGACAGCGCCCCGCAGAGCAGAGGCATCACGAAAGTCAGAAACAGCGATAAATTAAATCACTTACCTTTGAAGATCTTCATCTGGTTGCAAACACAAGGGTCCCAGCTACATAACAAATGGTCCTTTTGTTCAATAAAGTCCTTCTTTTATATCCCAAAAAAGTCAGTTTAGTTGGCACGCTTGACTCAGTAATCCACCGGTTTCCCTCATTCAAAATGCATACAAATGAATCCCGTAAGTTACCAATAAACTTCTTCCAAACAAGTCAAACAACGTTTCTAATCAGTCCTCAGGTACCCTAATATGTAAATAAACGGTCAAATTTAGAGAAATGTTAGAGTGTTTTCTATCCAATACTACCAAATATATGCATATCCTAGCTTCTGGGTCTGAGTAACAGGAAGTTTATTTTGGGCATCACATTCATCCAAACTTCCGAATACTGCCCCCTATCCCGAAGAGTAATGTTCATTTTTAAATTTTCTTTGGAATTTACGTTAACCTCTCTAGGGCACGTGAGATG
Source organism: Oncorhynchus kisutch (assembly GCF_002021735.2). Classification (NCBI taxonomy): domain Eukaryota; kingdom Metazoa; phylum Chordata; class Actinopteri; order Salmoniformes; family Salmonidae; genus Oncorhynchus; species Oncorhynchus kisutch. The sequence continues at coordinate 48,174,037 of NC_034187.2, read as the reverse complement.
ATAGCGTCCCACCTCTTCAACAGCCAGTGAAACTGCAGGGCGCCAAATTCAAAACAACAGAAATCTCATAATTAAAATTCCTCAAACATACATGTATTTTACACCATTTTAAAGATACACTTGTTGTAAATCCAGCCACAGTGTCCGATTTTCAAAAAGGCTATACGACGAAAGCAAACCAAACGATTATGTTAGGTGAGTGCCTATTCACAGAATAACACAGCCATTTTTCCAGCCAAAGAGAGGATACACAAAAAGCAGAAATATAGATCAAATTAAACACTAACCTTTGATAATCTTCATCAGATGACACTCATAGGACTTCGTTACACAATACATGTATGTTTTGTTTGGTAAAGTTCATATTTATATAAAAAAATCTGAGTTTACGCCTTACGTTCAGAAGTTCCAAAACATCCTTTGGTTTTGCAGAGAGCCATCAATTCACAGGAATACTCATAATAAACATTGCTAAAAGATACAACTGTGATGCATGGAATTTTAGATGCACTTCTCCTTAATGCAACCACTGTGTTAGATTTCAAAAAAGCTTTACGGAAAAAGCAAACCATGCAATAATCTGAGTCGGCGCTCAGAGCCCAATCAAGACACAAATATATCCGCCATATTATGCAGTCAACAAAAGTCATAAACAGCATTATATAGTGCCTTGCGAAAGTATTTGGCCCCCTTGAACTTTGTGACCTTTGCCACATTTCAGGCTTCAAACATAAAGATATAAAACTGTATTTTTTTGTGAAGAATCAACAACAAGTGGGACACAATCATGAAGTGGAACGACATTTATTGGATATTTCAAACTTTTTTTACAAATCAAAAACTGAAAAATTGGGCGTGCAAAATTATTCAGCCCCTTTACTTTCAGTGCAGCAAACTCTCTCCAGAAGTTCAGTGAGGATCTCTGAATGATCCAATGTTGACCTAAATGACTAATGATGATAAATACAATCCACCTGTGTGTAATAAAGTCTCCGTATAAATGCACCTGCACTGTGATAGTCTCAGAGGTCCGTTAAAAGCGCAGAGAGCATCATGAAGAACAAGGAACACACCAGGCAGGTCCGAGATACTGTTGTGAAGAAGTTTAAAGCCGGATTTGGATACAAAAAGATTTCCCAAGCTTTAAACATCCCAAGGAGCACTGTGCAAGCGATAATATTGAAATGGAAGGAGTATCAGACCACTACAAATCTACCAAGACCTGGCCGTCCCTCCAACCTTTCAGCTCATACAAGGAGAAGACTGATCAGAGATGCAGCCAAGAGGCCCATGATCACTCTGGATGAACTGCAGAGATCTACAGCTGAGGTGGGAGACTCTGTCCGTAGGACAACAATCAGTCGTATATTGCACAAATCTGGCCTTTATGGAAGAGTGGCAAGAAGAAAGCCATTTCTTAAAGATATCCATAAAAAGTGTCGTTTAAAGTTTGCCACAAGCCACCTGGGAGACACACCAAACATGTGGAAGAAGGTGCTCTGGTCAGATGAAACCAAAATTGAACTTTTTGGCAACAATGCAAAACGTTATGTTTGGCGTAAAAGCAACACAGCTCATCACCCTGAACACACCCTCCCCACTGTCAAACATGGTGGTGGCAGCATCATGGTTTGGGCCTGCTTTTCTTCAGCAGGGACAGGGAAGATGGTTAAAATTGATGGGAAGATGGATGGAGCCAAATACAGGACCATTCTGGAAGAAAACCTGATGGAGTCTGCAAAAGACCTGAGACTGGGACGGAGATATATCTTCCAACAAGACAATGATCCAAAACATAAAGCAAAATCTACAATGGAATGGTTCAAAAATAAACATATCCAGGTTTTAGAATGGCTAAGTCAAAGTCCAGACCTGAATCCAATGGAGAATCTGTGGAAAGAACTGAAAACTGCTGTTCACAAATGCTCTCCATCCAGCTGTTTTGCAAGGAGGAATGGGAAAAAATTTCAGTCTCTCGATGTGCAAAACTGATAGAGACATACCCCAAGCGACTTACAGCTGTAATCACAGCAAAAGGTGGCGCTACAAAGTATTAACTTAAGGGGGCTGAATAATTTTGCACGCCCAATTTTTCAGTTTTTGATTTGTTAAAAAAGTTTGAAATATCCAATAAATGTCGTTCCACTTCATGATTGTGTCCCACTTGTTGTTGATTCTTCACAAAAAAATACAGTTTTATATCTTTATGTTTGAAGCCGGAAATGTGGCAAAAGGTCGCAAAGTTCAAGGGGGCCGAATACTTTCGCAAGGCACTGTAAATCGTCACTTACCTTTGCTGATCTTCGTTGGAATGCACTCCCAGGATTCCCACAAGAAATGTTTGTTTTGTTCGGTAATGTCCATAATTTATGTCCAAATAGTTACCTTTGTTAGCGCGTTTGGTAAACAAAGTCACAAAGCGTGTTCACTAAAAGCAGACGAAATGTCAAAAAGTTCCGTAACAGTCAGTAGAAACATGTCAAACGATGTATTGAATCAATCTTTAGGATGTTTTTAACATAAATCTTCAATAATGTTCCAACCGGAGAATTCCATTGTCTTCAGAAGTGCCATGGAACAAAGCTCATGGCAAAGCTCTCATGTGAATGCGCATGGTCAGAGCATGGTCAGCTCATGGCAGACCTTACTCATTCCCTTCTCCTTCGGCCCCACTTCACAGTAGAAGCATCAGACAAGGTTCTAAAGTCTGTTGACATCTAGTGGAAGCCTTAGGAAGTGCAACATTACCAATATCCCACTATCTTCAATAGTATCAGAGTTGAAAATCGACCAACCTCAGATTTCCCACTTCCTGGTTGGATTTTTTCTCAGGTTTTTGCCTGCCATATGAGCTCTGTTATACTCACAGACATCATTCAAACAGTTTTAGCAACTTCAGAGTGTTTTCTATCCAATGTGTTTTCTATTCTATCTATCTACTAAAAATATGCATATTTGAGCTTTTATGGCTTTGTAGCAGGCCATTTACTCTGGGCATGCTTTTCATCCGGACGTGAAAATACTGCCCCCTACCCCAAAGAAGTTAACATACTGCAAGTTTGTTTTCAGTATGTTAACGTAAATTCCAAAGAAATTCACCACCCCACACACACACACAACTTACAGGTAACTGGCTGTCAGTAAGTTACCGTAAAAGAACAGGATATATTTACAGTGTGGGAGAGGCTGAGGACAAATGACAAGGAGAAGAAAATAATTATAATAAGCAAAGAAAGACAGAAAAGTGTGTGTGTGTGTGTGTAAAGTCCAGGGAAATCAAAACAGCTCAGCAACTTTGTCCTCTTCTACAGTTCGAAGAACAACAGCATTATTCTAACCATCGGCCTGGTCAATACATGTGCCTGTATATTGGTGATCAATCAAAGTGCCAGGACAGAATTGATCATGCTCAGTCAAATGTGACATATACAGTGCAGTGCAGTCTATGCGATGTTATTGCATTCAGTCAGAGACAAAGGCACTGTATCTCCATTAACTCCTCATTGTGCTGGTGAACTCATTTATAAAGAAACTAATTCATGCACATCAGAGTGATGCAAAAGTGCATGATGGTGTCCCTACAGCAACGAGGACACATACCAATTTAACTGTGAGCCAATTGGATGGGATGGTGCACAGTGCGAGGCTAGCCATTTTATATTTCTCGTCACGACCATGCAGTGTTGTATTTTGTTGCATGTATAAGAAATACATTTGAATTTGAACACATTTGAAAAATCTCGTTGCAGAAATAGCCGCTGTATGTGTTGTCTACATAAAGCTCTCAATCACTATCCTCTGTGTCTGTCCAAATCCACAGTTGTTGTTGGCAAATAAGCTCTGGTGCAACAGTATGTGCACAGCTTACTGAGAGGCAGAAACAAAGTTAGTTCTCAGAGAGAGGCAGAGAGGTGGGGTGATGACTTGAGGTTGCCTTCCAAAATGCGAATCGTACACACAATCCAACAGAAAGCCCCACCAGGCATACAATGAGAAGTCACTTAATTATAGGTAGACGCTAATTGCACTAGATTGGAGTCATTCTGATTGTGCATGCAGATGTCACCACATAATGAGTGACAGTGAGGGTCAAGCACTTAAATCACAATGCAAGATCACAGGAGATAGCGAAGATTCTAAAATTGCAATTAAGCCAGAATGATTAGACAGTGTGTTCAATGTAAATGGGGATGCGGGGATCAATACCATTATATGTGGCTTTCCTAATGGTGTGGACAGTAACAATCATACAGAGTCATAGCTGCACATAGCTCCACATCAGGGATATCACCCTGCTCACCCGTACCTGCTACACCTGCAATTAAATGATAATGCCAAGGAGAAGAGCTGGGAGAGGAGGTCCGTGGCTCCACAACAGAGCCACTTCTATCATGGCTAAGTGATGCATCTCCTTACCTCAGGTGTTGACATTGTGTGGAGACTGTAAAAGCATTGGAGAAGTAATGCACCATTATGATATCTAGTGCCTAGCACCCCAAACCTCTGGATGGGGAGCTGCTAACACGCGTTGACAGCAGTGAAACCCTGAGGAAAAGGCGAATGGCTAAATTGACTATATAACCAATACTAATTGGTCAAATACACAGAAATGTCTCATTACGGTGGGAGAGGATATAATGAAGCTTGTTGTAAACCTGTAGAAATGGTCAGCGTCCCAAATGAACACCATATTCCCTATTTAGTGCACTATGGGCTCTGGTCAAAAGGAGTGCACTGTATAGGGAATAGGGTACCATTTTGAGATGTAGCCTAGTTGAATGGAAGTAGAGGAGTGCAGCACAATGGTGACCTTCTCCAGTGTGTTTTAATTAGGGATAAGCTAGTTGTTATATACTAATTTAAATATTTGAATAGGTACTTACTTATTGCCTGTAAGTAATTTGTCATTGTTAATGAGCAATTTCTGTCTTATTGTAGTAGACCAAGAGAATATGGAAGGATGGAGGGATTGGTTTTGAGAAAGGGTGACAGAGAAAGAGAAGATGTAAAGGAGGAGGCAGGTGGCAGATGGAAAGGATGTTTACTTGCATCTCTCCATTCTTCCATCCGTTTTTCCAAGAGGGCCTCCATCGCTTCATTGCCCTCTCACTCCACAGGCCATCCCTCCATCACAGAGTGAAAGAGGGGAACGGACAGCATCGCCTAGAGCCAACGGAGCAATAGAGTGAGGGGGTGAGAGAGATAGAGAGAGGAAGAGACAGGGTAAGAGGTATAAGGAGACAGAGAAAATGACAGAGAGCGAGAGACAGATAGAGAGAGAGATGGAGAAAGAGAGAGGCAGAGACAGGGTAGGATGAATGAGGAGGCAGATAAAATGACAGAGAGCGAGAGACAGAGACATGATTGCTAGACCAGGGCAGAGGAACACCCCCCCCCCCCCCCCCCCCCTTCTACCAGTTATCCTTCACCACCCTTCCCATGTTTATTCCATCCTGGTGACGCTCTCCATGGCCCCATGGCTGTGTGACCTTTCTGTCTGTCATCTGCCATCCTTCATCCAACCCTGTCACTCTCTTCTCAGCCCACATGCTTCTCACATGGGAAGGTCATACAGCGTCAGCTGGGTTTGAACCACACACACACACAGATATAATTGTAACACAGTGCAGACTTCATGACTAGAAGTGACAGATGAATATCTGACCTTTGACCCCATACCCAGGCGATGCACACTAACCTCCTGTACTAAAGTGAGAGATGACCGCTGGTGCTTTGTCAAAGCAAAGTGTCATATACAGTACATAAACTATAGAATTAAATATACACTCAGTGGCTCGTGTAGACAATGGCGCTGGAGGGGATGGCTTCCGTTTTACAGGCTCCTAACCAACTGGTCTATTTTGTGTTTTTCCACATTGTTTGCAACTTGTTTTGTACACAATTTTGCTGCTACCGTCTCTTATAACCGAATAGAGCTTCTGGATATCAGAACAGCAACTACTCACCTCGGACTGGACAGCCTTTTTAAGGCAGTATTCGGAAGTTTGGATGACTGAGGTGCCCAAAGTAAACTGCCTGTTACTCAGGCCCATACACTAGCATATGCATATGCATGGTAGTATTGGATAGAAAACATTCTACAGTTTCTAAAACTGTTAAAATAATGTATGTGAGTATAACAGAACTAATTTGGCAGGCAAAACCCAGAGGACAATCCATCCAGGATTATTTTGTTGTTGTTGAGGTCATTGGACTTCAATGCCTTTCTATGGGTCTAATAAGTCTAATAATTAGGACCCAGATTGCAGTTCATATGGCTTCCACTAGATGTCAACAGTCTTTAGAAATTGTTTCATGCTTGTTTTTTGAAAAATGAAGAAGTATTCGTATTCTTTTGAAGTGTCACTCAGAAGGACTCTAGTCTTTTGGTGTGCGTGACTGAGTGCACGCTCCTCGTTCTTTTTCTCCGGTATTGAACACAGTTTATTCCATCTTAAATTTGATCGATTATTTACTCAAGGTTGGATCAGAAACGTTGTTTGAATTGTTTAAGCAAAGTTTACAGGTAACTTTTTAGATTCCTTTGTTGCATGTTGGGCAAGTTGGAACAGGTGGATTTCTGCCAACAGAGAAAGATCTTCAAAGGTAGGTGATTTATTTTATCGCTATTCTTGAGTTTTGTGACACCTGTGCAGGTTAGGAATTCATGTTAATGCAGGAAGTGGGTGAGACACTGTCCTCAGACGATCAAATGCTATGCTTTCACCGTAAAGCCTATTGTAAATCGGACAAAGCGGTTCGATTACCAAGATTCTACGGTAAGGAATGGTATATAACACTTGTATTTTTATGAATGTTTAATATTACTACTTTTGTTTTTTGAATTTCACGCTCTGCAATTTCACCAGATGTTGTCGAGGTGGGCGTCCCGCTGATCCAAAATAAGTTAATGAGTCTGGCGCGAAGGATATACTGCTTCTCCGAGACCAGGCCCAAATCCCCATCATTTGAGAGAAGAAAATACGGAAATACAGGGGACAGACATCGGGGTGCATTGTTAGAATTCATCGGTGAGTGGTTAACCCGCCTCTACCATCCATTCTTTTGGCCGATGTGCAATCACTGGAAAAAAATGAATGATCTCCGTCCAAGACTATCCTACCAACAGGACATTAAAAACCTGTAATGTGTTTCACCAAGTGGTGGCTGAACGACAACATAGATAATATACATTTAGCTGGGTTTTCCGTGCATCGGCAGGACAGAATAGCTACGTCTAGTAAGACGAGGGGTGGGGGTGTGTGTCTATTTGTCAATAACAGCTGGTGCGCGATGGCTAATATTACAACATACTCCATTTACCTCCTCTGGGCTGGAGCATGAATATTCAGTGAATGGAACATGGCTTCTGTCATTAAAACTGTCTTGTCATCATCTTGTCATCATACTCAGGAAGACTCGAGGCATTGCTCACCTGAGGTAGAGTACCTCATGATAAACTGTAGATGACACTATCTACCAAGAGAACTTTCATCTATATTTTTCGTAGATGTCTACCACCACAAACCGATGCTGCCACTAAGACCGCACTCAAAGAGCTGTATAAGGCCATAAGCAAACAAAAAATATATATTCCAGAAGCAGTGCTCCTAGCGGCCGAGGACTTTAATGCAGGCAAACTTAAATCCGTTTTACCTCATTTCTACCAGCATGTCATATGCAACCAGAGATAAAAAATTAAAAAAACTCTCGACCACCGTAACTCCACACACAGAGACGCATACAAAGCTCTCCACCGCCCTCCATTTGTTAAATCTGACCATAATTCTATCCGCCTGATTCCTGCTTACAACCAAAAACTAAAGCAGCAAGTACCAGTGACTCGCTCAATACGGAAGTAGTCAATATATGCCCCTCGATTCATCCAATGGAATTGAGGAGTATACCACCTCAGTCACTGGCTTCCTCAATAAGTGCATCGAAGACGTCATCCCCACAGTGACTGTACATAAATATCCCAACCAAAAGCCATGGTTTACAGACAATGTCCGCACCGAGCTAAAGGCTAGAGCCGCCGCTTTCAAGGAGTGGGACACTAATCTGAACACTTACAGTGGGGCAAAAAAGTATTTAGTCAGCCACCAATTGTGCAAGTTCTCCCACTTAAAAAGATCTCGACCCCATAGAAAATCTTTGGAGGGAGTTGAAAGTCCGTGTTGCCCAGCAACAGCCCCAAAACATCACTGCTCTAGAGGAGATCTGCATGGAGGAATGGGCCAAAATACCAGCAACAGTGTGTGAAAACCTTGTGAAGACTGACAGAAAAAGTTTGACCTCTGTCATTGCCAAAAAAGGGTATATAACAAAGTATTGAGATAAACTTTTGTTATTGACCAAATACTTATTTTCCACCATAATTTGCAAATAAATGCATTAAAAATCCTACAATGTGATTTTCTGGATTTTTTTTCTCATTTTGTCTGTCATAGTTGAAGTGTACCTATGATGAAAATTACAGGCCTCTCTCATCTTTTTAAGTAGGAGAACTTGCACAATTGGTGGCTGACTAAATACTTTTTTGCCCCACTGTATAAGAAATCCCGCTATGCCCTCAGATGAACCATCAAACAGGCAAAGCATCAGTACAGGACTAAAATTGAATCCTACTACACCGGCTCTGATGCTCGTCAGATATGGCAGAGTTTGCAAACTATTATGGACTACAAAGACAAACCCTAGTCGCAAGCTGCCCAGTGACGTGAGCCTACCAGACGAGCTAAATAACTTTTATGCTCGCTTCGAGGCAAGCAGCACAGAAGCATTCATGAGAGCACCAGCTTTTCCGGATAACTGTGTGGTCACGCTCTCCATAGCTGATGTAAGCAAGACCTTTAAACAGGTCAACATTCACAAGGCTGCGGGGCCAGATGGATTACCAGGACGTGTACTCAGAGCATGCGCTGACCAACTGGCAAGTTTCTTTACCGATATTTTCAACCTCTTCCTGACTGAGTCTCTAATACCTACATGTTTCAAGCAGACCACCATAGTCCCTGTACCCAAGAAAGCGAAGCTAACCTGCCTAAATGACCACCATCCCGTAGCACTCACATCGGTAGCCATAAAGTGCTTTGAAAGGCTGGTCATGGCTCACATCAACACCATCATCCCAGAAACCCTAGACCCACTCAAATTTGCATACCGCCCCAACAGATCCACAGATCATGCAATCTCAATTGCACTCAATCTCATACTGCCCTTTCCCACCTAGACAAAAGGAACACCTATGTGAGGATGCTGTTCATTGATTACAGCTCAGCGTTCAACACCATAGTGCCCACAAACCTCATCATTAAGCTGGAACTGTTGACACCAGGCAGGATGGGGCCATGGGCTCATGCTGCTTACGCCAAATCCTGACTCTACCATCAGGATGATGCAACCAGAACCAGGAACTGCTTAGTTGTCCAATGTTGGTGATCGCATGCCCACTGGAGCCACTTCTTGTCGTTTTTAGCCTAAAGGAATGGAACCCCGGGTTGGTGCAATAGTCCATCCGTGACAAGGACCAATGAGTTGTGCGTTCCCGACATGCCGTTCTACACACCACTGTTGTACTGCACCATTATTTGCCTGTTTGCCTCCTTCGACCTCTCTCATTAATGAGCTGTTTTCCCCCACAGGACTGCCACTGACTGAATGTTTTTTTGTTTTTCACACCATTGTTGGTAAACCCTAGACACTGTCATGCGTGAAAAGCCCAGGAGGCCGGACGTTTCTGAGATATTGGATCTGGCACCGACGATCATACCACACTCAAAGTCGCATAGGACACTTGTTTTTCCATTCTAATGTTCAATCGAACAGTAACTGAATGCCTCAATGCCTGTTTACCTCCTTTATATAGCATGTTATGGCAACATGACTCACTGTCTGTAGGAATCAACCATTTTCATGAATGGGTTGGTGTACCTAATCTTTAAGATTATTTACTACAAGTTTTTTATCTGGTACTGGGCTACCTTCAGACAAGGCTTGTGAGGCTTGTGGACGTTTTTGTGAGAATACCGATTTTCGGGATGTGTCATGGTCTCACAAACATGCATTAAAACAAATATATCTAGCTTAAACAGACAGATTTTATTATGTTAATTAGATTTTTGCGGGGGCACAGAAATTCTAGGGGGTTCTAATAAACTGGTCACTGAGAGTAGAACACTGTGCATGCATTCACCAACACGTGAACCAACGCAGACATGACCAAATACCAATTTAATTTACGTTCAAAAAAGCCTTTATTATGCCTTCATAAGCACTACATCAATTATTACAAATCATCTACAACCATATGTCATGCTTTATAATGGGTTCATAAATGTGGCATAACTGTGTGACATAATCACCAATGTCAAATGTGACATAACCCACTTATGTAGAATATGATATAATATGTGCTTTATAAAGGGTGACATGTTGTGTTAAAGGATGGCACACGTTATAAATTGAAGTGATGCTAGTCATGTTACACCAGCTAATGTTAACTAGCTAGCTAACAGCACACTTTAGCTTAAGACATATAGCTAGCTAGCTAGGTAAACAATGACCCTAGCTAGGTAAACACCGTTTAAGATCACACACATTACGTAATGTTAGCTAACGAGCCAGCCAGCTAATGTTAGCTAGTTAAACAACAAGGAACAAAGTTCCAACAATGCCACAGTGCTGGGAGCTAACCAACCAGGTCCAATATTATCTAGCTAACATTAGGCTCTAACTAGAAAAACAAACGGCTCTGAGAGACAAATAATGTCAGCTAGGGAGCCAGCCAGCTAACGTTAGCTAGCTAGCTAACAGGACACTTTAACTTGAAATGAAACAACTTTCTGTCAAAATTAGAAATGTATAATATCTGAAAATATAGCTAGCTAACGCTAGACTATCTTACCTGTATACAACATCATGCATGATGGACGCGTCCCCCTGTCAGGAATGCCATACCACGACCCTTAGTTTGAAGACGTAATCCGGAGATAGGTGTTTTCTCCATCTCTTTAGCTATCATACTTTAATTCCACTGATTTCAGAACTTGGTCCTCCAGAAAGTGGAGAGCAACACTTATTCAGCTCCATTACCAAAAAAAGCAGCGTTCGACAGGATTACCCACACAGACTGATGAGCTCAAATAGACAGAAGCCTTCAATATGGCAGACCAATCCAAACTCCAAATGTCGAGCCCACTCATTATCTCAGCCAATCATGACTAGCGGGAAGGTTGATGACTTTTTCAGTGGCTTAACTAACAAAGCTCGTAATTTAACATTTTTTATTTATTTTTATTTATAGATGGCATACAAGTTTGTTGTTAAGGCACATGATATTTCATATGTTCGAGAAGGCATTTCTGCCAAAAAAACGCATTTTGATAAAAACATTTTTACACTTCAAATGGCTCTCCTGTGAAATCGTGACTTGCGACATACACCTAGTTTCATGAATCGGGTCACAAAAAAAAAAAAAACTGGAATAAGTAGGTGTGTCCAAACCTTTCTTGTACTGTATATGTGACATATAATTAGTCACGCCTCTCCATTCTTTTGTATTACATTGCGCAACTCCAAACATACAGTGGATTGTGAAAGTATTCACCCCCTTGGCATTTTTCCTATTTAGTTGACTTACAACCTGGAATTAAAATAGATTTTGGGGGGGGGTTTGTATCATTTGATTTACACAACATGCCTACCACTTTGAAGATGCTAAATATTTTTTACTGTGAAACAAACAAGACACAAAAAACAGAAAATTTGAATGTGCATAACTATTCACCCCCCCAAAGCCAATACAGCTGCAAACCTCTTGGGGTATGTAGCTTGGCACATCTAGCCACTGGGATTTTTGTCCATTCGTCAAGGCAAAACAGCTCCAGCTCTTTCAACTTGGATGGGTTCCGCTGATGTACAGCAATTGTTAAGTCATACCACAGATTCTCAATTGGATTGAGGTCTGGGCTTTGACTAGGTGTTGTAGGAATTACATTCCTCTATGTTTTAACACCCAATCAAACACTCTGTCAATTCATAAGGATATGTATGACCCTTATTAGTATAAAAATGGACAGAGCCCAGTCTTAAAGTCAAACAGCAGCCTTTATTCATGAGAGTACTGCCCATTACACATTTTACCACAGGTTATAAACTGAAAATGACGTCATTAGTTTCAGTACTAGCCCATGTAATCTCCGCTGTAGTACAATGGCTGTATGGTTCTCACATGTCTCTGCCTATTTAAGATAATATATGACCCGAGCCAAGGCCATGCTTATGTAGATAAGCCTTCTAGCCAGACTGGCTATAAGTTCATTAATTTCTACCATGGTACAGACAGTCATTGTTCTAATTCTTGATTATATTTGCACACATTATAATCAGTACTAAGATTAAAAATAAAATTGATACATACACAGTAACATAATAGTATTCTGATTAGTACATATACAGTAACATAATAGTATTCTGATTAGTCAGTCCTGATTGAAATGTATACATAATTAGTCATCATTGATAAAAATTCCCTTAACACTAGGCCATTCTAAGACATTTAAATGTTTCCCCTTAAACCACTCGAGTCTTGCTTTAGCATCCTCTAGTGACTCCCCATCCCGCATGAGGGAGCGTAATCATCGAAAACGCCGAAAAATATTCCAAATTAGCTCCATAATATCGACAGAAACTATGCAAACGTTGTTTATAATCAATCCTCAAGGTGTTTTTCAAATATCTATTCGATAATATATCAACCGGGGCTGGTGGCTTCTTAGTAGGATAGAGAGAAACAATGGCCGCATTTGTCCTTTATGCACAAAACACTCTGAGAGGCTTCAGCTTTCTAAATAAACTTCATTTTTCTAAATAAAAGCCTGAAACTATGTATTGTGACACTAGACACATTAGGGAAGCCATAGAAATAGGAATCTGGTTAATATCTCATTCACTGCTCAATAGGGACGCATAGGAATGCAGAGCCTTCTAAATAAGAGTCCCTTCCTGTTCGGATTTTTCTCAGGCTTTCGCCTGCAACATCAGTTCTGTTATACTCACAGACAATATTTTTACAGTTTTGGAAACTTTAGAGTGTTTTCTATCCTAAGTTGTCAATTATATGCATATTCTAGCATCTTGTCCTGACAAAATATCCTGTTTACTACGGGAACGTTCTTTTTTCCAAAAATGAAAATACTGCCCCCTAGTCACAAAAGGTTTTGGTCATTGTCCTGCTGGAAGGTGAACCTATGTCCCAGTCTCAAATCTCTGAAGACTGAAACCGGTTTCCCTCAAGAATTGTCCTGTATTTTGCACCATTGTTAGGAAATTATGATTAATATGACTGAACAAATCATTTTAAATGGAACTGTAAATAAACTTATACTCTGTTATATTATATCTGATTAACAATATGAGTTCATAAGAAGGGATTGTGAGACACGGACAAGGAGTAATAAAAAGTTAATGAACACCATTCCAACTAGGCAGAAACAAATGGGTTGGGGACTGAGTAAACACATAAGGTCATTAGCCTATGGTTGACCCAACTGAAACTTAGCTCTGGGGTTTTTAGATAAGGCAGTGAGTGCATTCCTAGGTTTTCTGTCTAATAAAACTGTCAGTTCAGTGGTGATCGATAATGTTGAGGGGTCAAAAGTTATCTGGGAGTGTGTTAGTAAGTTAGAATGAACTTTTCACCTTACTTTGTCCCGGTCGAGAGGAGGGGATTCTGTTAAAGCAGTGAAATGACGTCATGATCTGTATATAAACTACTGCATGTGTTTAAGTGGTAGCGCGCTCCGAGAATAAATTCTATTACCTATTATTGAAAGACTGGTCTGCGTCTATTTTATGCAAACAAGAAATCTTACAAATTCTCATAAAATAGATTAAGGGCTTTCAATTGATGAAAGCACATTGGCATAATTAAATTATAGTAACACCATCCATCAGTCCTTCAATTCTGACCAGTTTCCCAGTCCCTGTCGATGAAAAACCTCCCCACAGCATGATGCTGCCACCACCATGCTTCCCTGTGGGGATGGTGTTCTCGAGGGGATGAGGGGTGTTGGGTTGGCGAACACCACATTTTTCCTTTAAGCAATGGCTTTTTTTCTAGCCACTTTTCAGTAAAGCCCAGCTCTGTGGAGTGTACAGCTTAAAATGGTCCTATGGACAGATACTCCAATCTCCGCTGTGGAGCTTTGCAGCTCCTTCAGGATTATCTTTGATCTCTTTGTTGCCTCTCTGATTAATGTCCTCCTTGCCTGGTCTGTGAGTTTTGGTGGGCGGCCCTATCTTGGCAGGTTTGTTGTGTTGCCATATTCTTTCAATTTTTTAAATAATGGATTTAATGGTGCTCCGTGGGATGTTCAAAGTTTTGGATATTTTTTTATAACCCAACCCTGATCTGTGCTTCTCCACAACTTTGACCCTGACAAAAGTTGTCCTTGGTCTTCATGGTGCTGCTTGCTTGGTGGTGCCCCTTGCTTAGTGGTGTTGCAGACTCTGGGGCCTTTCAGAACAGGTGTATATATACTGAGATCATGTGACAGATCATGTGACACTTAGATTGCACACAGGTGGACTTTATTTAACTAATTATGTGACATCGGAAGGCACCAGATCTTATTTAGGGGCTTCAGCAAAAAAAAGATTTTTTTCATTTCACTTCACCAATTTGGACTATTTTGTGTATGTCCATTACATGAAATACAAATAAAAATCTATTTAAATTACAGGTTGTAATGCAACAAAATAGGAAAAACGCCAAGGGCGATGAATACTTTTGCAAGGGACTGTATCGCAGTGCTTGCCAGGATAGCACTTTGCCTGTAGCCTCGGAGGGTGTAATTAGCCTCTACAACCTCTATAATTTTCACTCCCTCAGCTTTGGGACACTTGTGCATATGGTGGAGATGCGAGTGAACGTGCAATTTGCATACCGCACCAACAGATCCACAGATGATGCAATCTGTATTGCACTCAATCTCATACTGCCCTTTCCCACCTAGACAAAAGGAACACCTATGTGAGGATGCTGTTCATTGATTACAGCTCAGCGTTCAACACCATAGTGCCCTCAAAGCTCATCACTAAGCTAAGGACCCTGGGACTAACCACCTCCCTCCGCAACTGGATCCAGCAGGACTTCCTGACCGGCTGCCCCAGGTGGTAAGGGTAGGTAACAACACATCCTCCACGCTGATCCTCAACACGGGGGCCCCTCAGGGGTGCGTAGTCAGTTCCCTCCTGTACTCCCTGTTCACTCATGACTGCACGGCCAGGCACGACTCCAACACCATCATTAAGTTTGCTGATGACACAAGAGTGGTAGGCCTGATTACCGACAACGATGAGACAGTCTATGGGGATGTCAGAGACCTGACCGTGTGGTGCCAGGCAACAACCTCTCCCTCAACGTGATCAAGACAAAGGAGATGATTGTGGACTGCAGGAAAAGGAGGACCGAGCACACCCACATTCTCATTGATGAGGCTGTAGTGGAGCAGGTTGAGAGATTCAAGTTTCTTGGCGTCCACATCACCAACAAACTAACATGGTCCAAGCACACCAAAACAGTCTTGAAGAGGGCACAACAAAACCTATTCCCCTTCAGGAGACTGAAAAGATTTGGCATGGGTCCTCAGATCCTCAAAAGGCTTTACAGCTGCACCATCGAGAGCATTCTAACGGGTATTATCACTGCCTGGTATGGCAACTGCTCGGCCTCTAACCGCAAGGCACTACAGAGGGTAGTGTTTATGGCCCAGTACATCACTGAGTTCAGGCTTCCTGCCATCCAGGACCTCTATACCAGGCGGTGCCGGAGGAAGACCCTAAAAATGGTCAAATACTCCAGCCACCCTAGTCATAGACTGTTCTCTCTACTACCGCACGGCAAGCGGTACTGGAGCGCCAAGTCTAGGTCCAAGAGGCAGCTTCTACCCCCAAGCCATGAGACTCAAATGACTACGAAGAACAATGTCATTCCCTCCCACTCTCTTCTATGCTGCTGCTACTCTTTGTTATTATCTGTGCATTGTCACTTTAGTAACTCCACCTACATGTACAGTTGAAGTCGGAAGTTTACACACACTTAGGTTGGAGTCATTCAAACTCGTTTTTCAACAACAGGGGAGAGGAGAAAGAAATGGAAGCGACAGGGAGGAGAGAGAATAGAAAGAGAGGAGGAAGAGAAGGAGAGGAGAAAAAAGGAGACAAAAAAGAAGAGGGAGGAATATTAGAAGAGGGAAATGAAGGAGAATATGTATGGAGAGGAGAGAGAGAAGGGAGAGGGAGAGATTGGCCCATGATGATTCACTGAGCACCAGCAGCCAAGGGGACAGGAAGCTCTGAGAGGGCCTATTCACAGCAGGCAGCTGGTAGCACATTATAATCAGTTGTGTAAAGTACTCAAGCAAAAATACTTTCAAGTACAGCTTACAGTTGAAGTCGGAAGTTTACATACACTTAGGTTGGAGTCATTAAAACGAATTTTTCAACCACTCCACAAATTTCTTGATAAAAAACTATAGTTTTGGCAAGTCGGTTACTTTGTGCATGAAACAAGTCATTTTTCCAACAATTGTTTACAGGCAGATTATTTCACTTATTATTCACTGTATTACAATTCCGGTGGGTCTGAAGTTTACATACACTAAGTTGACTGTGCCTTTAAATAGCTTGGAAACTTCCAGAAAATGATGTCATGGCTTTAGAAGCTTCTGATAGGCTAATTGACGTCATTTGAGTCAATTGGAGGTGTACCTGTGGATGTATTTCAAGGCCTACCTTCAAACTCATGGCCTCTTTGCTTGACATCATGGGAAAATCAAACGACCTCAGAAAAAAATTGTGGACCTCCACAACTATGGTTCATCCTTGGGAGCAATTTCCAAATGCCTGAAGATACCAAGATCATCTGTACAAACAATAGTGCGCAATTATAAACACCATGGGACCACACAGCCATCATACCGCTCGGGAAGGAGACACATTCTGTCTCCTAGAGATGAACGTGCAAAAAGTGAAAATCAATCCCAGAACAACAGCAGAGGACCCTGTGAAGATGCTGAGGAAATAGGTACACAAGTATCTATATCCACAGTAAAACAAGTCCTATTTCGACATTAACCTGAAAGGCTGCTCAGCAAGGAAGAATCCACTGCTCCAAAACTGACATATAAAAGCCAGACTACGATTTGCAACTGCAGATGGGGACAAATATCATACTTTTTGGAGAAATGTCCTCTGGTCTGATGAAACAAAAATAGATTTTATTTTTGCCATAACGACCATAGTTATGTTTGGAGGAAAAAGGGGGAGGCTTGCAAGCTAAAGAACACCATCTCAACCGTGAATCCCGGGGGTGGCAGCATCATGTTGTGGGGGGCTTTGCTGCAGGAGAGACTGGTGCACTTCACAAAATAGATGGTGTCATGAGGCAGGAAAATGATGTGGATATATTGAAGCAACATCTCAAGACATCAGTCAGGAAGTTATTAAGCTTGGTCGCAAATGGGTCTTCCAAATGGACAATGGCCCCAAGCATACTTCCAAAGTTGTGGCAAAATGGCTTAAGGACAACAAAGTCAAGGTATTGGAGTGGCCATCACAAAGCCCTGACCTCTTTCCGATAGAAAATGTGTGGGCAGAACTGAAAAAGCATGTGCGAGCAAGAAGGCCTACAAACCTGAATCAGTTACATCAGCTCTGTCAGAAGGAATGGGCTAAAATTCCCCCAACTTATTTGTGGGAAGCTTGTGGATGGCTACCCCAAACGTTTGACCCAAGTGAAACATTTTAAAGGCAGTGCTACCAAATACTAATTGCGTGTATGTAAATTTCTGACCCACTGGGAATGTGATGAAAGAAATATAAGATGAAATAAATAATTCTCTCTGCTATTATTCTGACATTTCACATTCTTAAAATAAAGTGATGATACTATCTGACCGAAGACAGGGCATTTTTACTAGGATTAAATGTCAGGAATTGTGAAAAACTGAGTTTAAATGTATTTGGCTAAGGTGTATGTAAACTTTCGACAACTGTACCTATCACCTCAATTACCCCTTCACATTGACTCTGTACCGGTTCCCCCTGTATATAGCCCCTCTAGTGTTATTTACTGCTGCTCTTTAATTATTTAATTATTCTTATCTCTTACTTTTTTTTTGTATTTTCTTACTGCATTGTTGGTTAAGGGCTTGTAAAGTAAACATTTCACCTGTTGTATTCGAAGCATTTGACAAATACATTTTGATTTGATGGGGCGAGGGGAAGTGTAAGGGAGTGATTTTGGATTAACTTCAATTCAAGGGCTTTATTTGCAAAGCAAGTGAGGTAGATAATATATAAAGTGAATATATATAACTTCTCTCTCTCTCCAAGTGGCCTGCTCTTTCTCACTCTTTCTATGTGGCTCTCCCTCTCTCCCTCCCTTCTTCCCTCCTCCATCTCCCTCCCTCCCTCTCGCTCTCCGTCTCTCGCTCTCGCTCTCCCTTGCTCTTTGGCTTTCACTCTCTCCCTCCTTCTGAGTGGACACTCTCCCTAGCCTTCTCCCCTGCCCGTAAGGATGACCGGCTCTCTCTCACTCTCTTTGCTCTCTTTCTTCCTCTGAGTGGCCCTCTCCCTCTCTCTCCCTCTCCTACTCTCTTGCAGTGTTTATTTAAGAACTTTCACGGTCACTGCACTCCTCTCACAGGGCGGAACTGTACTCTCTCTGTCTCACTCCCTCTCTCCTTCACTCCCTCTTCCCCCCCTCTTTCTCCTAAACACACTGTCTCTCAAGCTATTTCTTCATGTTACATTCTCACTCCTTCCCTTTTCTCCCTTCTCCCCCCGCTCCTTTGAAAATTCTAAAATTCACAGTTGCTTCAAAGACTTCGCAGGCCTCCTATCCTTCTCGTCAGAGCCTTTTTAGATATGAGGAAAGAGAAAACTGTACCAAATATAACTCACTCTCAAGATTGCGTCCCAAATGGTCCACTATTCCCTACATAGTGCACTACTTTTGACCATGGCCCATAGGAAATAGGGTGCCATTTGGGAAGCAGACAAAGAATATGCCACTTAGAGTCTCAGAGACACATCATTGTTAAATGAAAGGAGGACCTTCCTAGGAAGAATGCAATTATCAAAAAGATGATGCCTTGAAAGCTATATCACATTATTATGGTCTATTTAAAAGCCTTGAGAGGGCCATGATATTACTAATTGAAAAAGTGACAGTGGACAGTAATCTGGTTCATCCTAAGCATAATATCCACTATGTTAACAATATGTGTTCTGGGACTTGTTTTACCATACATATTGAACCAATAATTTAAAATGAAAATCTGATCTATCATCATGACTGACATCATACATGACAAATGATCATGCATTTCATTTCTCACCTCCGCATAAGATTTTTATTAAACAATACAGATGGATTAATTGATTAAAATATGATTTTCATTGCTCAGTCAGTTTTAAAACATGCAGAAAGTCCATGGAGAACATGGTATGAGTGATATCGCCTGAAGGCTACAGGATGTTACGTGCTGTACTACATTGTTTTACTACATTCATTCACAGTTCAATACATTACATCCAACCCTTTTCTCCTGTGTTAGCCTTGACATGTTCTGAGTGGTTCCTGTATGTCTAACATACTGTACCATAGCTTCCAGTTACATATATTGTTGACGTATGTCATCTCAATATCAGTTTTACACTACAACTTCCAATATCAGTCTTGCTACAATACCATTGACAGTTACAGCACTACAGAAATGTTTCAGAATTTGCCACATTCTTTTGCTACGTACTCTGTTGCTACATTTCTTTAGCACTACTCTGCCTCCTTTGAGTCTCCGAATCTGTGTTCTGGAATGACAGTAATGTATTCTAGCCCTCCCAATGGTCTTGATGGCTCCTCTCATCTCTCTTTTACCTTAGGGACCAGCTTGTTGTTGTGGGAGTTGAGAACTGTGTGCCAAATGGCACCCTATTCCCTATAAAGTACACTACTTTTGACCAGTCAAAAGAAATGCACTATATAGGGAATAGGGTGTGCCATTTAGGACACGGCCAAGGTCTGTTGACTGCTCTCTTTTTTAATGTGTTTTCTCACCTGTTGGTCCCATCTTCCTCACTTTATTATGGGTGTATATTCTCCTAAACCCAATGAACAGTATCGGAGAGAGTTATGTAAAGAATAGAGTCTCATTGAATAATGGGAGTCTGGGAGAGACATAAAACCAGATATTTTTCTCTCCTTATGTTTTCTGCTTCTCTCTCTGGCTGCCCTCCTGCAGTCTGCTGTGCCTCTGTGTTTGTCTTCTAAATTGAATTAATACACGTAAGACACACTCACACATTCCGAGAGAGAGAGCTCCAAAAACTGTTGGGCTGAAACTGCACGAGGCTTTCGGTATCCAGGGGACATGTCGGTAGTCTTCAAACTATGTAATTCTTCCACAACGAACACTGTCTATGGCTAAACTCAGGAGTGCATCTTTCTCATCCCTTCATTCTCTCTGTCCAAGAGGAGAGAGAGAATGAAGGGATGAGAAAGAGAAAGATGCACTCATTAGTTTACCTGCACAGATGGTTTCAGAGGCTCCTCAGAGTCTTAATTATGCAGGCAAATACTGTAGGAAAATGTGAAATTAAAGTGGACAGTTATTCTGTGGCCGTACGACACAATATTTATTGGGGTTGCACCTGATTTTTGGGACTCAGGTGACTCTTTCTGCCACACAATCTTTTCTTTCTGTCCCAGGCATCTATCACAGAGCTCACTCACATTACTAAGTCCCATAATGTCTAATACAATGTAATCACTACTAATGTGTGTAGCAGTAATGCGATTACACGTGTTGTCACCTTACTTGATATCACGATACTCGATACCAAAACAATATCAAAACGATACCATGCTAAAAATAAGAAGGCTTATGAATGGGACTTTATCCAGACAGATAAACTCAGCTACTGCTCTGTTCAATTGTAGGGTGTCTTTTGAGTTCAATAACATTACATTTGAAACCTTTTACATGTGTATACATTAAGTGACAGCCATGTGCATGCCACGCTGGTATAAATCATTTTGGAGACAGGTGCAGGAATACACAATAGGGGTTTTTAATACACCCAAAACAAGCACGTATACAAAAACACTGGGCTGTACCCAAACCTTGTTGAACGCCACGATAACCGTAATACACAATATATATATATATATATATATATATAGTACACAGCATAACAGCTGCACCAACACAGAGGTACTCACACCACCAACGAACATGGGAACAGTAACTGACAGAGGGAACAGAGGGCACATATATAGCATACTAATCAGGGGAAATGGGAACCAGGTGTGTGTAATCAGACAAGACAGTCCGGGGTTGATGATAATGAATCCCGTTCAGTGAAGCCTAGAAAGCCGGTGACGTAGACCTCCGGAACTGGTAAGCAGAATGAGCAGCAGTACCTGGGGATCCGTGACAGTGCATGCATTAATACATGAATTATACAATAATACAATCAATTTGACTTTGTTTTTACCCATTTAACTACGTCACAACCTAATAGTAATCATTTATTTGAATGGTACATCTCTATTGATAAACTAGGTAAATTAAGATGTAGCCTAGACATATTCACAATACAGGTGAATGCAGTCTATAGGAGTGTGTGCATGCATTAAATCATTGAGTTTGTTGGCTGATTTCATGCGGCTACAGTTGACAAACAATCTGTTTCCCTTGCATGTGGGACTTGTTTTATTGTACTGATCAACAACATTTTCATAGACGTATTTTATAAAAGTGTGCCTTGTCTCTTTAAACATCAAGAGAGAGATCACCTGTAGGAGCCCTATCCACACCACAATCAGTTCTCTGAGGCAATAGATAATCTTTGTGAAAGACGTGATAAAGACTTAAGTGAATGAATAAAGTTTTGTTAGCAATCATCTTTGAAATGATGTTATAGCTTTAGCTGTAAAATAGCAAGGAACTTAGCCTTTAAAGCTGGAAGTGACCGGTAGCTTCTTGCATTGTAAAGTGTTCTAGCCTGTATGGACATTGTTTTCCAAACAGTCATTAACAGTTTCAACATTTGTATATGCTGTGATGCATTATTAAAGAGTGTTAACTTCTGTGCATGAGTGGGGAGCTAACATTATGCAGCCCAGACTCCCAGTGCAGGCTAAGTTTCAGTATACTGTGCAACACTAGTGAGAACATACCATATAGAATTACTGTTGAGTAACTGGGATACCAAACACATAACTCCTCCGAACGTCTACATATTTGTTTTTGATTTATATCTGATGCCCCCATCATTTTTGTTGACTAGATGTAGGCCTAGTTTATGTTCGGTTTAAGAAGCTTGTTTGGAATAGAGCAAGTCCTACTGAGCTCTTCCCTATAGTAATACCATATACAGAACCCTTCGGAACATCTACATATTATAAAAAAAAATTCTGAGCCTTCCGATTCTTAAACACAGTATTGCGGCCCGACCAAACACTTATGTGCTGTGTTAATCCGTCCCAGCGCTGTTCTAACATAGACTTCGGCCGATCCACTCCACATGCTCGTCATTTTCAGGGGCCTAATCCTGATAAAGACACTCCTCACACGGTGCACCATGATCCGGGGTGAGAAGCAGGAGTTGTGCTTTGCTTACCCACAGAAAGCCCTGGGCAAACACAGCAGCTGGAAAGGGTGACACTGATAGGGGCCGCGAGGCTACAGTCTGAGAGAGAGGAAGGAACAGAGGAGAGGAGAAAGAAGAGGAAGAGACAGGGAGAAGAGAGAGAGAGAGAGAGAGAGAGAGAGAGAGAGGAGGAAGAGAAGAAGAGGGAAATGAAGGAGAATATGTATGGAGAGGAGAGAGAGAAGGGAGAGGGAGAGAATGGCCCATGACAATTCACTGAGCACCAGCAGCCAAGCGGACAGGAAGCTCTGAGACAGCCTATTCACAGCAGGCAGCTGGTAGCACATTATACTCAATTGTGTAAAGTACTTAAGTAAAAAATACTTTCAAGTACAACTTACAGTTGAAGTCGGAAGTTTACATACACTTAGGTTGGAGTCATTAAAACTCATTTTTCAACCACTCCACAAATTTCTTGTTAACAAACTATAGTTTTGGCAAGTCGGTTAGTACATTTACTTTGTGCATGACACAAGTAATTTTTCCAACAATTGTTTACAGACAGATTATTTCACTTATAATTCACTGTATCACAATTCCAGTGGGTTAGAAGTTTACATACACTAAGTGCATTTAAACAACTTGGAAAATTCCAGAAAATAATGTCATGGCTTTAGAAGCTTCTGATAGGCTAATTGACGTCATTTGAGTCAATTGGAGGTGTACCTGTGGATGTATTTCAAGGCCTACCTTCAAAATCACTGCGTCTTTGTCACGCCCTGACCATAGAGATCCTTGTTATTCTCTATGTTTGGTTAGGTCAGGGTGTGATTTGGGTGGGCATTCTATGTTCTCTATTTCTTTGTGTTTGGCCGAGTGTGGTTACCAATCAGAGGCAGCTGTCTTTCATTATCTCTGATTGGGGATCATACTTAGGCAGCCCTTTTTCCCTCCTTCAGTGTGGGATCTTGTCTTTGTTTGAGTGCATGTAGTTTGCACGATGAAGCGGTTCGGTTGTTGTATTGTTTTTCTTGGTGGAACATTTAAATAAAACAATGTACACCTACCACGCTGTACCTTGGTATCCTTCCGATGACAAACGTTACAGTCTTTGCTTGATATCATGGGAAAATCAAAAGAAATCAGCCAAGACCTCAGAAAAAAATTGTAGACCTCCACAAGTCTGGTTCGTCCTTGGGAGCAATTTCCAAACTCCTGAATGTACCACGTTCATCTGTACAAACAATAGTAAGCAACTATAAACACCTTGGGACCATGCAGCTATCATACCGCTCAGGAAGGAGATGCGTTCTGTCTCCTAGTGATGAATGTACTTTGGTGCGAAAAGTGCAAATCAATCCCAGAACAACAGCAGAGGACCTTGTGAAGATGCTGGAGGAAACAGGTACAAAAGTATCTATATCCACAGTAAAACGAGTCCTAAATCGACATAACCTGGAAGGCCGCTCAGTGAGGAAGAAGCCACTGCTCCAAAACGCCATAAAAAAGCCAGTCTATGGTTTGCGACTGTACATGGGGACAAAGATCGTACTTTTTGAAGAAATGTCCTCTGATCTGATGAAACAAAAATATAACTGTTTGGCCATAATGACCATCGTTATGTTTGGATGGAAAATTGTGAGGCTTGCAAGCCGAAGAACACGATCCCAACCGTGAAGCACAGGGGTGGCAGCACCATGTTGTGGGGGTGGAGGGACTGGAGCATTTCACAAAATAGATGGCATCATGAGGCAGGAAAATGATGTGGATATATTGAAGCAACTTCTCAAGACATCAGCTTGGTCGCAAATGGGTCTTCCAAATGGACAATTACCCCAAGCATACTTCCAAAGTTGTGGCAAAATGACTAAAGGACAACAAATTCAAGGTATTGGAGTGGCCATCACAAAGTCCTGACCTCTTTTCTATAGACATTTTGTGGGCAGAACTGAAAAAGCGTGTGCTTGCAAGGAGGCCGACAAACCTGACTCAGTTACACCAGCTCTGCCAGGAAGAATGGGCCAAAATATACCCAACTTATGGTGGGAAGCTTGTGGAAGGCTACCCCAAACGTTTGACCCAAGCTAAACATTTTAAAGGCAATGCTACTAAATACTAATTGAGTGTATGTAAACTTCTGACCCACTGGGAATGTGATGAAAGAAATTAAAGCTGAAATTAATCAATCTCTCAACCATTATTCAGAAATTTCACATTCTTAAAATAAAGTGCTGATCCTAACAGACCTAAGACAGGGAATTTTTACTGGGATTAAATGTCAGGAATTGTGAAATTTAGTTGAAATTAATTTAGCTGAGGTGTATGTAAATTTCCGATTTCAACTGAAAGTAGTTTGTTTTGGGTATTTACTTTACTATTTTTATTTTTTGACAACATTTACTTTTACCTCACCACATTTCTAAAGAAGATAAAGTACTTTTTTCCCTGACACCCAAAAGTACTCGTTACATTTTAAATGCTTAGCATTACAGGAAAATGGTCTAATTTACACACTTATGAAGATAACATTCTTGGTCAGCCCTACTACCTGATCTGGCGGATTCAATAAACACAAATGCTTTGTTTGTAAATTATGTCCGAGTGTTGGAGAACGTGCCCCTGGCTATCTGTAAATTTAAAACTTCAAGATTGTGCCGTCTGGTTCGCTTAATATAAGGAATTTGAAACTATGTATTCTTTTACTTTTGACACTTTAAGTACATTTTATCAATTACATTAACTTTTTTTTTTAAACCAAATAATTTTACTCAGGTAGTAGTTTACTGGGTGACTTTCACTTTTACTTGAGTCATTTTGTTTTACCATATGGACATTTAAAGGCTTTTAAATTTGCAAATAGGAGACACTTATAATCATGGTGTCAATTGAAAGGGAACACTGGTGATTATGGTGGAATGACAGTTCAAGTGCTTATTAGTGACATTTTTTTGTTTTTGTACCGATATATGGGTGCTCTGTGGCAGGAGATACTGGAATACTAAGAAGTTAATATGATAGAAAACAAAACAGATAATAAAAAATAAAAAATCATTTCAATATTTTCATATTTTATAGCCAATATCTAATCTCTGTTGTTTTTATGAATATTCTTCGCAGATTACATTACTGTCATCATTGTTATTGACAGCTTGCTGGGGAGAACTAGACAAGGAAAGGTCAAACCCCTTCCAGGTCATTTCCTTGAAGTTTGACAGCGAGGTACAGAGGGGGAAAAAAGCACCTTTAGATAATTCAGAGTGAACAGGAAACGAGAAACAGCAGCATGTAATGTTTACAAGATGTTGTATTAATTAGGAAAATAAAATCTAAAGCAGGCACCATACTAAGAAGTTAATTCAGATCTTTACGCTTATTGCAGCCTCACAGAATTCACAGTCCATTCCTTGAATGACATCTACACACACACACACACACACACACACACACACACACACACACACACACACACACACACTAAAATACAAATAAGCCAACACATACAATTTCACACAAACATAAAAAAGCAAAAAACAATACTATTAGCATAAATGTGCAATGATCGCATTGACAGTGTAAAAGGGTAACCATAATTAGATTTTCCCCTTTGATAGGAATGATGATAAATAATCCCTGTGAAATCCTGTTGTCAAAATGAACTGGAAATGCTAAGCTTGATCCATGTGTAAACAAAATACACTCATATCTATGTTTTACAACACACTAACACTCTGCCTACCCTTGACCTGTCGTTTGCCCTCCCCCTGTTTTTGTAATAAACTTTTGTTACTCCGAAACTGTCTGCATCAGGGTCTTCAAAATATTAGTAATGGCATAATATATACTGTAGGTCCAGTATTCAGTCTTTAAGGACTGTCCTTATAAGCTGACCAGACCACTCGCACGTGTGCGGCATTGGGCGCATGTTGATTTTGTCCACTCAAAACGAATCAACTTAATTGATTTGGGGACAGGTCGAAAATAATTAATTAAGTAATTTAGCTAGCTAGCTTGCTGTTTCTAGCTAATTTGTCCTGGGATACAAACATTGGGTTGGTATTTTACCTGAAATGCACAAAGTCCTTTACTCTGACAATTAATCCACAGATAAAAGCGAGTGTGGACCTCAGTTCATCTTTCAATCACCCATGTGGGTATTTGCGCCTAAAAACCAATGAGGAGATGGGAGAAGCGGGACTTGCAGTGCGTCAAGCATCACAAATAGAACCAAGTTATATTTTAGCGCCTGGCAACGCAGACGTTCTTTGACAGTGTGAGCAGTGCGTGTGCAATGATTGAATAATGTATGTGTACATTTATTTTGCAACGCTCGCGCACACACTGCCAAGCGATGTGGTCAGCATGTCAGTCTTTAAATGGAGGAAAAACAGATTTGTCTTTAGGAACAGCAGTCTTTCGAAGTGAAAGTGACCCTAATCCTGTTACCCTAATTCAACTGATATATTTTATCATTGATTGTACGGAATTTAATCAGTAAAGAAGTCTGTCCTCAGTAAAATTCCAACCATTTAGACTTGATTACTCATCACACCAAGGCTCTATGGGATTGAAATGGGCATCGAGTAGAATCCAATATTCTACCTTGGAAGACAACCTGCACCATTCCCTTCTTCTCTTCCTATCTGCTCCAGGAGGATTAGAGAGGAGGATATTTTTGGAGGAGAGAGAAAGGTGGCTACTGCCAAGCTCCTCTTTTCCCTTCGGACCTGCGTGTTGAGAATAACCGTCAGAAGTGGGAAGAGCCCCGTAGTTGTGGACAATATGGGCGCTTTTTACAACAGCCTCGGATCAAAGGAGGGAAGCCAACACGAGGCGCCCACGGGGAGAGCTGGGATTAGCGGGATTAGCCCAAATGCTCCAGTGATAGGACTCTATCCTCCTGGACAGATAGGCAAACACTGGCAGCCCTGGAAGTCTGTAAGGGCACTGTCTCTGTAATACAGCGTTTAGGACTAGGACTGACTCCCAAATTACACTCTAATACCTATTTAGGGCACTACTTTTGACCAGGACCCATTGGGCTCTGGTCAAAAGTAGTGCACTATGTAGGGAATAGGGTGCCATTTAGGATGCACACTATGGCTCAAAGAGGGGACTGAGACTGAAGCACCTTCTAGCGGCCTGGATTCTTCTTTCTTTTGTTTATCACATGCAAAATGGATGGTCTTTGCTTTACATCCTCCATGTTTTGGGCCCAACATGCTCTCCTCCCTGAGTGATTTTCTTTCTCTGCACCTAAACTTCGAGCTTTGTCTCACCGATAAAGTATCCTGAATTTGCATAGCGTAATCTGATTCTCAAACAATGCCCCAGATAATGGAGAGAAGCGGACATTGTTTTTCTCTCTATTATTATATTCTCCAATCAAAGACAAATAATACAGCAGGCTGCCCAAATCCAAATCAATAATAAACCATAAAATAATAATATAGCTACCATCCATAAATACACTGTGTACAAAACAGTGTACAAAACAAAAGAAACACCTGCTCTTTCCTTGACACAGACTGAACTGGTGAATCCAGGTGAAAGCTATGATCCCTTATTGATCCACTTCAATCAGTGTAGAGGAAGGGGAGGAGACAGGTTAAAGAAGAAAGTTTAATCATTGAGCCAATTGAGATATGGATTGTGTATGTGTTCCATTCAATGGGCAAAACAAAATATTGAAGTTCCTTTGAACGGGGTATGTTAGTAGATGCCAGGCGCACCGGTTTGAGTATCAAGAATGGTCCAGCCAACTTGAGTCAACATGGGCCACAATCCCTGTGGAACGCTTTTGACACCTTGTAGAGTCTATACCCGACAAATTGAGGCTGTTCTGAGGGCAAAAAGGGGTGCAACTCAATATTAGGAAGGTGTTCCTAATGTTTTGTACACTCAGAGTACTTGTTTATGGATCACATTAGTTTATGGTGCCAAGGAATGAATAAAATGCACTTGCATATGTATAATTATTCTATATTTCTCTTCTTGCACATACTTACATTATGGTTGTTGGCATCTATGTTTTTCTATGATTTGTGCCACTGTTTTAATCTATCTTGTGTGTATTGGCATGTGCAAAACACAAAAAACTATACATCCTCATGTGTGTGCATGTAACCGTAGGGTCCATGTGGAATACGCTTCCCACGTATGACAGCACAGAGCTGAGGATGGAATGGATCACACGCTTTTAGCTGGTGTCACATGACGTCCGTGTGGAGTTTATAAAGCAGTGAGATACCTCACCTGAGACCCTGTACCACCATCAATCACACAGGCAACCATATGCTGAGGCTGTGTAATAGGGTGCCATTTGGGAAGTACCCTCTGACTAACACTACTGTAGTCACCACTGCATACAGGATAGGCTCTGGCAATGGGACCCAGTTGCACAGCGTTTTGTGATTAATTCTCAAGTCTTGTGTTGTGTCGGTTGTGTCTTAGGAGTCAACTGTGCACTGTTATTTATCGCTGCCTTTGTTAGTCCCTGTGAGGGATACCCTGGTCTCTGGTGACACTGTAAACTGGTAAGTCTGGGCCTCTCGTTGTTTACCGGTGTCTTATCGTGGATTCTTATCAAGGGAGAGAGTAGGAGAAGAGAGGAGGAGAGAGATTAACAGGACATTCCTTCTCCAGCTTTCAGAGGGAGATGAGTGAATTGCTTGCATATGTAGATGTGTCTGTGTCTTAAGCCCAATCTCTTTCTTAGCAAAAATGGTGACGTTGGACTCTTTGGTGATGGAAATCATTGTTATACAGTATATTAAGTGACTAGTGATACATTTATTACATCCAATTATTAATTATTAAAGTGGCTAGAGATTGAGTCTGTATGTTGGCAGCAGCCACTCAAGGTTAGTGATGGCTGTTTATCAGTCTGATGGCCTTGAGATAGAAGCTGTTTTTCAGTCTCTCGGTCCCTGCCTTGATGCACCTGTACTGACCTCGCCTTCTGGAGGATAGCGGGGTGAACAGGCAGTGGCTCGGGTGGTTGTTGTCCTTGATTATCTTTTTGGCCTTCCCGTGACATCGCGTGGTGTAGGTGTCCTGGAGGGCAGGTAGTTTGCCACCGGTGATGCGTTGTGCAGACCTCACTACCCTCTGGAGAGCTTTATGGTTGTGGGCGGAGCAGTTGCTGTACCAGGAGGTGATAAAACTTTGTGAGTGATTGTTTTGGTGACAAGCCGAATTTCTTCTCCATTTCAGTTTGTCCGTGATGTGTATGCCGAGGAACTTAAAACTTTCCACCTTCTCCACTTACTGTCCCATCGATGTGGATAGGGGGATGCTCCCTCTGCTGTTTCCTGAAGTCCACGATCATCTCCTTTGTTTTGTTGACGTTGAGTGAGGTTCTTTTCCAGACACAACACTCTGAGGGCCTTCACCCTGTAGGCTGTCTCGTCGTTGTTGGTAATCAAGCCCAACACTGTAGTGTTGTCTGCAAACTTGATGATTGAGTTGGAGGCGTGCATGGCGACGCAGTCATAGGTGAACAGGGAGTACAGGAGAGGGCTGAGAACGCACCCTTGTGGGGCCCCAGTGTTGAGGATCAGTGGGGTGGAGTGTGTTGTTCCCTACCCTCACCACCTGGGGGCGGCCCGTCAGAAAGTCCAGGACCCAGTTGCACAGGGCGGGGTCGAGACCCAGGGTTTCGAGCTTAATGATGGGTTTGGGGGGTAATATGGTGTTGACTGCTGAGCTGTAATTGATGAACAGCATTCTTATATATGTATTCCTCTCGTCCAGATTGGTTAGGGCAGTATGCAGTGTGATTGCGATTGTGTCGTCTGTGTAGACCCTGCCACATACATCTCGTGTCTGAGCCATTGAATTGCGACTCTACTTTGTCTCTATACTGACGCTTAGCTTGTTTGATTGCCTTGCGGAGGGATTTGGTTATGTTTCCGGTCGCCTTGCCATGATTAAAAGCAGTGGTTCGCACTTTCAGTTTTGCGCAAATGCTGCCACCAATCCACAGTTTCTGGTTGGGGAAGGTTTTAATATTCACCGTGCGTACCACATCACTGATGCGCTTGCTAATAAACTCACTCACCGAATCAGCGTATACATCAGTGTTATTGTCCGATGCTATCGGGAACATATCCCAGTCCACGTGATCAAAGCAATCTTGAAGCGTGGAATCAGATTGGTCGGACCAGCGTTGAACAGACCTGAGCACGGGCGTTTCCTGTTTCAGTTTCTGTCTATAGGGTGGGAGCAACAAAATGGAGTCGTGGTCAGATTGGTCGAAAGGAGGGAGAGGGATGGCTTTGTATGCGTCGAGGAAAATAGAGTAGCAATGGTCCAGAGTTTTATCAGCCCGGGTTGCGCATTCGATATGCTGATGAAATTTAGGGAGCCATGTTTTCAGATGAACCTTGTTAAAATCCCCAGCTACAACAAATGCAGCCTCAGGATATGTGGTTTCCAGTTTACATAGAGTCCAATGAAGTTCTTTCAGGGCCATCGAGGTGTCTGCTTGGGGGGGATATACACAACTGTGATTATAATCGAAGAGAATACTCTTGGTAGATAATACGGTCGGCATTTGATCGTAAAGAATTCTAGCTCAGGTGAACAAAAGGACTTGAGTTCCTGTATGTTGTTATGATCACACCATGAGGCATACACCCCGCCCTTCTTTCCTCCCAGAGAGATGATTGTTTCTGCCGGCGCAATGCGTGAAGAAACCGGGTGGCTGTACTGACTCTGATAACGTATCCCGAGTGAGCCATGTTTCCGTGAAACAAAGAATGTTACAATCTCTGATGTCTCTCTGGAAGGCAACCCTTGCTCGAATTTCGTCTACCTTGTTGTCAAGAGACTGGACATTGGAGAGTAGTATACTCGGGAGGGGTGGGCAATGTGCCCTTCTACGGAGCCTGACCAGAATATTGCTCCGTCTGCCCCTTCGGTGGCGTCGTTGTTTTTGGTCGCCTACTGGGATCCAATCCATTGTCCTGGGTGCTGGTTCAAACAGAGGATCCGCCTGGGGAAAGTCGTATTCCTGGTCATAATGTATGTAAGTTGACGTTGCTCTTATATCCAATAGTTCCTCCCGGCTGTATGTAACAAGACTTAAGATGTCCTGGGGTAACAGTGTAAGAAATAATACGTAAAAAAAAAAAAAATACTGCATAGTTTCCTAAGAATGTGAAGCGAGGCGTCATCTCTGTCAGAGCCAAACACAATATACATTGGGTCAGATAACTCTTGGATAAATCTCACCGGAATCAACCCAAGCCCCAAGAAATACATTTGGGCCAGATAACTCTCAACATGAATTGGCCCGAGCCCCAAGTAATACATATTGGCCAGATAACTCTCACCGGAATCACCCCTTGGCCCAAGTAATACATTTGGGCCAGACAACTTATACTGGAATCGGCCCGAGCTCAATCCCCGCATCCTAGCCATAAGTAATTCTGCCGAAGGCGGCCCAGACTCGGCCGAATCTGACTCTCAGCCGAGTGCCCCGACTCTCAGCCGGAATCGGACCAGATCCACTGTGCTAGCTGGGTAAAGTAATAAAGTAATTTTTAATGAGTTATACCAGTCTTTAAAGGCTTTCATGTTTTAGAGTCCTATAGGGCTACAGTGGGCAACAGTCAACTACATAATTATAACCTAAACAGGTGAATTAAAGTTAAGAGTAAATGTTTTTGAGGTAGAAATATAAAGAATTTTAGGATGTGAATTGGATTGGAATTTAATATTTTTATGTATTTTTTTATGTTTCTGAAATAATATGTCAGGGATTTACAAGACAAATGATTAAACAGACTTTAAAGAAAACAAAATAAAACATTGAAATACAATGAAAAGACAGAAAGACGATTTGCACTTGAGAGAATGTTGAATAAAATAATTGAGAGAACCTTTTAAAGAGAGGCCACGTTTTTCTGTTTCATAATTTATCCAGTGTTACAGGAACAATTATCTACTGCACCAGTCCCAAAACTGGGACCTGTAACATGTTCTCTTTGTCTCCTAGTGTATTTGAACAATGCCACTTCATATAATGTTTACATCCCCTACATTACCCATCTCAAATGTATATACTGTACTCTACTGCATCTACTGCATCTTGCCATGCCGTTCTATACCATCACTCATTCATATATATATATCTTTTTTTTATTCATTCCTTTACACTTGTGTGTGTATAAGGTAGTTGTTGTGAATTTATTAGGTTAGATTACTCGTTGGATATTAATGTATTGTCGGAACTAAGCACAAGCATTTCGCTGCACTCGCATTAACATCTGCTAACCATGTGTATGTGACAAATACAATTTGATTTGATTTGATTTGTGTATGTGATTGTGTGTCTGAGTGTGTGACAGAAAGAGCATGTGCTTCTTATGCAGCATGTCACATAACAAAAGCATTGCAGCCCCCTGACAGAAAGAAACTTGGAGGTGACAGAACAGCCATAGCAACAGGAACAACACACACACACACACACACACACATATTTTTTGTATTACTATCCTTGTGGGACCTACAATTTATTTATATTCAACTCCTATTTTCCCTAACCCTAACCCAACCCTAATCTTTACCCTAACCTTAACTCAAAACCCTATCCTTAACCCCTAACTGTAAACCTAACTCCTAACCCAGTGTCACGCCCTGGTCTAAGTATTTTGTGTTTTTTCTTCATGTCTTGGGTCAGGCCAGGGTGTGGCATGGAGTTTTTGTATTGTGGTGTGTTTTGTCTTGGGGTTTTGGTGTGTATATATTTGGGATTGTAGCTAGTGGGGTTTTCTAGCAAAGTCTATGGCTGTCTGGAGTGATTCTCAATCAGAGGCAGGTGCTTATCGTTGTCTCTGATTGGGAACCATATTTAGGCAGCCATATTCTTTGAGTTTGTCGTGGGTGATTGTCCTTAGTGTCTTACTTGTACTCTCTGTTAGTTTGCACTAGATAGGCTGTTTTCGGTTTTCATTACGTTTATTGTTTTGTAGTGTTTAGTGTTTAGTCGTGTTTACGTTTTGTTTAAATAAATATGGATCGCAATCGACACGCTGCAGTTTGGTCCGACTCTCCTTCATCACCACTAGAAAACCGTAACAGAATCACCCACCACCAACGGACCAAGCAGCATGTTAACAGGCAGGAGCCACAGGAGAGGCAGCAGCAGCAGGAGCAGCAGCAGCTGCAGTGGGAGAGGCTGCGCCACCTGGAGAAATGGACATGGGAGGAAGAACTGGACGGTAAAGGACTCTGGGCTCAGCCTGGAGAATATCGCCGCCCCAAGGAAGAACTGGAGGCGGAGAAAGCTGAGAGGCGCAGATATGAGGAGGCAGCACGGCGTAGCGGATGGAAGCCTGAGAATCAGCCCCCCCCCAAAAAAATTGGGGGGGGGGCTCAGGGAGAGTGTGGCAGAGTCAGGAGTCAGACCTGAGCCAACTCTCCCTGTTTATCGTGAGGAGCCAAGGAGGAGACCAGAACCAGAGCCGGTGTTGGAGGTGAGCGAAACAGAGACTGTGAAGGAGTTAATGGGGAAATTGGAGGAGAGAGAAATGAGGGAGTTGCTGTGTTGGTGCATTTTGAATGGAATTCGCCCGACAGAACGTGTTGGGGATTTGATGGCACCTGGGTTAGCTCTCCATACTCGTCCTCGCTCCATACTCGACAGCTGGAGCTGCCAGCCTGCATGGAAAAGCCAGAGCTGCCAGCCTGCATGGAAAAGCCAGAGCTGCCAGCCTGCATGGAAAAGCCAGAGCTGCCAGCCTGCATGGAAAAGCCAGAGCTGCCAGCCTGCATGGAAAAGCCAGAGCTGCCAGCCTGCATGGAAAAGCCAGAGCTGCCAGCCTGCATGGAAAAGCCAGAGCTGCCAGCCTGCATGGAAAAGCCAGAGCTGCCAGCCTGCATGGAAAAGCCAGAGCTGTCAGTCTGCATGGAGCAGCCAGAGATGTCAGTCTGCATGGAACAGCCAGAGATATCAGTCTGCAAGGAGCTGCCAGTCTACATGGAGCAGCCAGAGCTGTCAGTCTACATGAAGCAGCCAGAGCTGTCAGTCTGCATGGAGCAGCCAGAGCTGTCAGTCTGCATGGAGCAGCCAGAGATGTCAGTCTGCATGGAGCAGCCAGAGATGTCAGTCTGCATGGAGCAGCCAGAGCTGTCAGTCTACATGAAGCAGCCCGACCTGCCAGTCTGCATGAAGCAGCCAGTCTACATGGAGCAGCCAGAGCTGTCAGTCTGCATGAAGCAGCCAGAGCTGTCAGTCTACATAGAGCAGCCAGAGCTGTCAGTCTACACGGAGCTGTCAGTCTGCACGGAGCTGTCAGTCTGCACGGAGCTGTCAGTCTTTCCTCGGAGCTGTCAGTCTTTCCTCGGAGCTGTCAGTCTTTCCTCGGAGCTGTCAGTCTGCAGGGAGCTGTCAGTCTGTAAGGAGCTGCCAGTCTGCAAGGGCCGCCAGTCAGCACGGAGCCGCCAGAGCTGTCAGTCTGTAAGAAGCCGCCAGAGCTGTCAGCCTATATGGAGCAGCCAGTGCCGCGAGTCTGCCCAGCGCCGCCAGTCTGCCCAGCGCCGCCAGTCTGCCCAGCGCCGCCAGTCTGCCCAGCGTCGCCAGTCTGCCCAGCGTCGCCAGTCTGCCCACCGTCGCCAGTCTGCCCACCGTCGCCAGTCTGCCCACCGTCGCCAGTCTGCCCAGCGCCGCCAGTCTGCCCAGCGCCGCCAGATCTGCCATTCAGCCAGACTCTTCCAGTCAACCAGACTCTTCCAGATCTGCCAGTCAACCAGACTCTTCCAGATCTGCCAGTCAACCAGACTCTTCCAGATCTGCCAGTCAACCAGACTCTTCCAGATCTGCCAGTCAACCAGACTCTTCCAGATCTGCCAGTCAACCAGACTCTTCCAGATCTGCCAGTCAACCAGACTCTTCCAGATCTGCCAGTCAACCAGACTCTTCCAGATCTGCCAGTCAACCACACTCTTCCAGATCTGCCAGTCAACCACACTCTTCCAGATCTGCCAGTCAACCACACTCTTCCAGATCTGCCAGTCAACCAGACTCTTCCAGATATATCTACCTGCCTGAGCTTCCTCTCACTCCTGAGCTTCCTCTCACTCCTGAGCTTCCTCTCACTCCTGAGCTTCCCCTCAGTCCCGAGCTGTCCTTCAGTCCCGATCTGCTCCTCAGTCCAGTGGGGTTCTGGGTGAGGACTACTAGGCCATGGTCGGCGGCGAGGGTGGACTATCCAGGGACGAAGGGAGAGGGGACTAAGACATTAAAGGAGTGGGGTCCACGTCCCGCGCCGGAGCCGCCACCATTGACAGACGCCCACCCGGACCCTCCCTATTGTTTTGAGGTGCGTTCGGGAGTCCGCACCTTAGGGGGGGGGGGTTCTGTCACGCCCTGGTCTAAGTATTTTGTGTTTTTTCTTCATGTATTGGGTCAGGCCAGGGTGTGGCATGGAGTTTTTGTATTGTGGTGTGTTTTGTCTTGGGGTTTTGGTGTGTGTATATATTTGGGATTGTAGCTAGTGGGGTTTTCTAGCAAAGTCTATGGCTGTCTGGAGTGATTCTCAATCAGAGGCAGGTGCTTATCGTTGTCTCTGATTGGGAACCATATTTAGGCAGCCATATTCTTTGAGTTTGTCGTGGGTGATTGTCCTTAGTGTCTTACTTGTACTCTCTGTTAGTTTGCACTAGATAGGCTGTTTTCGGTTTTCATTACGTTTATTGTTTTGTAGTGTTTAGTGTTTAGTCGTGTTTACGTTTTGTTTAAATAAATATGGATCGCAATCGACACGCTGCAGTTTGGTCCGACTCTCCTTCATCACCACTAGAAAACCGTAACACCCAGTGGTTGATCACCAAACATTTCTGTAAAAACCCAATGCTGTTGGCAGCAGGTGCACTTGATTCAGCAGCCCTAGTGCCGGGGAAGTCAAAGTGTTCCCAATTTGAACCATTTCAGGTGTCTCATGGTCGATCTCCGCCTACCTGTCAGGCCCAGAGAGCAAATCAAGTGCACCTATAAGCCTGCCGCTGGCCAATCAGATACTTTTGTATATATATATAGTGTATGTGGACACCCCTTCAAATTAGTGGATTTGGCTATTTTAGCCACACCTGTTTCTGATAGGTGTATAAAATTGAGCACACAGCCATGCAATCTCCATAGACAAACATTGGCACTATAATAACCTTACTGAAGAGCTCGATGACTTTCAACGTGGCACCATCATAGGATGCCACCTTTCCAATAAGTCAGTTCGTCAAATTTCTGCCCTGCTGATCAACTGTAAGTGCTGTTATTGTGAAGTGGACATGTCTAAGAGCAACAACGGCTCAGCTGCGAAGTGGTAGACCACACAAATTCACAGAATGGGACCACCGAGTGCTGAGGTGTGTAAAAATCGTCTGTCCTCGGTTGCAACCGCCTCTGGAAGCAACAATAACTATTCGTTGGGAGTTTCATGAAATGGGTTTCCATGGCCAAGGAGCCGCACACAAGCCTAAGATCACCATGCGCAATGCCAAGCGTCAGCTGGAGTGTTGTAAAGCTCTCCACCATTGGACTCAGCAGTGGAAACGTGTTCTCTGGAGTGATGAATCACGCTTCACCATCTGGCAGTCCAACAGACTAGTTTGGCGAATGCCAGAAGAACGCTACCTGCCACAATGCATAGTGCCAACTGTAAAGTTAATGCTACAGCATACAATGACATTCTAGATGATTATGTGCTTTCAACTTTGTGACAACAGTTTGGGGAAGCCCCTTTTCTGTTTCAGCATGACAATTCCCCCGTGCGTACATAAAGCAGGGTCCATACAGAAATGGTTTCTTGAGATCGTTGTGGAAGAACTTGATTGGCCTGCACAGAGCCAGGACGTCAACCCCATCAAACACCTTTGGCATGAATTGGAACACCGACTGCGAGCCAGGCCTAATCGCCCAACATCAGTGCCTGACCTCACTAATGCTCTTGTGGCTGAATGGAATCAAGTCGCTGCAGCAATGTTCCAACATCGAGTGGAAAGCCTTCCCAGAAGAGTGGAGGCTGTTATAGCAATGTTCCAACATTGAGTGGAAAACCTTCCCAGAAGAGTGGAGGCTGTTATAGCAGCAATGTTCCAACATTGAGTGGAAAGCCTTCCCAGAAGAGTGGAGGCTGTTATTACAGCCAAGGGGGGACCAACTCCATATTAATGCCCATGATTTTGGAATGAGATGTTCGATTAGTAGGTGTCCACATACTCATGTAGTGTAGCTCACCATGTCTGCACAGTTTCCTCGAGCCATAGAGTTGATACTGTGAAATTTCAGAACTTTTAAAACCATGACAAGACACTCAACAAATATAGCTAAAAGCTGCTGTTTGTATGTGTAAGTTTGTGTTTGAGTTGTTATTCAGCACTGTCAACACTTTGGTGACAGTGCAGGTAGCCTGGCGGGTAGAAGCATTAGGCCAGTAACCAAAAGGTTTCTGGATCAAATCCCCGAGCTGACAAGGTAAAAATCTGTCATTCTATCCCTGAGCAAGGCAGTTAACCCACTGTTCCCCGGGTGCCGATGAGGTGGATGTCGATTAAGGCAGTCCCCCCCCCCCCCCCCACTTCTCTGATTCAGACGGGTTGGGTTGAATACGGAAGACACATTTCAGTTGAATGCATTCAGTTGTACCACTGACTAGGTATCCCCCTTTCCTTTTGTTCAACACCTTTTATAAGCCATATAAGCTTTATAAGTGTATCCAGCACTGCAGCTGCAATGAATGGGTATAGTGTTTCGATAAGCTTGCATTGTTATTATTAGCAGTTTGCGTCTTTTAATATCAAGGAATATTTCACTTTCTCTGGTCAAAGGAACGATCTGAGAAGAACAACATTGGCAGGGTAATTGAAGCATAGCCAATATGAAGTGATAATGTATTGGGCCTATAGTCTAATGCACAAACCTCATTGCTACAGAACTGTTTTTAATTGGTAAATGTTGCATAGGCTTATTTTGTTAAGTCATGCTTAAAAAAACCTCTGAGTGGTAGATCTCCGCTTGCATTTTGATCCAGAAAGTGATCTAGACTCAGCAAAGGTTGGTGACCACTGCCTAACCCTAATTCTGACTCTAAATCTAACCCCTAAGCTTAAAATAGCCTTTGTCCTCGTGGGGACCTGGGAAATGTCCTCACAAGGGAAATGGTGAAGTATGTTGAGCACGTAGCGATACAGTATAAATGACCTCTATCTTAAATGCCCAATCTCACCCCTTTTTGTCTCTTCCTAACAACATTATTGCCTCCTAGTATAGGTTGGCTGTAAATGCTTGTGATTTTACACAGCCAGGGTAAAGCACCCTGAGAACGGTGTAATAAAAAGAGGGTGTGTCCGAAATGGCACCCTTTTCCCTATATAGTGCACTACTTTTGACCAGGGCCCGCATGGTCAAAGTAGTGCACTATAGAGGGAATAGGGTCCCCCTTCGGACGCAGACAGTGAGATGTAACCACTCCCACAGCAGGGCCAAACTACAGCACTATCACCAGAATTATGGAACCCAAGGGAAGATTACCTCCTTTTTTATTTTGTTCCGGGGAAGGAAGACAATCATCTCTTGTTTTTCTGCAAATCTGCATGTTTTATCCCCGCTATCTCTTTTTCGTTCACCTCTGCTTCTACTTCTTTGTCTGTATCTTGCTGTCTCTCACTTTTGATCTATTCTTTATTTTCTTTCACCCTCTAACTCCTCCTTCTCCTCTCACTCTCATTTTCTCTCTAGATCTCTCTTTTTTCTCCCTCTCTCACTATAATAACCAGTCTGATTCTGGTGGCGGTGATAAATCCCGCTATCTCCCCCTCTTTCTCTCCCACCAGCCAAATTACCAGCTGGTTACTATAGAGACATGTTTATAAATGCCCTTTCCTGTTGTTATTATTCCCAATCTGCCCTTTCTCTCACTGCCTCTCCTCCCTCGATTTTCTCTGCCTAGCTTCCTAATGGACTTGTTTCGTCTCTTTCTTTCTTTCCTCTTACCTGACTTCATTTTCCGAGGCTATGATCCCTGTCTGTTGTTCATTCTCTTTCCCTCATATCTTTTCAATCTCTCATCATCCCTCTAATTTCTTTGCCTCCATCAACTCAGTGAATTGCTATGGAGGGTCTCATTCCAGAGAATGAATGCCTAATTTACACCCAATACTTAGTAGTTACATTCTAAAAGCTGCCCTCCCAATCTAGGTGCTTTGTCTGGCTCAGGGGCTGAAAAATGATTTTCTCTCCTATTATCTAACAACTGTGCTACTCTTTATGATAATGCATGGTTGTGGGTATGTGCCATACATCATTGTTTGCCAAACACTTCCCGATACCTTTGTGACTGGGGATCTAATGTAAAGTAGATACAGTAAAAGCAGTGGGTTGTCTTTCTGCACCCTCATGAAAGTCTAATGAAGGTCTGATTCAAAATGAGAATATGAGGCATACAATGCATTCGGCAAGTAATCAGACCCCTTGACTTTTTCCACATTTTGTTACGTTACAGCCTTATTCTTTCCCCCTGATCAATCTACACACAATACCCTGTAATAACAAAGCAAAACCAGTTTTTTTTAAATTTACCACAGGTGGACTCCAATCAAGTAGTAGACACATCTCAAGGCTGATCAAGGGAAACAGGACGCACCTGAGGTCAATTTCGAGACTCATATCAAAGGGTCTGAATACTTATGTAAATAAGGTATTGCTGTTTTTTTTAATATACATTTGCAAAAAACCTACCATGTTACTCCTACTGCATTCAGAGAGGGCGCTAATGCAGGACAAATGGTTATGGGAATAATTACGCAATGTATTAGACCTGCCACCAACTCCAAAGCTACACTTAAAGAGGTAATGATTTAATCCCCTGCTTCACAAAATATGTATATGGGTCTTTGTGTTGTGATATTGCCACATGTTGTGAGTCAGATCATAATCAGAAAGTACTGTGAGCTTTCAGCTTCATGACTGAAGCTCATTCTACATTTGACACATTTGGTTTTGCAATAGAGATTGCCTCTTTTCTAACTTCTTTAGCAAAATAGTACAGCGAGACAGATTTTGGGCACCATACACCAAGCAGCCATATTGGCATGACAGAAAAGGCTCGGCTGATGCCAAAACTGGCTATGATACAGAGCAAGACAGCAGGGATGGGTTGCCGTGACATCGATGACACAATGTGTGTCACCCCTCCTCTGTATTACTGGCATTTAGCGGCATGTCTCTCAATCGCAGCGTGAGGCCTTGCTCCGTTCCTTCCTGGGACAAATATCACAGAGACTCAGAAATAATATTAAGAATTGACTCGGTGGCAACTCTAATATGATTTGTGTAAAGATATGGTGTTGATACCCTTATCGCATTGCAGGGCTTGGTTAATGTACTCAGCATGGTTATGATCACAGGGACTAATGTTTTGATATGGAAGGATATGTGGCAATGCTTTAAAACAATCATACCATGTATAATGTCCTATTTATCATTAATGGTGCAGTGTAGCCATTTCGTTTTTTTGCCAAACAAACCTCTTATCTGGTTAACTTCTCCAGTCAGAGTCTGCGTGCCGTGGCATTAGAGACGAGCCGGGCATTTCATCCCCCCTAGTTCCCCTTGCTATAATTTTTACGTACAAAAAAAAGGAATAATAAACGCATTTAATCCTAATCTATTTGCCTTAATTGAGCCTCCTTTTGGTCTCCAAATGGCTGCTCTTCACACACAACTTCTGCCTGCTCTTCACACACATCCACACAGACAGACACACTGTATCACTTCATAATTAGGTCCTTTATATATCAAAGCATTCACTATGACATTAATTATAACAGTATAATGTAATCATGTGAAAACGTGCTGGTGTATAATGTGCTCAGATACTATTTCCTCGCTCGTTTATCTTTTTTACCCACCAAACTGGCTGTTGGTCGATCTATTTGTCTCGGTGTTCCTCTGTTCTCTTCATTGCTCATTAGTGTCATTTGGTAAATGGATATCTCTCTGATGGTTTTCTTTATCCCCATCTACCTCCCCCTCCTTCTCATAGCAAATGAGGAAAAGATATCTTTCGCTAATGGGCGCTCTGAATAATCGGGCTGTATGTTAGGGGATTTAATTGTACGTTCAATTTTTTT
Organism: Oncorhynchus kisutch; assembly: GCF_002021735.2. Classification (NCBI taxonomy): domain Eukaryota; kingdom Metazoa; phylum Chordata; class Actinopteri; order Salmoniformes; family Salmonidae; genus Oncorhynchus; species Oncorhynchus kisutch. Next base: position 48,132,244 of record NC_034187.2, on the reverse strand, counting down.
TATCCCTTTTTCTGCTGTTCTCCTGCCTCACTCAATTGTCTACAAATGACTGTGGATCCATCCAGACCTGAGATCTTATGTTCACTCTATTTGTTATTTTTTTATTCCTTAATTTTTTTTTTTACCTCCCCCTTTCTCTACTGTCAGTGTTGGTTTTCCCCTCTCTCCTGCAATGATACCTTTTATATTTTCTTTATGTATAAAGTGCTGCAGATATTGCTCTGCATACATATTGTGATTTTTTTTCACTCTTTTTCTCTCGCCCTCTCTCTCCCTGTTGGGAAATGAGGAATCCGTTTGGAAGAGTGGGGGATTTAGAGAGTGTGAAAGAGAGATGGAACAATGGCAACACTCTCTTCCATTCTCCTTTTATTTCTCTGGTTGCTGTATCTGGTTGTTATCTAAGGCTTGATGGCCAAAATGCGTCCACTGTGACTGCTGATGATACAGCTAAGCAGTGAGTGAACTGCTGGCCGTCTTTTTCATATTTCATGCAAGTACCTGCTGAAGTACCTGCTGGAGGGCCTGTTGTCCGGACCTCTGGCAGTCTCTATGGGGGTGCCACAGGGTTCAATTCTCGGGCCGACTCTTTTCTTGGTATATATCAATGATGTCGCTCTTGCTGCGGGTGATTCTTTGATCCACCTCTACGCAGACGACACCATTCTGTATACATCTGGCCCTTCTTTGGACATTGTGTTAACAAACCTCCAGACGAGCTTCAATGCCATATAACACTCCTTCCTTGGCCTCCAACTGCTCTTAAATGCTAGTAAAACTAAATGCACGCTCTTCAAACGATCACTGCCCGCACCCGCCCGCCCGACTAGCATCACTACTCTGGACGGTTCTGACTTAGAATATGTGGACAACTATAAAAACCTAGGAGTCTGGCTAGACTGTAAACTCTCCTTCCAGACTCATAGTAAGCATCTCCAATCCTAAATTAAATATAGAATCGGCTTCCTATATCGCAACAAAGCATCCTTCACTCATGCTGCCAAACATACGAGCTTGTAAAACTGACTATCCTACCCATCCTTGACTTCGGTGATGTCATTTACAAAATAGCACCCAACACTCTACTCAGCAAATTGGAAGCAGTCTATCACAGTGCCATCTGTTTTGTCACCAAAGCCCCATATACTACCCACCACTGCAACCTGTATGCTCTCGTTGGCTAGTCCTCGCTACAAATTTGTTGCCAAACCCACTGGCTCCAGGTCTTCTATAAGGCTTTGCTAGGTAAAGCTCTGCCTTATCTCAGCTCACTGGTCACCATAGCAACACCCACGCGTAGAACGTGGTCCAGCAGGTATATTTCACTGGTCATCCCCAAAGCCAACACCTCTTTAGCCGTCTTTTGTTCCAGTTCTCTGCTGCCAATGACTGGAACGAATTGCAAAAATCCCTGAAGTTGGAGAGTTATATCTCCCTCACCAACTTTAAGCATCAGCTGTCAGAGAGGCATATCGATCGCTGCAGCTGTACACAGCCCATCTGTAAATAGCCCATCCAACTACCTACCTCATCCCTATATTTGTTTTTGTTTTTCTGCTGTTTTGCACACCAGTATTTCTACTTGCACATCTTCATCTGCACATCTATCACTCCAGTGTTAATTGCTAAGTTGTAATAACTTCACCACTATGGCCTATTTATTGCATTACCTCCTTACTTCATTTGCACACACTGTATACAGATTTTTCTATTGTGTTATTGACTGTACGTTTCTTTATCCCATGTGTAACTCTGTGTTGTTGTTTTCGTCGCACTGCTGTGCTTTTTCTTGGCCAGGTCACAGTTAACAATGAGAACTTGTTCTCAACTAGCCTACCTGGTTAAATAAAGGTGAAATAAAAAATACCATGTGTTTTTCTGGTGGTGTAGTCAGTCAACATACAGTATAGTGTTGTATAATGTCTCTGGCGTCATGGTCCTTCTCCATTTGGCCTGAGGCGAAGCATCTGTACACATCTGCAGCGATGGAGTATCCCCCATCGCCTCATTATCTGAGCTGGAGCTGCTTAGTGATTTATTTACCTGCTCACCGTATGATGCCCAGGCAAAAGTCAAAGAGTGAGAGTGAGAGTGAGAGTGAGAGTGAGAGAGAGTGAGAGTGAGAGTGAGAGAGAGAGAGAGAGAGAGAGAGAGAGAGAGAGAGAGAGAGAGAGAGGAGAGAGAGAGAGAGAGAGAGAGAGAGAGAGAGAGAGAGAGAGAGAGAGAGAGAGAGAGAGAGAGAGAGAGAGAGAGAGAGAGAGAGAGAGAGAGAGAGAGAGAGAGAGAGAGAGAGAGAGAGAGAGAGAGAGAGAGAGAGAGAGAGAGAGAGAGAGAGAGAGAGAGAGAGAGAGAGAGAGAGAGAGAGAGAGGAGATAGCGATAGAGGGGGCGAGAGAGGTGGGGGGAGGGTGATGAACGGAGAGAGAGACTGGGCAAGCAAGGTGAGGAGAGGGGGTGGAGAGAAAGAGTGATTGGGAGTGTGAGGTGAGAAGAGGGCGATGAAAGAGAGGTGTTAAAGCGATGATAATGTGCTGACAATGAGTGTAACAGATGGAAACATTATGTTCAGATTTACAGATTGAAATAGAGGCAAAGAGTTAGGGGAAATGATTGTCGAACGAGATTCAATGTGCTCATTCACATTTGTGTATTGAGCTAAGTTAGAATCGAGACATTATTTAATCATACAAAGTTGGGAAAATCACTCGAGTCAAAAAGATGACAAACCACATTACTCTGACTCTTTCCATTCATACACTACAAAGCTCAGTGAACACTTCCTAGCAACCAGATAAGAGAGAATGTGGCTGTTCCATATCTATAACATCATTATAACAAGTTGACGGGGGTGACAGCCAGCAGGAGCTTGCCAAGGTCAACCCAGGGCCTCTGAGCCATCACTTTTATCCTCAGCCAGTGCCATGCGAGTCGCAGGAGCGCTCCCTCTTTCTCCCAACCAACACCTGGGTCCCCTCTGGATCTCCAGGCTTTGCTAACTCAGCCGTGTAAGTACATCTCTCCCGACTGTTGGAACTAGCCTCCGTGGGGGCTCCGAGCTGGCTTTGCCACACTGCACACGACGAGCGAAGAGGCATGCACCGCCGATTTCACTGGAAGGGAGACAGGCGCTTAGAGAGAAATCCCCCCAGCACCACCACCACTACCACCCTCCACCCATCTCTCTACCCTCGAGGTTCGGTGCCAGTCAGCCAGGTCACAGCCAAGTCCTGCTGCTGTCTGGAGACGTATGATGGTTGCGTTCCAAATGGCAACATATGGTTGCATGCCAAATGGCACCCTATTCCCTACATAGTTCGCCTATGGGCCCTGGTGAGCCCTATTAGCCCTAGTCAAAAGTAGTGGACTATATAGCGAATAGGGGGCCATTTGGAACTCAGCCTCTCCAACTCGTTTCCACTGTAGACTGTGTGTGAGTCCGTGAGGATTTGATCAGGATTTTCCAGTTGAAGTGCTAAATGACCCTTTTAATGTCACCGGCAAGAACACAGAGCCATCTCTCGATTTGGCGGGAGCCCTTCAGTGGCAGCCAAGCAGAGTTTGATAGAGTGTGGAGGTTCTAACAGGCAGGAAACCTGGTGACCTTTCACTGTTTTTGACGCTCTGACTTGATTGCCCTTTTGAAAATGCTAATACTGAATGGTTTGCCATAAAACGGGCCCTCGGCAACAACAAAAAAAAGGGTTCTAGAGTACCACTTTCCAGGAAGCAGTGAGAGAAGTTTGGGGTCATGGCTCTAACTGATCCAGAACCAAGTGTATTCATTGTCCTAAAGTGTGTCCCAAATGGTACACCATTCCCGATATAGTGTACTACTTTTGACGAGGGCCGATAGGGCAGCCACAATGTTTTTGAGCCATTATTCAAAAGCCTCCAAGCATTATAGATTCAAACAACATGTGAAACTCAGAGTAGTTTCTAAGTTTAAAATATAACTTTTGCAATTTGTCGGGGAAAATTACAAAATCAATCAAGTCTCTTGCCAAGACTTTATGATTAATACTGTTTTTTTTCTTCTTCAGGCTGAGAAATTATGTATTTCTCGTTAACCATCTAGTAAGCCCTGAGCAAGGCACATAGCTACTTAACTTCTGGAGCTGTCTCAGAAACAACAACAACATAAAAGCAACTTCATTATCAGAAAATGTATTCATTGGTGTGCAAAATGTGATTGAGTGCAATTGTCTTAACGAAAGACTGCAATGTGGCCTTTAACACAAGCACCTCTTCACAGCCAAATCAAAAGCACACAACTGCTCTGCCCAGGGCTCAGAAGTGGATCACCTCCATCTCAATTATCGAGGGCTGATGATGGTAATAAGCTGCTTCGGTGCGATTCACAACACCTCTAATAATGAGACATCCTCAATCAGAGAGACAAAAACCTGACAACCTTTATCTTTCAGAAAAGTTTGACAGGAGAGTTGCAAAGTAAGTGTATCTCCTCAAATATTTCCTCAAGTATCTCTTTTCATCCTACATCTTATCCTCTTTATTCATACACTTTTTCATCCTCTCTCACTCTTTTACCATGCTCTCTTTCAAAACCTTAATTAGCATTAGCAAACTCATCACATTATTAGCGACTCAATTTGGTACAAAGATAAAGCGAAAAAGAACAATGAAGTGTGAAGGGCTTTACTGTATTAAGTGCTGCTCTTGCAGATATTAGTTCATTAGAGGAGAGAACATGCTCAACCAAGATGGCTGTCATAGTTTTAAGTCCATGGCTGCATCCCAAATGGCATCTATTTCCTTTATAACGGACTACTTTGGACCTTTTTGCCATTTGGGACAGCCTATTTTTCTATGTACTGAATCTCTGCAGATGTTTATATACTACTGAAGTCATTGGCAATGCGGTGCCTGATAGTGTCACGCCTTGGTCTTAGTGTTTTGTGTTTTCATTATATATTTGGGGTTTTATAGGATTTGGGATTGCTAGGTTTAGGGGTGTGTCTAGTTAGGCTTGGCTGCCTGAGGCGGTTCTTGATCTGAGTCAGGTGCTTCTCGTTGCCTCTGATTGGGAACCGTATTTAGGTAGCCTGAGTTCACTTTGTCTTTCGTGGGTGATTGTTCCTGTCTCCGTGTAGTGTTCACCAGATAGGCTGTATTAGGTTTCACGTTCCGTTTGTTGTTTTTTTGTATTTATTAGTTATTTCATGTATCGCACTTATTTTCATTAAAGACATGAGTAACCACCACGCTGCATTTCGGTCCGACTCTCTTTCAACAAATGAAGAACGCCGTTACAGAATCACCCACCACACACGGACCGAGCGGCGTGGTTACAGGCATCGACCGCAGGAAAAGCGAAAGGAGGAATGGACATGGGAAGACGTATTGGATGGCAAGGGTTGTTACACTTGGGAGGAGATACTGGCTGGAAGAGTTCGCCTCCCATGGGAACAGGTGGAGGCACTGAGGAGAGCAGAGGCAGCCGTAGATAAAAGCCGACGATACGAGGGAACACGGTTGGCAAGGAAGCCCGAGAAGCAACCCCAAAAAATTATTGGGGGGGGGGCTTACAGGGAGTATGGCTATGCCAGGTAGGAGACCTGCGCAAACTCCCTGTGCTTTCCGGTGGGCTAAAGAGACCGGGCAGGCACCGTGTTATTCTAGTGAGTGCACGGTGTCTCCAGTGCGGGTGCATAGCCCGGTATGGTTCATACCAGCCCTTCGTATTGGCCGTGCTAGAGCGGGCATCGAGCCAGGTAAGCTTGGGCAGGCTCGGTGCTCAAGAGCTCCAGTGCGCCTGCACGGTCCGGTCTATCCAGAGCCACCTCCACACACCAGTCCTCCGGTAGCAGCTCCCCGCACCAGGCTTCCTGTGCGTGTCCTCGCTCCAGTATCACCAGTGCCCGCACCACGCATCAGGCCTACAGTGCGTCTCGCCTCTCCTGCTCTGTCGGAGTCTCCCGCCTGTTCAGCACAGCCAGAGCCTTCCTTCCCTCCTGCGCTGTCGGAGTCTCCCGCCTGTTCAGCGCAGCCAGCGTTTTCCTCCTCTCCTGCGCTGTCGGAGTCTCCCGCCTGTTCAGCGCTATCAGAGCCTTCTGTCTCTACAGCGCTGCCCGAGCCTCCTGCCTGTTTGAAGCTGCCAGTCTGCAGGGTGCTGTCAGTCTGCAAGGAGCTGCCAGTCTGCAGGGAGCTGCCAGTCTGCAAGGAGCTGCCAGTCTGCAGGGTGCTGTCAGCCTGCATGGAGCAGTCAGAGCAGTCAGTCTGCATGAAGCAGCCAGAGCTGCCAGTCTGCAAGGAGCTGCCAGTCTGCAAGGAGCTGCCAGTCTGCAAGGGGCTGTCAGTCTGCAAGGAGCTGTCAGCCTGCATGGAGCAGTCAGAGATGCCAGTCTGCAGGGAGCTGTCAGTCTGCAGGGAGCTGTCAGTCTGCAAGGAGCTGTCAGTCTGCAAGGAGCTGTCAGTCTGCAAGGAGCTGTCAGAGCTGTCAGTCTGCAAAGAGCTGCCAGTCTGCAAGGAGCTGTCAGCCTGCATGGAGCAGTCAGAGCTGTCAGTCTGCATAGAGCAGCTAGATCCGCAAGTCAACCAGAATCTTCCAGATCTGCTAGTCAACCAGAATCTTCCAGATCTGCTAGTCAACCTGAATCTTCCAGATCCGCCAGCCAGCCAGGATCTACCGGAGCCTACTACCTACCTGAGCTTCCTCTCAGTACTGGGCTTCCTCTCAGTACTGGGCTTCCTCTCAGTACTGGGCTTCCCCTCAGTTCCGGGCTGCCCCTCAGTTCCGGGCTGCCCCTCAGTCCCGAGCTGCCCCTCAGTCCCGAGCTGCCTCAGTCCCGAGCTGCCCCTCAGTCCCGAGCTGCCCCTCAGTCCCGAGCTGCCCCTCAGTCCCGAGCTGTCCCTCAGTCCCGAGATGCCCCTCAGTCACGAGCTGCTCTTTAGTTCTGTGGGGTTCTGGGTGAGGACTATTAGGCCATGGTCGGCGGCGAGGGTGGATTATCCCAGGACGCGAAGGGGAGGAACTAGGACATTAATGAAGTGGGGTCCACGTCCCGAGCCGGAGCCGCCACCAATGACAGACGCCCACCCGGACCCTCCCTATGGTTTTGAGGTGCGTCCGGGAGTCCGCACCTTGGGGGGGGGGGGGGGGGGGGGGGGGGTTCTGTCACGCCTTGGTCTTAGTGTTTTGTGTTATCATTATATATTTTGGTCAGGCCAGGGTGTGACATGGGTTTACGTGTTGTGTTTCGTATTGGGGTTTTATAGGATTTGGGATTGCTAGGTTTAGGGGTGTGTCTAGTTAGGCTTGGCTGCCTGAGGCGGTTCTTGATCTGAGTCAGGTGCTTCTCGTTGCGTCTGATTGGGAACCGTATTTAGGTAGCCTGAGTTCACTTTGTCTTTCGTGGGTGATTGTTCCTGTCTCCGTGTAGTGTTCACCAGATAGGCTGTATTAGGTTTCACGTTCCGTTTGTTGTTTTTTTGTATTTATTAGTTATTTCATGTATCGCACTTATTTTCATTAAAGACATGAGTAACCACCACGCTGCATTTCGGTCCGACTCTCTTTCAACAAACGAAGAACGCCGTTACAGATAGGGCATACAAGCTGTGTCACTAGTGAACACTTGACCCCTCTGATAGCCTCATTGCTATATACCACTAGACTACTGCCTAATAATGCTCCTCCAAGGCATTGCACTTCCTCCTTTACAAGTGCTTACAATTGAGATATCCTGGTCCCCTGTCTAAAATAGCTCTCCGGGCATCGGCTCGGCTATCCCCCCTGTCGTTCACCCTGAGCAGCACAATAGATGGTAGATGAAAGGGGTTTAAATAGAGGCAGATATTGCACTGTGGCTTTCAGCCGGCTGGCCCACAGACAGCCAATAGGGTCAATATCCCTGTCGGAGAGGAGAGGCTGGGTGAGCCGTCTATCCATCAGACAGGGACCATGCAGACCAGGCAGCACAAAAAGCACGAGACCTCATTACAACGGACCAGTGTCCGCACGGCCGTCTGCCTGGGCCGCTCATTGACCAGTCGGCTGAGCAATGAGCGAGACTGAGAGGGCAGGGCTGCAAACTCCTCATATCGGTCAGGCCATTGACCACCCGTCCTTGGCTGCTGTGCCCCCGCACCCTGCCCCCAAGCCAGCCCATCGGCAATTATTCAGACAGTTAATTAGGTCAGTCAGCTCCTCCAGCCCCGCAGGAGGAACAATGTGCAAGACGGCCGAGGCTGACCTACTGACTCTCCTTCAGTGGAGTGTCTGAACATCGCTGGCTGTAATCGGTCCAACACCTAGGGACGGTTGACCTAACCAAATTCATGATTAAACTTGTGACCCTCCACTGTACTGTAGACCTGCCAGCCCACCCTGCGATGTTCCCAGGCATATGACGTGGTACGACCATGGGCCACGTGAAGGATTGGACTGTGCTTAATGTTTCTCTGATAGCATGCAGACATCAGATTGAGGGGAATGGATTGATCTAGAGCAGGGTTTTAAAGGCCATAGATTCCACAGGCTTTTGTGCTAGATATTCATGGCAACCTTACCTAACCACCAACATATAGATAATAACTTACTGGAAGTTGCACATCTTACATACTGACTATAACTTTATTATACCTTGCATATCAAACCTGATTATAAGCTCTGACAAGGTTAATGGGACTAAGCCTTGATAGAGGTGACAGTGAACTGCTGCCCTTCAAGGCATGTCTTCACAAATCGTGATTTAGTGGTTGGATCCAAAAACCTGCTGTGTCATATTCTTATATAATTTCTCTTACTAAAGCCCAATACGCTGTTTATTTTCCAAATGTAAGGCCATAATTCTGTCAGTGTCCTCCTTCCGAAAGCACACGGGGAAAGGTTTATGTCCATGCCAAGCCCCCCAGTCTGATCGGGATTGCGACATTTCCTCTCCTACCGGAGGGCCTCAATGCACCTCACCCCCGTCGACGTCCAAAATGCTCCAATTCCTAAGGAGCAATATCTCCTCCTCACAGAGAAAACGGTCACATGCTCCATTATTTCAAACGGAACTTTTGACCTAACATTTACAGAGAGAGGAGGCGAAAAATAACCCTTGACGTGACACTTTGGAGTTCAGTCGGCATGTTGTTGTTTGAATGGATGCTACAGGAATATCCTTATTTTATTTTAGACATAGGATGTTAACAGGTTGTGAATGGATAACAAAAATATCTCCAATTATTAAGAGACAATCTACATTTAGGTGACTATATTTCTATTCGGTCTCTATTCTTGTTTGGTGCTGATGTCACTACAACTCAGTGTCCAAGGGAGTAAACCAGGTTCCAGTCAGGCCCTAAGGCTTTGATCCTGAAGACTTCGACTAATATTGCCTTTGACTCTGATTCACTCTGCCAGTGAGTTCACTCTGCCAGCGTAGTTTTCTTCTCATAGATTCTCATTAGTGTTGGGTGGTGAAACAAGAGAGGATGTAGAGTGCAACTCAGCCAATCCAAAATGTACTCTACTGTACCATCAACACCTCAAGACAACGAGAAGCACATTAAATTAAATGATGATGCTCACTATCAAACTATTACAGTACATTTACACACCACAGTTATCGATTGATGTAAACAGAGAATTTGAAAGAGTGAGAGAAAAATAAAGAGAGCGATGGAAAGAGGTGAAAAGGAAAGAGAAACATCTATGGATTCATTGAGCACCTTACTTAATTGCTTCCGTAATCGATTGTCGTCCTGTGGCTTGGGCGACGTCCCAAATGGCAACCTTATGCTTTATAGTGCACTACTTTTGACCAGGACCCATAGGGCTCAGTAGTGCACTATAAAGGGAATAGGGTGCCATTTGGTACGTAGCCTTGGTTAGTTGAGACTGCTGATTTGGGAGGAGCTGGATATTGACCCTGTTGTTGATTGTGCATTTCCTTTATACATAACCAATTCTCAGAGGCTTAATAAGAGAGAAGCACTATAAAAAGAAACGCACACTTGGCTCTACCAAATACTTGAGGTACGGTACAGTCAACTATCATCTCTTAAGTTGTTTTGCTTACCCTACAGTTTTCTCAAGTAGAAGTTATGGCTTCCAGGCTACAGCCTGCCATCATGCTTGTCAATATTTGTTCCTGTACCTGTCAAATGAGAACTTGTTCTCAACTTGCCTACCTGGTTAAATAAAGGTAAAATAAATAAATAAATAAAGTGTTGTTGTATATAGCTTATGTAAGCGTCATCACATTTTCAAGGTACTGCTCCATATTATTATAATTTTTTTAACCTTTATTTAACTAGGCAAGTCGGTTAAGAACAAATTCTTATTTACAATGACGGCCTAGAAACAGTGGGTAACTGCCACTGTTCAGGAGAAGAATGACAGATTTTTACCTTGTCAGCACGGGGATTCGATCGAGCAACCTTTCGGTTACTGGCCTAACCACTAGGCTACCTGCCGCCCCGTTATACATCCAGCTAGCAATGAGATGTGGTATTATTTCTATTGATTTTTAGTCAATGGTAAGAGAGCACTAAGACTTTCCCCAATACCTTTGAACATCCCCCATCTTATCTTCCCCCCTTCTTTCTACTGTAATACTCCATGCGTCACTAATGCTAATAAACACACTATACTTTTTGTCTTTTCATCAGACCCATGCTGCTCTCCCATCTCTTGTTTGTTCCTCTCCTCTCTTCAATATTTCATGCCATTGAAAGTGCATCTGTTCTGGCGTTTTCCCATGCCCTACCACCTCCTGACTGTTAAAACATGATTTGCTATCATTAGACATCCCACTCCTTGACTCTTTCACCCCCCTTGCTTCTCAATCATCTCCATTGGGACCATCATGTTTCTTGATGATGACCCTCGCTGCAATGATTGCCCTCATTTATTTCATTTATCCCCCATGTTTGTATGCCACTGTTCCATTATTGTCACTACCTCAATTTTGCAAACACGCTACCACCATTTTGCACGCACACACACGCATGCACACACACACAAAAGTCAATCACTTATTGTTCATGTGTCTCATGCCTCTGTTATGATATCTCTCATCAATATTGCTAGGACATACAGCATGCCCCCATTCCCCTTCTCCCTTCTTTTTCATTCACCACGATCCTTTACCAATCCCCAGCTCATTCCCTGAAGGTTCACCCTTCATCCACTCATTCACTTTCTTTCTCTCTCTCTCTTTTCACCATGTCCTGACAATACAGAACATTGTTCTTGATGGCTTGGCAGATGCCATTATCCCTGGCCGATATCTTCACAATCACATTAGCCATTTGTACAGCTGGGTACTTGCTGGAGCAAATCAGGTTAAGCACCACGCTCACCTACCCACCTACATATTACCTCGACTAACCTGTACCCCCGCACATTTGACTCAGCACCGGTACACCCTGTATATAGCCTCGTTATTGTTATTTTATTGTGTTACTTTTTTAAACTTTAGTTTATTTAGTAAATATTTTCTTAACTCTTATTTTCTTAAAACTGCATTATTGCTTAACGGTTTGTAAGTAAGAATTTCACAGTAAGGTCTACACCTGTTGTATTTGGCGCATGTGATACATTTGATTTGATTTGAGCAGTAAGGTCCACCTGGAGTTCAGACATGCCATCCTCCTAATTGCCAATAATCATAACAGCCACGCTATGGTGTTCTTTGTCTTTCTTTCTCCTCCTCCCTAAACTTTCTTTGACCAAATATTGTTTTTGTCTTATGAATAATGGTTGGTTGCACTCATTAAATGTGTTTATTTTGGATCCCCCTCATACACAGAATTCTGTGAACACTTCATTCAAAGTGGGTTTTTGGTGTTTGAATTTAAAATATGAATATTATTTAGTGAGATAAGAAATGAAAGAAACAAAGAGAGAAAGGACAAAATGGATGAGAAACAAAGCGCAACATTTAAAACATATATTTAAATATTTGTATATTAATTATGTTAGTAAATGAATCATAAGCCAATGAGGATATAAGAATACGAAGAGATAGATTGATGATAACATATTATCTAAATAATCAATGTGTCCATACCGATACCATTCATGAATTAATCATTATGCATATAGAGTAAACAAGGTAACAACTTACTCTAGTGTAAGGCTACAAATGTCTGCCTTACAGTGCCTAGCATCGTTGAAAGAACAACATGCTCGTGCACATCCGCAACACATCAAATTTAAACACATTTGATTATTGGTGACATGAAGAAATCCACCAGAGACCATGCATCCCTCTCCCATACTATGCATGTACAAAGCCTACATTGAGAAGCTCACAGTCTCACACGCATACATAGGCCTACCCTTCCATGTATAGGGGCTACTGTAGGGTTCATGTTTCTCAAATAGGAATAGGTGAATATTAAATATATCCATTTCAATATTTTCGGATCGTCATTGACAGTATATACAATATGAGGTGTAGAATATACAAAAGAGAATGTTGGTGAAGAGATGGAGGGATTTGCCAAGGAGATGCAGTGAGGGATGAAGGGATGACAAATGGTAGTAGCAAGTGATCTGGCATAGTAAGAACAGACAGAGGCAACAACAGAGAAGAGGGAGAGTTAGGGAAAAGTGTTAGTAGCCTACTCTCTCTTTCTCTTTCATCCCCCTTTCCCAGTCACCACGGCAACATGCCTGGAGGGCACTCAAGAGAGGCGTCATCACTGACAAAAACAACAGAGGGGAAGAGTGAGTGAAGGGAAACGAGAGCAAAATAGACCGTGTGTGTGTGCGTGCGCGTGTGTGTTTGTGTGTCTGGGCATGAGAGAAGGGGTGTGAGTAGGAGAGAGTAGGGCTGACCTACTGTGCTTTTGGCATTAAGTATTTTAAACTTGAACTTCAGTGAGAACTAATCACAAGATACAAATTATTTAGTAGGCTATACTCAAGGACAGTTTACAGACACCCACATTAAGGGGACTAAATCAAGCCTCACATCACCAAAACCACTTTTATGAAAGTTTCACCAAAGATATGATAAAATCTGTTTTAATAGGCCTACAGAATGTGCATATTTAATCAAACACAGTAATGACAAAATAGTTAAATTAATAGTAATTACTTCACTGGCCAAAAGCATGGTTTTACAATCCACCATTGATGAAACTGAACAGGTTAATTAATATCTCTTTGGGATATTAAACATGCGCACGCGGATCAAACACACGCGCACACACAGTGGTGGTGGGGCGGGGCTGCTGAATGGACAGAGCGAGCGCATCGTGTCTATCAGAGGGCGGGAATGTAGAGTCAACGGGTGCGCAGCGTGTGGCTAGTCTGGAAGCGGCGGCAGGTAGACACCTGAAAGTCTCAACGGACACAGACTGAGTTGAGACTAATTTCAAATGACAATGTAGACAATTACATTTACAGTCGAAAAGAAAAAGGAAACCTACCAACAGGAGGATAATGTAAAGACATTTTGACGAACTTTGATGATACCATTTCAACGCCAGCTGTGCTTGTCCAAGACGAAAGGTTGTCTTGATGTGAGGCTACATTGAGGTGATTTGCAACGTTTCATCAACACGGGACTTCAGTTGCAAATGTCAAATATTGCAGTCTACTTTGCCTTATCACGTCTCCTTCTGAACACTATTGTTTTCAGTCTGTGGAGAGGATTAGGGAACATAAAAGGAATACTCAAAGCACAGTTACTTCAAAGTGCGCAGCAGTCAAAGTAAGTAAACGTAGGGTTGGGGAGGAAACCGGGTTCGCAGTCGCAATGGAATTAGTGCTGAAGAAGTATTCGTCCGTTCCAAACGTCGCTGGAAACTTCAACTAGGTTGTGTTACCGCTGGGATGTTGACAGCGACCTGCTGTTTGGGACGGAGGGACTGAGAGCGAAGAAGGTAGGCTAGAGAGAACGAGGAACAGTGGGATTATGGCTCTCGCAACCGTTTCTCTCTGTCTAATAGCGCTCGCCTTTACACATTTGCACCTGACGCGTGCCAACGACCGACATGCCGTCTATTGGAACAGCTCAAATTTACAGTAAGTAAACTAGCCTACAGATATGGGCGTAATACAGTAGGACAGACTATCATCTTGGTTTTATTTGTTGCTGTGGACCTACTTTGACGACAGATGTCAGTATTAGGAATTGATCATCCCTAATTTCTAAAAACGTGAAACAAAAATAATCCAAGTTTAAATCATGAAGTGTGACTATTTTACAGGATTCATATGTGAACTGATGGATGTATATGTATAAATGTATAAATCATTTGGTCAATTGTGTGATAAATGCCCACTGTGCCTTTTTAAAATAAGCATGAAAAGTAGCCTTTATGTTTATGCCATAACTTTATTTTCCCCTTCCACAAATTGTAGGCTATTTCTACAGTGAATGACGGATTTTGCCTATTGCCAATAACACACACACACACACACACACACACACACACACACACACACACACACACACACACACACACACACACACACACACACACACACACACACACACACACACACACACACACACACACACACACACAGTATAATAGCCAATAACAGGCAGCTGTGTTATTGTAATGTTCCTTTCCACCATGTTAGCGGGTACCCTGGTGTTCTATATGCATATTTAATATGGCCAACTCAGTTCTCGCTGTCCATCTCTTCCTCCACCATGACTCGTATCTCTCTCTCTCTCTCTCTCTCTCTCTCTCTCTCTCTCTCTCTCTCTCTCTCACTCTCTCTCTCTCTCCATTTTACACACAATCCTACGCATTTGAGTGCAATCCATTCTGATATTGTCTGCCATCTTTGTCCCTCTTCCATCCTACTACAGTAGGTTACAATACTGTAGTTACCGTCTCCATACCTCTAACTCAATACCTCTGCAGCAGAGATCGATTGGGTATCTGGTGCCTTTGTCCTCTCATTATTTTACATCGAATCCATCATTCTCACATTGTTTTATCTTCTCCCCTTACCCCACCACTTGCTCTCTCTCTCTCTCTCTCTCTCTCTCTCTCTCTCTCTCTCTCTCTCTCTCTCTCTCTCTCTCTCTCTCTCTCTCTCTCTCTCTCTCTTTTGCTCTCTCTCTCTATCTTTTTCTCTATTTGTTTTCCTCCTCCTTTCGCCCATTTATATTCACCTCAGACACTGGCCTCTCCCCCTGTATGGCCTCTCTTGATCTCATACTTGGTTATTTTCCTCCCTCTCTCTTATTTTTCTACTGTCTCTGATGGCCAGCCTGTCCCCATCAATTCCTTTTTTTGTGCGCATCTCATTACCACCCCCCATCTGCTCCTGTTTCATCATTCACCTCCAAAACCCAGGTTGTACCCCAAATGGCACCCTATTCCCTTTATAGTGCACTACTTTTGACCAGGGCCCATAGGGCTCTGATAAAAAGTAGTACACTATATATAGGAAATAGGGTCTCATTTGGGACAGATGCCCAGAATGAAAGGTACACAAAGATAATTACATAGGATAAAGTTGTTTTGAATGCATCTGAAAGATAATTAATTAAGGATTCTGGGCATGTGAGGCTTACAGACAGTTTTTTATAATCAAGGTATCTCAATCACACAACAAACAGTGCAAATGAACGCCTCATAAAAATTCCAACCAGCTCTGGTTGCGATAGCAATTAACTATGTCAGTGAGAATCTGAATAGAGGAGAGGTATATTAGATGAGACTCATTAGCATTGCTAGTGCATGTTCAAAGTGCTGTGAGGATTTTGCAGGTTTGTGAGCGTCACATTCTGTATTAGTATTATCTATCATTGTTCATTATTAATTTGGCGTGTGTTCTATCCAGAATGACGTGCACAGCGTGAGGAGTACACCCACGCATTGTATGGTGTAATCATTCATCAAGTGTTGGCACATCAGCACTTTAATATAACATTTATATGAATATATTTTTATTTTAATATACTCCAATGAGGGTTTCAGTGTGGGATGTGTGTGTGTGTGTGTGTATGTATGCATGTGTGTGTTTGTTTGTAATATCTTCCCCTCTACACTGAGATAAGGATCTGTAGAATAATGCAAAAATTGACCCAGTTTGCAGGTAGCAGACAAATCCACAGAGGCTATGGCAGGAATACTGATAGGCCATCAAGTCTCATAGGCCGTAGGCTTTAGGCCACTCTAGCACCGCTTTAAAACAGACGACTAGTTTGAAAAGAAAAGACTGGGATACCGTAACAAAAGTTGGAGATACAAGAAGTGCCCTGATTGCAGCAGTCAGAGTTGCAGCACAGTTATCTACCTCCATCTCCTTTAGAAAGAGTTGCTCCCAGCTTCCGCTCACAGCGGCATGCCTAAGCCAACTCGTTAAAAATGTCCCTGCTAATGGCTGACTGAAGCAGGAAAAAACACACACGCAGGCCATTAAATCATCTCGCATCTGAGGCCATCTGCCAATTAGAGAGGGGAGATGTGGAACATCTTGAGGAGCACATGTGAGTGGTGTTGGCCTTGCCAGTGACACAGTTTGAGTCCCAAATGGCATCCCATTCCCTATATAGTACACAAAAGTAGTGCACTGTGTAGGGAAGAGGGTGCCATTTGGGACACATCCACAAACTGTAGCGTCTTAATTGGATGTTCAACATGATCAAAACAATAATGTGGCTTTCAATCATTCTCAATGTCGCTCCTAAGGATCATAACTTAGCAGGAGATCAGGGCATACAGGTCCTTTGCACAGGTGTGGGAGGGAATAGCAAGGAACCCATGGTGTAAAATTGGCCTACCATTGTCTCCTAGACAAGATGAAATGTGGAACCTCAGTGTGTTATTGCGCTATGTGCGTTCATTGTTCGACATATTGTGAACCCGATTTGAGACCTGAAATTGAGTCTGTCAGGCCTCCAAACCAAAGAAAGAAAGAAAACTCTGCCTGCATGCATCCCTCCCTGCCTGCCTGGTTGGCTCACCATATCCGGTGTTACAAAATAAATTATCACCTTGACAAATAGCTTCCCTTAGAGTAAGAGGCGTGGGGGCTCCTCATGATCAATGTGGAGCGGAGCTGCTGTCTTACTCAACCGCCCCACTGAAGATGTGTGGGTGGAGGACCAGCAACTCAGAGGTGGTGGCACTGTGTGGTGGCGGAGGAGAGGGGAGCCCCAACACACTTTGGGTAGAGAGGTTTCTGATCTTCTCAGTGAGATTATTTATAGGGAAGATGAATGATAGATAAACACACAGAGGGAGACAAATAGAGATGGAGAAGGGGAAAAATGTGGAGAACGGTATTGAAAGAAAGGGATCGGGAGTAGTGATGGAGAATATGGAGAGCTGGTAGAGTAATGGAAAGTGTGCCAAGAAGGTAGAGTGAGGCAGAGGATATTTTGAGAATGATTAAGAGAGCCCAAAGACAGGGAGGGAGAGTGAGGCAGTGAGCTTTTGTGGAAATTAAAGTTATTTGGCGAATGTGCTGCGGCTGCTGTTTCTGGAGAGATCATACTTATGGGAGGTGACCCGTGCTAATGTGGACACGCAGGGTTATTCATGTGGACCAGTGCTCGGAGACAATAGCAGAGGTCTGGCCCTATGCATACTGTGCAGCGCACCGCGTGAGACACAAGTGGATTTTCTAGCTGATTACATGCAAGGCTGTCTGTCTGGCTTGCTCACTGAACAGTCTCGCCAATTTTGCATACAAATGTATCTTACTCAGTGACATTCAATTTGTTCTTTTCAACATTCGTCATACCACCGTGACACGCAACCGTCTCAAACTGCATTATATATTTATTTATTTCCTGCCTTGTAGTTGATGGCTATAGCGCTGAATGGGAATCTGTGAGCAACACTGATTCCAAAGAGAATGAAAAAGAGAATGGTGCTGGAGAGAATAGCAGCTGTTTTACGGGCTCTTGATCAATTGTGCTATTTTGTGTATTTTTTGCGTTGATCATAACTTTTTTTTAACATAATGTTTCCGCCATTGTTTCCTATGACCAAAAAGAGCTTCTGGACATCAGAACAGCTATAACTAACCTTAATTTGGATGAGGACTTCTACTTCAATGAGTCAGAGATGAAAGACATCACATGCGCTGCTGTTACTGTTGTATATCCTGTTGCCTAATCACCTCGTACCCCTGCACATCGCACAAAGCAGAATGCCTTGCCCTTAACTGCACACACAGAACTAACATCAACTACATGCATGATAATCTTTCATGGTTGAGGGTTTAGGAGAAATGTTCTACTTTTCTTCTAGTCTTTTCAAGAAACATTTGTGTGTTGAAAATGCCTAACCACTTGTATATTTGCATACACTTCAAACAGAAATGCATAACCCACCAGACACGCCACTATGGGTTTCTTCACAGTACCCAAACCAAAAACATATTTAATGCGGCGCTCAGTTATGTATAGAGCCATGTCATCGTGGAATGCTCTACCACCAGAGGTTACTCAGGCAAAAAACAAGTTTAGCTTTAAAAAACATCTTGTATCGCTGCAACTCTCATCTTTCTAAAGAACTGAATACGAATGTATATATGAATAGTTTGTAAATAGTATTTTTGTTGTCTCTTGGTGTCTTTAGTATATATACAGTCGGGGCCAAAAGTTTTGAGAATGACACAAATATTAATTTCCACAAAGTTTGCTGCTTCAGTGTCTTTAGATATTTTTGTCAGATGTTACTATGGAATACTGAAGTATAATTACAAGCATTTCATAAGTGTCAAAGGCTTTTATTGACAATTACATGAAGTTGATTCAAAGAGTTAATATTTGCGGTGTTGACCCTTCTTTTTCAAGACCTCTGCAATCCGCACTGGCATGCTGTCAATTAACTTCTGGGCCACATCCTGACTGATGGCAGCCCATTCTTGCATAATAATGCTTGGAGTTTGTCAGAATTTGTGGGTTTTTGTTTGTCCACCTGCCTCTTGAGGATTGACCACAAGTTCTCAATGGGAATAAGGTCTGGGGAGTTTCCTGGCCATGGACCCACAATATCGATGTTTTGTTCCCCGAGCAACTTAGTTATCACTTTTGCCTTATGGCAAGGTGCTCCAATCATGCTGGAAAAGGCATTGTTTGTCACCTGTTCCTGGATGGTTGGGAGAAGTTGCTCTCGGGGGAGAAGTTGCTCTCGGGGGATGTGTTGGTACCATTCTTTATTCATGGCTGTGTTCTTAGACAAGCTATTTTCCGGATGCCCCAAACAATCGGAAAGGGGATTATAGGCAATTAGCAAGACACCCCCAATAAAGGAGTGGTTCTGCAGGTGGTGACCACAGACCACTTCTCAGTTCCTATGCTTCCTGGCTGATGTTTTGGTCACTTTTGAATGCTGGCAGTGCTTTCACTCTAGTGGTAGCATGAGACGGAGTCTACAACCCACACAAGTGGCTCAGGTGGTGCAGCTCATCCAGGATGGCACATCAATGCGAGCTGTGGCAAGAAGGTTTGCTGTGTCTGTCAGCGTAGTGTCCAGAGCATGGAGGCGCTACCAGGAGACAGGCCAGTACATCAGGAGACGTGGAGGATGCCACAGGAGGGCAACAACCCAGCAGCAGGACCGCTACCTCCGCCTTTGTGCAAGGAGGAGCAGGAGGAGCACTGCCAGAGCCTTGCAAAATGACCTCCAGCAGGCCACAAATGTGCATGTGTCTGCTCAAACGGTCAGAAACAGACTCCATGAGGGTGGTATGAGGGCCCGACGTCCACAGGTGGGGGGTTGTGCTTACAGCCCAACACCATGCAGGATGTTTGGCATTTGCCAGAGAACACCAAGATTGGCAAATTCGCCACTGGCGCCCTGTGCTCTTCACAGATGAAAGCAGGTTCAAACTGAGCATGTGACAGATATGACAGAGTCTGGAGACGCCGTGGAGAACGTTCTGCTGCCTGCAACATCCTCCAGCATGACCGGTTTGGCTGAGGGTCAGTCATGGTGTGGGGTGGCATTTCTTTGGGGGGCCGCACAGCCCTCCATGTGCTCGCCAGAGGTAGCCTAACTGCCATTAGGTTCCCGAGATGAGATCCTCAGACCCCTTGTGAGACCATATGCCGGTGCGGTTGGCCCTGGGTTCCTCCTAATGCAAGACAATGCTAGACCTCATGTGGCTGGAGTGTGTCAGCAGTTCCTGCAAGAGGAAGGCATTGATGCTATGGACTGGCCAGCCCGTTCCCCAGACCTGAATCCAATTGAGCACATCTGGGACATCATGTCTCGCTCCATCCACCAACGCCACGTTGCACCACAGACTGTCCAGGAGTTGGCGGATGCTTTAGTCCAGGTCTGGGAGGGTTGATAAATTTGATTTCCATTGATCATTTTTGTGTGATTTTGTTGTCCGCACATTCAACTATGTAAAAAAAAAGTATTTAATAAGAATATTTCATTCATTCAGATCTAGGATGTGTTATTTTAGTGTTCCCTTTATTTTTTTGAGCAGTGTATATACTTGTGTATTGTTAAGTCACCCGTTTGGCGAAGTAGGCTATGATTCAATGATAAATTAACAGGCACCACATCGATTATATGCAACGCAGGACAAGCTAGATAAACTAGTAATAATCATCAACCATGTGTAGTTAACTAGTGATTATGTTAAGATTGATTGTTTTTTATAAGATACGGTTAAAGCTAGCTAGCACCATGGCTCCTTGCTGCACTCGCATAACAGGTAGTCAGCCTGCCACGCAGTCTCCTCGTGGAGTGCAATGTATTCACCCAAAAATGCAGATTACTGATTGTTATGAAAACTTGAAATCGGCCCTAATTAATCGGCCATTCCGATTAATCGGTCGACCTCTAGTTCGGACTAGGCCCCTTAGTTCCAGTGAAGGGAAATGTTAACGATACAGCATACAATGACATTCTAGACGATTCTGTGCTTTCAACTTTGTGACAACAGTTTGGTGAAGGCCCTTTCCTGTTTCAGCATGACAATGCCCCCGCGCACAATGCAAGGTCCATAGAGAAATTGTTTGTGAGATCAGTGTGGAAGAACGTGACTGGCCTGCACAGATACCTGACTTCAACCCCATCAAACACCTTTGGGATGATTTGGAACATCGACTGCGAGCCAGGCCTAATCGCCCAACATTAGTGCCTGACTTCACTAATGCTCTTGTGGCCGAATGGAAGAAAGTCCCCGCAGCAATGTTCCAACATCGAGTGGAAAGCCTTCTCAAAAGAGTGGTAGCTGTTATAGCAGCAAAGGGGGGACCAACTCCATATTAATGCCCATGATTTTGGAATGAGATGTTCGACAAGCATGTCCACATACTTCTGATCATGTCGTGTTTTTCCAGTTACTGTATTATACAATAAAGGGACTTCTTGAGACATGATCCAGCTATAGATTGATGAGAAGACTGGTCACGTCGTAGAATATAAAGATATAGAGAAGAGGCGTATCTCTTGTATGGAAAGCTCTTTCTAAGAGGTTCATAAGATTGGTGTTTTTCAAATGGCACCCTATTCCCTATATATTGTAGTGCACTATATAGGGAATAGGGTGCCATTTGAAACACACCGAATTCCCACCATGAAAATTCCACTCAATAATGAGGGAGAGAGCTCTTGAGCAACATGCTGCCATTTGGGACAAAACCACTGTGTATTTTCTCTCTGTTCATATCAAGAGCCCTACTGGGGAAGTGTCATGGGACTAATCTGAAAGTTAGGGCATGCATTCTTCAGATTAACACAGAGAGAACACACAAGGCCCCTTCACGTGCCATCAAAAGTCATTAGTATTCCAGGCGCTCCAAGGTTATAGAGGCTGCACTTAGCTGGCTCTGTAAACCCACAGGAGATAGCCCTGATCCAGACAGGTAGAACCAATTTCAGACTCAATGATTTGAATGCAAATAGTCCTACAGAGGAGGCCTTCCAACTCTCAGCCTAAGCCGCCTCCTCTAAGTTCTACTACAGTGTATGGTATATTAAGCTAGTAGTGGTATGAGCAAGGACATACTGGAAATTGGCACGGGCATTTCTAACACATTTAGTGGAAATTTCCTGTATTTACCAAATCATGAGAGCAAACCACCACACAAGTCAGAGTTATCATTAAGTCCATCTTTAATTATTATGAGCTCCATCACAACCCTGTGACTCTCAGATCAATTCAGTGTCTATAAATGAATTCTCTGAGAGTGCTTACATTGCAACTGAGATTCTTTATAGCAAAGACACACATAGCCAGACAGCATTGGCTATAAATTATCGTTCAGCTTTGTCTCCTAAACTATGTTCTTATCTCGCTCTTGGTACCACTCAGGACCAGCACCATTACCTCACCCAATAGCATATATCAAATACACCCCCTCCTGGACAAGATCACAGAGAGACAGTGACTGGCACACAGACATTGTGGAGCCAAGAGATAATTGGTTCCCCCTCAATCATCCCTTCACATGGTTTAAAAGATATGTTTACATATTAAGACAAGCTTGACCTCTCCCCTTTCTGTGGCCCAAGTAACTGAACCCTGACAGAGAACAGATAACTGCAAACGGCCAACAGTATTATCCAAAAGAAGACATTCTAATGACAAATATCTCACATAAGCATGCAATAAAATGAATAAAACATTTGATTTATAAATGTTACCTAAAGAATTCTGATTCTGCTATGACACACACCAGCCCATTATTTTCCAAGGCCCCCCCATTATTTTATTTTCCAAGGCCCCCCCATTAATAGCCAAATAATGATACTTCTGCACAAAACCCCCAATTTAGACAGGCCCAAATAAGCTTAAGATGGACCAGCCCTTCTGGCATTTGCCAGTACTGCTCTATGGCCAGTTCGTCTCTGGAGTGTGTTATGTTACCAGTGTTGTTAGGTTGGCTGCCAGGAAATTGCATTGCTCTTGTGAAGCAAATTGTTCCTCATGTAGAAAAATATCAACGCCATTGATAAATGGATGGTCACTGGCCATAGTATCTTGTCATGGATTTGCTACAGGGCCTGGAAAATATGTTATCGTTTGTCGATAAGAAAACCTCTCTGGTGTGAAGATTGGGTCTGTAGTTTTTGTTAGCCAGTACCTCTTTAATAGATAACTATAATTCGTAATTGAACATTTTTGGTGGGAAAAATCACTTACTCACAAGGCTGTGCTTTGTCATATGTGACTCAGTGTTTTTTTTACATTGGATAAAAGTAGAGACTCGCACTATGATATATCATTTTGTAGCTCTATTGTTGAGGAACAATGGGAAAGTAATTCTGCTTTGAAAGTTGACAAACTTGTTAGCTAACTTTTGAGAAAATGACCTTTGAATGTTTTGGTATCTAGTGAAGAGCTCTTCTATGTCTACACCCATTCAGCATCGTTCACACCCTCTGAAAGCTTTAGCCCCACCCATCTTGTTTCGCCCTCGGAGCGTTCAGAGCGCACACTTGACGCTCTGGCCGATGATTTGTTTACCTGTGGATAACATGAAAACAGCCTAACCAGCTCTGCTGGCAAGAATTTCATTACGCTTCTTTGCAGACATTTACTAACACCGACCATATTCAACACGTGATGTACACTTTTTAGCTCAAGACATGTTGCTAGCTTGTCACGTTCATTGAATGGAGGAGACCAAGGCGCAGCGTGATGTGAATACATGTTACTTTTAATGAAGACGGACACTAAACATACTATACAAAACAACAAAACAAAACGAACGTGAAGCTATAGTATAAATGTGCAGACACAGGCAACTAACTAACACATAGACAATAACCCACTAAATACCCAAGGAATACAGTGGGGCAAAAAAGTATTTAGTCAGCCACCAATTGTGCAAGTTCTCCCACTTAAAAAGATGGGAGGCCTGTAATTTTCATCATAGGTACACTTCAACTATGACAGACAAAATGAGAAAAGAAAATCCAGAAAATCACATTGTAGGATTTTTAATAAATGTATTTGCAAATTATGGTGGAAACATAGACATACATAACACCTAGACTAGTAAACACCCATAGACATACAAACCCCCTAGACAGGGCCAAACACATACATCACCCATGTCACACCCTGACCTAACCAACATAATAAAGA
Source organism: Oncorhynchus kisutch (assembly GCF_002021735.2). Lineage (NCBI taxonomy): Eukaryota > Metazoa > Chordata > Actinopteri > Salmoniformes > Salmonidae > Oncorhynchus > Oncorhynchus kisutch. The sequence goes on along the minus strand of NC_034187.2, from coordinate 48,108,244 downwards.
AAACAAAGAATACTAAGGTCAGGGCGTGACATAGCTAGGTAAACAATGAACCTAGCTAGGTAAACAACATGTAAAATCACACATGAGCCAGCCAGCCAGCTAACGAGCCAGCCAGCTAGCATTAGCTAATTTTTTACCCCTTTTTCTCCCCAATTTCGTGGTATCCAATTGGTAGTTACAGTCTTGTCCCATCGCTGCAACTTCCGTACGGACTCGGGAAAGGCAAAGGTCGAGTACCATGCGTCCTCCGAAACATATCCCAGCCAAGCCGCACTGCTTCTTAACATACTGCTCGCTTAATCCGGAAGCCAGCCTCACCAATTTTTTTGAAGGAAACATCGTACACCTGGCAACTGTGTCAGCATGCATGCGCCCGACCCACCACAGGAGTTGCTAGTGCGCTTTGGGACAAGAACATCACTGCTGGCCAAACCCTCCCCTAACCCGGATGCCGCTGGGCCAATTGTGCGCCGCCCCATGAGTCTCCCGGTCGCGGCCGGCTGCGACAGAGCCTGGACTTGAACCAGGATCTCTAGTGGCACAGCTAGCACTGCGATGCAGTGCCTTAGACCAGGCTAACGTTAGCTAGTTAAACAACAATGAACATAGTGCCAAATCATGTTGTTACTACAATGCATGAATATGCTGGGAGCTACCCATCCAGGTTCAATGTTAGCTAGGTAACATTAGGCTCTAACTAGCGAAGCAAACAGCTGTGGGATACGACTAACAACGTCAGCTAGGGAGCCAGCCAGATAATGTTAGCTAGCTAGCTAACTGTACACTTTACCTTAAAACATGTAGCTAGCTAGGTAAACAATGAACCTAGTTAGGTAAACAATGTATAAAATCACACGTTAGCTAACGAGCCACACATTAGCTAACGAGCTAATGCCAGCCAGCTGACGTTAGCTAGCTAGCTAACAGTACACTTTAGCTTGAAGTGAAACCACTTTGTCAAAATTAGAACAGTTTAATAACTGAAAATGTATCTAGCTATTTTACCTGTATACTTCATCATGCATGATGGACGCATCTCCCTGTCATGGATGCCATGCCACTGTTGCCCTTAGTTTGAGGATGTAATCCGGAGACAGGTGTTTTCGCCATCTCTTTAGCTCTCATACTCTAATTCCACCGATTTCAAAACTTGATCCTCCAGAGAGTGGAGCTATGCTGCTCCACTACATTATACACTTAAAAAAAAAAAGCAGCGTTCGACAGGATTACCAGCACAGACTAACCAGCTCAAATAGACAGAAGCTTTCTATATGGCAGACCAATCCAAACTCCTCTCTCGGCATGTCCAGCCCAATTATTATCTCAGCCAATCATGTCTAGTGGGAAGGTTGCTTTTTCTGTGGCTTAACCAACAAGGCTCGTAAATTTAACACTTTTATTCGTATTTGCAGATGGCATACAAGTTTGTTATTAAGGAACATGAAAGTTCACATGTTCAAGAAGACATTTCTGCACCATTTTTTTTTTACGTTCAAATGGTTCTCCTGTGAAGTCGTGAGTTGCGACATACGCCTAGTTTCCTGAATCGGGTCACATGTCTTAACATCCCCCTACAGGCCTTACGCCATGTTTTTGCTGTAATACTGCTGAGTATTTTACAACAATGCAGTCACATGAACAGGCAGCGGAACGGAAGCTCTCCTCGAGTTCATTGGATGGGAGTGCTTTTTAGTCTATCTATCAAGGGGGCCAATTCTGAATATGGATGTAATAATTAGGTATTCTGTTATAATTGAGAATTTGCCTATTGAAGCTGTAATTATAGGAAGGTCTGAGACCCTTTGGCAGCTGTCGTCTCTGTAATGAGAACATCTAAAGGAAATTGAAATCTCTCTCCAGTGCTTTGCACATTCAAAATGACTAAATGTAATTTGACCTCCTTCAACGGCAGCAGGCAGCCACTGCTGCCTCCAGAAGTTTAATATGTCCGGTTATGTTGAAGGGGGACAACTTCAAGCGAAACAGTTCTATTACAAATATGATAGGGGAAGTCTTTAGAACTTGAAAGTCAAATAAGTGGAATGGACAGGAGGCCACTACCTCAAGGCATGGATGGAAGAAGAATTCTTGTTAGTAAGCCATATAGGGCTGGGGAGCCTTGATGGCAGAAGTCCCACCTTTGCCAAGCCAAAAGAATAACCTAAAAGCAGCCCATTTTACAGAAAAGCTAATAGTATTATTTGACATACAAGACAAGAAGTTTGTGTCATTGTGTTTTGCATAGATTGCAACTCCCAAACTGCTGACCTAATTCTCCTCCCCTCTGGGCTCCCGAGTGGTGCAGCGTCACTACTGAGGCACTGCATCTCATTGCAACAGGCGTCCCTACTGTCCCTGGTTCGAATCCAGGCTGTAAAACATCTGGCCTTGACTGGGAGTCCCATAGGGCGGCGCACAATTGGCCCAGCGTCGTCTGGGTTTGGCCGGGGTAGGCCGTCATTGTAAATAAGAATTTGTTCTGAACTGACTTGCCTAGTTAAATAAAAGGTTAAACAACTTAAATTAAAAAACTTAAATTAAATACATTTGGTTATGGTTAATACATGAGCTACGGCACATGCATAATCATGCCTTTCTCTTCACACACATGCACATGTTGTAATCTCTGTGTTATTGTCATTGATGTATACAGGAATATATGTGACTCAAATCTCACTCATAGTGTCCTCTATCATTGGACGTGTTCTCTCTGGTTCACTAGTGTGTAGTAGTAGTGTGTGTGTTTGTTTGTGAATTCGAAAACGAGTGTGGGTATGTCTCAAGCGATGCAGTGAGGATGTGTGTAAAAGTATCTGTTATGTCCGGTGTGTGTGGGTGGCTTTGTTTGCTGTTCTATTTCAAGGATAGTGCAGTATGTGTATGTTATTTTTGCCTGTGCCCCTATGTTCTTATGTCTGTGTAATGGGTACTGTAATTGTTACTTTAGTGTCTTTTTCAGATTTTGCGCTTAATGTATAGTTGGGTGCGTTTGTGTAGACTACAGTGTGCAGTGTTGTGTGTGTGTGTTAGTGTGTGTCAAGTGATTGTGCAGAACAGAACAGTTCAGTATGTAAACTGGGAGACACACAGAGAGATGAGCCTAGATCCTAGATTCCAGATCCTCAACACGTTGTGTGTGGGTGTGCTGAATATCAATGTCCTGCTGCACTCTCTCTTTCTCTCTCAATGTATTAACGTGTATATGAGTGTGTGAGTGCATGTGTCTTGAGTCTTGGTGTGTAAGACTTTGAATGGAAGGGATGTCTATGATTGGGTGGCTGTGTGTGTGTGTGTGGGTGGGTGGGTGAATATCTAGCCTATCTGTGATTGTCTGGGAGTGATTGTCTGGGAGTGCAGAATACTGATTCAGCCTGTTTTCAATGTCTTGCTCTCTCTCGCTCTTTCTCCTACCTGATGTGTGTTTTTCTTTCTGACTGAGTAAACGGCAGACCATAGCTGCTGCTATGTGGGGATGTTCCTACATCCCTTCTCTTCTGTCTTCACTCTCGGTGGTGTATTTGAAGTGGTTCTGCCCATCCTTCTGTTCTGTGCTCACCTTGTGTGGAGACAATGGGAATTCCCAGAAGACCACACTAAACCGCATTGCCGTGCGTTGGAGGAGAGCGGACACTGCCGCACATTAACCCCCTTTCATTTACCATGCTACAGTATTGTGTGTGTGCGTGCGCGTGTGTTGGCTAAAATCTATTTGTGCTAGCTGCAGGCTGTGTATGTGTGTGTTTTTTGTGCATTTCTGTTAGGAAATATAAGAGATACATGGTTATGATAAATATATTTGCTTTTACAGCAGTTAAAGGATTCTGTGCCATTTCCCTAGAGAGGGAGAGCAACAGAAAGAGGTAGAACAAGGTAAGGCAGAAATAGCCAGCTAAAGAAAGATAGGAAGATTGGAAGAATGGCAAGAAGAGAGGTACAGGAGGTAGCTATAAGCCAAGGCAGAGATGTAAAAGAAAATAGGAGATGGAGGGGGAGGGAGAGTTGGCATATAGAATATTAATGTCCCTGTGTCAGGGTGTGGAGTTTATTCACAGACCAGCACCCCACTCGCTCGCACACACACACTCATGGTATCTTTCTACACACAAACAACATAAGCACAATACTTGGGTATTCAGTTACTTGGATCAGACTAATTAATCAGACACTGACCATTCACATTGGGAATGCTTCCAGAAACACAATAATCGTCCACAGGTAGCAAAATGTTAAAACACAAATCTTGGAGAGAAATGTTCACATACTGTAGTCCTTCCAAAATGACTCACTACACCAGACAAAACTAGCATGCAAACACCTAATAATTCAACTCATGATGTATTCTTAACTAATTGAGAGGTGACACGTTCCTTAATTCCCCATCTTCTACCTGTGCTACAACTTTGGCCTTGAACACCTGCTCAGTTGGCCGACTTAGAGACCGCAAACATTGACTCACTCCCACACACACCAGTTACTGCTGTATCAGGACTTGGAAATCCCTGCCAGCGTCTGGGGTTTGTGAGGGAGAGACACCCTCGCATTCAAGGGTGATAGCCAAACAGACAGGCTCAAGCACACTGCTGTCTGGAATGGGAAAGAGAGAAGGTGAAACCAGAATTAATATGGTGGGAGAGAGATTGTATACTGTCAAAGGGTAGAAGATGTGTGGAATATATTCTGTTAAATGATGCAGGGAAATAATAACATATGGTGGTTAGGGTGGTTGTTCATGATGGATAAGCAACTGTAGCATATTAAAGCAATGAGGTTTTCCTTGTGAAAATTGGTCAAGCCTGATATATACCACCAAGCCCTTTGTACCCAGAAGCACAGAGTAGGCTAATATTAGCAACAAAGAGGTTTGTGGCTGAGGAAAAATCCCCAAACTAATTCTATATAAACGTCCTCTCACTGTCACAACTGCGTTTATTTTCAGCAAACTTAACGTGTAAATATTTGTATGTACATAAGATTCAACAACTGAGACAAACTGAACAAGTTCCGCAGACATGTGACTAACAGAAATGGAATAATGTGTCTCTGAACACAACATAAAAGTCAACATAAAAGGTAAGTCAGTATCTGGTGTGGCCACCAGCTGCATTAAGTACTGCAGTGCATCTCCTCCTCATGGACTGCACCAGATTTGCCAGTTCTTGCTGTAAGATGTTACCCCACTCTTCCACCAAGGCACCTGCAAGTTCCCTGACATTTCTGGGGGGAATGGCCCTAGCCCTCACCCTCTGATCCAACAGGTCTCAGATGTTGTTGTTGTTGTTGCCATCCTGTACATGTCCTGCAGGTGTGATGTTCGGATGTACCGATCCTGTGCAGGTGTTGTTACACATGGTCTGCCACTGCGAGGACGATCAGCTGTCCGTCGTGTCTCCCTGTAGCGCTGTCTTAGGCGTCTCACAGTACGGACATTGCAATTTATTGCCCTGGCCACATCTGCAGTTCTCATGCCTCCTTGCAGAATGCCTAAGGCACGTTCACGCAGATGAGCAGTTATTTGAATGATAGGGTCCTGAAAAGGCACATTTCTTTTTTTGCTGAGTTTACAAGATTGTCTTTGTTTGATGTTACGTTTAGTAGATTGGAACACAAGCCCCACTTCACAGTCAAGTCTCTCTCAAAATATAGCTGGATTTGTAAAAACTCAACATTGTACATTTCTGCCAATATCCATAAATCACTATTGAAGCTGTATATGCCAGTATAGGACACTCCTGGTGCAGGATATCATAAAACTGCTGAAATACTGTTTACAGTTGCTATTTCTCATTATTTTACACATATTGTGTCTTTTTGTGGTGTTTATCCCACTAAAACTGAATTAATTTGCAGTCAACATGAATTACAATCAATAGTTACATTGCGATTGAACTCCAACTGTTACGTTCGTCATCGTGGAAATGACCGGACCAAGGTGCAGTGTGGTGAGCGTACATTTTCCTTTATTTATGTCAATGTCGCCAACAAAACAAAGAATGAGGGAACGACTGTGACGCTTACTAGGGCAATAGTGCCACTAACAAAGATAACTACCTACACAATACAAAGTAAAAAAGGCTGCCTAAGTATGATTCCCAATCAGAGACAACGATAGACAGCTGTCCCTGATTGAGAACTATACCTGGTCAAAACATAGAAACAGAAAACATAGAAATAAAGAAACTAGAATGCCCACCCTAGTCACACCCTGGCCTACCAAAAATAGAGAATAAAAGCCTCTCTATGGCCAGGGCGTGACACCAACAGTTGTTTCTGTGCATATGATGTGCCATATGATGCTTAAATACCATTTACAGTTGCTATTTTTCTCTACTTTTGATGTTGTGTATTTTGTTTAGTTGTTATCTAATTAAACAACTGTAAACATTAATTAGGTCTGTACTAGTTCCATAATTCTAACTGTTCTGTAATTCTAGCAGCCGTTTCTATGCACGTGATATATCATGTGATGCCATTAGGGATCTTAACGGTTAATCAGTTAGCTGCTGAAAATACATTTTACCATTCATGCTTATCGGTCTAAAGGTTTATTTGCATAATTTTGTGGAATTAAATTGGTTGCGTTTGTATTTCCGTTAGTCGTCATGTATCTTATTTATCACACGCTCACAGCATACAACGCTTGGTTGAGGAGCGGATTGATGTATCACCTGTCAGATGGCGTGAGAGCAGCTCCTCAAAAAGCTGGTACTGGAATGAAACATGCTTTTATAAGCCCAGTCATTGCGCAACAAATAACCATTCTAAATGCAATCACATGTTAAAACTGTTTTGATGGCCTTGATTAAAAGAGCTTCTATTTTTATTTCTCAATCTCAACTTATTAACGTATTAATTAAAACCTGCTTCCCATTCACCATTCAAGTACATGGGCTTCCCATTCACCATTCAAGTACATTGGTGGGCGCGACACCCACCACTTTACAATATGAGCTTGAGGCAGTATAATTGTTTGAAACCTAAACGATTTACTTTACTGCAAATAATGATGATTGTCTTACCTTGCTTCAAAGTAGCGTAGCCAAAATCCAACCATAGAAATATGGAAGCAATTATTTTATAAAGACTTCCTCATGCCATTAAACAACTTTCTTTCGTTGTCCAGAAGCCAAAGTCTCAATTCTAGTCATATTAACAACCCATCCTAGTTGTTGTATCTTTCCCCTCTTTCTATGTTTTTAACAGATTTTCATCTGTGTCACATTAGGTGCGAGGTTTAGAATGGTGTTTTCCCACGGAACGGTTGCATTTTGGCAACCGTTTGAAAGTAATGTTTTTTTATTTTTATTATTAGTTGCTTCATTAAAGCAGTTGCATGTTTAATAATAGGCTATAGCCTTTTGACTGTAAGACAATAGGCTTGCTGTTGTTGCATACATTAAACTCTTAATGAAAATGGTTCATTCCTTGTATGCATGCAAAGTGTTTTATGTTAGTCACATCATTTTACGGTTTGTAATTTTTTTTACAGTTTGTTGACCAGTTAATGCAGGTCGGTTAGTCAGAAGCAAAATGTACCGAAATGTGCATCCTAGATGCCATATACAGTATATGTAGTGCAGCTAGTTCTCAGTAGAATAAATTTAATATCTGATATATGACACGAGGAAGATACCAGTCTCATTATAAAATGCCAACACCATTAGTATTTTTGCTTCGTGCTTTGCATACAAGGTTCCAGTTTTTAATCCCCCACCCCCCAAAAAATGTAATTGCAGTTCTTAAGCAACAAGTCCCCCCACCTCATTAGACAGCTCATCAGCAATCTATCAGCACATGTATTATTTATTAGCAGAACTACATTAATTGTAAACACACTGCAGGTTCCTTATTTAGTTTTCAGTACATTTGAGCCTTAGTGTCAGGCTATTGTGTAGAAGTGCTCGGTGCCTAAGCAAATTATGCTTTTCTACTTCATAATAAGGACTTATTCCCACTACTGCACAGAGCCGGTTAGTTCGCTATCAGCCACTCAATAGCCTTGTATGCAAATGTCAATTTTTCAATCAACCTTGTGTTCATTCACAGGCACTCGATACCTCAGCCTTGCCCAGTGTTCCATTGACCACCAAGGTGACCTCATGAAATCACACCTTTAATCACTCAACTCCAGGCTCATGCATGGACACAGGTGGAGTGACAGAGGCCCACGTTAGCTAGCCGCTGTATTGTAGCTAATGCTGCTGTTTGGATTATTTTCCCAGTATCTCTAGGTTTACTTCTGTCAACCACTGGATTTAGAGAAACTGAACACAATGGACTTGGGCTTATATGTAGAAGCACAAAACAAAGCATTAAGTAGATAGCATGTAACATCACAATTTGACTTCTGTTCTGATTCCTTTTGCTGAAATCTTGAATTAGATTTGTCAGTCATTGTGGGAGGAACTAGACTACCCCTGATCTCCATCCAGACCCAACACCTTTTTAGTAACCACATCAGTCCCTTCACACTTTTTAGTCCTGTCTGTCTTTCCACACAGCATCCAGGCTCAATCACTGGAGCAATTTAGTGGGACTCGTGCCAATACATATCCAGCTGTTTACCCCAAGACTCCAGACCACACTCCAAGATGCCAGCTACATCTGATTCCATGTAGTGCACTATAAATTCAAAGGGTATCATTTCGATGTAGTTACCTCTGATTCCAAGAATCCAGTGCCTCTGATTCCCAGCACCAACCTGCAGGTGTGGTCCTCACCTCCAGAGCAGCTTACTATTAGCAACTGCTATCATTGGTATTCATTTCTCGCTCTTAATTCCCCAATAGTATTTAAAAAAATATATTTTGCTTGACAGAGGACTGTGGGTTAAACACTGGGGGGAGCGCTCCATCACGACTACATTTTATCCAATTAAATACAGATTTAATCAGGCCGGCAGTCGGGATGTGAATACGGAATGCGATCCGTCTGTTAACTGAAGGCTTGTCGGTGTGGGCCGGGTTGCCGTGGGTTTCCAGCCTGGTAACAGAGGATTGGCGTTGTGGGCGAGACAGAGGGAGGAGGCCCTGATTCTGACTTGAATGGACTCCGGCCCAATTTACAAATATTCCTGGACAGTTAGCTTTTTAATGAGCAATTACCCTTCTCACTCACTTTCTGATTTCTTATTTTCTTCTCCCTTTCTGTGTGAAGATGGTGAAGCCCCTTCAAACATCCCCTAACCTGCTGATTTAGTGTGCTAAGTTGCTGAGGAGGCTTGAGACACAAGGACGTTCCTTTGGGAGAGAGGCGTGATTTACCGTTGATGTAAACACTTGATTAATGAATGATTTAGTGATTGGATTATATGTGCAGCAGGGCTGACACGATCTGGAAGAGTTTCATCTTTAATTTACTGGCAGACAACACAAGCCTCTCCGGTTTAGGACATAGAAGAGACAGAAAACACCCTTTCTGTGCCAGAGAGAGACCTGTCCGTAATGGTTGTGGCTGATTGTAAAAGCATCCTCCACCGTGGAGAAGCACTTATATGATCTGAAATACAGCTCCCCAGTGGTCCATCAACGTCCTCTGAAAGTGCTGTGTCACCTTCAGAGTTTCTGGGGAGAATTGCTAGATGCTGCTAGGCCTATTAATAAGTGGTTGTTGGAGACGCTGTATTTCAACTTATCCTGATCCTTGTCCTTATCCTTGTTTTAAATTACGAGGAAAGCAGTGATTACAAATATTGCAATTTGATATAGCTTGGTGGGCTATGTTTATGTGTATGTGTGATTGCTGTGAAAATGACATTATGGCACTTTCTCATGTACTGTAAATATCACCTTGATTACCCACATCTCACACAGTGTAAACACTCGGCAGCATTAAGTGCACAGTTTAGTCTCTAAATCAATTTCAAGCTGGCAGCCCTCTCCCTGTAATTTTTCAATAAGCTGTTGGTTTGTGTCCCATTCAACACTTCAGTCACTTACAGCATCTTAATGTAAACATGTTTTGCTTCAACAGTCTCTTTCATGTTGGTTGTGATGAATTCTGTTTTGCTATCAAATCGTGCCCTTTTTTCCCTATTTACTATTTTGATTCAGGGCATAGCTGAGGCTTTGAATAAAATATTCAGAAACTAGTAGCATTTGATGTGGTATGATCATTTTTCAGCGTGGCTTGTGTGAAAACTCAGAAATAGCAACAGACATGCACTAAGTGTACAAAACATTAAGAACACCTTCACCTGCCTAGAACAGCCTCAATTCGTTGGGGCATTGATGACAAAGTGCTGAAAGTGTTCCACAGGGATGCTGTTTCCAATGCTTCCCACAGTTGTGTCAAGTTGGCTTGATGTCTTTTGGGTGGTGGACCATTCTTGATACACACGGGACACTGTTGAGCTTTAAAAATCCAACAGAGTTGCAGTTATTGACACAACCCGGTGCGCCTGGTACCTACTGTACTACCATGCCCCATTCAAAGGCACTTAAATATTTTATCTTGCCCATTCACCCACTGAATGGCACACACACACAATCCGTGTCTCATTTGTCTCAATGCTTTAAAGTCCTTCATTGACCTGTCTCCTCCCCCTCATCTACACTAATTAAAGTGGATTTAACAAGTGACATTAATAAGGGATCATAGCTTTCACCTGGATTCAAATGGTTACCCTATGTCATGGAAAGTGGTGTCCTTAATGTTTTGTACGCTCAGTGTATTTCGAGTAGAGCGTCATATAGGGTATCAAAACAAAAAAACGCAACATAGTGTAATTTGATAATTACACTGGGGAAAGTAACGCCTTTAAAATAGTTTTTTTCCCACCTCTAATTGGTAGTCATATAATTGGATTCCATGTTGAGAGGAAGTCACCTCACCTGTTATTTCCAGGTGTAAATTAGTTGAAGAGAGAGAGGAACCCCACAGATTGCTGTGGTCCTCCAGGAGTAGCACTGCTCACCCTCTGCCCCAGCCTTATATCTCAAACAGGGCTGTGTTTGAAGTGCTCGGTTGGGTGCCTGCATTCTGCACTCGACAAGAGCTGCGGCATTGGCTTGCAGCCCCCTGTAAGTTTCTTCTGTTTTGCATTTGCATACCGAACAAACAGGAAATTGTGTTCATTTGTATGCAAATGTGTTTGTCCCCAAGGCTGGGATTTTGAATTAAAAGTTTTACCGTCCCATTAATTCCAAATTACACACAGGCACTGACATGGGCCTCTCTTCCTGGCAGGGGGGGTCCTTCCTGCCACCCGAATGCAGCCCTGTCAGTTTAGGCTGTTTAGTTTGCCATCTGCGAACAGAGTTGGAATTTGGATTAATTCTGGTCTGTTGATTTGCAGATTGATCGTCTGCGTCACGTCGCAATCTTCTCTTAATTATCACGCAAAAATATGCAAAGATTTGGGCTGACTGATATTGTGGGTATACTATGGTAGACAAACGAGAAAACGCCTTGGAGTTGTTGACTGACAGGTAATGAGGAAAATGGTAAATTAGAGGGAGTGGTGAAGGCTGTCCTCTGTGCACCTCATCAGCCTCTCTCAAAAATATATGACCCCTCTATGATGACTGGCATGTATACTGTATGCTGATACTGACAATCAGAAAATGCATACGTGACTTGTGTTGTCCATTATGGTGAATAGAGAGATAGAAAGAGGATGTTTTGGGCTCGTTTCTATTGTGTCAGCATAAAGTCTACTACCCACATGCACAGAAAATGTGAAATTAATAATAGATTTAGTGGAACCATACTAGTGCATTTCTCAATGATAAGCCCAAATACTAACCTAAGAATAGCTTGTGCTACAAACCTACCAGCCTGGAAGGAATCCAGCATGTGGAGAAAGACATAAAACAAAAGAATGAGAGAAAAGATTCATTAACGAGCGAAAACGGCCCGATCAATAGATATTTTCAGCTAAATTACAGTCCTGCCATCGTTCCAAGCTGCACAGATGTCAAGATGGAGAAAATGTACTTCATGTCTGAGGAATCGAGGCTGTAACCATCTCCCCTAAAATCCTACAGCATCCAGTGATGGGGCACTGAAACAGGGACAACATAATGGATGCCTATTGGAAATCACATTAAGCTGCTATCAGAGGGTGGGTCGCAAATGACACCCTATTCCCTACAGTGTGCACTACTTTTGACCAGAGCCCATAGGGCCCTGGTCAAAAGTATTGCACTACGTAGGGAATCGGGTGCCATTTGGGACACAGGCCCCAATATGGAGGGCTGATACCGCCGCTGTCACTGTACCTCACTGTCCCCGAGGCCAGTCTCTCTCTCTAATAACGGAGGCGATCATCACAGTGAAATATGAAGCATGGCACCGGGCTGCAGCCAGGCCTTCAAGAGAGTAATCACTGATATCACTCACATGTGACGGTGCTGTAGTCCATCACAACCGAGGAGGATAGAGAGATCTGAAAGGAGGACTGTTTGAGTGGAAGGGGATGAAGTGAATGAGTAATGGATTTAGGGAGGCTTAGGGAGGATGAAAGAGAGTGAGAGAGGAGAGATGAGATGGGGAGAGATATTGAAGGATAGGAAAGTGAAGGGAAGGAAGACATAAAGATGTTATCCAAAGAGTTAAAATGGCGCTGGAAGAAATGGCAGCAGTTTTACGGGCGCCCAACGAATTGTGCTATTATGTGGTTTTTTTTCGCATGATTTGTAACTTATTTTGTACATAATGTTTCTGCAACCGTACCTTATGACAAAAAAGAGCTTCTGGATATCAGGACAGCGATCAGTCACCCCGGATTAGACAAAGATTTTTTTCTACAACAAGGAGGACGCACAGGACATTCTCCAAACACCCCACAGGGCCGACATCCCCGTTATTTGCAAGAGGAAGCAACGCAGGTACAGAGGACAAAGAGCCGGATGCCTGGTCAGGACCCGGAGAAGGCGACTGGGAAAGCTGCCGTTACTGTCAATACTACTCGCCAACATGCAATAATTGGACAATAAATTAGACGAGGTACGATCGCGCATATCCTACCAACGGGACATTAAGAACTGTAATATCCTATGTTTCACGGAATCGTGGCTGAATGACGACATGGATATTCAGCTAGCGGGATATATGCTGCACGGGAAAGATAGAACAGCACACTCCGGTAAGACGAGGGGTGGGGGGTTTGTTTATATTTGTAAACAACAGCTGGTGCACGAAATCTAAGGAAGTCTCTAGATTTTTCTCGCCTGAACTAGAGTATAATGTGATAAATTGCAGGCCACACTACTTGCCTAGAGAGTTTTCAGCTATACTTTTCGTGGCTGTTTATTTACCACCACAGACAGATGCTGGCACTAGGACCGCATCTGACCGCACTCAGTCAGATGCTATGCCCTGCGACGAACCATCAAACAGGCAAAGCGTCAACACAGGGCTAAGATTGAACCATACTACACCGTCTCCGATGCTCGTCTTATGTGGCAGGGCTGGCAAACTATTACAGACTACAAAGGGAAGCACAGCCGTGAGCTGCCCAGTGACACGAACCTACCAGACGAGCTAAATCACTCGAGGCAAGCAACACTGAGGCATGCATGAGAGCATCAGCTGTTCCGGACGACTGTGTGATCATGCTCTCCGTAGCCGACGTGAGTAAGACCTTTAAACAGGTCAACATACACAAGGCTGAGGGGCCAGACGGATTACCAGGACGTGTGCTCCAGGCATGTGCTGACCAACTGGCAGGTGTCTTCGCTGACATTTTCAACATGTCCCTGATTGAGTCTGTAATACCAACATGTTTCAAGCAGACCACCATAGTGGACCACCCTGTGCCCAAGAACACAAAGGCAACCTGCCTAAATGACAGACCCGTAGCACCCGTAGCCATTTTTTTTAATTTAAAAAAAATAATATTTTACACCTTTATTTAACTAGGCAAGTCAGTTAAGAACAAATTCTTATTTTCAATGACGGCCTAGGAACAGTGGGTTAACTGCCTGTTCAGGGGCAGAACGACAGATTTTGTACCTTGTCAGCTCGGGGATTTGAACTTGCAACCTTTCGGTTACTAGTCCAATGCTCTAACCACTAGGCTACACTGCCGCCCCAGTGAAGTGCTTTGAAAGGTTTGTAATGGCTCACATCAACACCATCATCCCAGAAACCCTAGACCCACTTTAATTTGCATACCACCCGAACAGATCCACAGATGATGCCATTTCTATTGCACTCCACACTGCCCTTTCCCACCTGGAAAAAAGGAACTTATATGAGAATGCTATTCATTGTCTACAGCTCAGCGTTCAACACCATAGTACCCTCAAAGCTCATCACGAAACTAAGGATCCCGGGACTAAACACCTCCCTCTGCAACTGGATCCTGGACTTCCTGACGGGCCACCCCCAGGTGGTGAGGGTAGGTAGCAACACATCTGCCACGCTGATCCTCAACACCGGAGCTCCACAGGGGTGCGTGCACAGTCCCCTCCAGTACTCCCAGTTCACCCACGACTGCATGGCCAGGCACGACTCCAACATCATCATTAAGTTTGCATTTGACAAAAATGAGTGGTAGGCTTGATCACCGACAATGACGAGACAGCCTATAGGGAGGAGGTCAGAGACCTGGCCGGGTGGTGTCAGAATAACAACCTATCCCTCAACGTAACCAAGACTAAGGAGATGATTGTGGACTACAGGAAAAGGAGGACCGAGCACGCCCCTATTCTCATCAACGGGGCTGTAGTGGAGCAGGTTGAGAGCTTCAAGTTCCTTGGTGTCCACATCACCAACAAACTAACATGGTCCAAGCACACCAAGACAGTTGTGCAGAGGGCACGACAAAGCCTATTCCCCCTCAGGTAACTGAGGTTCTACAGCTGCAACGTCGAGAGCATCCTGACTGGTTGCATCACTGCCCGGTATGGCAATTGCTCGCCCTCTGACCGCAAAGCACTACAGAGGGTAGTGCGTACGGCCCAGTACATCACGGGAGCTAAGTTGCCTGCCATCCAGGACCTCTACACCAGGTGGTGGCAGAGGAAGGCCCTAAAAATTGTCAAAGACTCCAGCCACCCCAGTCATAGACTGTTCTCTCTACTACTGCACGGCAAGCGGTACCGGAGTGCCAAGTCTAGGACAAAAAGGCTTTTCAACAGTTTTTATCCCCAAGCCATAAGAATCCTGAACAGATAATCAAATGGCTACCCGGACTATTTGCATTGTGTGGCCCCCCCAACCCCTCTTTTTACGCTGCTGCTACTCTCGGTTTATCATATATGCATTGTCACTTTAACTGTACATTCATGTACATACTACCTCAAATCAAATGTATTTATAAAACCCTTCTTACATCAGCTGATATCTCAAAGTGCTGTTCAGAAACCCAGCATAAAACCCCAAACAGCAAGCAATGCTGGTTTAGAAGCACGGTGGCTAGGAAAAACTGCCTAGAAAAGCCAGAACCTAGGAAGAAACCTAGAGGAAGCCGGCTATGAGGGGTGGCCAGTCCTCTTCTGGCTGTGCCGGGTGGAGATTATAACAGAACATGGCCAAGATGTTATATGTTCATAGATGACCAGCAGGGTCAAATAATAATTGCCAGTGCTCCCGCACATTGGCTAACCTGGCTATCTGCATTGTGTCCCGCTACCCACTACCCACCACCCGCCAACCCCTCTTTTACGCTACTGCTACTCTCTGTACATGTACATACTACCTCAATCAGCCTGACTAACTGGTGTCTGTATGTAGCCTCGCTACTTTTATAGCCTCGCTACTGTCTTTTTACTGTTGTTTTATTTCTTTAGTTACCTATTGTTCGCCTAATACCTTTTTTTGCACTATTGGTTAGAGCCTGTAAGTAAGCATTTCACTGTAAGGTCTACGCCTGTTTTATTCTGGACACGTGACAAATAAACTTTGATTTGAAGAATATGGTGAAAGGAGGAAGAGGCAAGAACAGGTTGGAAAGAGCAGAGGGAAGAAACATATTATTGGGTTCATACTAGTTAAAGTCCCCTGTCATACATAGTTTCATTATAGGGATTGAGATTCCTTGTTTGAATATTGTGTGGTCCAGACAAAATGGTTTTAGAAAATACAAGATTAGTTTGAACTACCGGCTTTTAAAACATCTGCTGTAGAGTTAGGCGTATCAGAGACTCAGCATGTAAAATCTTGAGGTCCAGAGTCAAAGACTAGATTGGGTCACACACAGGAATAGAGCTGATGGAAGACAATTGGCTGACTTCATCTGCAGAGAGAGAGAGAGAGAGGGGTAACTTTGTTTCAAATGTTCTAAGAGAGACTAGTGCTGTAAGATTCCACATCCAAATTGGACTCAAGCGGTGTATCGAACCATCCCTAGACTGCTGTTGCACTTATTCAGTTGACTGACCCCTACATAACCACATCATTACTTAATGAAAACTGTCTGATAGCACAGGTGTTTTAAATTATGTGTTGGCATGGCAGAATTGGCAGAGGTTCCTAAAATCTCCTTTCCCCGTCTGGGTGACGAGGGCCAATTGTGACTGTTAAGGAAGTCTGTGGGGACAGGCGGTGCGTGGGTGGCCAGAGGACGGAGAGAGGAGGGAAAGAGGATTAAAGGTTAAAGCAGGTGGCAAGAGAAATGTGCAACAGTTTGATCCAAGGCCATTATCACGTCCCTTAACCCCCCACCCCAAGTCCCCTCTGCTCCGCCGTCCCACTGCCCCCTGCGTATTAGCAGTGAATAGTACAGAAATAAATTAGGCCATTCTGACGTATCTTGAAAGCTCCCGGACCCAGGACGCCGCTGCCATTCAAATAAAGCCCATTCTGTGAGGCGAGCTGGAGTGACCGGTGACGCGACGGGGGTCAAACGGGAGAAAGCGAGAGAGAGAGCAGGCGGGCACTCTGCCACTGTTCAAAAGCACACAGGAGGGTGAGAGAAGAGTGGGCTGCAGCAGCACAGTAGCACAGTGGAGGCTGATAAGGCCTTAATGGCCCTGGTCACAATGATTCACACCTCTAAGGCAAATTCGCATTAGCAGCGAGTCTCTATTCTGTGCCTCAGAAAGTAAAACAAACACACAATTGTTCCAGACGTCCCTTGAATTTCCGCAACAAAAGTTTAGCTGAAAACCTTCATATGAATGCAGATTCACATGGTAGGTTATTACTGTAAACCTGGGGTGCCTGCCCATTCCCGTCTCTGCCTTGTCCTTGAATGTACGTAGTCATCCAGCTCCCACAGCTTTTTCTTCAAAAGGCAGAACTGGTTCAGCCTTCTAGTCCCAGTGAGTCGAGAGAGAGAGAGAGAGAGAGAGAGAGAGAGACAACTGTGAAATATATCCTTTTTAGTGCCACTCGACTAGAGGTCGACCGATTATGATTTTTCAACACTGAAAACGATTATTGGAGGACCAAAAAAGCAGATACCGATTAATCGGCCTATTTATATGTATTTATTTGTAATAATGACAATTACAACAATACTGAATGAACACTAATTTTAACTTAATATAATACATCAATAAAATCTATTTAGCCTCAAATATGTAATGAAACATGTTCAATTTGGTTTATATAATGCAAAAACAAAGTGTTGGAGAAAAGAGTAAAAGTGCAATATGTGCCATGTAAGAAAGCTAACGTTTAAGTTCCTTGCTCAGAACATGAGAACATATGAAAGCTGGTGGTTCCTTTTAACATGAGTCTTCAATATTCCCAGGTAAGAAGTTTTAGGTTGTAATTATTATAGGAATTATAGGACTATTTCTCTCTATACCATTTGTATTTCATTAACCTTTGACTATTGGATGTTCTTATAGGCACTTTAGTATTGCCAGTGTAACAGTATAGCTTCAGCCCCTCTCCTCGCTCCTACCTGGTCTCGAACCAGGAACACAACGACAACAGCCACCCTCGAAGCAGCGTTACCCATGCAGAGCAAGGGGAACAACCACTCCAAGTCTCAGAGAAAGTGACGTTTGAAACGCTTTTAGCACGCGCTAACTAGCTAGCCATTTCACTTTGGTTACACCAGCCTCATCTAGGGAGTTGATATGCTTGAAGTCATAAATAGTGCAATGCTTGACGCACAATGAAGAGCTGCTGGAAAAACGCACGAAAGTGCTGTTTGAATGAATGTTTACGAGCCTGCTTCTGCCTACCACCACTCAGTCAGATACTTAGATACTTGTATGCTTGTATGCTCAGTCAGATTATATGCAACGCAGGACACGCTAGATAATATCTAGTAATATCATCAACCATGTGTAGTTAACTAGTGATTATGATTGATTGATTGTTTTTTATAAGATAAGTTTAATGCTAGCTAGCAACTTACCTTGGCTTACTGCATTTCGCGTAACAGGCAGGCTCCTTGTGGAGTGCAACGAGAGGCAGGTGGTTATAGCGTTGGACTAGTTAACTGTAAGTTTGCAAGATTGGATCCCCCGAGCTGACAAGGTGAAAATCTGTCGTTCTGCCCCTGAACGAGGCAGTTAACCCACCGTTCCTAGGCCGTAATTGAAAATAAGAATGTGTTCTTAACTGACTTGCCTAGTTAAATAAAGATTAAATAAAGGTGTAAAAAAACAACAACAAAAAATCGGTGTACAAAGATACCGATTTCCGATTGTTATGAAAACTTCAAATCGGCCCTAATTAATCGGCCATTCCGATTAATCGGTCGACCTCTACACTCGACTGGTCAAAGGGATGCTATTGAAATCGTTGGGGGGCTGAATGTCTGACTATCTAGATGCACACTCATTCAGGGAAAAAGAGTACGGGCCGGGAAGAGGGGATCAGTGGAGTACTACCATAAAGGAGTGCCTCACTTAATTCACACATGGCTAAACTGCAGACACGGTGTGCGGCGCCACGTGCACAAAAATCAATTGACCAAAGCAATTCCTTTAATGAAACACCACATCCAAACTCTCCCTGACAAATGCCAAAGCAATTGGCTACAGCCGTACCTCTTTTTGCCTGTTTGCTTTCTTCCTTTCCTAAGCCTATAGAAAGATCTGTGCCTTGTTAGCAGCGAGTGACTAGCCAACAATGTGAAACGGCTTGCAATATTTAATATTCCTCAAAATGCCTATTTGCTGTGCTCTTTGTGTCTGTGTTTCTTGCTTGTTTCAGCATTATGCTTAAAGCATCTTCCCTTCATGTGACAATTCCAGTTTCCTTATTTCCCATGTAATCACAATAGCCACAGCGTGTGTGTGTGTGTGTGTGTGCGTGCGTGCATGGGGGGATGCGTATGCGCGCCTGTGTTTAGATGAGTTGTGTGGGGATGGCGTGCCATTGTTTACATATTGTAGCTGTAGTGTAGGCGTTATTTATTTGTCCCTATCTGTCAGCCGCACAAAAAGGATGATTTGCCCCTCGCCGAGAACAGTGGCTGTGCTCAAACTGCAAATAACTGTAATATGAATTTATCACTAATTCCCAAGCTCTCTGGAGAGGGGGTATAGAGGTGTGCTGGAATGGCAGCATAGCACGCAGCCACCTGTCACAAGCTGAAAAAACAGCAGGTACCGCAAAAACAGCCGACCCGTCGGGACCTTTTTTCCACTGTAATTGTCATATACCTCATTCATTGGATTACAGCTTTAATTGGGCCTCATAATTACCACTTATTGTTCTCACTTATTTTTTCTGAGCTCAATTTGTTTGTTTCTGTTCACGCTTTGGCAACACAAAATGTTCTTTTGTCATGCCAATGAAGCAATTTGTGTTCAATGCAATTGCATTTAATTTAATTCAAGGAGAGCAGAGGAATAGAAATCAGGAGGGCAAGAGGTAAAAAGGCAGCGAGCATGAAAGAGGCACCTGCGGACATAGGAAATGAAATGGGAGGGTTTTGAAATTAAATGGAGTTTTAATCATTCTCTCTCCATTTGAAAGGGCCGTTGGTTTCAACTGACAGACAAAACCTGCAACGAGAGTCTTGGATTATTAACCAAAAATAATAGATATATTATAATCTCTAAACAATATCAATCTTAATTATATAATGTATCAGTCTGTTTGTAGGAGTCCAAGCTAGAGATGTGTACTCTCTGTTGGTGGTGTTGAATGGTGACAGTCTGTAAGAATACAGTATTAATATTTTCCTGGGCAACAGTGAGTAAATAGATTATCTTCAGTGCCCTAGGTCATCTCCATATCATTATAAAGAGATTAATGTGGTCTGGGATCCAATAATCCTAGATAGGATCTGAGATTCATTACAGTTGCCTAAACCTTGGATTATGTGTAAATGTTTTATCCAACTCTCAATAATCAGAGATTGAGGAAACACTTTCATTGCTGTGTCTCCACACAAACACTTGCTAATGCAAAGAGGTAAACTCAACGGTGATTGATTGAATTAATCGGCAGGCATGAAATTAATTGGTCCCCGTAATCCCCATGACAATGGCCTATATCACTAGTGTTGGGTTTGACATTTTGAACATTGAGATATTAAATAAGTGATAGAGAAAGAAGCATAGAATCAAAGGAGAAAGTTAAGGGTTCTCTGTAGAAGGACAGATAGCTGTGGAATGTATTGGGGGACGGGATCAGAGCACCGTGTTGATATAGGGAAGACATATGGATATCTGTGGATCAAGGGTGAGGGGTGAGGTCAGTTCCCCTTAAGGGAGTAATCTTAGGCATAAACTAAGGATTGGAGAGAGGGAGTGTCTTAAGTAGGATGTATATAAACTGTCATGTGAGAAATGTTTTGCTGTCTGATTACAGCTGTACAGAACCTTTAGGAAGAATTGAACTTGGTTCAAGCTTCTCTAGTGTCCGTGGGTTATTTACTCTAAAAAATAAGAACCTAACAGTAGTCAACACAATATTGTGATATCACTTACCAAGTAGTCAAAAAAATGACCTAGCTACCAGTCATTAAATATTATATTTCAATACTACAGTATTTGCTACATATTTATCACGTACATAATATATCTAACAGACCATGTCCAACTCCTATTCGGTCCAGAGATTCGTAGCCCCCATCTATAGCCTCCAGGTTATATAGTAGCTACTCTACTGTTGCCCTACTGTTACTCTACTGTGACCAACCGGCTAGAACTGGCTGCAATTTCCCCTTGAATCAGAGCCCTGTTCACCTTAGTCATCAGTAATGACTGGCCAGTAAACACAACAGTACTCTGAGCGACCAATAAATTCAGCCTCTACACAATCCATCTCTGGACCAGCCAGGCCTGATTTAATCTGTTTCCCAAATTACACTCTATTCCCTATTCAAGTTTCAAAGTTTATTCGCCATGTGCACAACAGGTGTAAAGCAGTACAGTGAAATTCTTACCTTGAGAGTTCTTTCCCAACATTGCAGTGGTAATAATATAGATAATAATAGAAAGTATAATAAAATAAAACACAATAACTACAATGTGAGTTAAAGAAACATGAGAATAGTATATACAGGTCATTACCTTATTTAATGTGCAGGGGCACTGGAGTGGTTTATGTGGGTTTATACATAAAAAGTACAAAATACATGTAAACGGCTGAAAAGTGATTGGTGGCAGGAATATATCAATACTTTTTATGTAATATAATATTTCCCAACATGCTCTATTGAAGGGAGATTTTCTAAAATTATTTGTTTGAATGTAATCTGTGTTTTTACAATGATTGGTTGCACATTGATTGATTGATTGATAAATGTTATGCTACACATACATTTTTCTAAACTAATCCAATCTGTTAGTAATTACATTTATTGTACCAGTTACTGAGATGGTTGTTCCAGTTTAGGTCAAATCAAATTTTATTAGTCACATGCGCCGAATACAACAGGTGTAGTAGACCTTACAGTGAAATGCTTACTTACAAGCCCCTAACCAACAATGCAGTTTAAAAAAACAAATAATTAAAGAGCAGCAGTAAAATAATAGCGAGACTATATACAGGTACAGAGTCAATGTGCGGGGTCACTGGT
This sequence comes from Oncorhynchus kisutch, assembly GCF_002021735.2. Taxonomy (NCBI): domain Eukaryota; kingdom Metazoa; phylum Chordata; class Actinopteri; order Salmoniformes; family Salmonidae; genus Oncorhynchus; species Oncorhynchus kisutch. The sequence continues at coordinate 48,086,361 of NC_034187.2, read as the reverse complement.
TAGTCGAGGTAATTGAGGTAATATGTGCATGTAGGTAGAGATATTACAGCGACTATACATAGATAATAAGAGTAGCTGCGGCATAAAAGGGGGGAGGGGCAATGCAAATAGTCCGGGTAGCCATTTGATTAGATGTTCAGGAGTCTTATTGCTTGAGGGGTAGAAGCTGTTTAGAAGCCTCTTGGACCTAGACTTGGCGCTCCTTTACCACTTGCCATGCAGAATCCGAGGGAACAGTCTATGACTGGTGTGGCTGGGGTCTTTGACAATTTTTAGGGCCTTCCTCTGACACTGCCTGGTATAGAGGTCCTGGATGGCAGGAAACTTGACCCCAGTGATGTACTGGGCCGTACACACTACCCTCTGTAGTGCCTTGTGGTCGGAGGCCGAGCAGTTGCCATACCAGGCAGTGATGCAACTAGTCAGGAGGCTCTCGATGGTGGATCTGAGGACCCATGCCAAATCTTTTCATTCTTCTGAGGGGGAATAGGTTTTGTTGTGCCCTCTTCACGACTATCTTGGAGTGCTTGGACCATGTTAGTTTGTTGGTGATGTGGACATCAAGGAATTTGAAGCTCTCAACCTGCTCCACTACAGCCCAGTCGAGAAGAATGGGGGCGTGCTCGGTCCTCCTTTTCCTGTAGTCCACAATCATCTCCTTTGTCTTGATCACGTTGAGGGAGAGGTTGTTGTGCTGGCACCACACGGCCAGGTCTCTGACCTTCTCCCTATAGGTTGTCTTGAGGTTGAGGTTGTCTCAGTATTCAATCTTCCCTACCCTGGCAGTCATTCTGAATGCAGGATCCGGGTGATTAACAATTCCACTTGTTGGATATCCTAACTCTGGCTGGATTTCAATAGGAATTACACATAACTTTGCAAGCTAGCATAATGTGACTTGCAGGCCTGATGTGGCCTGTAAACCAGGAGATTCCTAACACCCTTCATAGAGTGTTCTAGGTAGAACCATTTACCATATACCATAGAATGGTTCCCCTTATGGGGCCAAACCGAAGAACCCTGTATGTTTCTACTTAGTACCCTGTGTAGTTGTTAGCCATTTAACAGGCTTAAATATAAGCTGTTTAGGAGTATGTTGGTCTGAGCATTGCCAGATGGGAGCATGGAGAACTATTAGAACTATATTTACTATTATAGTGCAGTACTGCTGATCAGTGCTCTATAGAACCTGGTCAAAAGTATTGCACTATATATATTTTTTTAAAGCATGACATTTTGCAAGATGAATTTTCTTAAGATGCACCATCTTGTTTTCAAGAATGTTTAAAAAATACAAACAATTACAAGAATTTATTCAACTACTGTCGAATAAAAATGATCAATTTAAATTTTTTATTACATTAACAGCATAAAAAGGTTAATGTACAACTACTAATAGTCCTACAAATAATACAAACTACTGCTACAACTACTAATACAATTAATAAGATTAAGTATCTATAAAATATACAGTACCAGTCAAAAGTTTGGACACACCTACTCATTCAAGGGTTTTTCTTTATTTTGACTATTTTCTGCATTGTAGAATAATAGTGAAGACATCAAAACTATAACATAACACATACGGAATCATGTAGTAACTAAAAAATAGTTTATTTTATATTTTAGCTTCTTCAAAGTAGCAATTCTTTGCCTTGATGACAGCTCTTCTTTGCCTTGAACACACTCTTGACATTCTCTCAACCAGCTTCATGAGGTAATCACCTAGAATGCATTTCAATTAACAGGTGTGCCTTCTTAAAAGTTCATTTGTTAATGCGTTTGAGCCAGTCAGTTGTGACATGGTATGGGTGGTATGCAGAAGATAGCCCTATTTGGTAAAATACCAAGTCTATATTATGCCAAGAAAAGCTCAAATAAGCAAACAGAAATGACAGTCCATCATTACTTTAAGACAGTTTCTTCAAGTGCAGTCGCAAACACCATCAAGCTCTATGATGAAACTGGCTCTCATGAGGACCTCCACAGGAAAGGAAGACCCAGAGTTACCTCTGCTGCAGAGGATACGTTAACTGCGTGAATCAGACATTTGTGGTCGAATTGTTGCAAAGAAATCACTACTAAAGGACGCCAATAATAAGAAGAGACTTGCTTGGGCCAAGAAACACAAGCAATGGACATTAGACCGGTCTGATGACCGGTCCTTTGGTCTGATGAGTCCAAATTGGAGATTTTTGGTTCCAACCACCGTGTCTTTGTGAGATGCTGGGTAGTTGAACGGATGATCTCTGCATGTGTGGTTCCCACCATGAAGCATGGAGTAGGAGGTGTGGGGGTGCTTTGCTGGTGACACTGTCTGTGATTTATTTAGAATTTAAGGCACACTTAACCAGCATGGCTCCACAGCATTCTGCAGCGATACACCATCCCATCTGGTTTGTGCTTAGTGGGACTTTCATTTGTTTTTCAACAGAACAATGACCCAAACCACCTCCAGGCTGTGTAAGGGCTATTTGACCAAGAATGAGAGTGATGGCGTTACTGCATCAGATGGCCTCAACAATCACCCCAATTGAGATGGTTTGGGATGAGTTGGACTGCAGAGTGAAGGAAAAGCAGCCAACAAGTGCTCAGTATATGTGGAAACTCCTTCAAGACTGTTGGCAAAGCATCCCAGGTGAAGCTGGTGGAGCGAATGCCAAGAGTGTGCAAAGCTGTCATTAAGCTAAAGGGTGGCTACTTTGAACAATCTCAAATATAAAATATATTTTGATTTGTTTAACACTTTTTTGGTTACTGCATGATTCCAAATATGTTATTTCAGAGTTTTGATGTCTTCACTATCTCAAATATAAAATATATTTTGATTTGTTTAACACTTTTTTGGTTACTGCATGATTCCAAATATGTTATTTCAGAGTTTTGATGTCTTCACTATTGTTCTGCAATGAAGAAATAGTCTAAATAAAGAAAAACCCTTGAATGAGTAGGTGTCCAAACTTTTGACTGGTACTATACACACATCCATATTGACAAATGTCTTCACATGGTGATGTTTCTACAAATATTTTGTTTGTTAACATTTGAAAAAGTGCTGTCTTGAATTCATTGTGTGATTTTAATGCCATGATTTTTGTAGGTAGATGATTCCAGTCATTTGGGCCTTTTGTATTTGAAAAATCTTCCTTAGTACTGTATATACAGGGACATTTAAGTTGATACAATTAAAAATAAATTAGTACCAATGCAGTTGTCTTCTGTTTGCATGACAGACAATTTAGGGATCCATACATAGTGCACTTATGGCCAGTCCTCTTCTGGATGTGTCAGGTGGAGATTATAACAGAATATGGCCAAGATGTTATATGTTCATAGATGACCAGCAGGGTCAAATAAAACAATCACAGTGGTTGTCGAGGGTGCAACAGGTCAGCACCTCAGGAGTAAATGTCAGTTGGCTTTTCATAGCCGATCATTCAGAGTATCTCTACCGTTCCTGCTGTCTTTAGAGAGTTGAAAACAGAAGGTCCTGGACAGGTAGCACGTCCGGTGAACAGGTCAGGGTTCCATAGCCACAGGCAGACCAGTTGAAACTGGGGCAGCAGCACGGCCAGGTGGACTGGGGACAGCAAGGAGTCATCAGGCCAGGTAGTCCTGAGGCATGGTCCTAGGGCTCAGGTCCTCTGAGAGAAAGAGAGAGAGCGAGAGAATTAGAGAGAGCATACTTAAATTCACACAGGACACCGGATAAGACAGGAGAAATACTTCAGATATAACAGACTCACCCTAGCCACCCGACACATAAACTACTGCAGCATAAATACTGGAGGCTGAGACAGGAAGGATCGGGAGACACTGTGGCCCCGTCCTATGATACCCCCGGACAGGGCCAAACAGGCAGGATATAACCCCACCCACTTTGCCAAAGCACAGCCCCCACACCACTAGAGGGATATCTTCAACCACCAATTTACCATCCTGAGGCAAGGCCGAGTATAGCCCACAAAGATCTCCGCCACGCACAACAACAAGGAGGGGGGGGGGGGTGCCAGACCGGACAGGAAGATCACGTCAGTGACTCAACACACTCAAGTGACGCACCCCTCCTAGGGACGGCATGAAAGAGCACCAGTAAGCCAGTGACTCAGTAAGCCAGTTAGAGGCAGCACCAGTAAGCCAGTTAGAGGCAGAGAATCCCAATGGAGAGAGGGGAACCGGCCAGGCAGAGACAGCAAGGGCGGTTCGTTGCTCCGGTGCCTTTCATTTCACCTTCACACTCCTGGGCCAATCATGGGACCTACTGAAGAGATGAGTCTTCAATAAAGACTCATGCAATATATGGTATAAAATACAGTAGATACATATGAGATGAGTAATGCAAGATATGTAAACATTATTAAAGGGGGTGGCAGGTAGCCTATTGGTTAGAGCGTTGGACTAGTAACCGAAAGGTTGCAAGATCAAATCCCCGAGCTGACAAGGTCAAAATCTGTCATTCTGCCCCTGAACAAGGCAGTTAACCCACTGTTCCTAGGCTGTCATTGAAAATAAGAATTTGTTCTTAACTGACTTGCCTAGTTACATAAAGCTAAAAAAATATTTATAAAAAAACAATACTAAAGTGACTAGTGATGCATTAAAGTGGCCAATGATTTCAGGTCTGTATTTAGGCAGCAGCCTCTGTGATGGCTGATGGCCTTGAGGTAGAAGCTGTTTTTCAGTCTCTCTGTCCCAGATTTGATGCACATGTACTGACCTCGCCTTCTGGATGGTAGCAAGGTGAACAGGCAGTGGCTCGGGTGGTTGTTGTCCTTAATGATCTTTTTGGCCTTCCTGTGACATCGGGTGCTGTAGGTATCCTGGAGGGCAGGTAGTTTGCCCCCAGTGATGCGTTGTGCAGACCACCCCACCCTCTGGAGAGCCCTGCGGTTGTGGGTTGCCGTACCAGGCGGTGATACAGCCCGACATGATGTGCTCAATTGTGCATCTGTAAAAGTTTAAGGGTTTTAGGTGACAAGCCAAATTTCTTCAGCCTCCTGAGGTTGAAGAGGCACTCTTGTGCCTTCTTCACCACACTGTTTGTGTGGGTGGACCATTTCAGTTTGTCTGTGATGTGTAAGCAGAGGAACTTAACTTTCCACCTCCTCCACTGCTGTCCCATCGATGTGGATAGTGGGGTTCTCCCTCTGCTGTTTCCTGAAGTCCATGATAATCTCCTTTGTTTTGTTGACATTGAGTGAGATGTTGTTTTCCTGACACCACATTTCGAGAGCCTTCTCGTTGTTGTTGGTAATCAAGCCTACTACTGTTGTGTTGTCTGTAAACTTGATGATTAAGTTGGAGGCGTGCATGGCCATGCAGTCATGAGTGATCAGGGAGTACAGGAGGGGGCTGAGCATGCACCCTTGTGGGGCCCCAGTGTTGAGGATCAGCAAAGTGGAGTTGTTGTTTCCTTCCCTCACCACCTGGGGGCGGCCCGTCAGGAAGTCCAGGACCCAATTGCACAGGGTGAGGTTGAGACCCAGGACCACCTGATAAGCTTTCGAGGGTACTATGGTGTTGAATGCTGAGCTACAGTGAGGGAAAAAAGTATTTGATCCCCTGCTGATTTTGTACGTTTACCCACTGACAAAGAAATTATCAGTCTATAATTTTAATGGTAGGTTTATTTGAACAGTGAGAGACAGAATAACAACAAAAAAATCCAGAAAAACGCATGTCAAAAATGTTATAAATTTATTATCATTTTAATGAGGGAAATACGTTTTTGACCCCTCTACAAAACATGACTTAGTACTTGGTGGCAAAACACTTGTTGGCAATCACAGAGGTCAGACGTTTCTTGTAGTTGGCCACCAGGTTTGCACACATCTCAGGAGAGATTTTGTCCCACTCCTCTTTGCAGATCTTCTCCAAGTCATTACGGTTTCGAGGCTGACGTTTGGCAACTCGACCCTTCAGCTCCCTCCACAGATTTTCTATGGGATTAAGGTCTGGAGACTGGCTAGGCCACTCCAGGACCTTAATGTGCTTTTTCTTGAGCCACTCCTTTGTTGCCTTGACCATGTGGTTTGGGTCATTGTCATCTTGGAATACCCATCCATGACAATGCCCTGGCTGAGGGAAGGAGGTTCTCACCCGTGATTTGACGGTACATGGCCCTGTCCATCGTCCCTTTGATGCTGTGAAGTTGTCCTGTCCCCTTAGCAGAAAAACACCCCCAAAGCATAATGTCTCCACCTCCATGTTTGACGGTGGGGATTTTTGGGGTCATAGGCAGCATTCCTCCTCCTCCAAACACTGCGAGTTGAGTTGATGCCAAAGAGTTCCATTTTTGTCTCATCTGACCACAACACTTTCATCCAGTTGTCCTCTGAATCATTCAGATGCTCATTGGCAAACTTCAGATGGGCATGTATATGTGCTTTCTTGAACAGGGGGACTTTGCGGGCGCTGCAGGATTTCAGTCCTTCACGGATTCCATTTTCGACGACACATTCCAGGTGAAAGTCACAGAACGTGACCAATTGTTACCAATTGTTTTCTTGATGACTATGGTCCCAGCTGCCTTGAGATCATTGACAAGATCCTCCCGTGTAGTTCTGGGCTGATTCCTCACCGTTCTCATGATCATTGCAACTCCACGAGGTGAGATCTTGCATGGAGCCCCAGACTGAGGGAGATTGACAGTTCTTTTGTGTTTCTTCCATTTGCGAATAAGCGCACCAACTGTTGTTACCTTCTCACCAAGCTGGATGGCGATGGTCTTGTAGCCCATTCCAGGCTTGTGTAGGTCTACAATCTCGTCCATGACATCCTTGGAGAGCTCTTTGGTCTTGGCCATGGTGGAGAGTTTGGAATCAGATTGATTGATTGCTTCTCTGGACAGGTGTCTTTTATACAGGTGACAAACTGAGATTAGGAGCACTCCCTTTAACCTCTCTGCGCACAGAACCCACTAGCGGGCTGAAATTCCACAACATACGGTGATCGCTACATAAATAGTCATATTAAACATGAATGAAAATACAAGTGTCTCACGTATCGAAAGCCTAGAATCTTGCTAATCCAACTGCGTTGTCAGATTTAAAAAAGGATTTACTGCGAAAGATTACGATGCGATTATCTGAGCATAGAGCCCCATAAAAAAAAATGTTTTAACCAGCACAGGCGTAACATAATCACAAACTGCATTAAAATAAATTGTTTACCTTTGACGATCTTTGTCTGTTTGCAATTCCAATGCTCATTGTTACACAATGAATGATCTTTTGTTTGATAAAATCCGTTTTTATAGCCTAACACGAAACATTTTGTGAACCGCTTGTGTCGTGAATTCCGTCTCATTCCATTTTCGACGACACATTCCAGGTGAAAGTCACAGAACGTGACTTTTCCAGTCATGTTTGGGTTCACTGCAATCAACCTGTTTGTTTGTAACACAATCAAACGTGATGGGCCATTTCGCGGGACGTATTGACTGAAATAAACCGATTTGAAGACAACAAGTCATGACATCATTGTGCACCAATGATTTGCCCGCTGTTTCGTTGATTGACTGTCTTTTAACCCAATGACCACTGATCGTCTTGAAATCTAGCTGGGTAGATAGCCAATGAGCTGAGCTAAACGGAAATACGCCATGTTTATGAACGAGAGTCATTCGCTATTGAAGTTTCATACCGGAAAGAGAAGCACATATTACGCACTGCATTGTTTGGTGAACGCGCAGATTCAGCTGTTTATACAGTGCCTTGCGAAAGTATTCGGCCCCCTTGAACTTTGCAACCTTTTGCCACATTTCAGGCTTCAAACATAAAGATATAAAACTCTATTTTTTTTGTGAAGAATCAACAACAAGTGGGACACAATCATGAAGTGGAACGACATTTATTGGATATTTCAAACTTTTTTAACAAATCAAAAACGGAAAAATTGGGCGTGCAAAATTATTCAGCCCCCTTAAGTTAATACTTTGTAGCGCCACCTTTTGCTGCGATTACAGCTGTAAGTCGCTTGGGGTATGTCTCTATTTATTTTTCCATTTTGGGGGGGGGGGTGTTAGAATACCATTCTGGTATTTTGTATATAGTCATTTGTTTCGAAATGTATACCTTCACCAATTTGGCCACTTGGGTACATTTGGGCTACTTGTGTGGGATATCTGGGTGACTTCATGATCAATGTCATGTAGCACACTCATTTTGGAAGTTATCATTCTGAAACTTTGCACATGTACTGTTGCCCTCTTATATTTTTCACTGAAATTGTCCCCGTCATCCTATCTGAATGTATGTTTTTATCTTGTTCATTTTAATGATATAAAATAAAAAAACGTATGTTTTTTTCATTGTTTTATCTAAACCACATGTACACAAACTTCAGGGTGTTTTCTTTCAAATGGTACCAAGAATATGCATATCCTTGGTTCTGTGCCTGAGCTACAGGCTGTTAGATTTGGGTATGGGAATATTGAAGACTCGTGTTAAAAGGAACCACCAGCTTTCATATGTTCTCATGTTCTGAGCAAGGAACTTAAACATTAGCTTTCTTACATGCGTAACGATTCTCTTCTTCGTCTGAGAAAGAGTAGTCAAGATCGAACCAACACCCAGTGTGGTAAGTGTCCATGTTAATATTTTTATATAACAGAACTCGAAAAAAATAACAACAAGAATGTAAGAAATGAAACAGTCCTGTCAGGTGAAACAACACAAAATAGAACAACTACCCACAAACACAGGTGGGGACAGGCTACCTAAGTATGGTTCTCATTCAGACGATTGACAGCTGCCTCTGATTGGGAACCATACCAGGCCAAACACATAGAAGTACAAAACCTAGAATGCCCACCCCAACTCACGCCCTGACCAAACAAAATAGAGACATAAAAAAGGAACTTAGGTCAGGACGTGACAACATGGCACATATTGCACTTCTCCAACACTTTGTTTTTGCATAATTTAAACCAAATTGAACATATTTCATTATTTATTTGAGGCTAAATTGATTTTATTGATGTATTACATTAAGTTAAAATAAGTGTTCATTCAGTATTGTTGTAATTGTCATTATTACAAATACATTAAAAAAATCGTCCGATTAATCGGTATCGGCTTTTTTGGTCCGCCAATAATCGGTAGCGGTATCGGCGTAGAAAAATCATAATCGGTCGACCTCTACTTTGAACTGCCCTTAATCTGACTTTAAATAAACTCATAAGGGGGGCTGCATTCTCTCGTAGGCACCCACACACAAGCACACGCACACAAACCAACACTTGGAGAGAGACATATTCTGGGGGGTTGCGCGTATTCATACGTGCGTCCGTGCGTACATTTGTGTGTATTTATGACTGTGTGCAGTTGCCCATTATTATGGGCATAGTAGCATGCCCATACAAAAGCCCTTCTGTCGACACGTTGTACTAGATCCATGCTCGAGACGCTACTTTAATTGGAATGTAATTGGAGAAGCCCCATTGATCATAAATCACATTCAACTCCCTCTCCTCCCTCAGTGCAGCTAGCACTCTGCTATGCTTTCCTCCCTCCATCTTCCTCCCACCCTCCTTCCTTCCCTCCATTTCTCCCTCCCTTACAAAGTACGTCAGTCATGTGCAGTGGAGCGACGCAGAGGAACAAGGCCCCCTACTGGGTCCACAGCGCTAGGGTCAATGTACGTCTGGGCACAAACCACTGGAAACAGGGATGGGGAGAGAGAGAGGGGAAAGAGAGAAAGAGGGGATAGGGAGATTAGGAGGAAAGACAGGAAGGGAGAGAATTAAATAATGTGTGATAAGCCCCCAGTCCTATTGTGCGATTTCTTCCAGTGTTTAGTTAAGTGAGATTTGCTTTGGGTGTTTTATTGTTTCCGAATGCTTCAGAGAAGTCAATTTGTTGCCTCATTTGTCTACCGCTGAGATGCATCAGCAGCATTTTACCGGCGTCAGAGTCGAGAAAAGATTTCTTATTTAGTCTGAGTATAGATGTGAATCAGGGTTGAGGAGATTGACTGTGCTCCATGTTAAATGCGGGCTTTACAATGAAAAATAAGTTCACCATTTGGAGAGCTCATGTAACAAATTGATTCTGAAGTGGAAGAGGAAAACACAAGAGAACGTTAAAGGAGGCAGAGAAGCTTGTGGTGAAAGAGTCAGATGACACAGGGTCAAACTCTTATGAGACTGAAAAGTGTATCGCAAGAAAGATCGATCGATGAGAATGTGGAGAAAGAGACTCAGAAGAATGGGTATATGTAAAGACAGGATATAAAGGAGGAAGACTATAATTCGGACTGACTTTGCGGTAAAGCACAGCAGTAGAGGGAGACATGGAAGGATGATGAGAAAGCATTGCAAATGCAAAAAAGTGGTTAAATAGATAAACAAAAGAGACAAAGGGAGAAGAGAAGGAAGAATGAATGAAAGGGTGTAGGAGAGAGAGAGAGAGAGAGAGTGGGTGGGAGGTCGTGAGTCAGGGGAGAGAGAGGGGCAAGGGAGAGAGGAAGAGGGAGAGAGAGGGGGTGAGGCTGTTGTTTTAAGATCAGTATGGATGAGTGCGTTTACTCTCTGGGGAGGGGGCCCGTTGGCTCTCTGTCTGTCATTCCACTCGTTTATGTCTCGCTCCGAGGGAGAGGTAAAGGCCACTGTGTTTGTGTGGGGGGGAGGGGCAATAATGCTCTTTTCATCATTGAATGCATCTTTTTTCCACCCTCTTCCTCATTTTCCCTTTTCCTTTGTCCTCTCCATCTCGTTTTTCCACCTCCCTCCCATCTTTCTACTCCCCCTCTATTTCTGCTCAATATACACTCTGGCGTGTGACTTGTGGCAGGTCTCTGGTTTTCACTCCACCAAGCATGGTCGCCATTACAGGCTACCCCTCAGAAAATGTTGTTTTGGTAGTGTTGTGTTTTTTAGAGGACGTTCTAAATTCCAATTTCAGCCTCATCGGTAGACCACGTGTTTTGTATGGCCACCAGCGTCTTCACTTCCATTTACTATCAATCCCTGTGAAGGTAAACAGTAGAAGATGATGACATTATCTGAGATGGCTGTTTTTTTGTGTTTTAAACTGTTGAAACAACACATCCACTAAAATGTGACCGACATGAAGATAAAATGGACGATACGGATACCACATACGGAGACTGTTTTCCGGACTCAGATTAAGCCTAGTCCTGGACTAAAAAGCAAATTCAATTGAAAATCCTTTTAAATCCAGGGGTATGCTTAATCTGTGTATGGAAAACCTCCCCAAAGAGTAATGATAGTTTATTTAATCAGGTTACTCTTTTCAGAAACTACCATCACTGTTTTTGGGGACCATATATTGTACTGCACATGGGAAGTTTATTAAGGTAGTTAAATCAAATCAAATCAAATCAAGTTAAACTAGAATATAGGTGATTGGGAGGCAAGATCCCCCACAGGTTAAGTATGGAATCTGCCTAAAATGCTTATTTTTACCTGTGTGTGTGTGTGTCTCTGTCTGTGCATGTGTGTGTGGGCCTCTCTCACAGCAGGTGTAGCCAAAGTGTGTTACACTAATGTCACCCTGTGTCCGACCTCCAGCTAAAAGCCAGGAGCAGTCACCTCTATACTTCTCTCAATGTCACCTTGCCCTTTCTCTTCCACTTTCCTCTCTCCTCCTCTCCAAGCCTCCTCTCTCTGTTTGTCATTTTTCATCATCTGTCTGTGTTTCCTAATCTCTGTCCTTTCTCCTGTATGCGTCTCAATTCATCATCTCAACTTAGGTCTTGTGCTGAGGGTTACTAAGTCACTGATATACAGAACAGTAGGAATAGATGATCACAGACACTGACAGAGGGAAGGGGGGGCATGCCCTTCTTCCCTCCATCCATCCCTCATCTATCCATCTATCCCTCATCTATCCATTTATCCATCCCTCATCCCTATCTTTCCCCTCTGTGTTTCTTCTTCCCTTATCTTTGTCCTTCCATCTGGCTTTCACATATACTCTGACACCTCTCCCTCTCTTCTTTTCCTCCTCCTGGTGCTCTGTCGTTTGACAGATGTCAATCACACACACGCGTGCACACACACTGCCAAGGTAGCAGCAGCAGGGAGTTGTTGTGACCTGTGTGTGTACGTGTGTGTGTGTTTGGCTTTCCGTGTGTCTGTATGTATCCGCGAGGCACTACCTCACATAAGTGTCCTGTACTGTATAAACACTAGCCCACCAGAGCACAAAGCATGCTGGCTAGCAGATCACACAAATCTGAAACACTTAACCCTCACTAGTGCTGTTTGGCAAGTCTGGAGCCACACACACTCCAGTGTGTTCTGTAGGGTAGCCTATGTTACACACGATTACGTTGATGCCCTCCTCCATTATGCTCCAACTGCACATTTGAATGCACGCCTAAACATGCCTTTCGTACGCTCACATGCTTGTTTAAATAGCATACAACATCAACTGTGTTTCTATCTTTACGCACATAAGGTCACATTGAGTTCCTGCATTCCACTGAACAAACTGGCTGCATTAGGGCCTCGCAAAATAGTCTATCCCTGAATTCCAGCTGCTCAGGCTATCTGAAATTCTAATCACCAAACACAGGCATTACTATTATGATGACTATTCCTGCTATGCAGGCAGCTAAGCTTTCTACAAAGTTTAGGTTAAAACGTGAAGGCCAAAGCCATTTATAAAATAAAAAAAACACATTGTGTTTATCCACAAATAATACAAATCTCAACTCTCTCCCTCCACCTCTCTCTCTTTGGCTGCCTTTCCCCGTTTCGCTCCAAGTTTATTTATACATTACCCGTCTTTTCTTAATAATCTATCCCTCTTATCTTTCAATTTTCCCCGTTTGCCTCCCTCTGTCTCGGCCTCTCTTTCTTCTCCTCTGTGTAAAGCACATCACCTTTCCTCTATCTCCATTTCTGTGCTGCCGTTCCTTTCTCATCCCCCCCACCACTGCCTCCCCCTCTCCCCTTATCTCTTCCCCCTATATCCCTTCATCTCTCCTTCTTTACCTCACCTCTTCTCTATCTCTCTGCCTGACTCGCTCTGCATTCTGTGGTCCCTCGCTCCCCACCCTCCGTGCTGTCCCCCTGGCCCTGACTGAAATTAAAACCTGACCATGATGGCTTGGCCTGTCCACCTCTCCCGCCAAGGCCCAGCCATATGGGCCTAAGAAATAAACCTTGAAGTATACGATAAAGTACATCAAAACTGCCACGGACTCGCGGCTCTGTAGGCACTGTATATTTTTAGACACCATTCCACATTTTTACAAGCTGTTTCTGTGCCTCTTTTACTCCACCTTCCTCTCTCTTCCTCTCCCACCCCACTCTCTTCCTCTCACCCTCTCTCTCTCACCCCCCTCTCTTCTTCTCTCTCTCTCTTTGTTATATGGTCTGTCTGAGAGTGAGACGAGAGTCTGCAGTGATTAACACTGATTAAAGTAGTTACACTCATTCAGTGTCGGTGTGTAGACATTTTACTAGTACCAAAAGTCCTCACAAGAATAGTTAACCAGCAAAAATTCAGAGAATTTAGAACATTTTGCCAGTCCCCAAAATTAGGGTTAGAATTAGGGTTAGTAGTTAGGAGTTGGGAGTTAGGGGCTAAGGTTAGGGTGTGTGTGTGTGTGTGTGTGTGTGTGTGTGTGTGTGTGTGTGTGTGTGTGTGTGTGTGTGTGTGTGTGTGTGTGTGTGTGTGTGTGTGTGTGTGTGTGTGTGTGTGTGTGTGTGTGTGTGTGTGTGTGTGTGTGTGTGTGTGTGTGTGTGTGTGTGTGTGTGTGTGTGTGTGTGTGTGTGTGTGTGTGCGTGCGTGCGTGCGTGTGTGTGTGTGCGTGCGTTAGAATTAGGGTTAAGAGTTGGGAGTTAGGGGCTAAGGTTAGGGTTAGGGGTTAGGGAAAATAGGATTTTGAATGGGAATCAATAGTTGGTTCCCTAAAAGTCCTCACAAGTATACAGTAGTAAGACACAACTGTGTGCGTGCGTGTGTGTGTGTGTGTGTGTGTGTGTGTGTGTGTGTGTGTGTGTGTGTGTGTGTGTGTGTGTGTGTGTGTGTGTGTGTGTGTGTGTGTGTGAAACACACGGTGGGTATGTGTGCATGTGAGACTGGGTGTGTGTTAGACTGTGAAAGTGTCAATCATCTGGCCAGGGTGTCAGAGTAGGGAGAGGCACAGCTGTGGGATCTTGGCAGTTCAGATGGTTCTGTGTGTTTGTGTTTGTTCTTGTGTGCGCATGTGTGTGTGTGTGTGTGTGTGTGTGTGTGTGCCTGTGTGTGTGTGCTCACTCCCATGTGCATGTGTGTTTTCCCCTTTGTCTCATTCTCACCTTGTCTTGTTTCCATAAACACCACCTTCACAGATGAACACAACCCCAGTTTTTAACCCAGAAGTGCAATATCAATGCAGTATGTATACCTCCTCCATATTTTTCTACTATGCTATTTTGTCCTTCAAAATAGATATGGTCCCATATTAGGCTACGTTAAAGTGTTTATTCTGCCCATTGAAAGTGTTGCCCATGTAGTCTTGCATAGTGCACCCTATGGGCTGTAGTCAAAATTATTGCACTATATAGGGAATAGGGTGTCAATTGGGACGCATCCACTGTATGATGGATCGAGCATGATGCCCTCAGCCACACCAAGCCCCTGACTGCATGGGGTGTTTTTGGTTAAGTGACTCTTTCAGCTGCACAGATTCAGACCCAAATCTAAGAAAAACTATATTAATTATGAAAAGGCACCAGCACATTGCTGGGGGGGGGAGAAAGAGCGGAGGAGAGAGAGTGAGGGAGTGGAAGAGAGACAGAGCTGGAGACACAGAAGGTGGGGGTAGGAGGAAGAGAGAGAGAGAGAGAGAGAGAGAGAGAGCTCAGAGCTGTATCATCCCAAATATAGCCAGACAGATATGGCTATCCTATCTAAAGTGTTTGTGTTGTCTGGGCCACGGTACTACAGCCCGGGCCAGGCCAGCACAGGTTGGGCCCTAGAGCAAAGGCAGACGACACAGCCAAGGCTTTGTTGCAATCGTCTTCAAACACTCCTCGATACCGAGGTGTGACAACGCGCCAGGCAGGAATCTGCTGCCCACGACCATTCCAGCCACTTTCCAACAACTAGAGAGGAGAGATGGGAGGATACCTCTCTCTCGCCTCTATCTCTGCTGGGCACTTGGCGTGGTTTATCATTTTTATCTTCTCTGTAATCTGCTGCTTCTCAGCTGATGTCACTAGGTATGTCTGAAATGGCACCCTGTTCCCTTTATAGTGAATAATGGTCCATAGGGCTCTGGTCAAAAGTGATGCACTAAAAAGGGGATAGTGTACCATTTCAGACACAGCCACTGAGCTGTAGTTTGGGGGCTGGGCTTTTCCATGATGAGATGGCAAAGCATACACATTCATTAATATGATCACCATAGGTACAGGCTACACACTACAACATGGAATTAATACATTCGATTTTAGGATAGTACAAGATTATACATTGTGCTCTATGACCAGTGTTACAGGCTTTGGTTTTTCCATGTATGTTTTGAGGTTGGACTTTAGCACGTATTTCTCATTAGCACGTAGGACGCACCTTGTTAGTCAGTATTTGCTCCACCTGTGTTGGTTTCCATCTCATTAGTGGGAAGGTGTTTCACCTGTGCTGGCCCAGGTGATATTTAAGAGTGTCTGGCCCATTTTTTAATTGAACCTTTATTTAACCAGGTAGGCTAGTTGAGAACAAGTTCTCATTTGCAACTGCGACCTGGCCAAGATACAGCAAAGCAATTCGACACATACAACAACACAGAGTTACACATGGAATTAACAAGCATACAGTCAATAAAACAGTAGAAAAAAGCTATATTCAGCATGTCCAAATGAGGTAGGATAAGGGCGGTAATGCAATAAATAGGCCATGCTGGCGAAGTAATTACAATATAGCAATTAAACACTGGAATGGTAGATGTGCAGAAGATGAATGTGCAAGTAGAGATACTGGGGTGCAAAGGAGCAAGATAAATAAATAAATACTGTATGGGGATGAGGTAGTTGGATGGGCTATTTACAGATGGGCTATGTACAGGTGCAGTGATCTGTGAGCTGCTCTGACAGCTGGTGCTTAACGCTAGTGAGGGAGATATGAGTCTCCAGCTTCAGTGATTTTTGCAGTTCGTTCCAGTCATTGGCAGCAGAGAACTGGATGGAAAGGTGGCCAAAGGAAGAATTGGCTTTGGGGGTGACCAGTGAGATATACCAGCTGGAGCGCGTGGGCGGGTGGGTCCTGCTATGGTCACCAGTGAGCTGAGATAAGGCAGGGTTTTACCTAGCAGAGACTTGTAGATGACCTGGAGCCAGTGGGTTTGGCGATGAGTATGAAGCGAGGGGCAGCCAACGAGAGCATACAGGTCCTGCTCCTGTTGTCTTGAGAGATGTGGATGGTCCACACCTTTAGTTGGCTCTCACTATTTGATTTGTAGAAAAACATCCATTTGTCTGATTTTCCCTGTTTTAGTTTTGCTAGACTTTTTGGTTTGCTTCCGGTCATTAATTTCGGAACCCCTCCTATAACCCCACCTGTTTTGGTTGTTGTCAGTGACTCTTTGTTAGTTCCCCCTTCTGTTTGAGTGAATTTTTTGGTTTTCTAGGTGGGGAACGTGACAACCAGTTCTGGAGTGGAATTTCAATGATGGTGGGGTTCTGTGAATTTGGAAAGTATGAGATTGTTTATTATTATGCTGCACTTGGTTGAGCACACAAACTCAGCAAAAAAAGAAACGTCAACTGCGTTTATTTTCAGCAAACTTAATGTGTAAATATTTGTATGAACATAACAAGATTCAACAACTGAGACGTGAACTGAACAAGTTCCACAGACATAAATGGAATAATGTGTCCCTGAACAAAGGGGGGTTTAAAATCAAAAGTAAATGTCAGTATCTGGTGTGGCCACCAGCTGCATTAAGTACCGCAGTGCATCTCCTCCTCATGGACTGCGCCAGATTTGCCAGTTCTTGCTGTGAGATGTTACCCTACTCTTTCACCAAGGCACCTGCAAGTTCCCGGACATTTCTGGGGGGAATGGCCCTAGCCCTAGCCCTAACCCTCCGATGCAACAAGTCCCAGATGTGCTCAATGGGATTGAAATCCGGACTCTTCACTGGCAGAACACTGACATTCCTGTCTTGCAGGAAACCACACACCGAATGAGCAGTATGGCTGGTGGCATTGTCATGCTGGAGGGTCATGTCAGAATGAGCCTGCAGGAAGGGTACCACATGAGGGAGGAGGATGTCTTCCCTGTAACGCACAGCATTGAGATTGCCTGCAATGACAACAAGCTCAGTTCAATTTCAATGATGCTGTGACACACCGCCCCAGACCATGATGGACCCTCCACCTCCAAATTGATTCTGCTCCAGAGTACAGGCCTCAGGCTCATTCCATAAGCGATAAACGCAAATCCAACCATCACCCCTGGTGAGACAAAACCGTGACTTTTCAGTGAAGAGCACTTTTGCCAGTCCTGTCTGGTCCAGCGACGATGGGTTTGTGCCCATACGCGACGTTGTTGCCGGTGATGTCTGGTGAGGACCTGCCTTACAACAAGCTTACAAGCCCTCAGTCCAGCCTCTCTCAGCCTATTGCGGTCAGTCTGATGGAGGAATTGCACGTACCTGGTGTAACTCGGGCAGTTGTTGTTGCCATCCTGTACCTGTCCCGCAGGTGTGATGTTCGGATGTACTGATCCTGTGCAGGTGTTGTTACATGTGGTCTGCCACTGCGAGGACGATCAGTTGTCCGTCCTGTATCCCAGTAGCGCTGTCTTAGGCGTCTCACAGTACGGACATTGCTATTTATTGTGCTGGCCACATCTGCAGTCCTCATGCCTCCTTGCAGCATGCCTAAGGCACTTTCACACAGATGAGCAGGGACCCTGGGCATCTTTCTTTTGGTGTTTTTCAGAGTCAGTAGAAAGGCCTCTTTCGTGTCCTACGTTTTCATAACTGTGACCTTAATTGCCCACAGTCTGTAAGCTGTTAGTGTCTTAACGACCGTTCCACAGGTGCATGTTCATTAATTGTTTATGGTTCATTGAACAAGCATGGGAAACAGAGTTTACAATGAAGGTCTGTGAAGGTATCTAGATTTTTACACATTTCTTTGAAAGACAGGGTCCTGAAAATGGGCCTTTTCTTTTTTTGTTGAGTTTACTTCCACTGCCATGTAATTCCAGCTAATGCCCATCTTTGTCTTCTTAATATAGTTGGCGGTCCTTGGCGAGCCAGCCAATGAACTGTTCATTGATTTTATTTGACAATTTAACATTTTTGTTTATTGTCTTGTCAAAACACGCACATTTTAACACTTGTCAGGGATGACAGTCAATTACTTATTTACATTGTGGTCCCTTATTTCCATTCATAAGAACCTTGAATCCATATTAGAAGAAAAATAGTCATCCTGCAGCTTAAGTAAACTTGCAGACTATCTTTGTCTGGGTATTACATAGACAGTCAGAATAAGGAACTTACTTTGGAGAAGACCTTGACATAGGTTCACTCACTTCAATGATTTATCACAGAGAATACCTTGAATGTATGTATTCTCTAAGTTAAGTTAAGGTCTTTATGTACCTGCCACCCAAGTCATGGCCCTGAGAGAGCGAGAGATGGAATAAATAAAGAGAGATACCAAATGTTCTTGTGCCAGTCAATTATTTAGGAAGTAAAACATGGTCCATCATTCGCCGCTCTGCTTTTGCTACTCTAAACCTGTATGGCACCGACTCATATCAGGATATAGATTTAGCCGATACTTGAATTTTCCTCAGCACTGCCCCAGTGTCCTCAGTACTGCTCCAGGCAGAAAGAGGCCTTCTCTGGAGCATACATAGTGTTTTTCTTTTCTGCTGTTTCTGTATGTGTATGTTGTAATTATTTTATATATACAGTGATATACAGTGCCTTCAGAAAATATTCACACCCCTGGCATACACACAATACCCCATAATGTTAAAGTGGAAGTATGTTTTTTTTATTCTGCAAGTTAATAGAAAATGAAAAGCTGAAATGTGTTCATTCAATAAGTATTCAACCCCTTTGTTATGGCAAAGGGTGTGATAGTGTTTAACATGATTTTTGAATGACTACCTCATCTTTATACCCCACATGTACAATTATCTGTAAGGGCCCTCAGTCCAGCAGTCAATTTCAAACACAGATTCAACCACAAAGACCAAGGAGTTTTTCCAATGCCTCGCAAAGAAGGGCACCTATTGGTAGATGGGTCAAAATAAGACATTGAAAATCCCTTTGAGCATGGTGTTATTAGTGTTATAAGTACATGGTGTTATAAGTTATTAATTACATTGGTGTATCAATACACCCAGTCACTACAAAGATACAGACGTCCTTCCAGACGTCCGTCCATCTCAGTTGCCAGATAGAAAGGAAACCGCTCTCAGGATTTCACCATTAAAACAGTTCCAGAGTTTAACTCCGAGGATGGATCAAAAACATTGTAGTTACTCCACAACAATTGACAGAGTGAAAAGAAGGAAGCCTGTACAGAATACAAATATTCCAAAACATTCATCCTGTTTGTGACAAGGCACTAAAGTAATATTGCAAAGAAATTAACTTTATTTCCTGAATACAAAATGTTATGTTTGGGTCAAATCCAATACAACACATTACTGAGTACCAATCTGCATATTCTGGAGCATCGTGGTGGCTGCCTCATGTTATGGGTATGCTTGTAAATTAAGGACTGGGGAGTTTCAGGACAAATAATAAACAAAATGGAGCTAAATTTGCATACCGTAGATTTGTGTGTGTGTGTGTGTGTACGTTTGCATAAATCGCTGCAGTTACTCTGGCTCAGACATAAAGTTCACCGTACTCTATTGGGCTTGCTGAGGTTGGCACTGTTGAAGGCCCAGACAATATGAGTAGCATTCTTTTCTCCTTTCTCTCGCTCTCTCTCTCTCTCTCCCTTTCTACTTCTCTCCAATTTTCTCTCTTCCATTCTATCCCTCTCTCTCACTCTCTCTTCCTCTCTCCCTTTCTCTTGCTCTCTCATACTCTCTCTCATCATTCTCCCTCTCCATCCTCTGTCTCGCTCTCTGTGCGAACCCAAAGGAGAGGCTTAAAGAGTTAGGTTTGTGAAAGCTAACACCCCACTGTAGCAGACTTCCTATGAGAGCTGCTGAGGCTCTCACACCCCACACTTCAAAGCTCAGACACTGCTCTTTGAAACCTTAGAAGTAGGTATGGTTCTGTTGTCTTATGGCTTCAGTGTATTTCTTCCTGGGTTTACTTTTTTATTCCTCGGGCTGTTCGCTGGCAATCTTTGTTCTTCTATTTATGTGTTTGTCTGTTGACTGTGTGTGTGTGTGTGTGTGTGTGTGTGTGTGTGTGTGTGTGTGTGTGTGTGTGTGTGTGTGTGTGTGTGTGTGTGTGTGTGTGTGTGTGTGTGTGTGTGTGCGTGCGTGCGTGCGTGCGTGTGTGTGTGTGTCTTACACAAGTCAAATGTAATGGAGTCTGTTGCACATGTTGTTAATGGTTGCCGTTCGTACAAGACCTGCCTTGTCGACTTGATAGGTACTGAGGTGAGACCGGTAGCCTCACCGACAGCACACATTCACAAACATTCTCTTGTCATTGGAGGCTGGTTCGATGTTGACGATGATGTGTTTTCTTGTATACCAACTATGGCAGATATTATTGTTGAGGGGGGACGCCAGAGGGAGGTGCTCATTTTGGAAGTGAGTTGCTCTTTTCACTCTTACATGGAGCAGGCCTTTGCTGACAAGTTACTGAAATACCAGCCCCTCAGTGTCACGCCTGAACAGCCTCGGTTAAAAAGTGCAAGTTTGTGGTGCAGATATTCGGGAGTCTTGGCCATCTACATAGGCTGAGAGTACATGGTCTTCAGATTTCAGTCCTGCATAAGACCGAGGCAAAGCAGCTAACGAGGTACTGCTCCGTGTCAGCAGTAATGGGCAGCCTAGCTCTGTGGAGAAGGAGGTGCTATCTATATCCATAAGTGTCTAAATATCCGTGTCCTTAGAAATGTTGGAATCCTTCTCGAGTGTAATGTGATTTGTGGATTCAAAAAAAGTATTTCATATTTGTGTGTGTGTTTGCATGCGTTAGTGCTGCTAGAGTGCGTCTGTGTGTCCTATTGTGCGCACGTGTCTGTGTGCATGCGTGTCCACATGCCTCCTCCAAGAGTCCTCTTACCCCTTGGATCTTCTACACCGTTGTCTCATCAATGTGGCCTGTAGCCTGAGAGGAGGCATGTCTACAAGATAAGCACTGTGTTCTCGTATGCCTTTGCCGCTACACATGTGCCTGACATTCCCACTGAGTTGGGCACTGTGGAGAATGCACTGTGATGAGAGTCTCCATTCTCTGACAGAACCCATTTACTGTGCGCTCTCAGAGAGCGAGCAGAGTTAGGCTCGTCCACACCACAGCTTTTTGTATTGGTATCAATACAGCTCTTCTGAGAGAATGAGGTATTAGATGAAGAAAGAGAGAGGGAGAATGAGATCTGCTTTTCATCAGGAGGCACTTTGAGAATGAGTAAAGGTGAGACCGAGGCCTTTTAATATCCACTCACAATTAGAGACTCACCTTCAGAGATGGGGCTGTGTCCCAAATGGCTCCCCATTCCTTACAGTGCACTACTTTTGACCAGAGACCGGTTTCCCAAAGGCATCTTAAGGCTAAGTTCATTGTTAGAACATAGGATCCAATAGTGATGAACTTAGCCTTAAGATGCTTTTGGGAAACCGGACCCTGGTCAAAAGTAGTACACAAAATAGTGAATAGGGTGCCATTTGGGATGCAGGCACACTTTCCTTTCATACCTCTGTTGATAGAACATAAGTTATTATAGGCTAGTAGTTCTGTACTTCTAAAGTACACTGTAAAGAATGTACTTCAAAGTCTGGTATTTATTTGTTGTTGTGTGACATCACTTGGTGGTCTTTCACTATCAGCTCTCCACCAATCAGAGAGCGGACAGTTTCCACCTACTCCCTCTATTGGCTGTTTTGCCTGAGATAGTGACTGTCACATGCTGGAATCACTACAGTCATCGGACGGTATTCATTTAGTAGCTCCAATCTGCAGCCAGACCTGGCTCCATTATGGGGACCTGTTTCCCTAATGTGTGCAGTCAGACTGAATTACAGAGACTGGTGGTGTGTAGTGTGTGTAATGTGTAGAGCAGCACCCACCACTATTCTGAGTCATCTCTGAATCATCACTAAAGTATACTCCAGTCAGATCCAGGGCCAATCCCAGACCTGAAAGGCTGTAGCATCTAGCTCTTTTTTTCCCCCACGCGTCAGCATTTATTTTCAGCCTCCATTTTGGATCGGAACACAGTAAACCGTGCGCTAATTACTAGGCTAACCCAATCAGCGGAGGGAGGATTTGCTGGAGACTGTGTGTACTTTTACTTGGAGACGATGTAATGACTTTTGGTGCTAAGGTACGGGGAAAAGCAGCAGAGCCTGTCCCTGTCTCGTCCCGCAGCTAGAGGAGCCTGTCGGTCTTTTATTAGTTAGATGATTGGAGAAATCAGAGGAAGAAACTGATTGTGCATCACTATGTTACTGGTACATTTATTCCATGATTGCACCTGTGTTTCAACTGTAAATCCTTAATGGTGACCTTGAGGGAGATGATTGAAGATGTCATGATGTTTGTATTGGGATTGAATGAAGGTTGTTTGATGGTCAGACTAAGAAACCAACCTGAATGTGAGTGGCATGTATACAGAACAAAAATAGAAATGCAACATGCACCAATTTTAACGATTTTACTGAGTTACAGTTCATATAATAAAATCAGTCAATTGAAATAAATTCATTAGGCCCTAATCTATGGATCTCACAAGACTGGGAAGGGGCGCAGCCATGGGTGGGCCTGGGAGGGCATAAGCCCAGCCAATCAGAATGAGTTTTTCCCCACAAAAGGCATTTTTACAGACAGAAATACTACTGAGCTTCATCAGCTGTCCTGGTGGCTGGTCTCAGACGATCCCGCAGGTGAAGAAGCCGGATGTGGAGGTCCTGCACTTGCACGGTTAGACATGGACAGCGGTTGTGAGGCCGCTTGGACTTGTAATATTATCTTCATTTTCTTCAATATCTTGCAACATTTGCTCACTGATGAATGCAAACCACACCAAATCATGGTCATGTTCTGTTCTTTGATTATAGTTTGGCAGGAATGGTATGGACGTACTGCCAAATTCTCTAAAATGATATTGGCTGTGGCTTATGGTAGAGAAATTAACATTAAATTCTCTGGCAACAGCTCTGGTGGACATTCCTGCAGGCAGCATGTCAACTGCACACTCCCTCAACTTGAGACATGTATGGCATTGTGTTGTGTGACAAAACTGAACATTTTAAAGTGGCCTTTTATTGTCCCCAACACAAGGTGCACCTGTGTAATGGTCATGCTGTTGAATCAGCTTCCTTATATGCCACACCTGTCAGGTGGATTGATTATCTTGGCAAAGGAGAAAAGCTCACTAACAGGGATGTAAACAAATTTGTGCACAACATTTAAGAGAAATAAGCTTTTTGTGGGACATTTCTTTCATTTCTTGGATCTTTTATTTCAGCTCATGAAACATGGGATCAACACTTGTTGCCTTTAAATTTTGTTCAGTGTAGCTACACTAACACTACTAATACTAACAGTCAATGCTGTTACTGTAACAGCAGGGACATGAATGTAACTATAATGAACTATGTAACATAATGAATCATGTAACGGTATTGACCATTTTATGTGTGCGATGGCAATCTCAGACTAAAGTATGAAGTGAATATTAGAGCAGCGGAATAATTTAGTGTGAGTCGTCAGGCTAGGTCATTCAGCAGCGTGCATGTGAACAGCGTGTAGGTCTAGTGATCTACTATTACTAACAGTCAATGCTTTAACTGTGATAGTATTGACAGTGATGTAAAGGTAATGACCATATTGTTTCTACTCATCCACAATGGAGAGGTTTGGTTGGATATGATGGTCAGACAGCAGCCTGCATGTAAACAGCATGTAGATCTACTATTACTAACAGTCAATGCTGTTACTCTTAACAGTATTATTGTCTGTGATGTAACGGTAATGGACATTTTGTTTATGCTCATTCACAATAGAGGTTGGTTTGGTTGGATTTTGTTTAGATCTTCCACTGCAGAACAGGCCGCTAGTTTCTGTCCACTGTGGTCTCTTTCTTTTACAGTATCTTTGTTATTTATTGATAGTGGATGTATTCGCAAAATACTTGTTTTAGTGGTGCAAGGTACAGTGGTGCTATCTTTGTCTTTGTCACTCCCCTCTCTCCCTTGCTCCCCCCTTGCTAGGCTGTCTTCACCAGCTTCTGCCGGCTGTACTAACGAGCAGTGCTTTCACACTCATAGGAAAATGATGATGATACAGCAGAAACGACACAGAGACAATGCACAGCGGGGAGAGAGAGAGAGTGAGACAGGATGAGAAAGAAAGGCACCATCACTCTTTTTTCCCCCTGCACTACTACATCTACGTGTATCCCTGGGGTGCACTACATCTCTGTCTCTCCCTCTGCCTCACTTACTCTCCATTTTATTCACTTGTTTGTCATCATTCACTGTGTTTTCCTCTCTTTGTCCTGCTTAGATTCCCCCACTAACCCTCCTCCGCTTCCTCCTTTTCTCACTTTCTCTGTTGTTAAATCTTCCTCCCTTCTCCCCACCCGTCCTTGCCCCACCACCTAAAGTGTCATGGGTCACTAAGTGGACTGCTTATACACTGAACAAAAATATAAAATATGTAGGTCCCATGTTTCATGAGCTGAAATAAAAGATCCCCATAAATGTTCCATATGCACATAAAGATTATTTCTCAAATGTTGTGCACAAATTTGTTTATATCCCTGTTAGTGAGCATTGGCAAGATAATCCATGGCGTTGTGTGGGTGAGCGGTGGGGTTATGGTATGGGCAGGCATACACTACGGAAAACAACCACAATTGCATTTTATCGATTGAAATTTGAATGAATAAAAATAGAGGCCCATTTTTTTTTATGTATCTGTGACCAACAGATGCATATCTGTATTCCCAGTCATGTGAAATCAGGGCCTAATGAATTTGCTTCAATTGACTGATATCCTCATGAACTGTTACTCAGTAAAATCAATACAATTGTTGCGTTCATATTTTTGTTTTGTATATAAGCCTGTGATTCAACACACCTACAAAGCATCCTCTTCCCTCCTCTGACTCTTTCTGTGCCTTTATGACAGAACTGTGATCTAACATTCTGTCCTTGTGTTATGTGTTATGCGTAGTGTGCTACTAAAGCTTCGGTGTTCAACACTCACTCACACACACCCACATGCACACATGATATACACACCCACTTGTAAATGCACACCCTCACTCATTCCTTTCTGCCTATTCTCTCAATGACAGAAGCTCCTTTCCCTATGTATTTATACCACATTTGCATCCAAGCTTCCCCGTCATCACATTCTCCATCATTCCTCTTCCTTTCCCTCTTTTACTATCTCTTACTCTAGTCTCCTCTCTCTCCTCCCCCCCTCTCTCCATCTCATTCCCTCTTTCTCTCTCTTTCCCCTCTCTCATTTTCTTCCCTCCCGTCTCTCCCACTCTCTCTAAATATAGTCCCTTTGAAGCATGGCTGTGTTTCTTTTTACAACACTGCGAGACAAAAATCTGTCATCCAACATCTGAGAGAGGAGTGGGGTACGAGCGATGAGATAAGATTGATGCCAGGGAAAGAACAGTGGTTAAGGGATATGATATTCTTCTCTCTCTGCATATGTGTAATGCAAACAAAGAGAAGGGAAAAGACAGAGGTATCGATTGTGATAGAGAAAAATACCCAGAAAAGGAGAAATGTTACTACACTATAATGAGAGGGAGGGAGAGAGAGAGCGAGGTGATCCTCATTTTGTAATTGAATAATAATCTCCCTTGAGACCTGACCTAGTATCGTGTCTGTGCGAATGTGCATGTGTGTGCTTGTTCATTCATGTGTGCGTTTGCTCATTTTCTGTGTGTGTGTGTGTATGTGTGTATGTGTGTGTGAGAGAGAGAGAGATTGTAATTGAGAGAAAGAGTGCGAGAAAGAAGAGGGTGAGAGAGGAAACCCTAGGGCTGAATGCAACGCAATACTGCCGCCTAATGTTACATAGTAGTAAATACCGCTCTAGTTGTTGCAGATTTCCCCTGCCATTTATCCTGACACAGCTAAGGATATCTCACATCTAATCAATTGTCCTTTCCATCCCTTCAAGATAAGCATAATAAGTTTGTATAATAATACTTTGTACAATTATGATAATGAGTGTACAGTTGAAGTCGGAAGTTTACATACACCTTAGCCAAATACATTTAAACTCAGTTTTTCACAATTCCTGACATTTAATCCTAGTAACAATTCCCTGTCTTTGGTCAGTTAGGATCACAACTTTATTTTAAGAATGTGAAATACCAGAATAATAGCAGAGAGAATGATTTCTTTCAGCTTTTATTTATTTCATCACATTCCTAGTGGGTCAGAAGTTAGTATTTGGTAGCATTACCTTTAAATTGTTTAACTTGGGTCAAACGTTTCTGGGTGAGCTCCTGACAGAGCTGGTGTAACTGAGTCAGGTTTATAGGCCTGCACACGCTTTTTCAGTTCTGCCAACAAATTGTCTATAGGATTGAGGTCAGGGCTTTGTGACGGCCACTCCAATACCTTATCTTGAGAAGTTGTTTCAATATGTCCACATCATTTCCCTTCCTCATCATGCCATCTACTTTGTGAAGTGCACCAGTCCCTCCTGCAGCAAAGCACCCCCCCCCCCCCCCCCCCCCCCCCCACACGCACACACACAACATTGTGCTCCCACCCCCGTGCTTCACAGTTGGGATGGGTGTTCTTCGGCTTGCAAGCCTCCCCCTATTTCCTCCAAACATAACATTGGTCATTATGGCCAAACAGTTCTATTTTTGTTTCATCAGACCAGAGGACATTTCTCCAAAAAGTACGATCTTTGTCCCCATGTGCAGTTGCAAACCATAGTCTGGCTTTTTTATGGCGGTTTTGGAGCAGTGGCTTCTTCCTTGCTGAGCGGCCTTTCAGGTTATGTCGATTTAGGACTCGTTTTACTGTGGATATAGATACTTTTGTACCTGTTTCCTCCAGCATCTTCACAAGGTCCTTTGCTGTTGTTCTGGGATTGATTTGCACTTATCGCACCAAAGTACGTTCATCTCTAGGAGACAGAACGCGTCTCCTTCCTGAGCGGTAATGACAGCTGCTTGGTCCCATGGTGTTTATACTTGCGTACTATTGTTTTTACAGATGAACATGGTACCCTTATGACATCATTTTCTGAAATTTTCCAAGGTGTTTAAAGACACAGTCAACTTAGTGTATGTAAACTTCTGACCCACTGGAATTGTGATACAGTGAATTATAAGTGAAATAATCTGTCTGTAAACAATTGTTGGAAACATTTCTTGTGTCATGCACAAAGTAGATGTCCTAACCGACTTGCCAAAACTATAGTTTGTTAATTAACAGAACATTTGTGGAGTGGTTGAAAATACGAGTTTTATTATTTTATTTTATTTTACCTTTATTTAACTAGGCAAGTCAGTTAAGAACAATTTCTTATTTTCAATGACGGCCTAGGAACAGTGGGTTAACTGCCTTCAACTGTACATAGTATTGTTAACTGACATGCTATTGGGTAGGATGTTAAATCATGTCACCTCATTTCCTCACCTAAGGCTAAAGCGTTGACTTAATACACACGCACGCACACATACTTCACATGTCCCAACCCTAGACTGACCTTCGGTACCTTCTAACACACTGGTACACTGTGGTCGCCGTGGGTGCATGGGACCCTTCACATGTCAGGGTATCCCTCCTCCCTGTGGTAGAAGAGCTACATGTCTACAATGGCATGATCTCCTTCCACCTCACTGACCTAGACTATGTCATGCTCATGGGAATAACAGTAGGCTTGAAGGATTGGGTATTATTTTTCTTCTCTTTTTTTTCTTTTCTTTTTGTCTTCTTCCTTCATCTCCCTCCACCTTTCTCTTCTTCCTCTCCAACCTCTCTCGCCAGTCTACGGACGGAGGGCTACACGGTGCAGGTGGCGGTGAACGACTACCTGGACATCTACTGCCCACACTACAACACTACCGCCGCCAGCCAGCGGGGGACACTGGAGCGCACTGTGGCCGAGCAGTACGTCCTCTACATGGTCAGCTACCGCGGCTACCGCACCTGCGACCCCCAGATGGGCTTCAAGCGCTGGGAGTGCAACCGGCCGCATGCGCCCCACGCACCCATCAAGTTCTCTGAGAAGTTCCAGCGCTACAGTGCCTTCTCCCTGGGCTACGAGTTCAACGTGGGTCATGAGTACTACTACATATGTGAGTGGAATATTTCTATTTTAAGTGTATATAGAAGTCCACTACCAGTCAAAAGATTTAGAACACCTACTCATTCATTCTTTATTTTTACATTGCAGAATATTAGTGAAGACAAACTATGAAATAACATATATGGAATCATGTAGTAACCAAAAAAGTGTTAATCAAATAGCCACCCTTTGCCTTGATGACAGCTTTGTACACTCTTGGAATTCTCTCAACCTGCATCATGAGGTGGTCACCTGGAATGCATTTCAATTAACAGGTGTGCCTTCTTAACCTCTCTAGGCTAGATATGACGCTTACCGTCCCACCTGACCAACATCCAGTGAAAGTGCAGGGTGCCAAATTCAAACTACAGAATTGTAAATATTTAACATTCTTGAAAATACACATGCAATATGTCAAAATAAGGCTTAACTTCTTGTTAATCCAGCCATGGTGTCAGATTTCAAAAAGGCTTTACGGCGAAAGCAAATTATGCGATTATGTCTATTTATTTGGCGAGTTTGATCCAGAAAAACACCGGTTCCAACTCGCGCAACATGACTACAAAATATGTAATAAGTTACCTGTAATCTTTGTCCAAACATTTCAAACAACTTTCCTAATCCAACTTTAGGTATTTTTTAACGTTAATAATCAATACAATTTAAGACGGGATAAACTGCGTTCAATAGCAGATAAAAACAAAGTGGAGCGAGCTTTCAGGTCGACTCGACCCTCGTTCTGAACAGCCCTACTTCTTCATTTCTCAAAGGAAAAACATCAACCAATTTCTAAAGACTGTTGACATCCAGTGGAAGCGATAGGAACTGCAAGCAAGTACCTTAGAAATCAAGATCCACATAGAAAAGAGAGTGACCTCAAAAAAATTATTCCTGGGTGGTTTGTCCTCGGGGTCTCGCCTGCCAAATAAGTTGTTATACTCACAGACATCATTCAAACAGTTTTAGAAACTTCAAAGTGTTTTCTATCCAAATCTACTAATGATATGCATATCCTGGCTTATGGGCCTGAGTAGCAGGCAGTTTACTTTGTGCACACTTTTCATCCGGATGTGAAAATCCCGCCCCCTAGCCTAGAGAGGTTAAAAGTTAATTTGTGGAATTTCTTTCCTTAAAAGAGCGCCCCCTATATCCAAGAAGTTAAAGCATTTGAGCTAATCAGTTGTGTTATAGCAGAATATAGCCCTATTTGGTAAAAGACCAAGTCCATATTATGGCAAGAACAGCTCAAATAAGCAAAGAGAAACAACAGTCCATCATTACTTTAAGACATGAAGGTCAGTCAATACGGAAAATGTCAAGAACTTTGAAAGTTTCTTCAAGTGCAGTCGCAAAAACCATCAAGTGCTTTGATGAAACTGGCTCTCATGAGGACTCCCACAGGAATGGAAGACCCAGAGTTACCTCTGCTGCAGAGTTATCAACCTCAAAAATTGCAGCCCAAATAAATGCTTCACGGACTTCAAGTATCAGACACATCTCAACATCAACTGTTCAGAGGAGACTGTGTGAATCAGGCATTCACGGTCAAATTGCTGCAAAGAAACCACTACTAAATGACACCAATAATAATAAGAGACTTTCTTGGGCCAAGAACCATGAACAATGCACATTAGACCAGTGGAAATGTGTCCTTTGGTCTGGAGTCCAAATTTGAGATTTTTGGTCCCAACCGCCGTGTCTTTGTGAGATGCGGTGTGGGTGAACGAATGATCTCTGCATGTGTATTTCCCACCGTAAAGCATGGAGCAGGAGATGTTATGGGGTGGGGGTGCTTTGCTGGTGACACTGTCTGTTATTTATTTAGAATTCATGGCAAACTTAACCAGCATGGCTACCACAGCATTCTGCAGCGATACGCCATCCCATCTTGTGTGGGCTTAGTGGGACAATCATTTGTTTTTCAACAGGACAATGACCCAGCACACCTCCAGGCTGTGGAAGGGCTATTTATCAAGGCGAGTGATGGAGTGCTGCATTATTCTTTTTACCTTTGTTTTACTAGGCAAGTCAGTTAAGAACAAATTATTATTTATAATGATGACCTACCCTGGCCAAACCCAGACGACGCTGGGCCAATTATGCGCCGCCCTATGGAACTCCCAATCACTGTATCATGTGATACAGCCTGGATACGAATCAGGGACTGTATTGACACCTCTTGCACTGAGATGCAGTATCCTAGACCGCATCAGATGACCTGGCCTCCACAATCCCCCGACCTCAACCAAAATGAGATGGTTTGGGATGAGTCGGGCCGCAGAGTTTTTGATACTGTTAACCATGAGATTCTCATCACAAAATTGTCCAAGTTCAACTTTTCCCCTGATGCCTTGAGATGGATGAAATCATACCTTGAAGGCAGAACTCAGTGTGTCAGAGTGAGCAATAAGCTGTCGCCCACTCGTAGCTATGATGTGGGCGTGCCCCAAGGGTGAATACTGGGGCCCCTCCTGTTCAGCCTGTACATTAATGATCTGCCTTCTGTCTGTACTGGGTCTGAAGTTCAAATGTATGCAGATGATACAGTGATATATGTGCATGCAAAGAGCAAACAACAAGCTGCACAAGAACTCACTACTGTAATGGTCCAGGTTACAAAGTGGCTCAGTGACTCGTGTTTGCATCTCAATGTGAAAAAAACTGTTTGCATGTTCTTCACAAAGAGGGCAACAGATGCTACTGAGCCAGATGTCTATGTGTCAGGGGAGAAGCTCCAGGTGGTATCCGATTTTAAGTACCTTGGCATCATACTTGATTCCAACCTCTCTTTTAAAAAGCATGTGAAAAAGGTAATTCAAATAACCAAATTCAACCTAGCTAATTTCCGATTTATACGAAATTGTTTGACTACAGAGGTAGCAAAACTGTACTTCAAATCTATGATACTCCCCCACTTAACATACTGCTTGACTAGTTGGGCCCAAGCTTGCTGTACAACATTAAAACCTATTCAGTCTGTCTACAAACAGGCTCTCAAAGTGCTTGATAGGAAGCCCAATAGCCATCATCATTGTCACATCCTTAGAAAGCATGAGCTCTTGAGTTGGGAAAATCTTGTGCAATACACCGACGCATGTCTTGTATTCAAGATCCTCAATGGCCTGGCTCCCCCTCCACTCAATATTTTTGTTAAACAGAAAACCCAGACATATGGCAGCAGATCCACAAGGTCTGCCATGAGAGGTGACTGTATAGTTCCCCTAAGGAAAAGCACCTTTAGTAAATCTGCATTCTCTGTGAGAGCTTCCCATGTCTGGAATACACTGCCATCAGACACACATAACTGCACCACATATCACAATTTCACAAAATGCTTGAAGACATGGCTAAAGGTCAATCAGATTTGTGAACATGGTCCCTAGCTGTGTGTTGCCACTCCATGTTGTCTGTTGTCTGTAGCTTGTGAGGTGTGGAAACACTTTGTTGCTTTTATGAATTTTGTCTTGCTGCTTTTTGTTTTATGCTGCTCTGTCTGTAAGCTACGTCTTGCATGTCCTATGTTGCTCTGTCTGTATGCTATGTCTTGCTTGTTCTATGTTGCTATTGTCTATATTGTAATTGTTTTTAATAACCTGCCCAGGGACTGCGGTTGAAAATTAGCCGGTTGGCTAAAACCGGCACTTTTACTGAAATGTTGATTAATGTGCACTGTCCCTGTAAAAAAATAAATAAACTCAAACTCAAACTCAGAGTGAAGGAAAAGCAGCCAACAAGTGCTCAGCATATGTGGAAACTCCTTCAAGACTGTTTGAAAAGCATTCCAGGTGAAGCTGGTTGAGGGAATGCCAAGATTGTGCAAAGCTGTCATCAAGGCAAATAGTGGCTACTTTGATTAATCTAAAATGTATTTAAATTTTTAACACTTTTTTGGTTACTACATGATTCCATATGTGTTATTTCATAATTTCGATGTCTTGTAGAAAATAGTAAAAAGAAAGGAAAACCCTTGATTTAGTAGGTGTTCTAAAAGTTTGGTAGTGTATAATAATGATGTAATGATGAGTAAGGAGCTGAGATACTCGTTCTCTACATAGTATTATAGTCGAGTAATGACAATAGGTTGCATGGGCTATCTATATAGCGCTTTCCCAAGTGCAGGTACTTTATGTCGTAAGTGGAAATTCGCTTCAGCCATTAGCAATGTGTAGCACTCACCCACATACCTTAGTAAGTTAGAGTTGGACTATTACAGCATTCAATTTGTGAGTCATTAAACTACTTTAGGTCAGTTAACTCTTACACCCCATTCCTAAATATACTTTGTTCTTTGTGAATAAACGTACCACTATACAGTAACTGTTAAACTGCTGTAATAAACTATAATGAACATTTCACTTTGGTTCCATCCCATTTGGCACCCTATTCCCTAATTACTACACTTTTTTTTTGTCAAAGGCATACATGTCAAAGTAGTGCAGTATGTAGTGAATATTGTGCCATATGGGACAAAACCATATTGTGCCAAGAAAGCCAAAGCCATGTTAGTTCATAGACTGGCCTCTAGATGGCTCATGGCTGACCTGTATCTGTGTTCTGTTGAAGCCACGCCCACCCATCACCACGGCCACAGCTGCCTGAGACTGAGAGTCTACGTCTGCTGCTCCACGGGTGGGTCTCTCTCTCTCTCTCTCTCTCTCTCTCTCTCTTTCTCTCTCTCTCTCTCTCTCTCTCTCGTATACACACACTCAGTCACATGCACACACGCACACACACAGTTGACACTGGAGACCTGAGACTACATGTTTTGACAGTGATTTCCTAGTGTTCTTATAGTGAGGTTATTTATATCTCACTGTGTTCCAGGGTTGTATGATGATCTATGTTATTCTGTGTTCCAGGGCATTGGTAGTAATGTACAGTGTTATTCTGGGTCTCAGTGCTCTAATAGCTTTTGATAGGTAAATCTCTCTTCTATCCTGATGTGCTCTCTCCCTCTGATGCTTTCCCCCTTTCTCAGCCGCTCTCCTCTCTCTCGTTCTCTCCCTCTCTCTATCTGCCTCTCTTCAACTTCCCTCTCTATCTCTCTCTCTTTATTTCTCTCTCTCTTTATTTCTCTCTCTCTCATTTTCTCACTAACTCCTCTCCTGCCCCCCTCTCTCCTATCCCCATCGCTCTGATAGTTGATTCTCTCTCTGATAGTGACATTCTGTGTTATTTTTACTCCAGTAGCCTCTCTCCCCTGCAGGCCTTTGATCAAAGCCCTGTGCTGAAAGCTCTCCCTACTTCTCTAACCTTGTCAGCATTAATACATCCCACACCCAGGCCAGTGTCAGCTTCTGTGTACACATCACCTTAACCTCCTCTCTGAGTGTCAGGGCTAATCTATTGAAGTGTCCACTTTGGGGGGGGGGGGGGGGGGGGGGGGGGGGGGGTATAAAGTGGATATAAAGTGTGTGTGTGTGTGTCCGTGTGTTTTCCAATGTGTGTGATAGTGTTTACTTTACAAACGACAACCGTTACTCTGCAAGGTCTGCTTAGTAGCCTAGCTATCATCTGAACTCAATTGCTATTCTCATTCCACTTTATCTCTGCCATATCCCTTTTGTTTTGAGACCATTTTTCTCTACAAATACACATACTTACCATATGCCTCGTTTCTTGTGCCATATGCTACATCCCTCTTTGCAGTGCAATAGAATATGGATAAGCAATGTGCATTCTCATTTAAAATCTCACTGAGCTGATGTTAATGTAATGCCAAGTCTAGACTATCAGTGTGTGTAATACTTTCCCTCTCAGTGAATATGCCTTCATCTTCTGCTCGATAGCTTCACCTCATAGTATATCTTTATGTACTGGACTGGAGTATCCTGGCATTCACACAATATGTGTCCCAAATGGCACGCATTCCCTTTATAGTGCATTAATTCTGACCTAGGCAAATACGGTGTACTATAAACTGTAGCACTATATAAAGTGCATTCAGAGAGAATTCAACCCCTTCCCTTTTTCCACATTTTCTTGTGTTACAGCCTTATTGTAAAATGGTTTAAATAAAACATTTTCCTCATCAATCTACACACCATACCCCATAATGACAAAGCGAAAACAGCTTTTTAGATTTTTTTGCAAATTTTATCAAAATAAAAACATATCTTATTTATATAAGATGTTTCTTCAACTTGATTGGAATCCATGTGGTAAATTCAATACAATGGACTTGGAAAGGCACACACCTGTCTATGTAAGGTCCCACAGTTGACAGTGTATGTCAGAGCAAAAACCAAGCCATGAGGTCGAAGGAATTGTCTATAGAGTTCCGAGACAGGATTGTGTTGAAGAACAGATCTGGGGAAGGGTACCAAAAATGTTTGCCGCATTGAAGGTTCCCAAGAACACAGTGGCCTCCATCAATGGAAGAAGTTTGGAACCACCAAGACTCCTCCTAGAGCTGGCTTCCCAGTCAAACTGAGCAATCGGGGGAGAAGGTCCTTGGTCAGGGAGGTGACCAAGAACCCGATGGTCACTCTGACAGAGCTCCAGAGTTCCTCTGTGGAGATGGGAGTACTTTCCAGAAGGACAACCAGATCTGCAGCACTCCACTAATCAGGCCTTTGTGGTAGAGTGGGCAGACAGAAGCCACTCCTCAATAAAAGGCTAATTACATTCTCGTCTGATGAAACCAAGATTTTGCTATTTGGCCTGAATGCCAAGTGTCACGTCTGGAGGAAACCTGGCACCATCCCTACTGTGAAGCATGGTGGTGGTGGCATCATGCTGTGAGGATGTTTTCAGTGGCAGGGACTGGGAGACTTGTCAGGATAGACGGAATGATGAATGGAGCAAAGTACAGAGAAATCCTTGATGAAAACTTGCTCCAGAGCGCTCAGGACCTTGACTGGGGTGAAGGTTCACCTTCCAACAGGACATCCACCCTAAGCACACAGCCAGGACAACGGAGGAGTGGCTTCGGAACAAGTCTCTAAATGGTGTTGAGTGGCCCTGCCAGAGCCCGGACTTGAACTCGATCAAACAGCTCTGGAGAGACCTGAAGGCACTGCCTGCCAAAGGGGCTTCAACACTGCCTTCAGAAAGTGTTCAGACCCCTAGACTATTTCCACACTTGTTGTGTAACAACCTGAATTTAAAATGTCCCTGGCCTACACACAATAACCCATAATGTCAAAGTGGAATTGTGTATGTAAAATGTTGATAAGTATTCAAACCCTTTGTTATGGCAAGTCTAAATAAGTAAATAAATAATGAAGGGGGCTCCCGAGTGGCGCAGTGGTCTAATACACTTCATCTCAGTGCAAGAGGTGTCACTGCAGTACCTGGTTCAAATCCAGGCCATATCACATCTGGCAGTGATTGGGAGTCCCATAGGGTGGCGCACAATTGGCCCAGCG
Organism: Oncorhynchus kisutch; assembly: GCF_002021735.2. Lineage (NCBI taxonomy): Eukaryota > Metazoa > Chordata > Actinopteri > Salmoniformes > Salmonidae > Oncorhynchus > Oncorhynchus kisutch. The sequence continues at coordinate 48,050,587 of NC_034187.2, read as the reverse complement.
TCATCCGGGATTGGCCGGGGTAGGCCGTCATTGTAAATAAGAATTAGTTTTTTGTTGACCCCAGTCAAATAAAAAATGAAATAAAAAACTTTCAGGGATTTCACCATGAGGACCATGGGGACGAAGTTTAATGGCTGTGATAGGAGAAAACTGAGAATGGATCAGCAATATTGTTGTCACTCCACTATACTAACTTAATTGACAGAATAAATAGGAGGAAGCATGTACAGAATAAAAATGTTGCAACAAGGTACTAAAGTAATACTGCAAAACATTTGGCAAAGCAATTAACTTTTTGTCCTGAATGCAAAGTATTGTGTTTGGGGCAAATCCAATATAAAACATTACTCCTCCATATTTTCAATCATAGTGGTGGCTGCATCATATTATGGGTATGCTTATAATCCTTAAGGACTGGGGAGTTTTTCAGGATAAAACATTAATTAAATGGAGCTAAGCACAGGCAAAATCTGGTTTAGTCTGCTTTTCACCAGACACTGGGAGATGAATTCACCTTTCAGCAGGACAATAACCCAAAACACAAGGCCAAATCTTCGTTGGAGTTGGCAATACCTCAAAATAGTTGTTTATCAATGATCAACATCTAATCTGATAGAGCTAAAGAATTTTGAAAAGAATAATGGGAAAATGTTGCACAATCCATGTGTGGAAAGCTCTTAGAGACTTACCCAGAAAGACTCACTAATCGCTGCCAAAGGTGAATCTAACATGTATTGACTTGAATAGTTATCTAATCAAGATAAATTAGCATTTTATTTTTCATACATTTGTAAAAAAACAAACATGTATGAGTTTTTCTTCCACTTTGACATTACAGCGTTTTGTGTAAGTTGTTTACAAAAAAATGACAATTAAATCAATTTTAATCCCGCTTTGTAACACAATAATGTTGGGAAAAAGTAAAGTGGTGTGAATAATTTCTGAAGGCACAGTAAGTAGTGCACTATATAGGGAATAGGATGCCGTTTGAGACGGAACCCGCTCTCTGGTCAAAGGTAGTGTACTTTATAGGGAAGTTTCTGTGTAAAATAAGTAGTGTGGGCAATTTAATGACTTTGCATATTTGTGTTCCTCTCTCTCTCTAAGTCTCCCATGGTGATGATTCCAGTCAGACTCCACCTGACTACACAGTCAGGCCCAATATCAAAATACACAACATTGGTGAGTGCTCTCAATTCTATCCTGATGTGCTCTCTCTGACGCTTTCCCCCGCTCTTCCTGCCCCCCCTTTCTTTTTCTCTCTCAGTAATGGCATAATATTATTTATATGGGTTCTGAATAGAGGTCGACCGATTGAGATTTTTCAACGCCAATACCGATACCGATTACTGGAGGACCAAAAAAAGCCGATACCGATTAAACGGACAATTTTTATTTATTTATTTGTAATAATGACAATTACCACACTACTGAATGAACGCTTATTTGAACTTAATATAATACATCAATAAAATCAATTTAGCCTCAAATAAATAATGAAACATGTTCAATTTGGTTTAAATAATGCAAAAACAAAGTGTTGGAGAAGAAAGTAAAAGTGCAATATGTGCCATGTAAAAAAGCTAACGTTTAAGTTCCTTGCTCAGAACATGAGAACATATGAAAGCTGGTGGTTACATATGAAAGCTTCAATATTCCCAGGAAATAAGTTTTAGGTTGTAGTTATTATAGGAATTATAGGACTATTTCTCTCTATACCATTTGTATTTCATTAACCTTTGACTATTGGATGTTCTTATAGTCACTTTAGTATTGCCAGTGTAACAGTATAGCTTCTGTCCCTCTCCTCGCTCCTACCTGGGCTCGAACCAGGAACACATCGACAACAGCCACCCTCGAAGCAGCGTTACCCATGCAGAGCAAGGGGAATAACTACTCCAAGTCTCAGAGCGAGTGACGTTTAAAACGCTTTTAGCGCGCACCACACTAACTAGCTAGCCATTTCACATCGTTTACACGAGCCTAATCTTGGAAGTTGATAGGATTGAAGTCATAAACAGCTGCTGGCAAACGCACTAAAGTGCTGTTTGAATGAATGCTTACGAGCATGCTGGTGCCTACCACCGCTCAGTCAGACTGCTCTATCAAATCATAGACTTAGTTATAACATAATAACACACAGAAATACGAACTTTAGGTCATTAATATGGTCGAATACGGAAACTATCATCTTGAAAACAAGACGTTTATTCTTTCAGTGAAATACGGAACCGTTCCGTATTTTATCTAACGGGTGGCATCCATAAGTCTAAATATTCCTGTTACATTGCACAACCTTCAATGTAATGTCATAATTACGTAAAATTTGGGCAAATTAGGCAGCCCAAACTGTTGCATATACACTGACTCTGCGTGCAGTGAACGCAAGAGACGTGACACAATTTCACCTGGTTAATATTGCCTGCTAACCTGGATTTCTTTTAGCTAATTATGCAGGTTTAAAAATATATACTTCTGTATATTGATTTTAAGAAAGGCATTGATGTTTATGGTTAGGTACACATTGGAGCAACGACAGTCCTTATTCGCGAATACGCACCGCATCGATTATATGCAATGCAGGACATGCTAGATAAACTAGTAAAATCATCAACCATGTGTAGTTAACTAGTGATTATGATTGATTGATTGTTTTTTATAAGATAAGTTTAATGCTAGCTAGCAACTTACCTTGGCTTACTGCATTCGTGTAACAGGCAGGCTCCTCGTGGAGTGCAATGTAGTCAGGTGGTTAGAGCGTTGGACTAGTTAACTGTAAGGTTGCAAGATTGAATCCCCGAGCTGACAAGGTAAAAATCTGTCGTTCTGCCCCTGAACGAGGCAGTTAACCCACCGTTCCTAGGCCGTCATTGAAAATAAGAATGTGTTCTTAACTGACTTGCCTAGTTAAATAAAGGTGTAAAATATTATTTTTTTTATCGGCCAAATCGGTGTCCAAAAATAGCGATTTCCGATTGTTATGAAAACTTGAATTCGGCCCCAATTAATCGGCCATTCCGATTAATCGGTCGACCTCTAGTTCTGAATACCACCTTGCTAGGAACACACTCACACACATCATTATATTCCTCTTTCTTTCTTTCTCTCTGTCTGTCACAAACACATACAACCACACACACACACACACAGTTGTTCAATGGTGGCCGGATGGATCATGACCGAGTTTATGGAGGAAAATAAATAAATACAGTAAACACACATAGTCCAAACAACCCAAATGCCTTGGGGCCTCCTGATGCATCTTTCTGTACTTTATGGATTAGTGGCATCAACAGAAAGAGGACACAATTGAAGTCATAACCCATAAACACAACCCTGATGGCCTCGCTGACCATGTTGAAGCTATAGAAATCTGGTTGCAATTTCAGTTTAAGCACCAGAATTAACAAATGGATAGAATTTTATTTTTTTACATTTAAAAAGAAAATAGGACTGGTGGAGTTACACTACCGTTCAAAAGTTTGGGGTCACTTAGAAATGTCCTTGTTTTTGAAAGAAAAGCTATTTTTTTTGTCCATTTAAAATAACAGTGTAGCCATTGTTAATGTTGTAAATGACTATTGTAGTGGGAAACGGCAGATTTTTTATGGGATATCTACATAGGCGTACAGAAGCCCATTATCAGCAACCATCACTCCTCACTCCCCATCACTCCTCATTCAGAACAAGATTAGACTGATGAGTTTCAGAAGAAAGTACCTTGTTTTTGGCCAATTTAAGCCTGTAATCGAACCCACAAATGCTGACGCTCCAGATACCCAACCAATCTAAAGGATGGCAGTTTTATTGCTTCTTTAATCAGGACAACAGTTTCAGCTGAACTAACAATTGCAAATGGGTTTTCTAAAGATCAATTAGCTGTTTAAAATTATAATCTTGGAATAGTTAACACAACGTTGCATTGGAACACGGGAGTGATGGTTGCTGATAATACGCCTCTGTATGCCTATGTAGATATTCCATTAAATATGAGCTGTTTCAAGCTACAATAGTCATTTACAACATTAACAATGTCTACACTGTTTTTCTGATCAATTTGATGTTATTTTAATGGACTTTAAAAAATAAAAATAAATTAAACAAGGACATTTCTAAGGTACCCCAAACTTTTGAACAGTAGTGTATGTCGCACATGCAGTTAACAAAAATATATGGAAATGTCTGCTCTATCCAAAATTACAACCAACTGATTGCAGCATTACTGCAATGGAAGGGGGAGGCAGTAATGAACTTGTCTGTTGGCCCTGCATTAAAGACCAAAATTGGTTAAAGAAAATTGTGATAAATAAAAAAGTATAGTATTTAAGGACAACAGCTGCGCCAAACAACAGCTGCGCCAAACAACAACAGCTGCGCCAAACAGGTTGAAAATAGTTGTGAAGAGATTTTCGATTGACCGATTCCGTGGCACATTGCTGATACACAAGACGACGCCTGATTCAAAACTTGCAACCAATAGAATGTTATATACAGTCAAATCAAATCAAATCAAATCAAATGTATTTATATAGCCCTTCGTACATCAGCTGATATCTCAAAGTGCTGTACAGAAACCCAGCCTAAAACCCCAAACAGCAAGCAATGCAGGTGTAGAAGCACGGTGGCTAGGAAAAACTCCCTAGAAAGGCCAATACCTAGGAAGAAACCTAGAGAGGAACCAGGCTATGTGGGGTGGCCAGTCCTCTTCTGGCTGTGCCGGGTAGAGATTATAACAGAACATGGCCAAGATGTTCAAATGTTCATAAATGACCAGCATGGTCGAATAATAATAAGGCAGAACAGTTGAAACTGGAGCAGCAGCACAGTCAGGTGGAAGTTGAAACCGGAGCAGCAGCATGGCCAGGTGGACTGGGGACAGCAAGGAGTCATCATGTCAGGTAGTCCTGGGGCATGGTCCTAGGGCTCAGGTCCTCCGAGAGAGAGAAAGAAAGAGAGAAGGAGAGAATTAGAGAACGCACACTTAGATTCACACAGGACACCGAATAGGACAGGAGAAGTACTCCAGATATAACAAACTGACCCCAGCCCCCCGACACATAAACTACTGCAGCATAAATACTGTAGGCTGAGACAGGAGGGGTCAGGAGACACTGTGGCCCCATCCGAGGACACCCCCGGACAGGGCCAAACAGGAAGGATATAACCCCACCCACTTTGCCAAAGCACAGCCCCCACACCACTAGAGGGATATCTTCAACCACCAACTTACCATCCTGAGACAAGGCTGAGTATAGCCCACAAAGATCAGTATATCACAAAAGTGTATATACAGTATATCACAAAAGTGAGTACACCCCTCACATTTTTGTAAATATTGGAGTATATCTTTTCATGTGACAACACTGAAGAAATGACACTTTGCTACAATGTAAAGTAGTGAGTGTACAGCTTGTATAACTGTAAATTTGCTGTCCCCTCAAAATAACAACACACAGCCATTACTGTATAAACCGCTGGCAACAAAAGTGAGTACACCCCAATTTCTAGTGTCATAGTAAAGCATCTGAATACTTAAGGTATTTCTGTTTTATTATTAATATATTTGCTAAAATGTCTAAAAACCTGTTTTTGCTTTGACATTATTGGGTATTGTGTGTAACAAAATGTGGAAAAAGTGAAGGGATCTGAATACTATCCGAATGCACTGTATGTATATGGGGGGGATACAATCATCCCAGCTCTGCAGATTTTGCTGCGACAAGACGGAATCATTATGTCACTTGTTTTGGTACTGCCCATATGTAGCTTGTTTTTAGTCGTAGGTTCAGCAATGGCTGAAGAATTGTAGCATTTACCTGGAGCTAACTCTGCATATAGCACTGCTGTTTGATTTGAAAAGTCATAGTCAATTGATGAATAACACAAGAAGTCTTAGAAAAAATGTTTGTCTTTAATTTACAATCTGTAGAAACTATGAAAATAGAAAGTTCCCGAAATGTTGTGAAACATCACAGCACAGTGGGAAAATATATTGCAATTATAAATCAAAACTGGATGGCCTTCAGCGATATATGGGAGGGGTTGAGGGTAGCTGGAGGGTGGGACTAAAAACAAACAAAAAATATAACTAATGTCAAATATAATGTGTCCGTAAAATGTATATGGTATGTATAAGCTGGATGTAGAAGCCTAAGTATTCGTTTACTCCAATTAGGGGAGGAGTGGTAGGAGTTGCGAAAAATAATAAAGAAGGGGAATATATTAAAATATATTCTTTATATATATATATACTGAACAAAAATATAAACACAACATGTAAAGTGTTGGTCCCATGTTAAAAGTTCCCAGAAAATTCCATTAGCACAAAAAGCTAATTTCTCTCAAATGTGCATAAATGTGTTAGTGAAGATTTCTCCTATAATCCATCCACCTGAATGGTGTGGCAAATCAAGAAGCTGATTCAGCAGCATAATTGCACAGGTAATGTGCTGAGAACAATTAAAGGCCACTCTAAAATGTGCAGTTTCGTCACACAACATAATGCCGCAGATGTCAGAAGTTTTGAGAGAGCGTGGAAATGTCCACCAGAGCTGTTGCCAGATAATTGAATGTTAATTTCTCTACCATAAGCCACCTCCAACGTCGTTTTGGAGAACCGGCCTCACAACCGCGTTGTGTGGGCTAGCAGTTTGCTGACGTCAATGTGTGAACAGAGTGCACCTTGGTGGCGGTGGGGGTTGTGGTATGGGCAGGCATAAGCTACGGACAACACAATTGCATTTTATCGATGTCAATAGAGATAACGTGACGAGATCCTGAGGCCCATTGTTCTGCCATTCATCTGCCTCCATCACCTCATGTTTCAGCATGATAATGCACGGCCCCATGTCGCAAGGATCTGTACACATTTCCTGGAAGCTCAAAATGTCCCAGTTCTCCAATGGCCTGCGTACTCAATGTACCATTTCCCGCCAATATCTAGCAACTTCGCACAGCCATTGTAGAGGAGTGGGACAACATTCCACAGGCCACAATGAACAGCCTGATCAACTCTATGAGAAGGACATGTCCTGCGCTGCATGAGGCAAATGATGGTCACACCAGATACTGACTGGTTTTCTGATCACGCCACTGTAACGGCTTTCTTATATCTCATCCTCGGATGAGGAGGTGTAGCAAGGATCGGACCAAAATGCAGCGTGGCTATTGCAATCCATGTTTATTAAATAAATAAAGAAACGAACTTTACAAAAACAATAAACGTAATGTGAAAACCGAAACAGCCCTATCTGGTGCAAACACAAAGACAGGAACAATCACCCACGAAAACACTCACAGAATATGGCTGCCTAAATATGGTTCCCAATCAGAGACAACGAGAATCACCTGACTCTGATTGAGAACCGCCTCAGGCAGCCAAACCTATGCTACACCCCTACTCAGCCGCAATCCCAATGCCTACAAAACCCCAATACGAAACACAACAAAATAAACCCATGTCACACCCTGGCCTGACCAAATATATAACGAAAACACAAAATACTATGACCAAGGCGTGACAGAACCCCCCCCCTAAGGTGCGGACTCCCGGACACACCTCAAAACCATAGGGAGGGTCCGGGTGGGCGTCTGTCCATGGTGGTGGCTCCGGCTCGGGACGTGGACCCCACTCCATTAATGTCATAGTTCCTCCCCTTCGCGTCCTGGGATAATCCACCCTCGCCGCCGACCATGGCCTAATAGTCCTCACCCAGAACCCCACTGGACTGAGGGGCAGCTCGTGACTGAGGGGCAGCTCGTAACTGAGGGTCAGCTCGGGACTGAGGGGCAGCTCGGGACTGAGGAAGCTCGGGACTGAGGGGCAGCTCGGGACTGAGGAGCAGCTCGGGACTGAGGAGCAGCTCGGGACTGAGGGGAAGCCCGGGACTGAGGGGAAGCCCAGTACTGAGGGGAAGCCCAGTACTGAGACGAAGCCCAGTACTGAGAGGAAGCCCAGTACTGAGATGAAGCCCAGTACTGAGATGAAGCTCAGGCAGGTAGTTGGCTCCGGCAGATCCTGGCTGGCTGGCGGATCTGGAAGAGTCTGGTTGACTGGCAGATCTGGAAGATCATGGCTGACTGGCAGATCTGGAAGAATCTGGTTGACTGGCAGATCTGGAAGAATCTGGTTGACTGGCAGATCTGGAAGATCATGGCTGACTGGCGGATCTAGCTGCTCTGGCTGCTCCATGCAGACTGGCAGCTCTGGCTGCTCCATGCAGACTGGCTGCTTTGGCTGCTCCATGCAGACTGGCAGCTCTATGCAGACTGACAGCTCTGGCTGCTCCATGCAAACTGGCAGCTCTGGCTGCTCCATGCAGACTGGCAGCTTTGGCTGCTCCATGCAGACTGGCAGCTCTATGCAGACTGACAGCTCTGGCTGCTCCATGCAGACTGGCAGCTTAGGCTGCTCCATGCAGTCTGGCAGCTCAGGCTGCTCCGAACAGGCAGGAGGCTCCGGCAGCGCTGTAGAGGAGGAAGGCTCTGGAAGCGCTGAACAGGCGGGAGACTCCGACAGCGCAGGAGAGGAGGAAAACGCTGGCTGCGCTGAACAGGCGGGAGGCTCCGACAGCGCTAGAGGGAAGGAAGGCTCTGGCTGTGCTGAACAGGTGAGGCGCACTGAAGGCCTGGTGCGTGGTGCTGGAACTGGTGGTACTGGATCGAGGACACGCCCAGGAAACCGGCGGACTGGTGTTTGGAGGTGGCTCTGGATAGACCGGACCATTCAGGCGCACTGGAGCTCTTGAGCACCGAGCCTTCCCAACCTTACCTGGCTCGATGCCCACTCTAGCCCGGCCAATACGAAGAGCTGGTATGAACCGCACCGGGCTATGCACCCGCACTGGAAACACCGTGAGCTCCATAGCATAACACGGTGCCTGCCCGGTCTCTCTAGCCCCCCGGTAAGCACAGGGAGTTTGCGCAGGTCTCCTACCTGGCATAGCCATACTCCCTGTAAGCCCCCCCCCCCCCAATACATTTTTGGGGCCGACTCTCAGGCTTCTTTCTGCACCGCCGTGTCTTTCTCTTCGACTCCATTCTCCTATAGCCCTCTTCGCACTGCTCCAGCGAATCCCAGGCGGGCTCCGGCACTCTCTCTGGGTCGACCGCCCACCTGTCTATTTCCTCCCACGTCGTATACTCCATACTCCTGCTGTCCATAACGTCCTCCCATGTCCATTCCTCCTTTCGCTGCTCCTGCTGTCGCTGTTGCCTGTTACCACGCCACTTGGTCCGGGTGTGGTGGGTGATTCTGTAACGGCTTTCTTCTATCTCCTCCTCGGACGAGGAGGTGTAGCAAGGATCGGACCAAAATGCAGCGTGGCTATTGCAATCCATGTTTATTAAATAAATAAAGAAACACAAACTTTACAAAAACCGAAACAGCCCTATCTGGTGCAAACACAAAGACAGGAACAATCACCCACGAAAACACTCACAGAATATGGCTGCCTAAATATGGTTCCCAATCAGAGACAACGAGAATCACCTGACTCTGATTGAGTTGAGAACCGCCTCAGGCAGCCAAACCTATGCTACACCCCTACTCAGCCGCAATCCCAATGCCTACAAAACCCCAATACGAAACACAACAAAATAAACCCATGTCACACCCTGGCCTGACCAAATATATAACGAAAACACAAAATACTATGACCAAGGCATGACAGCCACAACCTTTTTTTAAAGTTATCTGTGACGAACAGATATATCTGTATTCCCAGGCATGTGAAATCCATAGATTAGGGCCTAATGAATTTATTTCATTTGACTGACTTCCTTATATGAACTCATTAAAATCTTTGAAATTGCTGCGTGTTACGTACATTTTTTTATTCAGTATATATTTACAACAAAGATATGTGTGGTGTATTGGAAGTGATGCAGAGAATTACATTGATAGAAGTCACACTCAGTTTCTATGGAACAAACTCACTCAACGCCCCTCCCTGTCTGAGATAACATATTGATGAATACCTTGTCAGCTAATCTCATAGAGTTAAATAAAGAACTCATCTTTTTATTTGTGCAATTGTGGCATCTGTGACAGCATGGACATTGCTATTGAGGCTCCAAGTAGTCAATGTTCTTTTTCTTTTGTGTTTGAAAGAAGTGTAAAGCTAATATTGGTGGTTTACCGCCACCTGCAGTGCTGGAGTCCTGAATCAAATCTTGTGTGTTTATTGTTGAGAATAGATGGTGGTGATTTAGCTTAAAGCCATTAACTGACCATAGGCCAATCAATTTGAAGAAGACCATGCTCTGATCCTTGGCTGATTGCTCAAAACCCATAGGAATCCCCACCCAGTTGACTGCTTTAAAAGGGTAGAGGCCCTCAATGGCATGCTAAAATGGGTTATATCCATCTAGAGTCCTCTATCTAACTTTATGGGCTGTCAGCTGGAACAGTCTCAGTTTACCACATGTACTCAACTGGACTCGGCTCTATCACTTTACCATATTACTTTATTTGACCATGTCACTGGTGTAGATGTCAGGGTTGTGTCATCGTCGTAGCCGACAGACATGTTTCCTAATATTTCTAAGAATGGTTTTGACGTGGCAGACGCGCACAGACAAACCGGTCGAGTTGGATGTTGTTCTTTCTCTTGAGTCAACAGGGGGGAAAAGTCTGCTGCCACGTGTCATTCGTCGTATCAGTGTCACATCTTGTGTGTGTGTCTCTCTTAGTTCGTTAACTCTTCACTGTCTGTCCCCATAGTGGCCTATTTTTTACATTTTTTTCACCTTTTATTTAACTAGTCAAGTCAATTAAGAACAAATACTTATTTATAATGACAGCCTACCAGGGAACAGTGGGTTAACTGCCTTGTTCGGGGGCAGAACGACTTTTACCTTGTCGGCGACTTTTACCTTTCGGTTACTGGCCCAATGCTCTAACCACTAGGCTACCTGCCTATAGGGAGGCTCAGGATTCTGGTCACACATCCCAAGCTTACTTTGAGAATGAGATGTATTTTTTCCCTGTTCTCTCTTTCTCTTGCTCTCCAGCTAATGCAGGATTGTGCCTAATCAATGGGTTTGTTCTATGTTAATTTCATTTAATTGCAAATCCTGCTAGATGAAGCCGAATCATTAGAATAAAAATATACATACATTTTAAAAGATGAACAACGAAGTGTGGTTATTCCTCTTCCCAATAGGGAATATGGCATCATATGTAGCAGCACAGGTGATAATTGCCGATTTTTGTTACATTTCTCTGTTTGTTCTCTACATGTGGATGTGCATTATTTGTATGCATTGCAAACATCGGCTGTAGATTGATTGAGTTAATGTGTCATTTGATGGTTTCTCTCACCCTCTCTCTCTCTCACTCTCTCGGTCTGTCTCTGTCTGTCTCTCTCTCCACAGATGAATTTAACCCTGAAATTCCCAAACTGGAGAAGAGCGTCAGTGGCAGCAGCCGATCACGCGATCGCCTTCTGCTCACCGTGGCAACACTGCTCATCTCCGCCCTCCTGGTTTCCTAGCGACTGTCCCCCTGAGTGACATCACATGGATATCTGAAATGCTTAGACTGAAGGGCTCTGTATCCATTGACCCCGGGTTCAATTAGAAAGTGAGAGGGAACCAAGTAAATGTCACACAATTCAACCAATCAAAAGCCAGAATTACAATCAATTTGACACAACCATAAAAAACAGGACTTACTCTCAAATCGTAATCACTCAATTCTATCTTAACTCACCTGTAGTCACTGTTGATACACAGTTTGTGCGACGTCTTTGGTTCATGCATTGTCGGACATACACTACGTGCATATGTGCCACTGCATTTCATGCATTTGGTGTGCCACCACACGGACCAAAGCAGAAAATGGCATTCAGACTTAGACATGATACAGCCATCATGCCTAGGCTGCCTCTGGCTACACACACACAGTTAAAGTAGGGCATGTGCAGTGGGATTTGTAATGGGAGTATGGCTGCCTGTCTATCTGCGAAGGAACTCGCATGACATTGTCTTCAGCTTGTCCCAATATGAAGGACCTTTGAGCTCTGTGGACTGGGATGGCCATAACTGGACTGGGCTCCACTGAGCCTGACCAATGGACTGTCCAATAGGCTTTGATGGACGGAACTCAACTGGACTTGGCGTTGCTGCAGTACTGTGGACCATGCTGGACTCTGCCAAGATTCACTGTACTGTGCTGTGCCATATACTTGCAGCCATTTCTCTACACTGCTGCCATTCTACCGGATGTTAACCCATCTTTTACTGTCATAGATACGAGTTGGTCACACCGAGGCCCAGGTGTTGATGGTGTTGACCGGAAGACAGAAATATTTTAAGAGAATCTCTGTAAGGCCCTTATCCATCTCCTCTAGATGGGCTCTAACTGTGGCTTTGTGGTGCATAGAAAGGTCTAAAGCCCACATGTCAAAGACAAAATAGACGGTGCCCTTCAAGAACTGGTCCTAGATCTGTTTTCATATCTGCCTTCAAACCTTATTAACTGGAATTAAAGAGACTCTGCACCTGTGCTTTGAGGGCATTTCCAGAAGCACAGATCTGTGTTTTTACCTGATGCATCTACCCATAACACTTTGTCTGGGTTACAGGTAACAATCTTGTATCAATAGTCAACAGAATGGTTTCTATTGCCACAAATTACAATATTAAACATTTCATAACAACAAATACCCTACAAATCCAGACCTGATTATTATTATTTTTTCCTCCATCACTTTCAAAGGTTACCGAATCAAGGCTGTTCATTATTACAATCTCAGTCACTGTGGTAACTACCAAATATAGTAGTCACAGTGCGGCAGGTGCCTGAGGAAACTGTGATTTGTGTCACAGATTACTTTAGTCTCCATTTTGTAAACATGCGTGAATTTGCAGACAGACAGCAGTCCACAGATTTACTGTTTTATACTATAAAGTCTGACAATATTCGGATTGCATTTTTGATGACAATGCTGTATGGTTTATTAACATTTATTTACACATTTGTTTACATTATTTATTGATTTGCTTGTTTATCCGTGTACATTTCCAAGTATTTTTTCATTAAGCTATTGTACCAAATTTTTTTTACTTTTTTATTTTTGCTAAAGCATTTGCTTCTGTTAAGTACAGTACATGGATGTATGCCAGTTAAGACTTTTGAGGAGAGGTGTAACTATTCTTCTCACATGTTATAAAGCATTACATTTAACCATAGCATTTATGCCTGCAGCACGGGGGAAATAAGAGGAGAGGTGATACTGGATAAAAAAACATCACTCCTCCAGTGCTGCACTTAAAATTCTTGACACGAGAAATGACGATAGTGCATTGTAATATAACTTTATAAACATGCTGGTAGGGGCTGAATTTGTGTGTGTGTGGGTGTGTCAGAGAGAGTGAGAGAGAAAAGGCATTATTGAGAGAGAAAAACACATTGTTGTGCATATGGAGGTATAAGGAGTGTAATTGTCCGTGCTTTCGAGTATGTGTGCATTTTAGACATTTCGTATTCGTTGAGGGACTTGTTTGTAGGATCTGAATATGCAGGAGTGTATGAGAGATAGAGAGTATTTGCTTCAGTAATGTTAGCTTATGTTAGGTTTTATGTTTTTAAAAAAGCATTTACTAATGTTGGAGACAACAACAAGAATTGTGTTTACCTTTGACAAGAATCAATTTAAAAACATGTAAATTCAACTAAGAATGACAATGATTAAAATGATGACAATAAAAATCATACTTTTAGCAAAAGTCTTTATACATCTATATCCTAAGTTAAATGATTCAGTTGCTAAGTTGTTTTGTCAGGAACGTTCCTTATAAGAATGATTTAGCCAGGCACGTCACCCGTGATACAAGTCAGTATTTGATGTCCATCCATGTCTAAGGACGTTGGGAGATGACATGGAAACCAGCCACTAGGAGCAGCAGTGAGCGTCGTTACCTTCAAGGAGGCTTTGGTTTTGCTAGGGCGGTTCCAAAGGTTGCATGTTCGAATCCAGCGATAGAAAGTTGGTTTAAAAAAAATAATGTTAAGCCTATCCCTAACCTTAACCCTTACCGTAACCATTTGTAGTTCATTCCTAACCTTAAGAATGATGAGTTAATGCCTAAACTTAACCTTGGAATGATACGGAGAAGTCACTAAACACTTGACGTTTGAGAAACATGGATGAATGTCTAATTCTGACAGACTGAGAGCTTGTTGGATTTAGCACGACCTTTCAGTCTCCATTTATGTTTATTTTTCGTCTTTGATCTTCTATCTCACCTCCAACTTACCTTGCCCTAAACTTTCTCTTTCTCTTACAGTTTGTATGTTTATCTTCCCTTTCTGTTTGGTCCTTGTCTTTTCCTGTTAAGATCCATTCCCTCTCTCGTATACTCATTTGAACTATTTCCATCCTACATACTGACACGCACAACCCACTCATCCACACTAACACCTTCATCACATGGCCTGTGCTTACAGTAATATATCTCCACTTGAGAGCACAAGCGCAGCACCCATAAAACATAATGACAACGTGGGGAAAACCAACCTACTGCTCCATCTCTCTGTCTCTCTCTCCATCCCCCATTCTCTCGCTCTGCTCCCCACAAAACACCTGCAAGCCATTCATGTCTCCACACATCTCCATCTCCCTCAGTTTTTCTCCCCGTCCCTCTACCCCTCGCTCCCTGTGCCCCTGTCAGTTTCTCTCTAATCTTGGTACGCTAACCGGAGAAGTCTACAAAAGGGACTGACACATACAGTTGAAGTCGGAAGTTTACATACACCTACAGTGCAGCAAAAAAGTATTTAGTCAGCCACCAATTGTGCAAGTTCTCCCACTTAAAAAGATGAGAGAGGCCTGTCATTTTCATCATAGGTACACTTCAACTATGACAGACAAAATGAGAAAAAAAATCCAGAAAATCACATTGTAGGATTTTTTATGAATTTATTAGCAAATTATGGTGGAAAATAAGTATTTGGTCACCTACAAACGAGCAAGATTTCTGGCTTTCACAGACCTGTAACTTCTTCTTTAAGAGGCTCCTCTGTCCTCCACTCGTTACCAGCTTGGAAAATTACAGATTCTGATAGGCTAATTGACATCATTTGAGTCAATAGGAGGTGTACCTATGGATGTATTTCAAGGCCTACCTTCAATCCCAGTGCCTCTTTCCTTGACATCATGGGAAAATCAAAAGAAATCAGCCAAGAACTCAGAAAAAATATGTAGACCTCCACAAGTCTCGTTCATCCGTGGGAGCAATTTCCAAATGCCTGAAGGTACCACGTTCATCTGTACAAACAATAGTACACAAGTATAAACACCATGGGACCAAGCAGCCGTCATACCGCTCAGGAAGGAGACGCATTCTGTCTCCTAGAGATGAATGTACTTTGGTGCGAAAAGTGCAAATCAATCCCAGAACAACAGCAAAGGACCTTGTGAAGGTGCTGGAGGAAACAGGTACACAAGTATCTATATCCACAGTAAAACGAGTCCTATATTGACATAACCTGAAAGGCCGCTCAACAAGGAAGAATCCACTGCTCCAAAACCGCCATAAAAAAGCCAGACTACATTTTACAACTGCACATGGGGGACAAATATCGTACTTTTTGGAGAAATGTCCTCTGGTCTGATGAAACAAAAATAGAACTGTTTGGCCATAATGACCATCGTTATGTTTGGAGGAAGAAGGGGAGGCTTGCATGCCGAAGAACACCATCCCAACCATGAAGCACGGGGGTGGCAGCATCATGTTGTGGGGGTGCTTTGCTGCAGGAGGGACTGGTGCACTTCACAAAATAGATGGTGTCATGAGGAAGGAAAATTATGTGGATATATTGAAGCAACATCTCAAGACATCAGTCAGGAAGTTAATGCTTGGTCACAAATGGGTCTTCCAAATGGACAATGACACCAAGCATACTTCCAAAGTTGTGGCAAAATGGCTTAAGGACAACAAAGTCAAGGTATTGGAGTGGCCATCACAAAGCCCTGACCTCAATCCTATAGAAAATTGGTTGGCAGAACTAAAAAAGCGTGTGCGAGCAAGGAGGCCTATAAAGCTGACTCAGTTACACCAGCTCTGTCAGGAGGAATGGGCCAAAATTCCCCCAACGTATTGTGGGAAGCTTGTGGAAGGCTACCCAAAATGTTTGACCCAAGTTTAACAATTTAAAGACAACGCTACCAAATACTAATTGAGTGTATGTAAACTTCTGACCCACTGGGAATGTGTTAAAATAAATAAAAGCTTAAATAAATAATTCTCTCTACTATTATTCTGACATTTCACATTCTTAAAATAAACTGGTGATCCTAACTGACCTAAGACAGGGAATTTTTGCTAGCATTAAATGTCAGGAATTGTGAAAAACTGAGTTTAAATGTATTTGGCTAAGGTGTATGTAAACTTCCGACCTCAACTGTATATCTGATGCAGTAATGTCCACATCAGAGAGAAGAGGGCAAGTTAGATTTCTCTTTCATGTTTTACGTCACTGTTTCCCAATCCAGGTCCTGGGCACCCAAAAAGGTGCATGTTTGTTTTATCCCTAGGACTACTGTAACACACCTGATTCAACTAAAGGCTTGATGATAAGTTTATTCGTTGAATCAAGTGTTACTTAGTGCTAAGTGCACTTCTTTGTGTCCTCAGGATGCGGTTTGGGAATGATTGTGCTTCTAGCTTTATTTCTCTCTTTCTCTTTCTCTCTCTCCTGCTTTTCACTCCAATGACAAAGCTGTTTAGCTGGAGGTGAAAAGGGTGCAGAGGAACGTTAACTGGTGTCTCGTTGCAATTATAGATATTAAAACCTGATTATATCTGACATTTATGGGTTTAATTGAAAGATAGATAGTTGTCACCTTGGCTCTCTGCATGCACATGCTTTTGGGATCTTAGTCAGTCTCCTTTAAACTTGTACATTCATTTAATACTTACATTTTGTATGATTTATTTATGTCTTCTGGGGGTAGCGGTAGGATGTACTGTAGCTCTTTGGGCTACACTGGTTATAAGATAAATCATCACTTCAAGAATAAATGCCTCATCTTACCATCCAAAGGGAATATATGCAGCAGGCTTTACACTCGTATCCCCCGTGGACCGGTTCGTACATAAAACATTCCCCATTCAGGCTGCAAAGGTGTCGATGTCCTCCTTAACTCAATTTAATGAGAATGTGGGAAAAAACATAGAAACCCTCCATGCTTTCTTTATGAAACACCATTTTCCTCCACCATGCTAGCGTCTAAATGCTAGTCCTGGATGTTGTGTATCGCGTTCAGCCAGTCAAGTTGCAACAGTCTGTTGTTTACCCTTGGTCTGAACACTGTACGCAATGTCAGGAAGTAGCATTAGCCTAAGAAAGTTTGCATATTTTCTCAATTTCTGTCCACCTTTTTGCCATTAAATCTAATTAAAGAAGACATCGATGCCTTTGCAGCCTGAATGGAGATGTACAAACCTGTCCACGTGGGATACGAGTGTATAGCCGGCTGCATACATTCCCTTTGGACGGTAAGATGAAACGACTCAATATCGCCATCTGCGAGTAAGTAACATGATAGCTCATGTTGTGCTACCATCAGTTATTGCTTGACATTAGCCTGAGGATTGCATGTTTGGAGAACGTTGGAAATGATGATTCATGTCAGTTTGATTTTCAAAAGAGCTTAACAAGGGAGTGCTATAGCCTAATCCATTGACATTATACTCCTTAAAAAAAGGGTATTTCACAATTGTATGTGACATTCCATTAGTAAAGGGAGATAACCTTTAGGTGATTTGGACACATTTATTGTTTTCTGAGTCATTTATTGTGAGATAAACCATCTGTAACCTAGCCTACTGGGTGCATGGCGGACCCCGGGTAGAATTCCCTAGACAACCTGCACCGTCTGGTCCCGACAATGAAACAGATGCCGACTCTAGTTCCACTGAGAACTTGTAAGAGCGTATGACATCAATGAAGAATCTCGTCAGCATGCTTCAAAATGGGGCTGGTCGGATGGAAGGCTGGTTCCAGCTGTAGGTAGGCCTGTTGTTTATTTGGAAACTGCTCAAATGTATTTATTTTTTATAACTGAAGAATTTGATAATTATTCATAGGTGGTTAACCAAATAGCCCTAGGCTATTGTATCACTATTGTGATAATATATTGTCAACTGGACAGAATTTAGAACCGAACTGTCAAAAATCAGCCTCCATCATCCCTCTCATTTATTTTACATGTTGGCCTAGGCTACGCGACTCGTGCTTCCCGCCCATAGTCCAGCAGGAAGCATGAGCCGCTTATGAAAGCAAACATCCGTCTACATTACAAACACCTTGAGGAAAACCTTTATAAATGTTTTGGCTGTTCAACCTCGAGCCTCAATCTTAAACCATACCAGTAAGCTATTATAGAGAGTGACAACACAGTCAATTTCAAAAGCACTTTCAAAACAGAAAAAGGCCACTTGCTAATTCTTGAGTCTTTTCACACAATACATGTGTAGGAATGGTTGGGGTTATCATGTTTGGATGATCATGTTTTTCATGCTTTGTCTTATGATTGTCTCCTTGTTGTTAGCTAGTTCACACACATGGTCACAGACAGGTGCCTGACCCTTTGGACAGATATCAATCCTCTGAGTGGCACAGTTCAGGATGAATGGATGATGGAGGCAGTGGACTACAAGAACAGCTGACATGGCGGAATCAGCCAGGTAGGCATGGCATCCGAACAGCTGTTGCTAAATTTAGGGCTTTATTTGTAGAGCTAGGTTCTTCAAGGAAATGCTGCTGTAAAGTGCCTACAGTCTGGAAGCTCGGAGCAGGGAAATATCAATGTGTATCTTAATTAGAAAGGCGTTAAGCTCAATTCCTCAAGGGCTTTTGTGCGCATTAATTTGGATTCCTGACAATCCTCTGGATCAGTTGAGCCCAATGTGTTGAAAAGCGGAAGACCCTTATCACAGAATATCAAATGGAACTTCTGTCACCAGCCACCAACTACAGTTTGCTATGATTAACTATGTCCATAATGTTCGAAATCAACATATAAAACAGTGAATCTCCTTAAGTCTCTGTATAAACGAGAGTGGGGGCTTTTCACACATTCACAACTCATCAAATCAGATGTCTTTACAGCTCTTTGACAGGGATAATTGATCATTAAAGGGCCTTTTACATGGATCACCTCCTTTTTAGAATATAAAAATAATATGTCCCCATTTGTGGGGCCAAAGCACCTTATAAATGAAAGACAAACACATTTCAACATTGCTGAAAGACCCCTATTTCCTCTCATAATAATAACTCATAATAATTAAATACTTAAGTATGCTTTATCCACGCTTTATTTAATCGTGTATTGATTGATTGGCTGATTTATTGATTGGATAGGACAGGATAGCTTGAACATGTAAAAGTTTGTTTTGTGTCTCTAGCTGAACGGTTCAAGAGTCACTGTTGGTGAGTGATATTATGCTAATTTCTGCAAATTTATATAGCTATAGTTGATAAACAAATTTGACGTTAGGAGAGCCTGAACATGTGAAAGTAGAATTAGTGTCTCCTGATTGAACAGTTAAAGGGTTATTGTTGGTGGGTTGTATTATGCTAATGTATGTACATTTATATAGTTATAGTTTATAAAGATATTAAAGATTTTGAAGTTAGGATAGGCTGAATGTTTTAAAGTTCGTCTTGTAGATTAGTTGGCCAGGGAGCAGGACCATTTTGAAAGGCTAACACTGTATTCCTATATCTCTCTTTCAAATGATGTATATTTAAAATGGGTATAGTTCAAAAAGTATCAAAAATCCTTTGACAAGCAATCTAAGTTGGGCCATTCTGAACATCTCAACGACGGTTTGGAGTTTTTTTTACATTCAAGTCTATGGCTCTTTTTTCACCATTAAAACAGATTTTGATATTTTAAATATTGTTATAGTTTAAAAAGTATAAATTATATTTAAAAAAATTCTCAAGGAAATCTAAGTTGGGGTAGTCTGCACATTTGGAAGTTGGTTTCATTGAATAGCTTAAATCGTTGAAGCTCTTGCTTAATGTATTTATGGTTTTGAAAATCTTAATGTTTTAATGCTTTTTTGGCTGAAATGGTTAAGAGCGGTAGCATAAAAAATGTTCCGGGGATTTGGCATTGAATCCATGACGTTTTATACACATTTATGCTAATTGCCACTATAGTCAAAAAGTATAAATTGTATCAAAAATCCTTTGTCAAGCAATCTAAGTTGGGCCATTCTGAACATTTCAACTTTGGTTTGGAGTTGATAGCTGAAATGGTAAAAGAGGGGAGAGTTGTAGAATAGTTTTTTTTGTTTTTTACATTCAAGTCTATGGCCCTTTTCCCCGCATTAAAACATATTTGAGATCTCATTTAAATATTGTTAGCATTTATAGTTTTTAAACTATATAAAAAATATTTTCTATTCGTCAATGTTGTTGTTTGACGCAATGCGGAACATATCCCAGTCCACCTGATCGAAGCAATCTTGAAGAGTGGAATCAGATTGGTCGGACCAGCGTTGAACATATCTGAGCACGGGAGTTTCCTGTTTTAGTTTCTGTCTAGAGGCTGGAAGCAACAAAATGGAGTCGTGGTCAGCTTTTCCGAAGGGAGGGCGGGGGAGGGCCTTATGTGCATCGCGGAAGTTAGAATAACAATGATCCAGGGTTTTACCAGCCCTGGTTGCACAATCGATATGCTGATAGAATTGAGGGAGTCTTGTTTTCAGATTGGTCTTGTTAAAATCCACAGCTACAATGAATGCAGCCTCAGGACATGTGGTTTCCTGTTTACATAGAGCTTCAAATGA
This sequence comes from Oncorhynchus kisutch, assembly GCF_002021735.2. NCBI lineage: Eukaryota > Metazoa > Chordata > Actinopteri > Salmoniformes > Salmonidae > Oncorhynchus > Oncorhynchus kisutch. The sequence continues at coordinate 48,029,773 of NC_034187.2, read as the reverse complement.
AGTTCGTTCAGGGCCATCGATGTGTCTGCTTGGGGGGGGGGGGGGATGCGGCTGTGATTATAATCGAAGAGAATTCTCTTGGTAGATAATGCGGTCGACATTTGATTGTGAGGAATTCTAAGTCAGGTGAACAGAAGGACTTGAGTTCCTGTATGTTGTTATGATCACACCATGTCTCGTTAATCATAAGGCATACCCCCGCCCTTCTTCTTACCAGAAAGATGCTTGTTTCTGTCGGCGCGATGGGTGAAGAAACCAGCTGGCTGTACCGACTCCGATACCGTGTCTCGAGTTACTGTTGGTGAGTCAATTTGTGCTAATTTATACTTTTTTATAGTTATAGTTGATAAAACATTTGAAAGAATTTGAATTTAGGATAACCTGAACATGATGAAGTTGGTTTGGTTCTCTAGATTGAACAGTTCAAGAGTTACTGTTGGTGAGTTATATTATGCAAATGTATGCCAATTTATATAGTTAGGCGACGTGTTCCCAGTTTGAACCATTTCATACTTCTAAAGGTACAAACTGCCTTCCCGGCAGGCCCGGGGGAGCAAATCAAGTGCACTATAGGCCTACCACTGACCAATTGAATGCCTCAGATTTCAGTGTGTGCAGTACCGTAGCATGTGTAAAAGAAAGCTACAGCAAAGTTGATGCTGTGAGATTTCTACATTTTTAAAACCATGACTAGAGAGAGACTGTCAACAAATACAGCAAAGAGCTGCTGTTTTTATGAGTGAGTTCATGTTTTAATTCAGCACAGCCAACAATTTTTATGTAAACCATAAAATGCGCATTCACCCTACTTGCACTCACGCTAAAACCAGCACTGCAGCTACAGCACCAGCACTGCAGCTGCAGCTTGTGTTATTGTGATTATTAACAGCTTGGGTAATTTTAATATCAAGGAATCTTTCATTTTCTCTGGTCATAGGAGTAACAACATTAATTTGTGCATGAGGCAGAAATAATACTGTCTGACTCGAGTTTCGCCATCAGCTTGAAGACGGTATCCCTTTTTGGTCAGTGTCAGATGCAGACTCTATCAGCCCAGTAAAAATTTTAAAAGCTAATTATTAAAATGTATGCTCACTCAGCTGTGCCTCACAAGTAATACAACAACTGCTTTATTACCGGTGTGATCAAATCCTACCTCAAATGTTGAATTTTGTTTTTTTTAAATGGTCTGAGAAGAACAACAATGCACTGGCAGGGCAATTCAAGCAAAGTCAATATGCGGTGATAATGTTTTGGGCCTATACCCTACTGCACAAACCTCATGACTACAATACTATTTTTAATAGGTTAATGTTGCATAGGCTTACGTTTTTTAAGTAATGTAAAAAAAAAAAAGATCTTTATTCAAAAAGGTTTATTACCACTGTTTTAGAGTATTTGGTACAAGTTGGTCTTGTATCTTAATTAACCAACGAGCAGGACCATTTTGAATAGCAACCACTGTATTCCTATGGTTCTCATTCAAACCCATGTTAATTTATGCACGTTTACATTTCTTTTGACAAGCCATATCATTTCGACCAGTCTGAACCTCTTAACATTGGTTTGGTAATGATAGCTTAAACGGTGTAGGAGTAGATACAGTGCCTTGCGAAAGTATTCGGCCCCCTTGAACTTCGCGACCTTTTGCCACATTTCAGGCTTCAAACATAAAGATATAAAACTGTATTTTTTTGTGAAGAATCAACATCAAGTGGGTCACAATCATGAAGTGGAACGACATTTATTGGATATTTCAAACTTTTTTAACAAATCAAAAACGGAAAAATTGGGCGTGCAAAATTATTCAGCCCCTTTACTTTCAGTGCAGAAAACTCTCTCCAGAAGTTCAGTGAGGATCTCTGAATGATCCAATGTTGACCTAAATGACTAATGATGATAAATACAATCCACCTATGTGTAATCAAGTCTCCGTATAAATGCACCTGCACTGTGATAGACTCAGGGGTCCGTTAAAAGCGCAGAGAGCATCATGAAGAACAAGGAACACACCAGGCAGGTCCGAGATACTGCTGTGAAGAAGTTTAAAGCTGGATTTGGATACAAAAATATTTCCCAAGCTTTAAATATCCCAAGGAGCACTGTGCAAGCGATAATATTGAAATGGAAGGAGTATCAGACCACTGCAAATCTACCAAGACCTGGCCGTCCCTCTAAACCTTCAGATCATACAAGGAGAAGACTGATCAGAGATGCAGCCAAGAGGCCCATGATCACTCTGGATGAACTGCAGAGATCTACAGCTGAGGTGGGAGACTCTGTCCATAGGACAACAATCAGTCGTATATTGCACAAATCTGGCCTTTATGGAAGAGTGGCAAGAAGAAAGCCATTTCTTAAAGATATCCATAAAAAGTGTTGTTTAAAGTTTGCCACAAGCCTCCTGGGAGACACACCAAACATGTGGAAGAAGGTGCTCTGGTCAGATGAAACCAAAATTGAACTTTTTGGCAACAATGCAAAACATTATGTTTGGCGTAAAAGCAACACAGCTCATCACCATGAACACACCATCCCCACTGTCAAACATGGTGGTGGCAGCATCATGGTTTGGGCCTGCTTTTCTTCAGCAGGGACAGCGAAGATGGTTAAAATTGATGGGAAGATGGATGGAGCCAAATACAGGACCATTCTGGAAGAAAACCTGATGGAGTCTGCAAAAGACCTGAGACTGGGACGGAGATTTGTCTTCCAACAAGACAATGATCCAAAACATAAAGCAAAATCTACAATGGAATGGTTCAAAAATAAACATATCCAGGTGTTAGAATGGCCAAGTCAAAGTCCAGACCTGAATCCAATCGAGAATCTGTGGAAAGAACTGAAAACTGCTGTTCACAAATGCTCTCCATCCAACCTCACTGAGCTCGAGCTGTTTTGCAAGGAGGAATGGGAAATTTTTTCGGTCTCTCGATGTGCAAAACTGATAGAGACATACCCCAAGTGACTTACAGCTGTAATCGCAGCAAAAGGTGGCGCTACAAAGTATTAACTTAAGGGGGCTGAATAATTTTGCACGCCCAATTTTTCAGTTTTTGATTTGTTAAAAAAGTTTGAAATATCCAATAAATGTCGTTCCACTTCATGATTGTGTCCCACTTGTTGTTGATTCTTCACAAAAAAATACAGTTTTATATCTTTATGTTTGAAGCCTGAAATGTGGCAAAAGGTCGCAAAGTTCAAGGGGGCCGAATACTTTCGCAAGGCACTGTATGTCTAGAATTGTTTCTTTTTTACCATTCAAGTCTATGGGGTCCTTTTTTGCCATTAAAATGCATTGGGAGCTCATTTAAATATTGTTATAGTTCAAAAAAGTAAGTTGGGGCAGTCTGGACATTGGGAAGTTGGTTTTGTGTTAATACCTTAAATCGTTTAAGCTATAGAGTGTCCTAAAGAAATCAGATAATAATATGAGTACATAAGAAATATATAGTGCTTTGCTTTGCAAGCATACCTAAAAATGTAATAAAAACATTGTTTGTGTAACAGCCAGTGCAAAATAAATTATTTTTTTGTATCATTCCTTTTTTTTAAACTCAGACTACAGTATACAGTGGGGCAAAAAAGTATTTAGTCAGCCACCAATTGTGCAAGTTCTCTTCTAAAAAGATGAGAGAGGCCTGTAATTTTCATCATATGTACACTTCAACTATGACTGGACTACATAAGGAATAGTGTGCTATTTGGGACACAAAATTAGTATCTGGGCTCTATTCAGTCTGGATTGCTGAAGCGTTCTGGATTGTGCAATAGAAATGTAAAGGTAATCTTCGATTGAGTCAACATATACAGCGTTTACCGTGAATGCAGTCTCTGTTAACGCGGGAACATTAACTTTAAATTTCAATCACGTTGTAAAGCTTAACTTCCACGATGCGGATTGAATAGATTGAATAGAGAGAGCCTTTTGTCTGTGTCCTGGATTGGCTTTGCAGCCATTAGTAAACATGGTGATGGCAGGACAGAGGCCATGCCCTCTATTGGCGTTATATAGATCTCAAATAATCTCTCCATTAGGTTTATTCTCCCTCCATCACACACTCTGTGTTCCATGTTAGTGGTCTATTAATTCCATGGTCATAATAGGAGATTTAACAAGCCTAGATATTGTTGGCTGTCCGTCCCTATGTAGCCCTATTGACAGGAGGGAGGGCCTCGGAGTGTATGTGCGTGCGATTCAAATTTTTGTCCTCAATGAACCAATTCATTTTGCAGCAATCGCAACGCATACAAATTAAATCACATTATGTGTGTTCTTAGACTCTCTCCATTGCATCATTCATACCCTAGGGCCCCAAAAAAGGATATCACACCTGTGTAATGCGGTAAAGTGCCATTGTTCTGGTATTGAACAGTAGGCACGTACTCATTCTGTGATGGCAGCTAATTTTTATCATAGGTACACTTCAACTGTGAGCGACGGAATCTAAAACAATAAAATGCTAAATAAAATGCAAATTAATTACTTAAAAATCATACAATGTGATTTTCTGGATTTTTGTTTTAGATTCCGTCTCTCACAGTTGAAGTGTACCTATGATTAAAATTACAGACCTCTACATGCTTTGTAAGTAGGAAAACCTGCAAAATCAGCAGTGTATCACATACTTGTTCTCCCCACTGTTGGTAATAGGGTGCCATTTGCGAGGACACCAATACTGGCCCTTGTCCAGACTAGCCTAAGCCCACTTACTGTAGTAGACCAACACATTATGAAATAGGATTGTACTGTATATTGGGAGTGGGATAAATACAAAAGTGCTCATTTGTGCTATAGATAGATTGTCTCATACATGGATATTGATAAAAGAGATGACGGACAAACAGACAGACATATCCACTCACAGACAGAGAGAGAGAGACGGACAGACGCAGACAAAAGCCGGACAGGAAATGATGTATTGGAGTGCGTGCGTGCATATACGTATTGGGGCATGGGTACATGTATGTGTGTCATGCTCAGGGCGCGTATGTTATCCAACTGCAGTGCATGTAAACAAGTCTCAACATGGGTTACCTGACAACTCGGGTACACAATCCCAATACACTCCAAAACAAAACACGGACAATACTATCACACACAATAAAAAAAAGGGTCAGAGTGATCAAACAACCCGGAAAGTGTCCCAAATGGCATCCTATTCCCTTTTGATCAGAACCTTGGTGACCAGAGACCAGTGTCATTTTGGATGCACCCACTGATCTATTATTAGTACAGGTGTTGTGCATGGGCACTATTCAAAGTTAGCTTAGACCTCACACAGTGAACTCACCTTCCCAAAGACCTGAAGTATTGTTGTGGGTAAGGTACAGATTCTGGGTTTGGACTGGTAAAGTTCATGCTACACAGGAAAATTAGGGAGATGTCTGCTCTCTAATTGCAATAGTCAGTGTAGTGAGCATTCAAATAGTTTAGTGTTTCCCAATCCTAGTCCTGGGGCCCCAAAGGGTTGCACATTTTTTGTAGGGCCTGTTGTCTGGACCTCTGGCAGTCTCTATGGGGGTGCCACAGGGTTCAATTCTCGGGCCGATTCTCTTCTCTGTATACATCAATGTTGTCGCTCTTTCTGCTGGTGATTCTCTGATCCACCTCTACACAGACGACACCATTCTGTATACTTCTGGCCCTTATTTGGACACTGTGTTAACTAACCTCCAGACAAGCTTCAGTGCCATACAACTCTCCTTCCATGGCCTCCAACTGCGCTTAAATGCAAGTAAAACTAAATGCATGTTCTTCAACAGATCGCTGCCTGCACCTGCTTGCCTGTCCAACATTAATACTCTGGACGGTTCTGACTTAGAATATGTGGACAACTACAAATACCTAGGTGTCTGGTTAGACTGTAAACTCTCCTTCCAGAATTGGCTTCCAGAATTAGAATTGGCTTCCTATTCCGCAACAAAGCATCCTTCACTCATGCTGCCAAACATACCCTCGTAAAACTGATCATCCTACCCATCCTTGACTTGGGCGATGTCATTTACAAAATAGCCTCCAATACCCTACTCAGCAAATTGGATGCAGTCTATCACAGTGCCATCCGTTTTGTCACCAAAGCCCCATATACTACCCACCACTGCGACCTGTAGGCTCTCGTTGGCTGGCCCTCGCTTCATATTTGTCGCCAAACCCACTGGCTCCAGGTCATCTATAAGTCTTTGCTAGGTAAAGCCCTGCCTTATCTCAGCTCACTGGTTTCCATAGCAGCACACACCCGTAGCACACCCTCATCCCCATACTGTATTTATTTATTTATCTTGTTCCTTTGCACCCCAGTATCTTTACTTGCACATTCATCTTCTGCACATCTACCATTCCAGTGTTTAATTGCTATATTGTAATTACTTCGCCACCATGGCCTATTTATTGCCTTAACTCCCTTATCTTACCTCATTTGCACTCACTGTATATAGACTTTTTGTTTTCTTTGTTCTACTGTGTTATTGACTGTTTGTTTGTTTATTCCATGTGTAACTCTGTGTTGTTGTATGTGTCGAATTGCTATGCTTTATCTTGGCCAGGTCGCAGTTGCAAATGAAAACTTGTTCTCAACTAGCCTACCTGGTTAAATAAAGGTGAAATAAAAAAAATGAAATAAAAAAATCTTAAACAGAACAACATCCATTTTTACATTTAACATCTTATCCCAAGCGATTTACAGTAGTGAGTGCATCCATTTGCATACTGGCCTCCATGGGAATCGAACACACAACTCTGGCGTTCAAAGTGCCATGCTCTACCAACTGAGCCACTCTTAAGTGCTTCATAGAATGTATATTCACACTAAGTCATCCAAGGTCTCTGCAGGTGTAACCTAACTTAGCAGGCATAAAATAAATGCCTGAAACTCGGTCTCCTACGTACTGGTCTTGAGTATGTAGGGTTCGTGCATGAGTGAGTGCATGTGTGCATGTCATGCATGTGTGTGTTGGTGCGTGCGTACATGCATGTGTGTATACGTGTCATGCTCAGGGCGCGGTATGTTATCCACCTGCAGTGCATGTAAACAAGTCTCAACATGGGTTACCTGACAACTCAGTTACACAATCCCAATACACTCCTGGCAGGGGAGGTTCTCTTCTGCACTGTTCAACCAATCCAATAAATGTGGAGGAAAGGTTAAGATGCAGTGTCGCCTTATTAACATCCATCACAGGCTCTCTTTCCATTTCCCCTAAAAACCGGAACATCCAGATGCTGGGGACTCAGCAGAGGCTACTGCAAGTGTAATGGGATTTAATGAGCAGACATTTTGTTTCATCAACTCATAACTACAGTTCATTCTTTAAGGTCAGGTTAATATGAACTGGCTTCACCTCGGATATATAACAGCTACAGTATTGCACAACATTATTATGTGGAATACAGGCTTAGAGCACGCATTAGATGTTCTTTCGCTATTAAGCGCATTATATGTATTCTTAGTTTTTGTCATATGTTAAGTCCCTTTGGGTTTTATCGCTGTGCTTTTGATGTCTGGGGAGATCTGAACAGTAAATGATGACAAATTTAAGAACAGATGGGTTCCTTTGTTTCTTACAGCAACGGTCTTTCTCTAATAAGAGCCCACACACACACACACACACACACACACACACACACACTAGCAATGCGCCATGCCCCACCCACCTGAGGATCTGACTTTTTCAGACATGTATTTTCTGTGTTTGAGAGGTACGAAACCCACTTGTCACTTAAATACCGCTGGATTGATTGCTTTCATTTTACTCCTGTGACTCTTTCATACTCTTTCTTGTGCCTGTGTTTTTTCCCATTAACGTTACCACCGTGGAAATGATTCTAATGACCTGTCAAACACACCCCGGTAATGGCTGAAATGGGCTCAATGGGATACATTGGCTTTCCGTTGAATATCTGGGATGTCTGGGATTTAGTGCACCGTCTCGACACATACAGTTGAAGTCAGAAGTTTACATACACTTAGGTTGGAGTCATTAAAACTCGTTTTTCAACCAAATTTCCTGTTAACAAACTATAGTTTTGGCAAGTCGGTTAGGACATCTACTTTGTGCATGACACAAGTATTTTTTCCAACAATTGTTTACAGACAGATTATTTCACTTATAATTCACTGTATCACAATTCCAGTGGGTCAGAAGTTTACATACACTAAGTTGACTGTGCCTTCAAACAGCTTGGAAAATTCCAGAAAATGGTGTAATGGCTTTTGAAGTTTCTGATAGGCTAATTGACATGATTTGAGTCAATTGGAGGTGTACCTGTGGATGCAGTTCAAGGCCTACCTTCAAACTCAGTGCCTCTTTGCTTTGACATCATGGGAAAATCAAAAGAAATCAGCCAAGACCTCAGAAAAACAATTGTAGACCTCCACAAGTCTGGTTCATCCTTGGGAGCAATTTCCAAACATCTGAAGGTACCACGTTCACCTGTACAAACAATAGTACGCAAGTATAAACACCATGGGACCACGCAGCAATCATACCACTCAGGAAGGAGACGCGTTCTGTCGCCTAGAGATGAACGTACTTTGGTGCGAAAGTGCAAATCAATCCCAGAACAACAGCAAAGGACCTTGTGAAGATGCTGGAGGAAACAGGTACAAAAGTATCTATATCCACAGTAAAACGAGCCCTATATCGACATAACCTGAAAGGCCGCTCAGCAAGGAAGAAGCCACTGCTCCAAAACCGCCATAAAAAGCCTGACTACAGTTTGCAACTGCACATGGGGACAAAGATCATACTTTTTGGAGAAATGTCCTCTGGTCTGATGAAACAAAAATAGAACTGTTTGGCCATAATGACCATCTTTATGTTTGGAGGAAAAAGGGGAGGCTTGCATGCCGAAGAACACCATCCCAACCGTGAAGCACGGGGGTGGCAGCATCATGTTGTGGGAGTGCTTTGCTGCAGGAGGGACTGGTGCACTTCACGAAATAGATGGCTTCACGAGAAAGGAAAATTATGTGGATATATTGAAACAACATCTCAAGACATCAGTTAAGGAAGTTAAGGCTTGGTTGCAAATGGGTCTTCCAAATGGACATGACCCCAAGCATGCTTCCAAAGTTGTGGCAAAATGGCTTAAGGACAACAAAGTCAAGGTATTGGAGTGGCCATCACAAAGCCCTGACCTCAATCCTATAGAAAATGTGTGGGCAGAACTGAAAAAGCGTGTGTGAACAAGAAGGCCTACAAACCAGTTACACCAGCTCTGTCAGAAGGAATGGGACAAAATTCACCCAACTTATTGTGGGAAGCTTGTGGAAGGCTACCCGAAACATTTGACCCATGTTAAATCATTTAAAGGCAATGCTACCAAATACTAATTGAGTGTATGGAAACTTCTGACCCACTGGGAATATAATATTCTGACATTTTCACATTCTTAAAATAAAGTGGTGATCCTACCTGACCTAAAAACAGGGAATTTTTACTAGGATTAAATGTCAGGAATTGTGAAAAACTGAGTTTAAATGCATTTATGTATGTAAACTTCCGACTTCAACTGTACATCACAAGAAAGAGAAGAAAGATAACTTTATTTTGATGGGAGTTCATTTTTTTGTGTAATTTAAAAAAGTAGCAATTCAATAGAGTTGAAATGTTTACAAATTAGATTAGCTGAAATGAAAGCAATTTAAAAAATGAACACTGGATTATAGTGAAATTATGTCTGATCTCGCAAACAATATAAAGTTTGTTTTCCTCCGTGATTTTCATAAAAAGCATGAACTGACATGTTGTCCACCCAATCAACGGATCAGAGAATGAATCTAGAACTGAATGCATAAACTCCAGCCAGCCAGCTACTAAAAAATGTATCTCGACCTCTGCACCTACGTTGTAAACTTGAATTCCTAGGCTAGACGGTAGCAACCTCATGATGGGTATAGGGAACATTTGAGTATCATGTGGTAAGTAGCCTTAACCTATCGATGTTACATTGAGCTGGGTGAATGGAATATAAATGACAGTCATCCAATATGCTGTAATAAAAATAAGGCCTTGCTCATAAAAAATATATATTGTCCTTCCTCATCTTAAACGTCACTGACCACCGATGGTTTAGATAGGTGTAATCTAGAGCCAAGTCTGTTGATTTCTGACACTTGTTGAAATATGCAAGAGAATGTGACAACAAAGTAATTGATTAGGCAGTCTAGACAGTGCAGGTGAGTGCATGTAGGGTAGATGGAGCAAGTGTTTTGGGGTTGCAGCCCTGTTCCTCTCATTTATGTTAATGTGTCCGTATATGCAAATACACCCATTGTATTTATGCAAATGAAGCACATTTTCTTTATTTTAACACACACACACACCAACAAAATACCTGATACAATAAGAAAGTATATATTTATGAGGGCATTCTAAATAAGAAAAGTGATATTTGAAAATAAATCAAATACCTGAATTCCCACAAATCCCTGATCTGTCCGTGCCAGTAAAATGTTTTATGTTCTATAATTCAATCAATATCTGATGGATTATACAAATTCAAAACGTTTGGAGCATCTTCATCCATTCTCCAACTACTGCATATATATTAGTTGTTTTTAAAAACTTTTAACAATTTTGAGTACCATTGCCACACACACACACACACTGTAGTACATGTCAAATTCCAGTCACACACATGCTGCTTTCTATGCACAAACAAATTTGTTTTGAAGTGCTCACTTTCTTTCCCGCTGCTAGGCAGCCACGAAGTCACAAAGCGTAGTATGCATATTCATGGCTGTCACTTGCATTATCACGGCTGTCACTTGCAGTCGCATATCCACACAGACATCAGGCAAAGTGCAGTGGCATATGCACACTGACAAACAATAGTACATAATGCATAGTGGTACGAATACACTGGAGGTAATGCAGTCAAATGATGGATCGAGACAATAATATGTGCATAGTGCCGTCAGTGAATATCAAAGTGCCTGTTTAAAAAATGGATAGCTGAACCTGAGAGACAATACATTTTGGGAACAGTTCCCTCAATCTCAATTTAACACCTGCTCACACACACACACACACACACACACACACACACACAGTGGAGCAGGGTGTGTAGTACTGTGTACAGAGCAGGGTTCAGTTGGGGCTGCTGTGTGGTTGTGTGAGGTGGAGCGTGGGGCCTCTCTAGGGCTGGGGGTCTTTGTTCCTCATTCATGTGCTCTGCTCTCCTCTGATGATGGACGTATTGTCCCAGCCTACACTGGACCTGCACCATTCAGCCACACTGATAAAGCCCCCTTTCACCCAGCAACCCAGAGAGGGAGGGAGAAAGGCAGAGTTTGCGAAAGAAAAGGCAGCGATGGGAGAGTGGAAAAGGGAAATAGATGGGAAAGGGAAATATGGAGAGAAGCAGAGATGATTACAGACAAAGAGGTTGAGAGCCCAAAAACGTTATGGAAAAGCGAGAAAGGTTAAAGGGAATGATTTTGCAAGTGGCAAAGATGAAAGGAGAGAGAAAGAAGTGATGCGATGTGAGAAAGGGAGCCATTGAAAGAAATGAAAAAAGAAGGTTAAAGTTTGAAGTAGAGAGGAAATAAATGGAAGGTAGTCCAAAGTTGTGATAAAGGGAAATGACAAGAGAAACAGAGAAAAGGAAAGCTACTTAGCATTAAAACTGTGCTCATGGGAGTTTGACTTACTCAAACATGTCCAATAAGAGACTGATTCAAGATCAGCGCTCGGTAGAAAATTACAAACCTAGTGGTAACATACAGACATGCTCAAATTTGTTGGGTAGCCTTACAGCTCATTGAAATAATGCTTCATTCCTCCTGAAAAGTGATGAAATTAACAGCTATTTCATCATATATACTTGCCACCTTTTGTACGTCATAGAATAAAGCAAAGAAGCTGTGAAAAATATTCATTATTGCTTATTCTACAAAGATTGTCACATTTGTTGGTACCCCTTAGAAAAGATAATAAATCATTGGATTATAGGGATATTTCAAACTAATTCGTTTCTTTAATTAGTATCACACGTCTCTAATCTTATGATCAGTCATTCAGCCTATTTAAATAGAGAAAAGTAGTCACTGTGCTGTTTGGTATCATTGTGTGCACCACACTGAACATGGACCAGAGTAAAGTAGTCACTGAGCTGTTTGGTATCATTGTGTGCACCACACTGAACATGGACCAGAGTAAAGTAGTCACTGTGCTGTTTGGTATCATTGTGTGCACCACACTGAACATGGACCAGAGTAAAGTAGTCACTGTGCTATTTGGTATCATTGTGTGCACCACACTGAACACAGACCAGAGAAAGCAAAGGAGAGAGATGTCTGAGGATATCAGAAAGACAATAATAGACAAGCGTGGTAAAGGTTAAAGGCTACAAGACCATCTCCAAGCAGCTTGATGTTCCTATGACAACAGTTGCAAATGTTATTAAGAAGTTTAAGGTCCATGGAACTATAGCCAACCTCCCTGGGCATGGCCGCAAGAGGAACATCGACCCCAGATTGAACAGAAGGATAGTGCAAATGGTAGAAAAAGAACCAAGAATAACTGCCAAAGAGATAGAAGTTTAACTCCAAGGTGACGGTACGTCAGTTTCTGATCGCACCATCCGTCGCTTTTTGAGCGAAAGTGGGCTCAATGGAAGACCCTTTTGAAAGAAAAACAAAGCCAGACTAGAATTTGCTAAAATGCATATTGACAAGCAACAATCTTTCTGGGAGAATGTCCTTTGGACAGATGATTCAAAACTGGAGCGTTTGGCAAGTCACATCAGCTCTATGTTCACATATGAAAAAATGAAGCTTTCAAAGAAAATAACATCATACCTACAGTGAAATATGGAGGAGGCTTGGTTATGATTTGGGGCTGCTTTGCTGCGCCTGGCACAGGGTGCCTTGAATCTGTGCAGGACACAATGAAATCTCAACACTATCAAGGTATTCTGGAGCGAAACATACTGCCCAGTGTCAGAAAGCTTTGTCTCAGTCGCAGGTCCTCCAACAGGATAATGACCCAAACCACACAACTAAAAGCACCCAAGAATGGATAAGAACAAAACATTGGATTATTCTGAAGTGGCCTTCTATGAGTCCTGATCTGAATCTTATCAAACATCTATGGAAAGAGCTGCAACTTGCAGTCTGGAGAAGGCACCCATCAAACCTGAGACAGCTGGAGCAGTTTGCTCAGGAAGAGTGGCCCAAACTACCTGTTAACAAGTCTCATTGAGAGCTACAGAAAACATTTGATTGGCCTCTAAAGGTTGTGCCACAAAATATTAGGTTACGGGTCCCATTATTTTTGTCCATGCCATTTTCATTTGTTACTATTTACAACATTATGTTGAATAAAAAGCAAAAAATGTCTGATTTCTATTACATATGGAATAAACAATGATGGATGCCAATTACTTTTGTCAGTTTCAAGTTATTTCAGAGAAAATATGTTTTTGTCTTTGTTTTTTGTGGAGGGGTACCAACAAATTTGAGCACGTCCGTATACTCTTGGAGTCAGGAAGCAGGTGCAGAAGGTGAGTTTAATGATGAGAGAAGGCACATAAACTAAACAGGAGTATACTGAAAGTGAGTGCTAAATAAAGGGAGGGTCGTCAAGGTGATGATGAGTTCTAGGTGTGCGTAATGATGTGGAGCAGGTGTGCATAATGAAGGTGCCAGGACCGGTGGTTAATAGACTGGCGACGTTAAACGCTGGAGACTAGGCGTGACACCCAATCAACATGTCCCGTACAAAATACTGCCTTGGGCGCGCTTGAATATTTGTACACCTTAGTGTTTTATGCAACCTTTAACATGCTCTTTGGAAAACCAAACTGTATAAAAGCCTGACCAAAAAAGCACAGATTTTGAACTCCTAAACTTGAGGAGAGCTTTTTGCTGGGCCCTAATGAGCATTGGGATCAAGCCTCTGACTCGGGATGCTCCTGGCACTCGCTCAACCGAACACTACTTATATTATCAGGCAAATTATTTATTTATAGTGTGGAACCAAACATGTTTTTTTGGAGAGGAGGAGGAGGAAGAAGGAGAATGGGGGAGAAGTGTGGTGTTTCTTGCCTGCAAGTACCATTGAGAGCCCCTGAGGGCCAGCCCGCCCATTAGGCAGGATTAGCCAGCCATCTATAGTGGCAGCTTGACAAAGACAGCATATTTTTTAAGCTAAACTGACCAAGACGCACCTCAAACAACACATAAAATCTCACATAATTCTGCTCAGAAACAATGCCAATTTCTCTCAACCAGTAGTAACATATGGGATTTTTAGGTGAGCGATGATGCCGCCTTGTGATAAGCAGTGCCCACTTTTGTCAAAGGCAGTGGCGCAAAATATTTTGCTTGTCCATTCCCAGCGTGCCTCTCCAGGATGCTGTTGGAGCATATGGTATTTAAAAAAAATACCATAAAATACCACCTTTATTTAACCAGGTAGGCTAGTTGAGAACACGTTCTCATTTACAACTGCGACCTGGCCAAGATAAAGCAAAGCAGTTCGACACATACAAGAAAGAATAAAGAGTATGTGGCCTTTTCTGTAGCCTATAGGCTGGAGATCAAATGTATGGCAATGTAATGAGACAGACACTTTTTACATCATGCACGTTTTTCCAATCAAATACCCTAACCTAAATGGCGCCCAATCAAATAAAGCATTTGCTGACATGATAACAAATGCCATATCATAAAAACAGGACAGGTCAAAGTAAAATGGACAATCAGACTATTCACAACTGCTGTCCAGGAGTTTCATCCCATGGGCAAAATGTTCATGATTAGTGGTTTCAAGTGTGTATCAAGCTGATAATAGCAAAAAATTAAATAGTTCTGCATTTCCCTGTGTATAAACACATTGAAAATAGGCTAAGGATAACTCCTGATAAAGTTTGGGTAGCTTATATTCATAACCTAAATAGCCAAATTGATTAGTCACAGGAATCAGGACTAATAAAATCAATGCAACTGCCTGTTTTAAAAACAGTAGGCCTTCCACATGGATGAGCATTCACAAAATTCCATTGCTGGCTGACACTAGGTTACTTAGTAAGCGCGGGCCGGTGTCTTTTTTTGGTCCTGTCTGGATGTCTTTTTTTTTGTTTTTAAAAACGGTGGATCTACATATGGATGCACATTCATAACATTCCATTGCAGACCGACACTGTAGGCTACACGCCATTAAGCATGGACCCACTGCGACGTCTTTTGGAGAAAAACGCTTTTTGGTGCGGTCCGGACCGGCCTTGATTTGGCCCAAACATAGAAGTCAATGTTCTATGTTCTCAGATTTGGTCTGGTCTATAAATTATCTTTTTAACTTTCATTCAGAAACAAAAATGAACCTGATTTCAACGTCCAGAAAATACGTATTTTCAACTTTTTTCAGAACTGAAAATGAAACTAACTTCGTCTTGAAAATATGTATATTTTAGATGTCTTTCCAATGTAATTTTGCTTACCGGCACTATTCTAGATTTGCGGGATATAGGTGGGCTGCAATTTGTTGGCCTCGCCTAAGGCGGCAGAACAGCCAGGACTGGGCTAGCCTGAGGGAATGCTGTTGAGAATGTGTTTGGTCATTCCTACATGGTTTGGCCTTGAGGCCATCTCTCCACATGATTAGGAGGCAAAGCTGTACAGACTCGTAATGGTTGTGTGTTTCTACGGCCTGACACACACACACAGTACACAGTGGCCTCTACCAGAGGAAGGGATAGGTTAGTGACATAGACCAGGGGAGGAGAGAGGTCAGCTGGTCATTCAGAGGCTAAAAAGTCACCAGTCCTCTGTCATATGGAAAAGAGAGAGCGGAAATAGGACCTGAAAGGATTCATAAGAGGATTTGTCTGATAGAAAATTAACTTCCCACATCCATCATATCTTTCAAACAAACACACTTCCACAAACACCCACCCACACATTTTACCAAAAGAAAGTGTTTAGATTATGTATTCAAAAATATCCTTGATGATTTTGGATCATTGTGCAAGAAGAGGAAGTGGTCATAGCTAAGCTCCCCTGAAACAAACAGACAATCATATCAGTCAAAAATATAAAATGATCCGTTTATGCTACAAAACCTACTTTATAAGAGATTTTAAAATTTTTATATTTAACTCAACATTCCATGATGTACACTAATGCATTGTTGGCAGATTAGATGGATGCCATTCAATTCCTGATTAATATAATTCACCAATACATATCTTGATAGTCCAACAAATATTGATATAAATTTGTAAATCCCAACTGGCCTGGTACATTGTTTGCTGCCTCCATTCGGGATGCACTGTTCAATTTCCATGACTCAATATTTTGGACAAAAATTGACAGATGTAATTAAGGCTGGGAATGTCAATACAATCAAACTAACAAGGGCAATGATCACAAGTCAGTCATAACGTGGCTAATAGGCTAGCATATCTATTTATGTAGCAAGCTAAAAACACGGAGCCTAAAGTTGAGTGACTGACTTTTTCCCCTCATACTCATACTTTGTTTTTCAGTGGCTATACATAGCTAGAAATGCAGGTGTAATTTGGTTAGCTAGCAAGAACTTGAACAACTGTTATCCAGTTAGCATATCTCTTACGCAAATTCACTATGGCTATCTACTCTGATTTCAGAGCACACTCGTCTGATTGTGCCAGAGTGCAGAATAACTGATACATTTACAAATCAAATCAAATTTCAAATCAAATTTATTTATATAGCCCTTCGTACATCAGCTGATATCTCAAAGTGCTGTACAGAAACCCAGCCTAAAACCCCAAACAGCAAGCAATGCAGGTGTAGAAGCACGAAACAAACACGAAACACTGGCTGAATATGAACAGTGTCAGTAAACGTAGGCAACAAAAGTAATAGTTAATCACGAACACTCTAGATAGAGCGTAAACATCTTATCTAACCAGCTCTGCTAGGGTAAGTAAAAGGGTCAGAGTGAGGTGTTCTCTCATTTGTGCCTGGAAGTAGCTAGGTAGCAAGCTAGCATACTTTAGCCAGTTAGCTTGGGTGCTTGGTTGCAGGCGAGCTGCAGAAGGACGAGTAGGCAACAATTCCCCATTGTTTATCAGTGCAATTTTGACAGCCAACTAGCTGAAACAGTTAGAGATGGTTTATCTAATGTTCCTTCATTAGATTTTAGCTTATCTTTCTCTGGTTAGCATCAGTTGTTGATCTTTTTGATGTGCATAACTGAGGGAGCTAGAGCCTACCATTTCATGGTTGTTTGATCATCTTTAAAATTTGTATTTTATTTCACCTTTATTTAACCAGGTAGGCCAGTTGAGAACAAGTTCTCATTTGCAATTGCGACCTGGCCAAGATAAAGCAAAGCAGTTCGACACATACAACAACACAGAGTTGTGGAATATGGAATAAACAAACATACAGTCAATAATTCAGTAGAAAAGTCTATATACAGTGTGTGCAAATGAGGTAGGATAAGGGAGGTAAGGCAATACATAGGCCACGGTGGCGAAGTAATTACAATATAGCGATTAAACAGTGGAATGGTAGATGTGCAGAACATGAATGTGCAAGTAGAGATACTGGGGTGCAAAGGAGCAAGATAAAGAAATAAATACCGTATGGGGATGAGGTAGTTGGATGGGCTATTTATAGATGGGCTATGTACAGGTGCAGTGATCTGTGAGCTGCTCAGACAGCTGGTGCTTAAAGCTATTGAGGGAGATATGAGTCTCCAGCTTCAGTGATTTTTGCAGTTCGTTCCAGTCATTGGCAGCAGAGACCTGGAAGGAAAGGCGGCCAAAGGAAAAATTGGCTTTGGGGGTGACCAGTGAAATATCCCTGCTGGAGCGCATGCTATGGGTGGGTGTTGCTATGGTGACCAGTGAGCTGAGATAAGGTGGGCTTTACCTAGCAGAGACTTATAAATGTCCTGGAGCCAGTGTGTTTGGCGACGAGTATGAAGCGAGGGCCAGCCAACGAGAGCATACAGGTCTCATTGGTGGGTAGTATATGAGGCTTTGGTGACAAAATGGATGACACTGTGATAGACTGCATCCAATTTGTTGAGTGGAGTGTTGGAGGCTATTTTGTAAAGTCGAGGATCGGTAGGATGGTCAGTTTTATGAGGGTATGTTTTGCAGCATGAGTGAAGGATGCTTTGTTGTGAAATAGGAAGCTGATTCTAGATTTAATTTTCGATTGAAGATGCTTAATGTGAGTCTGGAAGGAGAGTTTACAGTCTAACTAAAGACCTAGTTATTTGTAGTTGTCCACAAGTCAGTACCATCCAGAGTCCAGTGACTGGACGGGCGGGCAGGTGCGGGCAGCGATCGGTTGAAAATCAAATCAAATTTTATTTGTCACATACACATGGTTAGCAGATGTTAATGCGAGTGTAGCGAAATGCTTATGCTTCTAGTTCCGACAATGCAGTAATAACCAACGAGTAATCTAACCTAACAATTTCACAACAACTACCTTATACACACAAGTGTAAAGGTATGAAGAATATGTACATAAAGATATATGAATGAGTGATGAAACAGAACGGCATAGGAAAGATGCAGTAGATGGTATAAAGTACAGTATATACATATGAGATGAGTAATGTAGGTTATGTAAACATTATATTAAGTGGCATTGTTTAAAGTGGCTAGTGCTACATTTTTTACATCAATCTTTCCAATATTAAAGTGGCTGGAGTGGAGTCAGTATGTTGGCAGCAGCCACTAAATTTTTTCATTTTTTAAATTTGATTTCACCTTTATTTAACCAGGTAGGCTAGTTTACAACTGCGACCTGGCCAAGCTAAAGCATAGCAGTGTGAACAGACAACAACAGAGTTACACATGGAGTAAACAATAAACAAGTCACTAACATTGACCACTATTTTACATCATTTCCCATCAATTCCCATTATTAAAGTGGCTGGAGTTGAGTCAGTGTGTTGGCAGCAGCCACTCAATGTTAGTGGTGGCTCAGAACGCACCCTTGTGGGGCCCCAGTGTTGAGGATCAGCGGGGTGGAGATGTTGTTGACCTACCCTCACCACCTGGGGGCGGCCTGTCAGGAAGTCCAGTACCCAATTGCACAGGGTGGGGTCGAGACCCAGGGTCTCGAGCTTGATGACGAGTTTGGAGGGTACTATGGTGTTAAATGCTGAGCTGTAGTCGATGAACAGCATTCTCACATAGGTATTCCTTTTGTCCAGATGGGTTAGGGCAGTGTGCAGTGTGGTTGCGATTGCGTCGTCTGTGGACCTATTGGGGAGGTAAGCAAATTGGAGTGGGTCTAGGGTGTCAGGTAGGGTGGAGGTGATATGGTCCTTGACTAGTCTCTCAAAGCACTTCATGATGATGGGAGTGCTACGGGGCGGTAGTCGTTTAGCTCAGTTACCTTAGCTTTCTTGGGAACAGGAACAATGGTGGCCCTCTTGAAGCATGTGGGAACAGCAGACTGGGATAAGGATTGATTGAATATGTGCCACTTTCACAGCCACTTTCCCACTACAGTGTATATTGCTATAGAATTTTCACAATGCCTTAGTATACGTAATTCCCAAACATTCTAAGAATTTATGAAAACGTGAAAATGACCATATCTTAGTGCTCACTTGTTAAAAAATGTTGCTAAAAGTGTCATATTTTTCCTAGGGGTGTATATAAAAAGATTTTAATAAGATTTCATGTTGCCAAAATGCTGTCAGTTCCTCTTTAATGCCTCACATATTACTGCTAATGTTTGGGTACATGGATAAACTGTTTATGTAAAAATGTAAAGCAGGGGAGAGTACATGAGAAGACAAAGTTATTGAAGCAAAACCGAATTCACATTTAGGTCAACACAATAAACAGATACTCCAAGGATTTCAAGAATGATCAACACAGTGGATAACCAGGAGTGCGTCCCAAATGGCACCCTATTTCCAATATAAGTGCACAGCTTTTGACCAGGGCCAATAGTGTGCCATTGAGGACGCAAGCCAGGTCTCTTGACTTTAAGACTCTCGTTTGGCTTTGTAGTTAACCTTCTTGAAAGAAAAGCTATCAAATGCAACCAATGTCCTGTTTCATGTGGAACTCAAACAACTCTGATGGAAAAGGAAAAGTGACCTTTGTGCAAAGTTTACAGTATTCAGTGATGACAAGCTTTGATCAACATTTTTTGGGGTGTTGGAACGCTCTGAGCCATCTCTGGGATATCCAGTTCACGGGTACCCACTGACAACCCCCATAAACAGTATAGACCTACATATGTAATTGCGCATAAGGTCATTCAGTCAACCAAAATAGATTTAACGGGTATTCAGGACAGAACTAAGGGATTATACAGATATAATAAACAGAAGCATTTGTACTTACTCACAAACTCGTAATACCAAAAAATTAAATGCATGCACAAACACACTCTATCATAATCCCACACAAAACACTCTTAGCAGGCGTGAAAGAAATGTCTGAGCGGCGTTTCCTTCCTTCTGGTCCTGATGAGAGAAAATAAACTATCCCGGGGGGTTTTCTTCTACACTGTTCAACCAATCCAGTAAATGTGGAGGAGGAGTTAAGATGGAGTGCAGCTTTGTTAACGCCCAAAAGCAGAAGTCCCATCACAGGCTCTCTACCATTTCCCCTGAAAACCAGATGCATCCGGTTTTGTGTGACTCAGCTGAGGGTGCACAATGGTAAACATATACGCACACACAGAGAGAAGTGGAGGGAAGTCATGTTTGTGAATGGCGAGTAGAGAGTATCGAAAGATCCATACGTTATATGATGCTAGTTACTGTATAGGTGGAAGAGTGTTTTTAAAGGAGACATGGATTTATTCATGATATCTACAGCACAGAGCAACAGGCTGCGAGACAAAACAACTGAGAGACAAATGGGAATGAGGGAGGGGACCGTATGGTACAGAGATAAATGCAATGAAAGTGAACAGAATAATGTATATTTTAGAATACAAAGGACAAGAAACGCAAGAGAATAAGATGTAGTGAGAAAGGAACGAGGAAGGTATAGAATGAGACTAGTAGGGAGGCAGAGGGAGAAGGACTGTGCAGGAGGGGTAGGTTAAGTACAAATTCTGAACCACACAAGCCAACCACACACTGAAAGACTGTAATTTGGACTTTCCCAGAATAGAGAGTAAACGAAGATGGGAGGAGGGACAGAATAACATAAACTCTTTAGCAGCACGCAATGTGCACAACAACACACTCCCCTGGACATACATTCCCAAACACACACACAAACGGTACAGTAGGTGTGAAGAACATGCTCCTCACATGCCAGTGTACAAGCACACACACACTCACACACACTCACACACAAATTCAGATGTTGATAAAATGTTGCTCAGGCCTTGGCTTTATCTTTAAATCTACTGCACATTAAAATACAATCTGTGTTGTCAGCAAAACATCGGGAGGTTATATTTTGCTTAATAAACACACAGCATGTGTATGGCTCAGCAGTTATTTTTCAAGGGTTTTGGTTCAGCTTTGTTATCTTGGAGACAATAGGGAGATTTACAGATGTAGGATCTTAAAGGGGAATTTCACCCTTGGGGAATCTGAGCATGTTTTCATCATGTCTGAGGCAGTGAGATGTGTTTCACACATAATTACCCAGGAGGAAGGCAGGTCAGGGCTTTGCTCGCTGAATGATACACCCTTTGACGGCCTTCGGTGTATCAATGGTGGTGAGGGGTGAGATCTAAAAATGAATGTAGTCCTGCTTTGTGGCATTTCTCGAAGTCTATGTTATACTGATCTCACTATACGTTTTTGTGGGTGTATATATGGTTGTCCTTGTTTGATAGAGCCATTGGACATCTTTCATCGATGTTTCAATCAGTGGTTTCGTTACTAAATATACAAGCAGACACATTTTTTCCCAGTCTCTGAAAGACTACAACTTGTGTTGGGAGGTGCTTCGTGCTCTGGCTCCCGTCCTTCCCCCAAGGAGGCAGACACTAACAACAATCCTTTGGGAAAAACTGAAAGAACTGACCAGAAGCAATGGCCAGATGCAAGTGATTCCTCTCACCAACACAAATTTGACGATGGAGCATCTGTTAGTTACATGGTGACATTCAAGCAAACATGTTTCAACCGGAATATAATGTAGAGAATTCGAAATAAAGAGTTGGATTTAGCTTATGTTAGAAGCTCAGCTACAGCAGATGCCAGGGCAGATGACAAATATGGTGCCTAGCTAAGTTGTTTTTCCTGCCAGACACCTATCTAGTAAACCAATATGGTGTATTGCTGGTTAACATACTGTACTAACGTTACTGTGTTAATCAAATTATTTTTCTATTTGCTAACTTAGCTAGGTAGTATCTCAATTGTAAAACCTCTTCTCTTTTTATTCATAGATATGGCTAGCTACTAAACAGCAAGGTACAATGTTACAACTAGCCACCTAAAGCTAGGTTTACCAGCAAAAGTTAGCACATGACTGGAGATGCCTAGCTAGTTAGTCTGGCACCTGCTAACTTCTTATGCGCCACACCTCACATTTGTAACCTGTTAGCAAACATGTAACATTAGCAACTGTAAATGATTTTACTAGCTAGCTATGTAACATAATTGACAAGGGTTGACATTGGTTATGAACATGACTGTGAATATATTTTAATCTCACAAAATTATAGGCATGACGCAAGAAAGGATTCCAACAAGATGTAAATAACAAGTATTGCAAATCCAGCATGCTAGCTAGCTAAGTTTACTAGCAAACAGTGAGGAGAAACAATAATACAACAATTTACTGTTGTAAATCTCTAAAACTGAAGCTGGTTTTACTATAAAAAATATTTGCCAAAGCATGACTGAAGACATGGCTGTAGGTAGATACTGTCTTCCTACCTACCTAGGCACATTCGTACAGTCTGGTTACTGTGTCCCCCGCCCTCCTTTCGGCAAATCAGACCATGACCCTATTTTGCTCCTCCCTTCATATAGGCAGAAACCTAAACAGGACATACCCGTGATGAGGATTATTCAACGCTGGTCTGACCAATCGGAATCCACGCTTCAAGATTGTTTGATCACGAGGACTGGGACTTCTGTCATCATGAAGTGCTTTGAAAGACTAGTCAAGGATCATATCTCCTCCACCTTACCTGTCACCCTACACCCACTTCAATTTGCGTACCGCCCCAATAGGTCCACAGACAATGAAATCGCCATCACACTGCACACTGCCCTATCCCACCTGGACAAGAGGAATACGTATGTAAGAATGCTGTTCATTGACTATAGCTCAGCATTCAACACCATAGTACACTCCAAGCTCATCAATAAGCTTGAGGCCCTGGGTCTCAACCCCGCCCTTTACAATTGGGTTTTGGACTTCCTGACGGGCCGCCCCCCAGGTGGTGAAGGTAGGTAGGAAACAACATCTTCACTTCGCTGATCCTCAACACTGGGGCCCCACAAGGGTGCATGCTCAGCACCTTCCCGTACTCCTTGTTCAACCATGACTGCGTGACCGTGCACACCACCAGGTCAATCATCAAGTTTGCAGACGACACAACAGTAGTGGGCATATAATGCCATTACTCAAGTTTGTGGGAACGCCCCCTCTACCTAATGAGCAGTATCAGCATTTGCTAAGAATGCCAGGCTTTGTGGTTCACTATGAGCAGAAGAAAACACAGGGAGACGAAACTTCCTGATTCTAAAGGTGAAATGAAAATGTGTGAGTTCTAGCTTGTGGTTTGGATAATTGTGATGTTTATGATAAAAACGTAATGTTGTTAATATAGCAATAACTATATGCCGTGTGTCACGACTTCCACCGAAGTCGGTCCCTCTCCTTGTTCGGGCGCTGTTCGGTGGTCGACGTCACCGGCTTTCTAGCCATAGCCGATCCACTTTTAATTTTCCATTTGTTTTGTCTTTGTTTTCTACACACCTGGTTTCTATTCCCCAATTACATGTTTATTATTTAACCCTCTGTTTCCCCCATGTTTGTGTGCGTGTTTGTATATAATGTTCAGGTCGTTACTTGTTGGCTGGTATTGTTTGCCGGGTTCGTTATTACGCCTGTTATTTTACGAATGACCGGTATTTCACTCACCTTTTAGTATTTGTTTTATACTGGTGCTGTTTGTGGAATAAATTACCTTGTACACTCATCTCTGCTCCCCTGCGCCTGATTCCATGCACCAGTTACCCACAGCCTGACACAGTGGCAGATCCAGGGTGAAATTCCTTTTAATTTGAGCCAGTTTGCTACAGCAGGAAAATGATTTTGCAGCAACAGGAAATGTGAATTATTATGTGGACGATAATAAATGGACATTTTTTAGGGTTGATACATTTTTCATAAGGGAAAAATCTAAGTGCACATTAAAAACTTCAGAAGCCTTTTTAAAACTTAAATATACTGCACGTTTAAAAGTTCCTGCATTGAAGGAAAGTTCTGCAACAGGGTGATAAAATAAACGTCTTACATCTGTACTTGTTCAAGTCATTTTTTCATTGTTGTCGGCCATGAGACTGGACAAAGAATCAAATAGGGACAGTTTTAGTCCCAGAGGCTTCCTGCGTATGGCCGTCGTCTGCGTATGGCCGTCGTCAGCTCTCTGCATCCCAAATGGTACCCTATTCCCTATTTATTTCACTACTTCTGGTCATAAGTAGCAAACTAAATAGGGAATATTGTGCCATTTGGGATGCAAACATTGTCAACCACCCGCAAGGCATTCACATTGCAGTAGGTCATGCGAAACATCTAGGTCACTAGTTCTGATATGAAGTGGGTCAGGCCTTGGGCTTCTCCAAGTGTGTGTTATTAAGTGCTCTCATCGTTTTGATTGATATGATAGACAAAAGACTGTCCGATTATTTTCCAAGTCCGAGGAAGCTTGTTGCTCTGACTACGTTCAGACAGAGTCATCCAGTTGCTCAATCCCAGCATTTTCTGATTTACCAATGGGACGGCTATTGATATCTATTTCAATTGTGCTATTTAAGCAAACAGCCTGAAACCTTTTTAATGAATTAACAATTTAGAATATGGAGCAACAATGTCTTATTAGATTACCATTATGTACTGGAAGCTTGTGTGTCCCCCCCGGCCTAGACCGTCTTTATTGAACAGTTTAATATCAAGACTGTTATTACATTACATTTTCATGTTGATGATTCATCTGTGATTCAGGAGAAGCCATTATTCTCACCTTGATCCCTCCCTGTGTCATCACGTCTGGGATTCCATGAACTGGTGGTTACAGTGTATCTCTGTGGGGTCTGTGTCTCTCTCGTCTCGCTTCTCTTTATCTGTCTGCATGGCTCATAACCTCAGACAGTATCTGGACCATGTCCAAGACATCTGTGTGCAAATAACCCAAGGTAGAACACCGGGGCGGGCCTGCCCAACTGATTGCCTGACTAACTGCAACAAGCCCAGTGTGCGCTCGCTCGCTCTCTCCCACTCCATCTTTGATTTGATTTAATTAAATATTATGAGTAACAAGCCTCCTTGTCGTAACGAGTCAGGCGGAGCAGAGTTGATTAGTATTGTTTTCCAACATGAGTGGGACATCAGCAGAAAATATCCCAGGAAGGAATTGTCTCTATTCTGGTGATTGCTCTTTCCATTGTACCAAAATGAGAGGCATTAGAGAATGGATGGATCATATGTATTATATGGTAGTCATTTGTCTGTTTCATAGATTCAATACAGTGAGATATCATGGGTTTTCTCATTGTTTTTGCAACATCCTATCGTCATTGTATTTGTATTTTTTTTCCACATTTCATTTAATCTAATTGAAATATTATCTCTGTTGCAACAGCACACAGCATACAGTAGACTGGACAGTACGTCTGTGTATGTAGTGCCAATCAAGTTCTGTCTTAGCAAATGCAAAAGGATTATCCCAATTCTCAGGGTTCTTTGACTCATTTATCTGCCAAATGTCTTTGTCTTTGACCTAGAGAAAGAGGGCAATAAATCATGTGTATTTAGACGTCAACAGCAGCTCAGACTGTTCATGTCTTTTTGAACTCATGTACAATGTGTGTCTTGGGTTAAATATTCAGTGTCATCGTGTTTTGATCCAGGGAACTCAACCCTATGGCGGGACTCAAAGGGCTTGATGAAAGATTGTTTCTCAGGTGTGTCTGTTCAGAGGACCAAGGAACAGGACACTGTCAAACACACGCCTACATCTCACCTTTCCCTTTGTGGGAACACTTTTACACGTGACATGAAATCAAGCTCTTTCAGGAGTGTTTAAAAACCACACACCCATGATATCAATTGATTGAATTCCTTTACTCTGGATATCACCTTTTATCACCCACACAGTAACAGCCACCTGTAGGCGAAAACAAACCCCCACCAAAATAATAGCAACGAGCAAAGAGTTTGCAAAAGATTCATTATAAGATTTGTTCTTCTGTTCCGTGTCCAAAATAATAGCAACAGTGCAGCTTGTAGTTTGCAAAGGCCTTGCAGTAGGATTTGCCCTTTTGGTCTAAAATCAGGGCACCAACTTCAGATTGATAGTAGTGGTTTCTTTGCAAAGGTCAGGTTAGAGGTTAGGTTTATGAGTGTGTCCACTCCGGACTGGACTGAGGGTTTTCTGGCTGGCCTGCGGCCCCTGATAAATATAAATACAAAATAAGAATAAAAAATAAGAATAAAAATAAAAATGACAATGGCAATGAGCGGGTGCAAGTCACTGATGGACAGAGTCACTGATGGACAGAGTCACTGTCCAAGCTCTTGGAAAAACCCCATTGACAGATAAGTACAGTGTGTAATCTCCAGGAGAGTGTTTTTCCATTGATTTCACTAGTGCTAAGCTCTTTCCATACGGGCTGTTGCATTTTTTTGTATATTCTTCGTAATGTCAATAAAGTTTTAAGCGGTCTGATACCCACTTATGTTCCGGGGGTCACAGGGCAACTGAGTGGAAAACAAAACAAAAAAAGATAGTAAATGCATTCTGGGAAATATTTGAATTGATATGTCATCCATGTAAATGCATGTTTTCCGTGGGGTTGATCATCTGAAACATATTGATCTCTTTTCTAAGAAAGCACCATATGAAATGTCAACCCCATTTGAATGTATTGATATGACAACAGAGAGGTGGGTGGTTTGCGGTTCGAGCTTCACTGTGACCTCTGTGTCCATGTTGTACAGATACAGAATAAACACCACAATTATGTCTACAGTGATGGTGTTATTTAGATAAGTTGGTTTTCCTGGTGTCTTTTCTGTTGGTATCTCAGCGAGCTGTTTAGTTTTAGCATTTTGTCATGTGGTCAGCACTCACACGAGAAGCATGTTGGACAAAGAACGAGAAGTCACTCCGAAAATCTGAACATAAACGTTTTTGGGGGGAAGTGAATAGACTGAGAATGAATGAAAATGTCTATGTTGGTCTGTTTGTGTCTGTGTGAATCTATGTGTCTATCCATTTCTAGGAAGCAATCTTAACTCCGGCATTTGCGTGTGTGTGTGTGTGTGTGTGTGTGTGTGTGTGTGTGTGTGTGTGTGTGTGTGTGTGTGTGTGTGTGTGTGTGTGTGTGTGTGTGTGTGTGTGTATTTGTATTGGGAGAGACCTGGGACTGGCCCGAGAAGTCTGGACAGACAGACAGACGACCGATAGACTCACAGACATGCCAAGACCAGACCGAGGGAAAGGGAGCGGGAGGCCGAGAAAACGAGGGTGGAAAAGAAAAGGAAAGATAGAGAAAATGAGTGGTGTAGAGAGAAAGGGAAGGGAAGGAGAGCGAGACAGGGCCCCTGACCTGACCACACTGACACACTCTGGTCTCTCTCTCCTTGCCAGCTGTGCACTGTGGTTAGGTCTGAGAGGACACACTCACACACACATATACTTATCTATGCATGTTGCAGATGAGGACATACTTGGCCTGTGTGTGTGTGCGTGTGTGTGTGACCATATCCGCATATGCGCAAGCGTAAAACAGGTTGCTAATGAGAACAAATAAGTAAGCGTTGTGTATTTGTTTTCATCACAGCGTGTGTTTGTCTGTGACCGTGAATTTTACACAGACATACACAAACATGTATGTCCGTGTGTAGTTGCATTTAAACATCTACTGCTCATGTGAGCTCATTTCAATGTGTTAAACTTGCTGTGCTGTCTGAGTGGGACAGGATATCAATGGCCGTTTCCGAACACCCATATTAACGTATTAAATAGTATGAGTAAAAATAATGTTTTATAGTAAGTGACATTTTTAAATAGTACTCCGCATTCGTAATCTAATGCACGATTGTGTTGACTCCCGTCATTCGTTCATTTTGATACAGCTCGTCAATTCACCTGATTATCAGTTGAGTCGGAAAAGACAAGTCAATTCTACTAGATCAAATGCTAAAATTAGTATGCAGTTTAAGTATGTACTACGCTAGTTTGGATATTTGGACATGGCCAGTGTGTAGAATGTCCCCACACGGCACTCCATCATCCCTGGTGCTCCTTCTCCACGTGTGACATGTCTGTGAGCCATTAGTGCGAAGTAATGCCATGGTGGCGAAGTAATTACAATATAGCAATTAAACACTGGAATAGTAGATGTGCAGAAGATGAATGTGCAAGTAGAGATACTGGGGTGCAAAGGAGCAAGATAAATAAATAAATACAGTATGGGGATGAGGTAGTTGGATGGGCTGTTTACAGATGGGCTATGTACAGGTGCAGTGATCTGTGAGCTGCTCAGACAGCTGGTGCTTAAAGCTAGTGAGGGAGATATGAGTCTCCAGCTTCATTGATTTTTGCAGTTAGTTCCAGTCATTGGCAGCAGAGAACTGGAAGGAAAGGCGGCCAAAGGAGGAATTGGCTTTGGGGGTGACCAGTGAGTTATACCTGCTGGAGCGCGAGCAACGAGTGGGTGTTGCTATGGTGACCAGTGAGCTGAGATAAGGCGGGGCTTTACCTACAAGCAGAAACGTATAGATGACCTGGAGCCGGTGGGTTTGGCGATGAGTATGAAGCGAGGGTCAGCCAACACAGTTAGGGTCAGAGTACAGGTCACAGTGGTGGGTAGTATATGGGGCTTTGGTGACAAAACAGATGGCACTGTGATAGACTGCATCCAATTTGTTGAGTAGAGTGTTGGAGGCTATTTTGTAAATGACATAGAAACCTTGCTGCTAACAGGCAGTGTGGGCACCCTGTGTTTTCAGAGCGGAGCTTTGCTACTGCTTTCCAGGGGTTATTTTTACCGTGTGTGGAGTTCCGTTCAACTGGCAAGGGAGCGAGCTGCAGGAAACGCAAATGGTCAAGGAGTCAAGGAAATGTACTGTACATTAGTGTGTGTGTGGGATGGTCCGTGTGTGTGTGTGTGTGTGTGTACGACTGTGTGTGTTTGGGTGTATGACGGTGTATAAGTGTGGGTGGGCATTTACATGTGCACAACAGTGCCTCTTTTTATGCAAAGGCAACTGTCTATTTGTATGTGTTTGACTGTGCGTTTGTCTCTCCATTTCTAGGAAACAGGCTTTCCTTGGCACACAAGCAGCCCGCAATCTGTATAACCTCCACAACCTCCACCCACCACCAGCACCACCTCCATCCTGAAAGAGAGGCGCAACACTGGGATTCAATACTCCACAATCTGGGGGAGCGAGCATGCCAACATCCGTGAGATTAAGTTTGGGCACAGAACCTGTTTCTCTCCTCTCTCTCTCTCTCTCTCTCTGTATCTGTCTCTGTCTCTCACACATGTATAGTACCAGTCAAAAGTTTGGACACACCCACTCATTCAAGGGTTTTTCTTTACTTTTTTCCATTTTTGACATTGTAGAATAATAGTGAAGACATCAAAAGTATGAAATAACACACATGGAATCATGTAGTAAACAAAAAAGTGTTAAACAAATGTAAATATATTTATATTTGAGATTCTTCAAAGTAGCCCCCCTTTGCCTTAATGACAGCTGGTATAAGGTGATTTGGTAACAAAACAGATGGCACTGTGATAGACTGCATCCAGTTTGCTGAGTAGAGTGTTGGAAGCTATTTTGTAGATGACATCGCCGAAGTCGAGGATCGGTAGGATAGTCAGGGTATGTTTGGCGTTGTGAGTGAAGGAGGTTTTGTTGCGAAATAGAAAGCTGATTCTAGATTTGATTTTTGATTGGAGATGTTTAATATCAGTCTGGAAGGAGAGTTTACAGTCTAGCCAGACACCTGGGTATTTATAGTTGTCCACATATTCTAGGTCGGAACCGTTCAGGGTGGTAATGCTAGTCGGGCGGGCGGGTGCAGGCAGCGAGTGGTTGAAAAGCATGCATTTGGTTTAACTAGCGTTTAAGAGCCGTTGGAGGCCACAGAAGTGTTGTATGGCATTGAAGATCGTTGAAGATCGTTTGGAGGTTAGTTAGCACAGTGTCCAAGGAAGGACCAGAAGTATACCGAATGGTGTCGTCTGCGTAGAGGTGGATCAGGGAATCGCCCGCAGCAAGAGCAACATCATTGATATATACAGAGAAAAGAGTAGACCCGAGATTGAACCCTGTGGTACCCCCATAGAGACTGTCAGAGGTCCGGACAACATGCCCTCCGATTTGACACACTGAACTCTGTCTGCAAAGTAGTTGGTGAACCAGGCGAGGCAGTCATTAGAAAAACCAAGGCTATTGAGTCTGCCGATAAGAATCAATCAATCAAGTCTCTTCTTATTATTGGTGTCCTTTAGTAGTGGTTTCTTTGCAGAAATTCAACCATGAAGGCCTGATTCACGCAGCCTCCTCTGAACAGTTGATGTTGGGATGTGTCTGTTACTTGAACTCTGTGAAGCGTTTATGGGTGTTCCTTTCCTGTGACGGTCCTTATGAAAGTCAGTTTCATCATAGTGCATGATGAATTTTGTGACTGCACTTGAAGAAACTTTCAAAGTTCTTGAAATTCCAGATTGACTGACCTTCATGTCTTAAAGTAATGATGGACTGTTGTTTCTCTTTGCTTATTTGAGCTGTTCTTGCCATAATATGGACTTGGTCTTTTACCAAATTGGGCTATCTTCTGTATACCACCCCTACCTTGTCACAACACAACTGATTGGCTCAAACGCATTAAGAAGGAAAGAAATTCCACAAATTAACTTTCAAGGCATACCTGTTAATTGAAATGCATTTCAGGTGATTACCTCATGAAGCTGGTTGAGAGAATGCCAAGAGTGTGCAAAGCTGTCATCAAGGCAAAGGGTGGCTACTTTGAAGAATCTCAAATATAAAACATATTTTGATTAGTTTAACACTTTTTTGGTTACTACATGATTCCATATGTGTTATTTCATAGTGTTGATGTCTTCACTATTATTCTGCAATGTAGAAAACAGTAAAAAATAGAAAAACCCTTGAATGAGTAGGTGTGTCCAAACTTTTGACCGGTACTGTACACACAAGAAAGACTATCATTCACACACACACACACACACACACACACACACACACACACACACACACACACACACACACACACACACACACACACACACACACACACACACTCAAATCTGTGTGGCTATGGACATGGGGACTTCCCACACAAACACATGACATCTTAATTCAGCAGGCCCCGACGAGGCGAGGCAGTACCCTGGGGAGGGAAAAATAGACAGAATGGAAAACTGCAGAACTTTGGCTGAGGTCTGCCCTGGAGAAAAAGCCAAAATATGTGCCTTAATCACTGTCCTTACATTGCCCTCTAGAAAGACGTGACATTCTCCAGTGAGATTCAGATAGAAGAGAGAAGCAGGGACATTAACATTTACATACACAGTACCACCATCAAACACACATGAATGAATGAAATCAATATACACACATGCCTAATCAATTATTCATACATACAAATCTATCCTGGTATGCATGCACTTTACGAAAATAACACACACGCGCACACACGCGCACACACACTGAGGCACTGTATGCCACCATAAATTACAGTCAACCCATCTGGGAGCATTAAGAATCTGTTAATGAATAGGGTGCTGAACAGCCACCACAAGTGGAGCGAAGGAGGAGGAAGAGAGGAGGAGGGAGGAGGGGGAGAAGAAGGTGGGGGGGTTAGTAGCATCTGGGATGCAGATACACTGTATGTGTAGCAATGTACGAGAGGTTGTGGTAACAGTGTACTTCTGGGGGAGGAGAAGATTCAAAATAACTGTGTCATAACTAGTGCTCTATGACCCATTTGAGCACAGACTGTCTTTGTTGTGTAATGTCAGCTCACATGGAGGCTGCATTCTGTTGTATTCTTTGAAAGAACACTTTCTGTGTAAGGTTGAATATGTGAGCTTTTAAAGGTTGATTATATCCATGTAACATTACTTTTACATATTAGAAGACCAGGGCCCATATTCACAAAGCATCTTAGAATAGATTTAGGATCAGATCCTCCCTGTCCATATGATTATATTCATTATTATTATTATTATCTACAATGCTAAACTATGCTTAACCAGTACTCCTACTTTGAGACACTTTATGAATACAGGCCGAGGAGGAATAGATCAATGCTGACCCCATAACCTTGGGTAGCCTACTGAGTGAGATTACAGGAAAAAAAGATGTGTCCAATACCAGGCAGCAGAGGGAATGACAGTACCTTATCTGAGGTGGAGGTGTCGGAGGGAGTGCGGCAACAGAAGAGCCAGTTATCTTCAGTGACCTTTTAATACCCTCTTTCAGTCACAATGGTCTGCATGCGCTCAAAGTGGACACATGGGCATCGCAGAGCAGAAGTGTGCCTGGGTGGGGGGGACAAAGGTTGCCACCTGTATGCTAATGAAAATAAGGGCCCCTCCGAGAGAGGGAGGAAGCAGCAGTGCAGGGAAGAAGAAGAAGTGTGCCACTCTTTAGGAGTGTGAAGGGGCCATAAACTGGGTGATAGAGCAATAAATGGATTTTCCCCTCTTTTTAAAGTAAAATGCGCCAGAAACAAGAAATGTGAAGTGTGCCACTTCTTTACGAGGGATGGAGGGGGTGCTATGAAATCCATTTTCTCCCTCCTTAGGATTGTGAGGGAAAGAAACAATGGAGCCAGTGTGGAATTGGTGGAGAAATGGTGGGGAGCAGAGCAGAGGAAGAAAAGGCAGTAAAATTCATTTCCAATCTTTCGGTTAAGTAATGAGAAGGGGGGGGACTGGTGGAGTGTGCCATGTCAAATAACAGGGAGGGGGGCTGAGTGGGTGGGGGGTGAAGTGACTGATAGGCGCCCGGAGCTGTACAATACATTTTCTCTTCCATTCGTTTAAGTAATGAGGAAGAAGGAGAACGGTGGAGTGTGTCGCTTTGCATACGAGCCCTTGTCAATAATAGGGATACGAAGGGAGAGGGGCAATACAATTAATTTCCTCGCTCATTCCTTTTCCTTATTTTCTTAAGAGGAGGAGAGAGGGAGTAGTGGAGTGTGCAGTGGCAGAGACGGTGATGGAGGTAGATATGTACAGTCGTGGGCAAATGTTTTGAGAATGACACAAATATTAATTTCCACAAAGTTTGCTGCTTCAGTGTCTTTAGATATTTTTTGTCAGATGTTACTATGGAATACTGAAGTATAATTACAAGCATTTCATAAGCGTCAAAGGCTTTTATTGACAATTAACATGAAGTTGATGCAAAGAGTCAATATTTGCAGTGTTGACCTTCTTTTTCAAGACCTCTGCAGCCCATTGGCAGCCCATTCTTGCATAATCAATGCTTGGAGTTTGTCAGAATTTGTGGGGTTTTGTCTGTCTACCCGCCTCTTGAGGATTGATCACAAGTTCTCAATGGGATTAAGGTCTGGCCATGGAGCCACAATATCGATGTTTTGTTCCCTGAGCCACTTAGTTATCACTTTTGCCTTATGGCAAGGTGCTCCATTATGCTGGAAAAGGTATTGTTCGTCACCAAACTTTTCCTGGATGGTTGGGAGAAGTTGCTCTTGGAGGATGCGTTCTTTATTCATGGCTGTTTTCTTAGGCAAAATTGTGAGTCAGCCCACTCCCTTGGCTGAGAAGCAACCCCACACATGAATGGTCTCAGGATGCTTTACTGTTGGCATGACACAGAACTGATGGTAGTGCTCACCTTGTCTTCTCCGGACAAGATTTTTTCCGGATGCCCCAAACAATCAGAAAGGGGATTCATCAGAGAAAATGACTTTACCCCAGTCCTCAGCAGTCCAAACCCTGTACCTTTTGCAGAATATCAGTCTGTCCCTGATGTTTTTCCTGGAGAGAATTGGCTTCTTTGCTGCCCTTCTTGACACCGGGCCATCCTCCAAAAGTCTTCCCCCACTGTGTGTGCAGATGCACTCACACCTGCATGCTGCCATTCCCGAGCAAGTTCTGTACTGGTGATGCCCCGATCCCGCAGCTGAATCAACTTTAGGAGACGCTCCTGGCGCTTGCTGGACTTTCTTGGGCGCCCTGAAGCCTTCTTCACAACAATTGAACCACTCTCTTTGAAGTTCTTGATGATCCGACAAATGGTTGATTTAGGTGCAATCTTACTGGCAGCAATATCCTTGCCTGTGAAGCCCTTTTTGTGCAAAGCAATGATGATGGTCCGTGTTTCCTTGCAGGTAACCAGGGTTGACAGAGGAAGAACAATGATTCCAAGCACCACCCTCCTTTTGAAGCTTCCAGTCTGTTATTCGAACTCAATCAGCAGGACAGAGGGATCTCCAGCCTTGTCCTCGTCAACACTGTGTTAACGAGAGAATCACTGACATGATGTCAGCTGGTCCTTTAATGGCAGGGCTGAAATGCAGTGGAAATGTTTTTTGGAGGATTCAGTACATTTGCATGGCAAAGAGGGACTAATCGCAATTCATCTGATCACTCTTCATAACATTCTGGAGTATATGCAAATTGCCATCATACAAACTGAGGCAACATACTTTGTGGAAATTCATATTTGTGTCATTCTCAACACTTTTGGCCACGACTGTATATGGGTAAGGTGACTGGGCATCAGGATATAAGATAAACAGAGTAGTAGCAGCAGCTTGTATGTGAGTGGGTGTGCGTGTGTGTAGAGTCAGTGAGTGAGTGAGTGAGTGAGTGAGTGAGTGAGTGAGTGAGTGAGTGAGTGAGTGAGTGAGTGAGTGAGTGAGTGAGTGAGTGAGTGAGTGAATGAGTGAGTGAGTGAGTGAGTGAGTGAGTGAGTGAGTGAGTGAGTGAGTGAGTGAGTGAGTGAGTGAGTGAGTGAGTGAGTGAGTTTGTGGGGCAGTGGTGAAAAATGTACTCAATTGTCATACTTCAGTAAAAGTAAAGATACCTTCATAGAAAATTACTCAAGTAAAAGTGAGTCACCCAGTAAAATACTACTTGAGTTAAAGCCTAAAAGTATTTGGTTTTAAATATACTTAAGTATCAAAAGTAAATAGAATTGCTAGAATGTACTTAAGTATCAAAAGTAAAAGTATAAATAATTTCAAATTCCTTATATTAAGCAAACACTTAGACATAATTTGCAAACAAAACATTTGTTTTTAGTGAGGTAGTAGGGATGACCAGGGAATTGGACCATTTTCCTGTCAAAATGTAATGAGCACTTTTGGGTGTCAGGGAAAATGCATGGAGTAAAAAGTACATTATTTTCTTTAGGAAGGAAGCGAAGTAAAAGTAGCCATAAATATAAACAGTAAAGTACAGATACCCCCCAAAAACAACTTATAAAATATTTTTACTAAAGCACTTTACACCACTGGTGTAAGGCCCTGTGAGTATGCACAGAGAAAGTGCAAAGATTTAAAAAATAAAATAAAAAAAACATTTAAAGGTCAATAAAGACACAAGGTAAACTGGACCAGACACATGCTGTACAGTATACTCACAAACAAACACGTGTCCGTAAATAGACTACACACATGCTATCATTCTTTACACTTTTATTTACCGGTTGTACACTCTAAGAAAAAAAAATTCAAAAACGGTTCTTCGGCTGTCCCCATAGGAGAACCATTTTTGGTTCCAGGTAAAACCCTTTTGGGTTCCATGTAGAATCCTCTGTGGAAAGGGTTCTACATGGAACCCAAAATGGTTCTACCTGGAACCAGAAAGTGTTCTTCAAAGGATTCTCCTATGGGGACAGCCGAAGAACCCTTTTAGGTTCTAGATTAGCACCTTTTTTTCTAAGAGTATATATTCCAAACTTTTTGATGCCACAATTACACGGAGTATCTATTTCCATTCATATTTCAATCTCAACTTGAAGGCATTAATCAGTAGGCTTATATCATATCATTCCTAATTGATGGCTGTTTACTCTGAATTCCCTGTTATGCAGCACAATAAGCTGCAAGTTGCAACTTTTCGTAGTTGGGGCATTACTTCACATCACATCTGTCAGAGGAAGTGAACAACAATGTCATGGAATTGGAATGTAAATATTCTCTCTTGTTAGCACCGGTGTCAGTCACTGTCCCCATCAATATGACAGGCTGGATCGCTCTGTTCCGGAAGTGACAGAGACCATAGTCTATTCTCCCCCATAGGGTTCTGAGAGGATGTCAATGTCACGGAGGTCTGGGTGCTTTGGACAGATCACTTCAGACAGAATCACTTCTCTATTGGGAAGAGAGCTGCTGAGGTAATGTGCGATTGCAGGGCTGGGACTGGTCCCAAATGGCACCCTATTCCCTATTTTCAGGCCTTGTGGTGGTTTAGTTGACTATGTACTTTTGTATATGTGTAATGCGGTAATGTGTAATGTGTTATCATTTGGTTTTCCTTACACTCTGGTTGGGATGTAATGGTGTAATTGTGTTGTTGGCAACAGTGTAGTGTTGTAATTTGGTGGGCAGGTTGTTTGAGTTGGGCTTCTGCACTCAGAGCTTGTTGTTTTGTTGTGTCAGGGAAATGCAGGGGGATTGTTAACAATGCTTCTGGGTGGTCTCTTGTTCCTGCTTGTATCTCTTGGACATGCAGAAACGTCTTGTCACTGCAATGGAGTAAGAGTCCCTTTTCATGAACATTTTAATTCCTCCTTCTCCCTCTCTTTCTTCTCTCTCTATTTTATCGCTATAGTATCGTCTCTACTTGCACAGAAAACCTTCTCATACATGTTGAAGTAGCTATTGAGGACTACCGGCAGTGTGCTCTGGGCAATTTATTCTCTCTTTCTTCCTCCTTACATTCTTGCTTTGTTTACTTGTGTTTGTGTGTCGCCCTCTTTTCGAAAGTCCTTTCCCTTCCTTAATCTGTTTACAGTCTATTTGTGTCACAAACAATCTCTCTCACTCTGTACCTTTCTGTCTCTTGGTATCCCTCCCTCAATCTGTCTCTCTTCGTCACTCCTTTTTGCATCTTTTTTTGTTTACAGTTCTTTACATCTTTTCTTTCGGCTTCTCAACCTGCTCCATCTCTTGACCCTGACTCTTCCTCACCCACTTTCTCTCTAAATCTCTGTCTCTGTGTTCTCTGTCAGAGAACCGTCTGGTTATCTAACACTGTGATTGCATTTCGCCTCATTCCTCCTCCTCTCCTCTTCCTCTCCTCCATTCTCTTTTGTTCCTCTGCCCGGTTTGATTCTGTGCTCTTAAGCCTGAGAGCACACCGAGTGCTGAGCTCACCGTGAGACCTCTGACTGAGATGTGTTGTCTTAATACAGTAGGTTTACCTGAACACAACACTCCGCTGGCAGCACACTGATCATTTACTTCCAATCACTATAATGAACCACCACGCTCATCCCACCCACTCACAATTGACCAGGTTATTTACAACGTGGCAATAGTATATAGGTGCTCAGTCACTGATTAATTACCACATGTTTACTTTCTGCTGACTTACACGGAACCCAAACCAGCTTAAAATATCAAAACAAACTCTGAACAAATGACATTAATTTGTGGACAGGTCGAAAAGCATTAAACATGTATGGCAATTTAGCTAGTTAGCTTGCACTTGCTAGCTAATTTGTCCTATTTAGGTAGCTTGCTGTTGCTAGCTAATTTGTCCTGGGATATAAACATTCAGTTGTTATTTTACCTGAAATGCACAAGGTCTTTTACTCCGACAATTAATCCACACATAAAATGGTCAACCGAATCGTTTCTAGTCATCTCTCCTCCTTCCAGACTTTCTCATCTTTGAACTTGTATGGTGATTGGCATCTACACTTTCATAGTATTACCACGACAACCGGCAGAACAGTTCGTCTTTCAATCACCCACGTGGGTATAACCAATGAGATGGCACGTGGGTACCTGCTTCTATAAACCAATGAGGAGATGGGAGAGGCAGGACTTGCAGCACGATCTGCATCAGAAATAAGAATGACTTCTATTTTAGCCCTTGGCAACGCAGATGCTCGTTGGCACGCGCAAGTAGTTTGGGTGCAATAATTGAATTACATATATTCCTAAATTTATTTCACAACACGAGCAGTGTAGTCAGGGTATTAGCCTTGATGCTAGAACAAGGGCAAACATAGCAGGAACAAACGTGTTCCCATTGATACAGTATATTGTCTATGCTGGTCCTCTCTAATTCTATTCTATTTGTGAAGGTACAGATCTATATTTAAAAAAAAAAATGCTGACTTGTAGATTCTAAATTCCAAACACTTCCTTTTCTGGAAAAAAGAAAGTGAACTCAAGATACAGATAAATCCAGGATAAGCAATGGGAAACATTGCCCTACTGTTACTCTAACTACCCATTACAGTACAGGGAGGGAGGCAGCAAGTCGGTAACATCCCCAGAACGAGATGCAAAACCCCAAGGCACTGTAGACCTCACCTTCTAACTTCATTCATTGCATTCTGACCGATGTGCCATGGTGGCAGTAGAACTCCAGAGTTAACCTTCCTATAGAAAACAAGTCATGCAGTCCTTCCTTCGTTTTAGGCCATTTGCATTTAGCTAGCTGTGAGCCCACTGAGATTCACAGAACAGGGTGGCAGACAGGCGGACAACATCCTCGGAATGATCCACACACTCCCAAGGAGGAGGAACTCTGCATTTAATCCACTTAAGGTGACAGACAGATTAAGTTCAGCCTGTGGATCTGGTAAATATCAAGCTAATGACCCTGTGAGCTGCTGCTAACCCTGACCCATCCGGCACCAGACTGGGAATGTCATCATCATCAAGGTAACCCAGGAGTCATCCGCACTGCCACCAATTCCAGGAGACATGCGCACCGCCACTGTTTCCGAGGAGCAGAAAATGGTCTGTCTGGGCCAATGTCAGATAAGCCATAGAAAGGCCAAGAGAAGTCATGAATGCATCCTAAATGGCACCATTAGGGATCTGGTCAATACTAATACACTATATAGGGAATAAGGTGACATTTGGGACACAGTATTTATCTATAAGTGTACATTTTTAGTATATCCATGACAGGTATAGCACAAGAAGGAAAAACAATTTAAGATAAGCCTACAGTCCGTTCGGAAAGTATTCAGACTAGAGGTCGACCAATTAATCGGCATGGCCAATTAATTAGGACCGATTTCAAGTTTTCATAACAATCGGTAATTGGCATTTTTGGATGCCGATTATGGCTGAATACATTGCAATCCATGAGGAGACTGCGTGGCAGGCTGACCACCTGTTACACAAGTGCAGCAAGGAGCCAAGGTAAGTTGGTACCTAGTATTAGGTCTCCGGACTGTGGCCCGTCGTTGGAGGTTCCGGACTGTGAAACGCCGCAGGAAGATCTGGCGTCGGAAGCTCTGGACTGGGAAGTGTCGCCAGATGCTCTGGACTGGGAAGGCACACTGGAGGTCTGATGCGTGGTGCCGGCACTGGTGGTACCGGGCTGGGGACACTCACCTCAGGGCGAGTGCAGGGAGGAGGCACAGGACATACTGGACTGTGGAGGCTCACTGGAGACCTGATGAGTGGAACTGGTACAGGTGGCACCGGGCTGATGACACTCACCTAAGAGCGAGTGAGGAGAGGAGACACAGGACGTACTGGACTGTAGAAGCGCACTGGATATCTGATGCGTGTGCCAGGCTGATGACACGCACCTCAGCACGCCCGTTCTGCAGCGCTCTCAATGCTAGCACCTCTCTCCGGAATCTTGCTTCGAACTCCTCATCCGACTCCATGACTAGCTCTGGTTCGCTCCTCGGCTCTGCAGTCTGTTCCATGTTCCCCCTAAAAAAAAATATTGGTGTTTCTGTGGCTTACCTCGTTGGTATAATTCCTCGTAACATCTCTGTTCCACTTTCGCTGCCTCTATTTCCTCTTTCGGAAGGCGATACTCCCCAGCCTGCATCCAGGGTTCTGCTCCATCCAGGATCAACTCCCAGGTCCATTCCTCCTGAACACGCTGCTTGGTCCATTTTTGGTGAGTTCTTCTGTCATGTTCATCATATGAATCGGACCAAGGCGCAGCATGGTATGCGTACATTCTTTATTATTATAAGAATAAACACTGAACAAACTAACCAAAATAACAAAACGACACGAGAAGCTATACAAAATTTGTGCTGACAGGCAACTACACATATACAAGAACCCACAAACACCAAAATGGAATTGGCTACCTAAATATGATCCCCAATCAGAGACAGCTGCCTCTGATTGGGAACCATATCAGGCCACCATAAACATACAAATACCTAGACCTACAAAACACTAGACATACAGAACCCCTAGACAATACAAAAACTAACGTATTCACCCTAGTCAAACCCTGACCTAACCAAAATATAAAGAAAACAGAGATATCTCAGGTCAGGGCATGACACTGGAACCCTACTTGTAACGGATCTAAACCGAGCCAACTGAGGTCTTACTTGATTAGGTTTGTTAAATGTGCTAATCGGATAGTTTGGATTAAATGTCTCGCTTAAATGTAACATGTCATTGTAGGTAATCAAATCAAATCAAAGTTAATTGGTCACGTGCGCCGAATACAACCTTAGAGTGAAATGCTTACTTACAGGCTCTAACCAATAGTGTAAAAAAGGTATTTGGTAAACAATAGGTAAGTAAAGAAAAAAAACAGTAAAAAGACTGAAAAATAACAGTAGCAAGGCTACAACAGTAGCAAGGCTACATACAGACACCGGTTAGTCAGGCTGATTGAGGTAGTATGTACATGTAGACATGGTTAAAGTGACTATGCATATATGATGACCAGAGAGTAGCAGTAGCGTAGAAGAGGGGTTGGCGGGTGGTGGGTGGCGGGACACAATGCAGATAGCCCGGTTAGCCAATGTGCATAAATGTATAGTTAAAGTGACTATGCATATATGATAAACCGAGAGTAGCAGCAGCGTAAAAGAGGGGTTGGGGGGGGAACACAATGCAAATAGTCCGGATAGCCATTTTATTACCTGTTCAGGAGGCTTATGGCTTGGGGGTAAAAACTGTTGAGAAGCCTTTTTGTCCTAGGCTTGGCACTCCGTTTACCGCTTGCCATGCGGCAGTAGAGAGAACACTCTATGACTGGGGTGGCTGGGGTCTTTGATAATTTTTAGGGCCTTCCTCTGACACCACCTGGTGTAGAGGTCCTGGATGGCAAGCAGCTTAGCCCCAGTGATGTACTGGACTGTACGCACTACCCATGAACCATTCTAGTTTGATGGTGATGTGGACACCAAGGAACTTGAAGCTCTTAACCTGCTCCACTACAGCCCCGTCGATGAGAATGGGGGCGTGCTCAGTCCTCCTTTTCCTGTAGTCCACAATAATCTCCTTAGTCTTGGTTACGTTGAGGGATAGGTTGTTATTCTGGCACCTGAGGTCTGAGGTCTCTGACTTCCTCCCTATAGGCTATCTCATCGTTGTCAGTGATCAGGTGTTGTGTCGTCTGCAAACTTAATGATGGTGTTGGAGTCGTGCCAGGCCATGCAGTTGTGGGTGAACAGGGAGTACAGAAGGGGACTGAGCACGCACCCCTGGGGGGCTCCAGTGTTGAGGATCAGCGTGGCAGATGTGTTGCTACCTACCCTCACCACCTGGGGGCGGCCCGTCAGGAAGTCCAGGATCCAGTTGCAGAGGGAGGTGTTTAGCCCCAGGATCCTCAGCTTAGTGATGAGCTTTGAGGGTACTATGGTGTTGAACGCTGTGCTGTAGTCAATGAATAGCATTCTCACATACAGTGGGGAGAACAAGTATTTGATACACTGCCGATTTTGCAGGTTTTCCTACTTACAAAGCATGTAGATGTCTGTAATTTTTATCATAGGTACACTTCAACTGTGAGAGACGGAATCTAAAACAAAAATCCAGAAAATCACATTGTATGATTTTTAAGTAATTAATTTTAATTTTATTGCATGACATAAGTATTTGATCACCTACTAACCAGTAAGAATTCCGGCTCTCACAGACCTGTTAGTTTTTCTTTAAGAAGTCCTCCTGTTCTCCACTCATTACCTGTATTAACTGCACCTGTTTGAACTCGTTACCTGTATAAAATACACCTGTCCACACACTCAATCAAACAGACTCCAATCTCTCCACAATGGCCAAGACCTGAGAGCTGTGTAAGGACATCAGGGAAAAAATTGTAGACGTGCACAAGGCTGGGATGGGCTACTGGACAATAGGCAAGCAGCTTGGTGAGAAGGCAACAACTGTTGGCGCAATTATTAGAAAATGGAAGAAGTTCAAGATGACGGTCAATCATCCTCGGTCTGGGGCTCCATGCAAGATCTCACCTCACGGGGCATCAATGATCATAAGGAAGGTGAGGGATCAGCCCAGAACTACATGGCAGGACCTGGTCAATGACCTGAAGAGAGCTGGGACCACAGTCTCAAAGAAAACCATTAGTAACACACTACGCCGTCATGGATTAAAATCCTGCGGCGCACGCAAGGTCCCCCTGCTCAAACCAGCGCATGTCCAGGCGATGACCATGTTGCCAATGACCATGTTGATGATCCAGAGGAGGAATGGGAGAAGGTCATGTGGTCTGATGAGACAAAAATAGAGCTTTTTGGTCTAAACTCCACTAGCCGTGTTTGGAG
This sequence comes from Oncorhynchus kisutch, assembly GCF_002021735.2. Taxonomy (NCBI): domain Eukaryota; kingdom Metazoa; phylum Chordata; class Actinopteri; order Salmoniformes; family Salmonidae; genus Oncorhynchus; species Oncorhynchus kisutch. Next base: position 47,986,878 of record NC_034187.2, on the reverse strand, counting down.
TAAGAAGAAGGATGAGTACAACCCCAAAAACAACCATCCCAACCGTGAAGAATGGAGGTGGAAACATTATTCTTGGGGATGCTTTTCTGCAAAGGGGACAGTACGACTGCACCGTATTGAGGGGAGAATCGCAAGATCTTGGCCAACAACCTCCTTCCCTCAGTAAGAGCATTGAAGATGGGTCGTGGCTGGGTCTTCCAGCATGACAACAACCCGAAACACACAGCCAAGGGCAACTAAGGAGTGGCTCTGTAAGAAGCATCTCAAAGTCCTGGAGTGGCCTAGCCAGTCTCCAGACCTGAACCCAATAGAAAATCTTTTGAGGGAGATTTGTTGAAAATGTCAGTGAAGACACCTGCCAGTTGGTCAGCACATGCCCAGAGCACACATCCTGGTAATCCGTCTGGCCCCGCAGCCCTGTGTATGTTGACTTGTTTAAAGGACTTATTCACGTCGGGTACGGAGAGCGTGATCACACAGTCGTCCGGAACAGCTGATGCTCTCATGCATGCCTCAGTGTTGCTTGCCTCGAAGCGTGCATAGAAGTGATTTAGCTCGTCTGGTAGGCTCGTGTCACTGGGCAGCTCGTGGCTGTGCTTCCCTTTGTAGTCTGTAATAGTTTGCAAGCCCTGCCACATAAGACGAGTGTCGGAGCCGGTGTAGTATGATTGAATCTTAGCCCTGTATTGACGCTTTGCCTGTTTGATGATTCATTGCAGGGCATAGCAGGATTTCTTGTAAGCTTCCGGGTTAGAGTCCCGCACCTTGAAAGCGGCAGCTCTACCCTTTAGCTCAGTGCGAATGTTGTCTGTAATCCATGGCTTCTGGTTGGGGTATGTACGTACAGTCACTGTGGGGACGACGTCCTCAATGCACTTATTGATAAAGCCAGTGACTGATGTGGTGTACTCCTCAATGCCATCGGAAGAATCCCGAAACATGTTCCAGTCTGACCACTTTTTTATAGACTGAGTCCCTGGTGCTTCCTGCTTTCATTTTTGCTTGTAAGCAAGAATCAGGAGGATAGAGTTGTGGTCGGATTTACCAAATGGAGGGTGAGGGAGAGCTTTGTACGCATCTCGGTGTGTGGAGTACAGGTGATCTAGAATTTTTTTTCCTCTGGTTGCACATTTAACATTTTGATAGAAATTTGGTAAAACTGATTTAAGTTTCCCTGCATTAAAAGTCTCCGACCACTAGGAGCAACGCCTCTGGGTGAGTGGTTTCCTGTTTGCTTATTTCCTTATACAGCTGGCTGAATGCAGTCTTAGTGCCAGCATCTGTCTGTGGTGGTAAATAAACAGCCACGAAAAGTATAGCTGAAAACTCAAGTAGTAGTGTGGCCTGCAATTTATCACAATATACTCTACTTTAGGTGTGCAAAATGTAGAGACTTCCTTAGATTTCGTGCACCAGCTGTTGTTTACAAATATGCACAGACCGCCCTCCCCCCCGTCTTACCGGAGTGCGATGTTCTATCTTGCCGGTGCAGCATATATCCCGCTAGCTGAATATCCATGTTGTCATTCAGCCACGATTCCGTGAAACATAGGATATTACAGTTTTTGGTGTCCCGTTGGTAGGATATTTGTGATCGTACCTCGTCTAATTTATTGTCCAATGATTGCACTTTGGTGAGTAATATTGACGGTAACGGCAGCTTTCACACTCGCCTTCTGCGGGCCCTCACGTGGCATCTGGCTCTGTGTCCTCTGTACCTGCCTCTTCCTCTTGCTAATAACGGGGATGTCGGCCCTGTGGGGTGTTTGGAGAATGTTTTGTGCGTCCTGCTTGTTGAAGAAAACATCTTTGTGATTACCTGATATCCTGCAGCTTTTTTTTGCCGTAAGATACGGTTGCAGAAACATTATGTACAAAACAATTTACAAATAACGTGAACAAAACCCACATAATAGCACAATTGGTTGCACAATTGGTTGGGCGCCTGTAAAACTGCTGCCATTTCTTCCGGTTCCATGTCAAATACTGCAACAGTAAATGCTCCCTAGTTAAATGTTATGTCTATGGGCCTGTGTCATGTTGGCAATGTCACCAGATCTACACAAAACCAATCACTGAAATTGAGGAATGAGATGTTATTTTATTTAACCAGGCAAGTCCGTTAAGAGCTAATTCTTATTTACAATGACCCGGCCGACGCTGGGACAATTGTGCGCCGCTCTATGGGACTCCAAATCACGGCCGGATGTGATACAACCTGGATTCAAACCACCACTGAGATGCAGTGCCTTAGACCGCTGCGGCACTCGGGAATCAATAATATAATATTTTTTTGCATCCCAAATGGCACTCTATTCCCTACATAGTGCACTACTTTTGACCAGCGCACTTTGTAGGGAATCAGGTGCCATTTGGGAAGTAAAATAGCCTAAAGGTCTGTTAATTAACTGACCACTATAAAGTGGTTGTCGTGGAAAGCTATTATACAACTTACTTCCCTCAAATTGGGTCGTTTGATTCTGTGAAAATCGTGTTATTTCTTAATTGATATATCTATCCTTCTGCGAATAAGTCTGGAAAAATAAATCGTCAATAGAATAGGTCCTAATACTTAGAAATTCCCCTCCTCGTCCTGTACCACAGAGGGCGTGCATCCCGCATCTGACAAACAAAATGGGGAGAAGGGGGGAGCGGCGAGGCGCTATGTCCTCCCATTGGTTCTCATTCATTATGAGGCGTGTTTAACGATAGTAGGTGTTCCACAAAACTAGAAACCAAGCAAATTGTTGTTCATTCATTACGGACTGTGCTTGACTGAAACAGGCTCGTCTTATTTTGCCGAGTGCTTCGTATTTTTGCTTTCTGTTTTGAGGCTGTTGCATGCATAAGTACATTTGTTGAGTAAATAACCTACTCGAACGCATAGATATTTTCCTACATTTGTTTTGACTGCAAGACTCGCCGGTTTTCCTCTGAACGCAACCTCTTCACTCAAAAAATGGATTTGGTCTGGAGCCTGTGCTTCGTTGGGAGTCTCGGCGCTTGGTTTGCTTCTGCCGAAAGGCACAGCATATATTGGAATAACACAAACAGCAAGTAAGTTAAACTATTTGTGATCGCTTACGTGTTTTTTTTTTTTGTCATTCTATTTCATTACTGTTCATTTGTAAAGATTTGCAATTCAGATTCGCAAGTGCAACAAAGTAATACAATGTATCAGAAGCTGTGATAGTGACTTGCATGATTTGCTGACTAGGATTGTCGGGAAACTAGTCAATGCTCAATAATGCTACAGTACTAGGCAATAGCCTATAGCCTATACCTTTTTAATTACCACATGAATGTGATTGTTAGGGTATTTTAAATAGATTATGTTGCAGCCTACTACTTTAATTGGTTTACATTCTGAGTCTACTGAATATGCAGCTGGCCACTGTCATGATAATGCAAGGCAGTAACAGTATTTTCTTGTTAACTGGCTTCACTACTGCCTGAGGGGAAACTTTAAAAAAATAAATAATAATAATTTAATTCCTTGTATAACCTGGTCAATTTATCTGTGTCACAATCTGTCTGTCTACCCTTTCAGTGAATTGGTAGTTACACATAGTTATACCATAAATCTGATTTATTGATAGGCTACCATCTAAATTACCCCACTTTCAAGGACATATGGTATGAATTGGGAGTTGCATTATTATTAGCACCACTGTTAGCAACTGAGTTTAAGCTTGTGTAATATATATTTAATAATAATAAAATGTCCTATTTTAAAAGACCCAACCACACTAACAGTAAATGTAATTCCACATTCCATTTGTATCAACAGATATAAAAACATTTTTGCCTATCTTTACCCAAGGCTTTAAAACAGTCACCCAGAGACGTGACCGTGGTAGTAAATATCGGTTGCAAACCCATCCCCACTGATGGCGTTGATATCTCCATCTTACATTTTCATTACGGGTGTCTGTCTGTCCACTAAATCACTGGATGTATATGATGGGCTGACGGGACAGGACAGGGAGACATATGAGGGTTCATATTTCAGATGGAAATATGAGGAATAATGGTCAATGACAGAGACAGAGGATGTAAACTTGAAGCCTGCCTAGGTCATATTGCGGGAGTGCGATGGATAGCTTGGGAATTGGAGCCCAAATTGTTGGGGTTTGGAGCACACTGTAAATAAGTGGAGATCAATTAGAGTTATGGTGGTTGGGAGGGTGAGACTGAAACACACGCACACTCACTCATACACTAACAAACTCACTCAATCACACACAAACAAACAAGACAAACGGCCAGTCAACCACAGCAAGGCATACACTCTCACTTGAATGCAAACACATTTTTTAAAACCTTTATTTAACATGTCCTGTCTTGTAGACACACACATACAGTGCCTTGCGAAAGTATTCGGCCCCCTTGAACTTTGCGACCTTTTGCCACATTTCAGGCCTCAAACATAAAGATATAAAACTGTATTTTTTTTGTGAAGAATCAACAACAAGTGGGACACAATCATGAAGTGGAACGACATTTATTGGATATTTCAAACTTTTTTAACAAATCAAAAACTGAAAAATTGGGCGTGCAAAATTATTCAGCCCCCTTAAGTTAATACTTTGTAGCGCCACCTTTTGCTGCGATTACAGCTGTAAGTCGCTTGGGGTATGTCTCTATCAGTTTTGCACATCGAGAGACTGACATTTTTTCCCATTCCTCCTTGCAAAACAGCTCGAGCTCAGTGAGGTTGGATGGAGAGCATTTGTGAACAGCAGTTTTCAGTTCTTTCCACAGATTCTCGATTGGATTCAGGTCTGGACTTTGACTTGGCCATTCTAACACCTGGACATGTTTATTTTTGAACCATTCCATTGTAGATTTTGCTTTATGTTTTGGATCATTGTCTTGTTGGAAGACAAATCTCCGTCCCAGTCTCAGGTCTTTTGCAGACTCCATCAGGTTTTCTTCCAGAATGGTCCTGTATTTGGCTCCATCCATCTTCCCATCAATTTTAACCATCTTCGCTGTCCCTGCTGAAGAAAAGCAGGCCCAAACCATGATGCTGCCACCACCATGTTTGACAGTGGGGATAGGGTGTTCAGGGTGATGAGCTGTGTTGCTTTTATGCCAAACATAAAATTTTGCATTGTTGCCAAAAAGTTCAATTTTTCTGACCAGAGCACCTTCTTTCACATGTTTGGTGTGTCTCCCAGGTGGCTTGTGGCAAACTTTAAACAACACTTTTTATGGATATCTTTAAGAAATGGCTTTCTTCTTGCCACTCTTCCATAAAGGCCAGATTTGTGCAATATATGACTGATTGTTGTCCTATGGACAGAGTCTCCCACCTCAGCTGTAGATCTCTGCAGTTCATCCAGAGTGATCATGGGCTTCTTGGCTGCATCTCTGATCAGTCTTCTCCTTGTATGAGCTGAAAGTTTAGAGGGACGGCCAGGTCTTGGTAGATTTGCAGTGGTCTGATACTCCTTCAATTTCAATATTATCGCT